>NC_053390.1:94844832-95444832 GCF_905171765.1 Bufo bufo
GACTGATTTTCTAAGGTTTTATGGACTGATGAAATGAGAGTGAGTCTTGATGGGCCAGATGGATGGGCCCGTGGTTGGATTGGTAAAGGGCAGAGAGCTCCAGTCCGACTCAGACGCCAGCAAGGTGGAGGTGGAGTACTGGTTTGGGCTGGTATCATCAAAGAAGAGCTTGTGGGGCCTTTTCGGGTTGAGGATGGAGTCAAGCTCAACTCCAAGTCCTACTGCCAGTTTCTGGAAGACACCTTCTTCAAGCAGTGGTACAGGAAGAAGTCTGCATCCTTCAAGAAAAACATGATTTTCATACAGGACAATGCTCCATCACACGCGTCCAAGTACTCCACAGCGTGGCTGGCAAGAAAGGGTATAAAAGAAGAAAATCTAATGACATGGCCTCCTTGTTCACCTGATCTAAACCCCATTGAGAACCTGTGGTCCATCATCAAATGTGAGATTTACAAGGAGGGAAAACAGTACACCTCTCTGAACAGTGTCTGGGAGGCTGTGGTTGCTGCTGCACGCAATGTTGATGGTGAACAGATCAAAACACTGACAGAATCCATGGATGGCAGGCTTTTGAGTGTCCTTGCAAAGAAAGGTGGCTATATTGGTCACTGATTTGTTTTTGTTTTGTTTTTGAATGTCAGAAATGTATATTTGTGAATGTTGAGATGTTATATTGGTTTCACTGGTAAAAATAAATAATTGAAATGGGTATATATTTGTTTTTTGTTAAGTTGCCTAATAATTATGCACAATAATAGTCACCTGCATACACAGATATCCCCCTAAAATAGCTATAACTAAAAACAAACTAAAAACTACTTCCAAAAATATTCAGCTTTGATATTAATGAGTTTTTTGGGTTCATTGAGAACATGGTTGTTGTTCAATAATAAAATTAATCCTCAAAAATACAACTTGCCTAATAATTCTGCACTCCCTGTAAAATGGCTGTAAAAATGTCATGGAAAGGGCTAGAGGGCTGCAAATGGCGTCAAAATGTGGTTTAGAGCATGGCAAGTGCTCTGCAAACAAATGTGGATAGGGAAATGACTTTAAATAACATAAAATACATAAAAATAAAAAAATGATCATCTTGATCTAGGAGGACGAGGTCCATATGGAGTAGGAGGTTGAGGAGGCGGTGGATGTGGCGGTGTAGATGGAAGCGGCGGTGGAGGAGAAGGTAGCCTACACTGGATTTTGGTTTTAAATTTTATTTTTAAAATTAGGGTACACCCCAAAACATTGGGAAATATAACCTGTGATAACCCCCTCCAGTCATGCTAAATACACGTTCAGACAAAACACTGGCTGCAGGGCAGGCCAACACCTCCAAGGGGTAAAGGGCAAGCTCAGGTCATGTGCCCAATTTGGAGACCCAGAAGTTGCAGGGGCTAACCCCTGTCAGTCAGTTCGTGTAGGCGTGTGCACACTTACTGCCCCACCATGTCGCACGTCCCCGTGATGTTCACGATCCATTTGATATCTGCTCTATCAACATTCGATGTTCTTTTATGCGCCTACCATGGTGATCACGGGTGGCGGGGAATCAGGGTTCCAGGCCAGAGAGGGAGCGTGAGAAAGAGAGACCACATCCAAGGGAGGATTCATTTTTTCAAATTTAAAATTAGAGTTGAAATATGGGAGAAATTATTAAAGCATAAAAGTGTGACAACTTTTCAAAGTTTAAGCATTGAATGAAAGGATGTGGTGCGCATTAATTACTGAATAATTTATTTAATTTTATTCCCTGTCACCTATGCATAGCAGGTGTTTATTCACGTCTAAAATTGTAAAATGTCAACCCAAGAATGTAACAGAAAAATTATTGAAATTAATTAAGCTGTCAACTAGGTAGAGGAGGGGTATATTACACCCAAAAATGTGTTAATTTCACCATAAAATGTAACTGACATTTTTTATTTTTACCGGTCCACTAGGTATAGCAGTGGTACTATACACACCAAAATTGGTGAATTTCACCCTAAAATGTAAATGACAATTTATTTATTTTTTAACCGGCCTACTAGGTATAGCAGTGGTACTATACACCCCAAATTTTTTTTATTTCACCATAAAATGTAACTGACAATTATTTTTTTTACCGGTCCACTAGGTATAGGAGTAGTACTATACACACCAAAATTGGTGAATTTCACCCAAAAAAGTAAATGACAATTTTTTTTTTTTGTTTAACCTGTCCACTAGGTATATCAGTGGTACTATACTGGACAGGCGGCTGCACTTGTCTATGAGGACGCCCCCTGCCGTGCTAAACACACGTTCAGATAATATACTGGCTGCAGGGCAGGCCAGCACCTCCAAGGCGTAAAGGGCAAGCTCAGGCCATGTGCCCAATTTGGAGACCCAGAAGTTGAAGGGGGCAGACCCGTCATTCAGTACGTGTAAGCGTGTGCACAAATACTGCTCCACTATGTTGGTGAAATGCTGCCTCCTGCTAAGATGTTGTCGGTGGGTAATAATTCAATTAAGAATTATTAATTATGGTCATAAAAATAATTAACCATAAAAAAATAAAATTTATAAAATTTGTCATAAATTAATCATGACCTGGTGAATTGTAGACAACCTAATTGATACAATTCACATCTGAGTCCGAATATTTCCTCAGATAAATAATTTTTTTTTGACGTGAGATGACGTTAATGATAAAATGTAGTTCTGCATTATACAATAATACACAGGTATTATAAAAATATGCAGATTTATTGGTTACAAGGTTATAAACATATATAAGTAAATAAACATAATGATACATACAAATGAATATATATAGCGTTAACATAAAGCATTACAAGCTTAACAATACATGTGAGTGGAAATAACTTGTCACATTATACACAAGCTATTTATAGGTTGGGATATCAAAATATGAACATAAGTTATATACATTACTTCTGTTCAGAGAAAACCTCATGATATCAAGATGGGCATGTCTAATCCTAGACATCAATATAGAATGCTAAATACATTCTGCCCCCCCTAACCAACTACACATCACATGGCTTCAAGATGGGCAAATCCATTCAAGGATATAACTTAGAAGAGATAACTGTATCCTTCCGCCTCATCCTGGAATATTTTCACACATATAACTTTGGTAAGACTATTAAGACAAATAACAGGGATCTAGGATCTTGCTAGACCATATCTTAAATGGAAGGACTTGAAATAAGTCCTTCCTGTGGGAATCCATCACTTTGATAGAACAAGAATGTTCTATCAAATATATACATATATATATATATATATATATATATATATAAAAGCAATTATTTAATGCTTTGCTAGATTATGAGTCTAGATTCTTCTGCAGGTAGAATGAAGCCTCACAATATCCTAAGACTACATCTCAATATGGAGATGATCAATTAATTTAATTATTTATTTATTCGCCAATCTAGATGGTATAATTTCACCCACACTATCAAATTAGTCTTAATAAAATGAAATATCATTTTCTGTGTCTCTTACCAAGTCCTAGTAGGAATCTCACTTCTGTTCCTAGGAAAGCTGGGTGGTCCATCATAGCGCATCTCACCATGGCTTTCATCTTGATAGACCCCTGTAGAGAGCTCAACTTCCCTTCTTCTCTCTTTCTCCTTTCTCCTCTTTCTCCTCTCCTTCCTTCCCTCTTCTGCTTCCTGTGTATGGCTTATGATCACAAACTTATCAGTTAGACACACCTTCCTAGTTTGGAACTTTCCAATCATTGTCGGGTGGGCGTGACCATTGATAAAAATGTGACATCATAACCTTACCCAGAATGCACTTTTGCTACTGTTGTAATGTCACCTACTGATACCTAAGTGGCAATGCTGTATAAGCTATCTGCATCATAGTATAAAGGGTTAACTTATGTAAGTCTGAATATACATTTTGACCTTAGAAGCTTTAATTCAAAGCCATAGGGATTAATTCTGACACTTGTAGCAATTAGAGACAGACCTCTAGGCAATTAGAAACAGGCCTCACATTTCTATTCAACCAAATCTGTACTGTTTTAGCTGGTCAAGTTATTTGTAGTGACCGTAAAAGCACATTTTTTTTTCTGGGTTGAAAAACTATTCCCAAATTTGCCATTCTCAAAATAACTAGTTTCTGGTATTTGAGGCCTACTTGAAATCTATCCCAAAAAGGATATCTTACATTGAAGGTGCTGATAGTGTCATTCAGAAAAACCTAAGACACACGCTACCGTGCAGATAGAAGTCTGATTCTGTGATTAAACCTATACCTGTCACACAGCGCAAAAAAAAACAGGCCTCACATTTCTATTCAACCAAATCTGTACTGTTTTAGCTGGTCAAGTTATTTGTAGTGACCGTTAAAAGCACTTTTTTTTTTTCTGGGTTGAAAAACTATTCCCAAATTTGCCATTCTCAAAATAACTAGTTTCTGGTATTTGAGGCCTACTTGAAATCTATCCCAAAAAGGATATCTTACATTGAAGGTGCTGATAGTGTCATTCAGAAAAATCTAAGACACACGCTACCGTGCAGATAGAAGTCTGATTCTGTGATTAAACCTATACCTGTCACACAGCGCAAAAAAAAACAGGCCTCACATTTCTATTAAACCAAATCTGTACTGTTTTAGCTGGTCAATTTATTTGTAGTGACCGTAAAAGCACATTTTTTTTTCTGGGTTGAAAAACTATTCCCAAATTTGCCATTCTCAAAATAACTAGTTTCTGGTATTTGAGGCCTACTTGAAATCTATCCCAAAAAGGACATCTTACATTGAAGGTGCTGATAGTGTCATTCAGAAAAACCTAAGACACACGCTACCGTGCAAATAGAAGTCTAATTCTGTGATTAAACCTATACCTGTCACACAGCGCAAAAAAAAAAAAAAGGCCTCACATTTCTATTCAAACATATCTGTACTGTTTTAGCTGGTCAAGTTATTTGTAGTGACCGTAAAAGCACACTTTTTGTTCTGGGTTGAAAAACTATTCCCAAATTTGCCATTCTCAAAATTGTGGTGAACGGAATCAATGAGGAAAACATCTAATAAGGGACGCGGACGTGGACATGGTCGTGGTGGTGTTAGTGGACCCTCTGGTGCTGGGAGAGGACGTGGCCGTTCTGCCACAGCCACACCTCCTAGTGTACCAACTACCTCAGGTCCCAGTAGCCAGCAGAATTTACAGCGATATTTGGTGGGGCCCAATGCCGTTCTAAGGATGGTAAGGCCTGAGCAGGTACAGGCATTAGTCAATTAGGTGGCTGACAGTGGATCCAGCACGTACACATTATCTCCCACCCAGTCTTCTGCAGAAAGCGCACAGATGGCGCATGAAAACCAAGCCCATCGGTCTGTCACATCACCCCCATGCATATCAGGGAAACTGTCTGAGCCTCAAGTTATGCAGCAGTCTCTTATGCTGTTTGAAGACTCTGCTGCCAGGGTTCCCAAGGGCATCCACCTAGCCCTTCCCCAGGGGTGGAAGAGATAGAATGCACTAACGCACAACCACTTATTTTTCCTGATGATGAGGACATGGGAATACCACCTCAGCACGTCTCTGATGATGACGAAACACAGGTGCCAACTGCTGCGTCTTTCTGCAGTGTGCAGACTGAACAGGAGGTCAGGGATCAAGACTGGGTGGAAGACGATGCAGGGGACGATGAGGTCCTAGACCCCACATGGAATGAAGGTCGTGCCACTGACTTTTACAGTTCGGAGGAAGAGGCAGTGGTGAGACCGAGCCAACAGCGTAGCAAAAGAGGGAGCAGTGGGCAAAATCAGAACACCCGCCGCCAAGAGACTCCGCCTGCTACTGACCGCCTCCATCTGGGACCGACCACCCCAAAGGCAGCTTCAAGAAGTTCCCTGGCATGGCACTTCTTCAAACAATGTGCTGACGACAAGACCCGAGTGGTTTTCACGCTGTGCCATCAGAGCCTAAAGCGAGGCATTAACGTTCTGAACCTTAGCACAACCTGCATGACCAGGCACCTGCATGCAAAGCATGAACTGCAGTGGAGTAAACACCTTAAAAACAAGGAAGTCACTCAGGCTCCCCCTGCTACCTCTTCTGCTGCTGCCGCCTCGGCCTCTTCTGCTGCTGCCGCCGCCTCGGCCTCTTCTGCTGCTGCTGCCGCCGCCTCGGCCTCTTCCTCTGCCTCTGGAGGAACGTTGGCACCTGCCGCCCAGCAAACATGGCATGTACCACCAACACCACCACCTGCGTCACCAAGCATCTCAACCATGTCACACGGCAGCGTTCAGCTCTCCATCTCACAAACATTTGAGAGAAAGCGTAAATTCCCACCTAGCCACCCTCGATCCCTGGCCCTGAATGCCAGCATTTCTAAACTACTGGCCTATGAAATGCTGTCATTTAGGCTGGTGGACACACACAGCTTCAAACAGCTCATGTCACTTGCTGTCCCACAGTATGTTGTTCCCAGCCGCCACTACTTCTACAAGAGAGCCGTGCCTTCCCTGCACAACCAAGTGTCCGATAAAATCAAGTGTACACTGCGCAACGCCATCTGTGGCAAGGTCCACCTAATCACAGATACGTGGACCAGTAAGCACGGCCAGGGACGCTATATCTCCCTAACTGCACACTGGGTAAATGTAGTGGCGGCTGGGCCCCAGGCGGAGAGCTGTTTGGCGCACGTCCTTCCGCCGCCAAGGATCGCAGGGCAACATTCTTTGCCTCCTGTCTCCTCCTCCTCCTACTCAGCTTCCTCCTCCTCTTCTTCCACCTGCTCATCCAGTCAGCCACACACCTTCACCACCAACTTCAGCACAGCCCAGGGTAAACGTCAGCAGGCCATTCTGAAACTCATATGTTTGGGGGACAGGCCCCACACCGCACAGGAGTTGTGGCGGGGTATAGAACAACAGACCGACGAGTGGTTGCTGCCGGTGAGCCTCAAGCCCGGCCTGGTGGTGTGCGATAATGGGCGAAATCTCGTTGCAGCTCTGGGACTAGCCGGTTTGACACACATCCCTTGCCTGGCGCATGTGTTGAATTTGGTGGTGCTGCTGCATAAAGTGCGGGCCGTCTGTTCGCGCTTCCGGTGTTCACACCCTGCCGCTGCTCGCCTGTTTGCGCTACAGCGTAACTTCGGCCTTCCCGCTCACCGCCTCATATGCGACGTACCCACCAGGTGGAACTTCACCTTGCATATGCTGGACAGACTGTGCGAGCAGCAGCAGGCCATAGTGGAGTTTCAGCTGCAGCACGCACGGGTCAGTAGCACTGTTGATCAGACACACTTCACCACCAATGACTGGGCCTCCATGCGAGACCTGTGTGCCCTGTTGCGTTGTTTCGAGTACTCCACCAACATGGCCAGTGGCGATGACGCCGTTATCAGCGTTACAATACCACTTCTATGTCTCCTTGAGAAAACACTTAGGGCGATGATGGAAGAGGAGGTGGCCCAGGAGGAAGAGGAGGAAGAGGGGTCATTTTTAGCACTTTCAGGCCAGTCTCTTCGAAGTGACTCAGAGGGAGGTTTTTTGCAACACCAGAGGCCAGGTACAAATGTGGCCAGACAGGGCCCACTACTGGAGGACGAGGAGGACGAGGATGAGGAGGAGGTGAAGGAGGATGAGGATGAAGCATGTTCACAGCGGGGTGGCACCCAAAGCAGCTCGGGCCCATCACTGGTGGGTGGCTGGGGGGAAACACAGGACTATGACGATACGCCTCCCACAGAGGACAGCTTGTCCTTACTTCTGGGCAGCCTGGCACACATGAGCGACTACATGCTGCAGTGCCTGCGCAATGACAGCAGAGTTGCCCACATTTTAAGGTGTGCGGACTACTGGATCACCGGTACAAAGACAATGTGCCCACCTTACTTCCTACACTGGAGCGTGATAGGAAGATGCGCGAGTACAAGCGCACGTTGGTAGACGCGCTACTGAGAGCATTCCCAAATGTCACAGGGGAACCAGTGGAAGCCCAAGGCGAAGGCAGAGGAGAAGCAAGAGGTCGCCAACGCAGCTGTGTCACGCCCAGCTCCTCTGAGGGTAGGGTTAGCATGGCAGAGATGTGGAAAAGTTTTGTCAACACGCCACAGCTAACTGCACCACCACCTGATACGGAACGTGTTAGCAGGAGGCAACATTTCACTAACATGGTGGAACAGTACCTGTGCACACCCCTCCACGTACTGACTGATGGTTCGGCCCCATTCAACTTCTGGGTCTCCAAATTGTCCACGTGGCCAGAGCTAGCCTTTTATGCCTTGGAGGTGCTGGCCTGCCCGGCGGCCAGCGATTTGTCTGAACGTGTATTCTGCACGGCAGGGGGCGTCATTACAGACAAACGCAGCCGCCTGTCTACAGCCAATGTGGACAAGCTGACGTTCATAAAAATGAACCAGGCATGGATCCCACAGGACCTGTCCATCCCTTGTGCAGATTAGATATTAACTACCTCCCCTTAACAATATATTATTCTACTCCAGGGCACTTCCTCATTCAATACTATTTTTAATTTCATTTTACCATTATATTGCGGGGCAACCCAAAGTTGAATGAACCTCTCCTCTGTCTGGGTGCCGGGGCCTAAATGTGTGACAGTGGCCTGTTCCAGTGGTGGGTGACGTGAAGCCTGATTCTCTGCTATGAGATGAAGACTTATTCTGTGCTGACATGAAGCCAGATTCTCTGTTAAGCGACCTCTCTCCTCTGCATGGGTGCCTGGGCCTAAATATGTGACAGTGGCCTGTTCCAGTGGTGGGTGACGTGAAGCCTGATTCTCTGCTATGACATGAAGACTGAATCTGCGCTGACATAAGGCCAGATTCTCTGTTACGGGACCTCTCTCCTCTGTCTGGGTGCCGGGGCCTAAATATGTGACAGTGGCCTGTTCCAGTGGTGGGTGACGTGAAGCCTGATTCTCTGCTATGACATGAAGACAGATTCTGTGCTGACATAAGGCCAGATTCTCTGTTACGGGACCTCTCTCCTCTGCCTGGGTGCCTGGGCCTAAATGTGTGACAGTGGCCTGTTCCAGTGGTGGGTGACGTGAAGCCTGATTCTCTGCTATGACATGAAGACAGATTCTGTGCTGACATAAGGCCAGATTCTCTGTTACGGGACCTCTCTCCTCTTCCTGGGTGCCTGGGCCTAAATGTGTGACAGTGGCCTGTTCCAGTGGTGGGTGACGTAAAGCCTGATTCTCTGCTATGACATGAAGACTGATTCTGCGCTGACATAAGGCCAGATTCTCTGTTACGGGACCTCTTTCCTCTGCCTGGGTGCCTGGGCCTAAATGTGTGACAGTGGCCTGTTCCAGTGGTGGGTGACGTGAAGCCTGATTCTCTGCTATGACATGAAGACAGATTCTGTGCTGACATAAGGCCAGATTCTCTGTTACGGGACCTCTCTCCTCTGCCTGGGTGCCTGGGCCTAAATGTGTGACAGTGGCCTGTTCCAGTGGTGGGTGACGTGATGCCTGATTCTCTGCTATGACATGAAGACAGATTCTGTGCTGACATAAGGCCAGATTCTCTGTTACAGGACCTCTCTCCTCTGCCTGGGTGCCTGGGCCTAAAAGTGTGACAGTGGCCTGTTCCAGTGGTGGGTGACGTGAAGCCTGATTCTCTGCTATGACATGAAGACAGATTCTGTGCTGACATAAGGCCAGATTCTCGGTTACGGGACCTCTCTCCTCTGCCTGGGTGCCTGGGCCTAAATGTGTGACAGTGGCCTGTTCCAGTGGTGGGTGACGTGAAGCCTGATTCTCTGCTATGACATGAAGACTGATTCTGTGCTGACATAAGGCCATGTTCTCTGTTACGGGACCTCTCTCCTCTGCCTGGGTGCCTGGGCCTAAATGTGTGACAGTGGCCTGTTCCAGTGGTGGGTGACGTGAAGCCTGATTCTCTGCTATGACATGAAGACAGATTCTGTGCTGACATAAGGCCAGATTCTCTGTTACGGGACCTCTCTCCTCTGCCTGGGTGCCTGGGCCTAAATTTGTGACAGTGGCCTGTTCCAGTGGTGGGTGACGTGAAGCCTGATTCTCTGCTATGACATGAAGACAGATTCAGCGCTGACATAAGGCCAGATTCTCTGTTACGGGACCTCTCTCCTCTGCCTGGGTGCCTGGGCCTAAATGTGTGACAGTGGCCTGTTCCAGTGGTGGGTGACGTGAAGCTTGATTCTCTGCTATGACATGAAGACAGATTCTGTGCTGACATAAGGCCAGATTCTCTGTTACGGGACCTCTCTCCTCTGCCTGGGTGCCTGGGCCTAAATGTGTGACAGTGGCCTGTTCCAGTGGTGGGTGACGTGAAGCCTGATTCTCTGCTATGACATGAAGACAGATTCTGCGCTGACATAAGGCCAGATTCTCTGTTACGGGACCTCTCTCCTCTGCCTGGGTGCCTGGGCCTAAATGTGTGACAGTGGCCTGTTCCAGTGGTGGGTGACGTGAAGCCTGATTCTCTGCTATGACACGAAGACAGATTCTGCGCTGACATAAGGCCAGATTCTCTGTTACGGGACCTCTCTCCTCTGCCTGGGTGCCTGGGCCTAAATGTGTGACAGTGGCCTGTTCCAGTGGTGGGTGACGTGAAGCCTGATTCTCTGCTATGAAATGAAGACAGATTCTGTGCTGACATAAGGCCAGATTCTCTGTTACGGGACCTCTCTCCTCTGCCTGGGTGCCAGGGCCTAAATGTGTGACAGTGGCCTGTTCCAGTGGTGGGTGACGTGAAGCCTGATTCTCTGCTATGACATGAAGACAGATTCTGTGCTGACATAAGGCCAGATTCTCTGTTACGGGACCTCTCTCCTCTGCCTGGGTGCCTGGGCCTAAATGTGTGACAGTGGCCTGTTCCAGTGGTGGGTGACGTGAAGCCTGATTCTCTGCTATGACATGAAGACAGATTCTGCGCTGACATAAGGCCAGATTCTCTGTTACAGGACCTCTCTCCTCTGCCTGGGTGCCTGGGCCTAAATGTGTGACAGTGGCCTGTTCCAGTGGTGGGTGACGTGAAGCCTGATTCTCTGCTATGACATGAAGACAGATTCTGCGCTGACATAAGGCCAGATTCTCTGTTACGGGACCTCTCTCCTCTGCCTGGGTCTAAATGTGTGACAGTGGCCTGTTCCAGTGGTGGGTGACGTGAAGCCTGATTCTCTGCTATGACATGAAGACAGATTCTGTGCTGACATAAGGCCAGATTCTCTGTTACGGGACCTCTCTCCTCTGCCTGGGTGCCTGGGCCTAAATGTGTGACAGTGGCCTGTTCCAGTGGTGGGTGACGTGAAGCCTGATTCTCTGCTATGACATGAAGACAGATTCTGCGCTGACATAAGGCCAGATTCTCTGTTTCGGGACCTCTCTCCTCTGCCTGGGTGCCTGGGCATAAATGTGTGACAGTGGCCTGTTCCAGTGGTGGGTGACGTGAAGCCTGATTCTCTGCTATGACATGAAGACAGATTCTGTGCTGACATAAGGCCAGATTCTCTGTTACGGGACCTCTCTCCTCTGCTTGGGTGCCTGGGCCTAAATGTGTGACAGTGGCCTGTTCCAGTGGTGGGTGACGTGAAGCCCGATTCTCTGCTATGACATGAAGACAGATTCTGCGCTGACATAAGGCCAGATTCTCTGTTACGGGACCTCTCTCCTCTGCCTGGGTGCCTGCGCCTAAATGTGTGACAGTGGCCTGTTCCAGTGGTGGGTGACGTGAAGCCTGATTCTCTGCTATGACATGAAGACAGATTCTGTGCTGACATAAGGCCAGATTCTCTGTTACGGGACCTCTCTCCTCTGCCTGTGTGCCTGGGCCTAAATGTGTGACAGTGGCCTGTTCCAGTGGTGGGTGACGTGAAGCCTGATTCTCTGCTATGACATGATGCAGATTCTGTGCTGACATAAGGCCAGATTCTCTGTTACGGGACCTCTCTCCTCTGCCTGGGTGCCTGGGCCTAAATGTGTGACAGTGGCCTGTTCCAGTGGTGGTTGACGTGAAGCCTGATTCTCTGCTATGACATGAGGCCAGATTCTCTGTTACGGGACCTCTCTCCTCTGCCTGGGTGCCTGGGCCTAAATGTGTGACAGTGGCCTGTTCCAGTGGTGGGTGACGTGAAGCCTGATTCTCTGCTATGACATGAAGACAGATTCTGCACTGACATAAGGCCAGATTCTCTGTTACGGGACCTCTCTCCTCTGTCTGGGTGCCGGGGCCTAAATATGTGACAGTGGCCTCTTCCAGTTGTGGGTGACATGAAGCCAGATTCTCTGCTATGGCATGAAGAGACTGATTCTCTGCTGACATGAAGCCAGATTCTTTGCTATGGCATGAAGAGACTGATTCTCTGCTGACGTGAAGCCAGATTCTCTGCTATGGAACCTCTGTCCAATTGATATTGGGTCATTTTTTTTTATTTTTTTATTTTAATTCATTTCCCTATCCACATTTGTTTGCAGGGGATTTACCTACATGTTGCTGCCTTTTGCAGCCCTCTAGCTCTTTCCTGGGCTGTTTTACAGCCTTTTTAGTGCCCAAAATTTCGGGTCCCCATTGACTTCAATGGGGTTCGGGTTCGGGACGAAGTTCGGGTCGGGTTCAGAACTTCTCGAATCCGAACATCCAGGTGTTCGCTCAACTCTAGTCTCTAGTTAAGATCTTTCTTTGGTCCTCTAACTTAATAACGTTGCTGCTAAAATGAAAAACTGGAAGTAATAGCTTCCTGGCTTGTCAGCAACTTGGCAACTCGATTTAGCGAGCGGTGCTTGGCATCATATCTTCATGTCTGCGATCTCGAATACTTTGTCATGTTGCACTGGTGTGATGTACTTTTGCAGCGGCTGTCGAATCTCCTGGGGCTCTGCCCACTTGTCCCTCCTGGATACATCTTGGATACATCTGGGTTGGCTCTGAATGGACGTCTCTTGCGTCACGGATAGCCTTGACCTCAGGTTCTCTTGGTTCCGGATACAAAGAGTTTTTGGATTCCGCCATCTGTCCTTCCATCAACACTTGATCCCATCTTGGGCCATCATCTAAACTTAAGAAAACAACAGACAGTATGATCAACAACGCAGCAAAAACTTTATCAAACATATACCTGCCTATTTTAGGCCTTTGACTTATGCCATATTTTAGCCAGCAGCAAGTTGAGGACTTTTATGTTTTTGTTTTTTTTTAAAAGAAAAATAAACTACAGGGTATCATGAATAGATATAACTATTCTTCCTCTGCTAGGCTAATATAGCCTTAGGTGGTATGCCTATTTAGGATAATAACCCAATCAATACTTTGAGACTACCTCGAAACAGAGTAATATATATGCGTCCATATATCTGCATGGAATACAGTGACTACAACTTAGTCACAATTGATAGACAAACAATATGGTTAGTATAACTGTTCAGTATCTTTTCAGTCATACGATACCACCACCAATCATATGAAATTTGTGATGTGTCTCAATCTTCAAATTTTTGATTTTTCAATCTCAGTTCAGCTCTTGACGTTTTTAGCACTGAAATAAAACTCTACACAAACATTATGTTAATGATCCTGTGGAAAAAATTGATTAGTAATCAATATCATTAATCATTTATTGACTTGCTATAATTATTAATTCAATGAAGCCGTTTGCTTCGTTTACTGGACATTTCTATCTCAGCAAAGTATTAAATAACTTTTCCTTTACTCTTTATTCACTTTATGAGATAAAGAATTTACATTTAATGAAGTTGGGAGAATCTTACTCTTCCTTTCCATTAGGCTGACTTAAGAAATCAGCTCACAGCGCAGCTCTGCGACCTCTGAACTTTTCACTGACATCTATCTAAACTTAGGAATATGCTCCTTACCCCTACCTTAGGAGACTTTTTAAGGCAATTAGGGTTAGTTAACAGAGCTATTTAAATACAGTTTTGCACTTTTTAGTACTAAAACAAATTAGCAGGTTCTAGGTACTCTGCTTAAAAAAATAATAATTCACAAACAGATTTAAAAAAAAAATCTGAAACGATTAATCAGAGATATATAAAAACAATTCCCCCCTTAGGGGATTATCATATCTGCAACAATTGCAAATTGTACATTAGGATCCCATAAGAAAGCATGGTTACATTAGCATACATAGCAATTAACCTGTTTAAAACTGTTCTCTTATAGATTCTATTTATCAATAACATTGGGTCAGACTTTATGTATAAAGTTCCTCTATTATCCTGTAACGCCCTGAGCTACTAAACTCAACCTCCATGTATATGGGGGTAAATCTCCAACTATGGGAGTTAACTGGCCAGGAATTAATAGGAAGGTTCCTGAGTCAAACAAAGGACTAGAACCGGACCCTGTACCGCCTAGGCTAATGAGACCTACATCTGTTCCCTATCTTGGGACAATTTACTATTAATTTCTGGCGATACAAAAACATCAATTGTGTTTAGCATATACAAACAACTCCTGAGTAGATTTACATGTCATGTACTGGTTGCATTCGTGTAATAACACTTTACTGCAACAACTCATCTGCGGTTCTGGTATGGGCTTAACCCCTTCAGTACCAGGACATTAATATTGACTATGTAGATACCACGCCCTTCTAAGGGTTGTAAACGTGATCTGGCTGTAGCATTCTAATGCCAGCAACAATATACATGACCACGTAGCGGCATGACGTAGGCACGCCGCGCTCCGCCTCTGGCCGCCCTCTCCTCTCTCCCTGCCTCACCGCCTCATCGCTGTGCTCTGCCGATTCCCTCGATGTGGTGCCGGGATCCTAAAGAACGCCGCCCCCTGAACAGACCTGATTAGCGGAGCCCAGATGCTCCGACCGGCTGCTTGTGCCTGTGGTGAGCCTTCGCCGAATATTGACCTTCTGAGGGGATGCCGAACGCTGAAGGCGGATTGTTTTGATTCCATACGGTAAACCTGCTGCTGGAACCGGTCGTGTGGTGCTCTGTTGCTGTATCTGCTGTGCGCCAGGTGCTGGAGCTTCTGGAGTTGTGCTGCGTTCCGTGTTGCCAGGCTATCGCGGCTTGCCCTATACACCTCGTGGTGATCAGCTGTTTTCTTTGTGGCTGCCTGGGAGGTGCTGGGTATTAGAGCTGGCAGGATACCGGGCTTGCAGGATACCAGTTAAATCAGGATCTCGACTCCTCTAGGGGAGGTGGGGGCTCGGGGCCAGACGCCTGTTGCCCTGCAGGTGCCGCGGGGTGCTTTTTCAACATTTCTGGAACAACGACTTGTGAACTTTCTGGCTCACGGAGCGGGTGGGGGGTGATAGTGGGGTGGTGTCCCCTAACCTATTGCGATATTACTGTTAACGGCTTTGTGTGCCCGCCGTGAGCTTTGGGTTTATTCCCTGCGACGGCTGCGCTGTTCCGCTGTTTGGTGAACTAATCAACCCCCCCCCTCTATACCCAAAAGGTATAGAGGACTATATAAGGAATAAAAGATCCCCCTATAGTCCTGTCCTTTACCTTTTTTCCTATGGATGGATCTGTAATTGGAAAATATCTGGACAAAATCTCTGGACACTCCAATATTGTCTGTGGAACTAGAGACATTAATCTTGTCTAGGGGATATATGAATTTCATCCTTGGTGACGTGTTAAGGGGCTGATTCCTTTTTTTGTGAAATCCATAGCTGTATGGTTGCGATATAGCGGATAGTGGATATCTATACTTTATTTCTTTTTGTGGGGGCCTAATTAATCACTTGCTCGTAGCTAAGACGGGTTCCTGTAGTTTATATATGGACTCAGTCTTTATTATTATTAGTGCCGTCTGTATCCTTTGTTTATTTGCCTTCTATGTACTTAATTGCACCCTCCTGATATAGGGTTTTTTCTAATTTTTAGAGAAGTGGTGTTTTATATACACGAGATATTGCCGAGTGGGGGTTTTTGTAGTTAGTCGCAATATACTGCTCTCTGTAAAAATGCCGCCAAAATACCGTAAATCTGTTGGTTTGACCTCCCCAAAAGGTGGTTCAGGGGGGAGCCCACAGGCTCGGCTAGATAAGTTTCTGAAGTCACCACCACCCAAAACTAGAGGAGGGGTATTGAGATCCGGCCCCCAGACCGAGTTAGTCTCTGACAATTCGGACCGGTTGGAGCAGGCCTTATCTAAACCTGGTCCCTCTCATAGTGAAGGCTTTGAGAGCATAAATAATAAATTACAGGATATACTGGGAGTTGTAAACGCTACTAGTACCTCGGTTGCAGAATTGACTTCCTCTCTCGCGGTAGTACAAGGGGATGTTACTATAATAAGAGATGAGGTGACGAAATTGAGAGTAAAAGTTAAGGAATTGGAGATCACAGTTAAATCTGTCACCGCAGAGAATGGGGTGTTAAAGAACAGACTGGCAGAAGTAGATGAAGATCGTTCCTGGTTAAGAAGGAAAGTGACTGAGTTGGAGGATAGATCCCGTAGGTATAATCTTCGATTGGTAGGATTTCCAGAAGGAGTGGAACAGGATGATCCGTCAAAATTTATTCAGAAATGGCTGATAGAGAGTTTGGGGCCAGACTATGATGTATCCTCCTTCTGTGTGGAAAGGGCCCACAGAATCCCCTTTAAAAAACCACCTCCTGGCGCTCCCCCTAGGGCATTTCTAGCAAAGTTTGTATGTTCAAAAGACCGGGATTGGGTCCTTAGACGCAAAAGAGAAGTATCGGAAATATATTTTGATGGTAACCTGATATTAATATTTCCGGACTTCTCTCGAGAGACCCAAAACAAAAGAAGAACCTTCTTTGAGATTAAAAAAAGGCTGATTTCAGCTAAAATTAAGTACTCAATGGTATACCCGGCTAAAAGTGGTACATAATGACTCTGTTTGTTTTTTCCCCACACATGTCGAGGCGGCGCAATGGTTGGACTCTAAGGGTTTATGAAATAAAATGAGGAGGAGGTGAGGGGGGAGGTTAATGAGGGGAGGTGGCGGGGGGGGGGGCGGTTGGGTGGAAGGTGAGAGGTTGATGGGTATTGTATTATGCCCTGTCAACCATGTAGGGGGGTGTTGGGGTTTTGGGGGTGGGGCTAAGGGAGGGATTGGCTGCTGTTCTTTATGTCGTGGCTGTGCGTGCCTCCTTGATGAGACTAGGGATTCCTCTACTTATAAGATATGCCATGTAATATTTTATGTTTGAATGTAAGAGGGTTGGGAGACAGAGTGAAAAGGGCGGTTGTATTTGACCTTGTGATCCGTCATCTTCCTGCTATTGTGGCATTATTAGAGACCCACGCAACAGTAGATAGGATATATACATTGAAAAGGAAATGGGCCGCTCTGGAGTATCATTCTTGTTTTTCCTCTTATGCAAGAGGTGTTAGTGTTTATATTCATAGAGGTATGGAGTTCCAACCGTTAGATAGCGTTATTGATAAAGAAGGGAGATATGTATTCCTACATGGGTATTGGAAAGGTCAGGAGATGATATTGGCCTTTATTTATATCCCTCCTCCATTTAAACCAACTGTTATCTCCCATTAAGCTCACTATATAGCTTCTAAAAATCAATGCGTGTTGCTGGTGGCAGGTTATTTTAATGCGGTACTTGATCCTGAACTGGATCGGTTCTCTTTGTTTGCTGGACGCGGGCACAGTGGGTCCCCCTTGACTGCTGTGTGTGAGGAGTTGGCGCTGGTGGATATCTGGCGCTACCTCTACGGGGAAAAAAAATCTTTTCATGTTTTAGCCATTCACTTGGGTCCATGTCCCGTATTGATTTGGCTTTTGCAACTCGGGATCTGTGTGGCCGTGTCCTGAGAATGAGGTATGAGCCCCATGGAATATCTGATCATTCCCCAGTTCTGATTACGTTTATGGAGGCTCCAATTTCAGGAAGAGTCTTTAAATTGAACTCTCATTGGTTTGAGGTGATAGGGGAGCAATCCCGGGTAGATCAGGACATACAGGAATTTTGGGGCCTTAACGTAGGCTCGACTCATATCCATTATGTGTGGGATGCGCTGAAAGCCCATATTAGGGGCCTCTACTTTACCAAAATTCACAGATTTAGAATGGAATTACGACGTAGGGAAAAACAACTGACAGATTCGGTTGGGAGTTTGCGTGCCGCATTGATTGACTGTCATGAGGAACAACTCATTGGTCAATTAAAGGAGGCTAATTTGCAACTTAAGACACTATTGTATAAAAAAGCACAACATAAGCTTCTATTTCAAGGCCAAAATCGTTTCTGCGAATCCGGTAAAACGGGTAGGTTTTTGGCTCGTTTGGTGGCCAATCAGAGACAGGATTCCACTATAATAGAAATTAGGAACCCACAGGGAATTGGGGTGAGATCCGCAGAGGAGGTTAGAGAGGAGTTTAGGAAATACTATTCTACTCTTTATAATTCTGAGTCTATAATTAGTCGTACTGAGATGGATCAATACCTACAACAATTGGTGCTCCCTCAGTTAACTACTCAAGATAGAGAGATGTTGGACTCCCCCATCCTTTTGGAGGAACTTCAAACGACCCTCCCGCTCCTAAAGTATAGTTCTGCCCCTGGCCCAGACGGGCTGCCGTTTGAAATTTATAGGTACCATGCCAAATCCCTTTTGCCGATTCTTCTCCAAGTTTTTAAGGAGTCTTGTGCATTTGGCTCTTTACCTCCATCATTTAGAGAGGCAGTAATTACCTTGGTTTTGAAAAAGGAGAAGGATCCATGCGATGTGGGTTCATATAGACCCATATCGCTTTTAAATACGGACTATAAGATTTTCGCCAAAATTCTGGCTAACCGTTTGAAGAGAGTTATAGCTGGTCTGGTCCATCCTGACCAGACAGGCTTTATTCCGGGACGGCAAATACATAATAGTATTTATAGGGTATATCTGAATCTGTCAGTTGGGGGCAGTGTGGACCACTCCGTCGTGTCATTGGACGCCGCAAAAGCGTTTGATAGGATGGAGTGGCCATTTCTCTGGGCTACGATGTCATGTTTTGGCCTTGGGAACGTATTTTTGGAGATGACCCAAATGCTATATGAACAGCCTGCTGCATATATTAACATCAATGGTATAAGATCTTCCCCGGTTATGATGCGGAGGGGGATGAGACAGGGATGCCCCCTGTCTCCTCTCCTCTTCGCTCTCTTTATTGAACCGTTGGCTTGTCGGATACGTTTGGAGAATCGTATAGTAGGTTTCGGGGTGGCTGGTGTTAGCGACAAAATAAGCCTGTATGCAGATGATGTGATCCTGTTTCTGGATCAGGGGTGGAAAATCCTCCCGTTGGTTATACAGTTAATTGAAGAATATGGAAAACTTTCAGGCTATTTGATCAACTGGACAAAGTCATCGCTCCTTCCGTTGAATCGGAAAGCTGTGGATGTGGGGAGTCGAGTCCGCGTCTTGGCCCCTAATGATTCTTTGGATTATTTGGGGGTTAAGATTGGGGTCCCTATAGATAGGTTTTATGAGCTCAATCTGGCCCCAGTGCTGAATAAAGTTAGGACCAAAGTTGGCGCCTGGCGAAAACTGACATTGGCACAGACAGATCGAATTGCATTGATCAAGATGATTATTCTGCCTATAGTCTTGTTTCCGGTGTGTGCCTGCCCCATTTGGATTGATGATATTTTTTTCCACAGATTGGAGATATTGATCAATGATCTAATCTGGGGAAGGAAGAGGGTGCGTATTAAGCAGAGATATTTATGGCTCTTGGAGGCAGATGGTGGGTTGTCACTACCTTTTTTTCAGGGTTATTATCTTTGCGCACAGATTCAGCGATGTTGTTATTGGAAAGAGAGTTTACTGTCACGGTATTTGAACAGGGTTATTGACACTCCGATAGAGAATATTTTTTCATATCTGGAATCTGGATCTATGGGAATGAGGAAGTCCTTACTGGTCCCTTTCTCACTACAGAGGGTGTGGAACAGGCTGAAGGAGATCCTTAAAGTCCCCGGTCCGTTTGTTTTCACCCCTTTGTGGAGGAATGGGGCGCTGGAGGAATTCTTCAAGATTACAGATTTTGGATATTGGTCACGAAAAGGCATCTATATGGTGTCTCACCTTTTTCATTTGGGTCGTTTTAAAACACTTCAGGAATTTGGCTTTAATAATAGTTCTCCACTAGAGATATTTATGTATGCACGTTTGAAACATGTTTTTGAAGCCTCTAGGAATAGGGGTTGTATTTTTCCACGAGAGAATATATTTTTTGATTACTGTGACGCCCAGAAGTATGATAAGGTGAAAATATCTAGATTATACGCTAAACTTCGAATGGCACTGGTAACGGTTACACCTTTTAAAAGCCCAAGTAAATGGGAGCAAGAGTTGAATTGCTCTCCTTTACAGTGGCCTACTATCTATAGGAACGTGAGAAGGGCGTCAGTTTCTAGCGCGCATAGATTAATTCAATTTAAGATTCTTCATAGACTGTATTATACGCCTAGGGTCCAAGGGAAATTTCCACAAAATAGGGACCGGGACTGTTGCTGCCCTAAATGTGGATATGTTAATGCGAACTATGTCCACATGTTATGGAGCTGTAGTAAAATAAGAAAATATTGGGATGAGGTTTTTTCTGCCCTACAAAAGGAATCCTCAATGAACTATAACCCGGTGTCACGGAACCATGAACCAGACGTACAACAAGAGATAAGTGAAAATAAGAAGGCTTTATTGAAAATAAAGCTGTAAAGCAAAAGTCCAAACGGATGGTGAAACCGAAGCAGAGTCTTTGAGAGGCCAGGGGTCAGGAACCAGAAGGGTAGTCAGACGAAGCCAGGATCAGGAACCAGCAGGGTAGTCAGACGAAGCCAGGATCAGGAACCAGCAGGGTAGTCAGACGAAGCCAGGATCAGGAACCAGAAGCAGCAGCAGTCTTAGAAGCATGTGAACACAGGAGGACCAAGCAAGGAACTGAAGCCACAGACCTCCTATATATATGAGCTAGGCATCCAGCTCCTCCCAGTGGGAAGGAGGAGCCGCAGGGTGGAAGGCTACAAGAAACCCAGAAACCAAGATGGCCGCCAGCACATGTCAAACGAAGGAGAACAGCAAGAAGGTAAGACCATGACAGTACCTCCCCCTCAAGGGCCCCTCCTCCGCGGAGCAAACAACGGTTTCTGAGGGAAGCGTGCGTGGAAGGCTCGGAGCAAGGCAGGAGCATGGACATCTGCGGAGGGAACCCAGGAACGCTCCTCTGGACCATAACCACGCCAATGGACCAAAAACTGCACCCGACCGCGGACCAGGCGTGAGTCCAGGATATTGCTCACCTCATACTCCTCACGATTGCCCACTCGGACCGGACGAGGCCGAGGAACCGAGGAAGTGAAACGATTACACACCAGTGGCTTCAACAGGGAGACATGAAACACGTTAGAGATCCGTATGCCAGGTGGAAGCGCAAGGGCATAGGCTACCGGGTTTACCCTGCGAAGCACTCGGAAGGGACCAACAAAGCGAGGCGCCAGCTTGGGAGTGGGCACTCGAAGGTTGAGGTTGCGGGTGGACAACCATACACGGTCTCCGACCTGGTAGGAAGGAGCAGGCGCTCGTCTGCGATCAGCCTGGAGTCTCTGGCGCTGCGCAGAGGCCTCAAGGGACTTCTGGATCTGTACCCAAGAAGCACGTAGGACGGAAAGGTGATCCTCCACAGCCGGAATATCCTGGGGAGAGAATACCTCCGGTAACACGGCAGGTTGGAACCCATAATTGGCCATGAAGGGAGACGTCCCAGAGGAAGAGTTCACCGCCGTGTTCCTGGCAAACTCAGCCCAAGGCAGGAGGTCAACCCAATTGTCTTGGTGATCGGAGACATAGCAACGAAGGAATTGCTCCAAGGCCTGATTGGATCGTTCTGCGGCCCCATTGGACTGAGGGTGGTAGGCCGAGGAGAAGGAGAGATGAATCCCCAACTGGGAGCAAAAGGCGCGCCAGAACCTGGACACAAACTGACTCCCCCGATCCGACACAATCTCCTTGGGCAAACCGTGCAACCGGAAGACCTCCCTGGCAAAAATCGTGGCCAACTCTTGTGCAGAGGGTAACTTCTTGAGAGGAACACAGTGGCACATTTTGGAAAACCGATCCACAATCATGAGAATGACCGTATGGCCTCGGGATGCAGGGAGGTCCACAATGAAATCCATCCCCAGGTGTGACCATGGGCGCTCCCCGGTGGCTATGGGTTGCAGAAGGCCCAACGGAAGGTGCCGAGGGGACTTACTCTGGGCACAAACGGAGCATGCCGCTACATATGCGGCGATGTCGGAACGTAGGGAAGGCCACCAGAACAGACGTGAAACAGCCCAGGACAGCTGATTCTTTCCAGGATGCCCCGCGGTCTTGGAGTTATGGTAGGTTCGCAACAACCGAGTGCGCAACTCCTCAGGCACAAAACATCTGCCGTTGGGTCTCCCAGAGGGAGCACCAGATTGAGCCGCCAAAATCTGCTCACCCAGGGGAGAGGTCAGGCTGGTGCGAATGGCGGCCAGGATCTGATTCGGAGGTATGACCGAAGTCGGAATCGACTCCTCCCTGGACAGCTCGGAGTACTGCCGTGATAGGGCATCCGCCCTGATGTTCTTGGAACCGGGTAGGTAGGAGACCACGTAATTAAAACGTGACAAGAACAGAGCCCATCTGGCCTGACGTGGTGTCAATCTCTTGGCCTCAGAAAGGTAGGTCAGATTCTTATGGTCCGTCAGGATGAGAACCGGAACCACCGAACCCTCTAGCAAGTGCCTCCATTCTTTAAGGGCCTGCACGATGGCCAATAACTCCCTGTCACCAATCTGATAGTTGCACTCCGCGGAAGACAGTTTCCGGGAGTAAAACCCACAAGGAAGCAGAGGACCCTCTGGTGTTCTACGCTGAGACAGAAGGGCGCCTACTCCCGTCTCAGACGCGTCCACCTCGAGGACAAAGGGCAACCCAGGGTTGGGATGCGACAGAATCGGAGCCGACACAAAAGCGGACTTTAGGGCCTCAAAAGCTCGGATGGCCTCGAGCGGCCAGACCTGGGAATTACTGCCCTTCCTGGTCAGATCCGTGAGAGGCTTGGCCAGCATGGAAAAGTCCCTGATGAACTTCCGATAATAATTGGCGAAGCCCAAAAAGCGCTGCAGGGAACGAAGACCACTGGGCTGGGGCCACTGTAAGACAGCCGAAACCTTCTCAGGATCCATGGAGAACCCCTCAGCGGAAATGATGTAACCTAAGAAGGTTACCTGGGATCGGTGAAATTCGCATTTCTCAAGCTTACCGAACAGCTTGTTCTCTCGTAACCGTTGCAACACTCGTCTGACATCCAGAATGTGGGCCTCCATGGATTCAGAATATACCAAGATGTCATCCAAATAGACCACCACACACTGCTGCAACAGGTCACGGAAAACATCGTTGATGAATTCCTGAAAGACTGCGGGCGCATTGCACAACCCAAAGGGCATAACCAAGGATTCATAATGACCGGTCCTGGTGTTAAACGCGGTCTTCCACTCATCGCCCGCCTTGATCCTTACCAGGTTATATGCCGCCCTCAGGTCGAGTTTGGTAAAGACCGTGGCCCCTTTAAGGCGATCGAACAGCTCGGAAATCAAGGGTATCGGGTAAGCGTTCTTGATCGTGATGCGATTGAGACCCCTGTAATCGATGCAAGGCCTCAACTCACCGCCCTTCTTTTTCACAAAGAAAAATCCAGCCCCTGCCGGGGACGAGGATTTGCGAATGTGTCCGTGTGAAAGCGCCTCCCTCACGTACTCCTCCATGGCCTCATTCTCCGCTACCGACAGTGGATAGACTTTGCCACGAGGAGGAACGGCACCAGGTTGTAACTCTATGGCACAATCGTATGGGCGGTGCGGAGGTAGGGCAACCGCGCGCACCTTATCGAATACATCCCGGTACTCCTCGTATTCAGGAGGCAACAGAGAGTCCGAGGAAGTACACAGCAACTTGACAGACCCATGGATGCAACTAGCCCCACACTGCGGTGACCACGAGAGGATCTCGGCCGATC
The DNA here is from genome assembly GCF_905171765.1 of Bufo bufo. Classification (NCBI taxonomy): domain Eukaryota; kingdom Metazoa; phylum Chordata; class Amphibia; order Anura; family Bufonidae; genus Bufo; species Bufo bufo. The sequence goes on from NC_053390.1 coordinate 94,868,812, forward strand.
TCCAATCGAAAGTCGGATTATGCTTCTGGAGCCAGGGGTACCCCAAGACCACCGAGTAGTGTGGAGACGAAATAACCTGGAGGCAGACCGACTCTCTGTGAACGGCACCAATGGCTATCCCCACTGGAAGGGTCTCATGAGTGACGTGTGGCGGCAGAAGGGGTCTGCCGTCTATCGCCTCAAGAGCCAGTGGGGAACCTCGAGCCTGCAGAGGAATGGAATTGGCGGCAGCGAACACACTATCAATGAACAAACCACCAGCACCAGAGTCCACCAACGCCTGGGTCGTCACCGAGCCCCCGACCCAGGAGAGGACAACAGTGATCAGTGGTTTGTCAACACGGGAAACCGGGGACGAGGAGACTCCACCCAAGATCTGCCCCCGACAGGATCTCAGGTGCGAGCGTTTTCCCGGACGGTTCGGACATGCCAACCGAAAATGCCCACCGAGACCACAGTACATGCATCGGCCCTCGCGTCTCCGGAGTACCCTCTCCCCCTCGGACAGGCGAGCAAACCCCAGCTGCATGGGTTCACCCCCAGACAAGTCATCCCCAGGAGGCGTGGGAGGAGAGGGAGGCACGGGTGGGACAGCAAACGTAGGCGCCAATCTGTTAGAAAACCTCCGCAGGCTCTCCTTAAAGGAAGGTCTCTCCCTGAGTCTGGTGTCAATCAAAATCAGGAAAGAAATAAGAGACTCGAGCTCCACTGGTAGGTCCTTAGCTGCAACCTCATCCTTCAAGGCATCCGAGAGACCATGAGAGAAAGCAGCGACCAGAGCCTCATTATTCCAGCCCACCTCTGCTGCCAGGGTACGAAACTCAATGGCGTATTCAGCTACGGATCGTGAACCCTGTCTGATGGACATAAGGAGCTTCGCAGCAGAGGCAGCACGAGCCGGCACATCGAATACCTTCCGAAGAGAAGCAACAAAACCGGAAAACTCGGCAACCACCGGATTGTTGTTCTCCCATAAAGGGCTGGCCCAGGCCAAGGCCTTGTCCGAGAGCAGCGAGATCAAGAAGCCCACCTTTGATCTCTCAGTAGGAAAGGCATGTGGCAGCAACTCGAAATAAATGCCCACCTGGTTAAGGAAACCTCGGCACTGAGTTGGCTCTCCCCCAAAGCGCTGTGGAAGAGGGGCAGAACCGGTCATACCCCGAAACACCGCAGGCGCAACAACAGGTGTCGGGGTAGACTCTGGCGCAACAACCGGAGCGGCAGTAGGAGCGACAACCGACCCATCGGCAACGGGAGCGAAATGAGCCAAGCGTTCAAGCAGGGTTAGCAACGCCACAGCGAACCGACCCAACAGGTGATCCTGCTGATCAAGTCTGGCAACCAGCATGGGTAGCGAGGATGGCCCTGTACCGTCAGAATTCATGGCTTGGTCCTAATGTCACGGAACCATGAACCAGACGTACAACAAGAGATAAGTGAAAATAAGAAGGCTTTATTGAAAATAAAGCTGTAAAGCAAAAGTCCAAACGGATGGTGAAACCGAAGCAGAGTCTTTGAGAGGCCAGGGGTCAGGAACCAGAAGGGTAGTCAGACGAAGCCAGGATCAGGAACCAGCAGGGTAGTCAGACGAAGCCAGGATCAGGAACCAGCAGGGTAGTCAGACGAAGCCAGGATCAGGAACCAGAAGCAGCAGCAGTCTTAGAAGCATGTGAACACAGGAGGACCAAGCAAGGAACTGAAGCCACAGACCTCCTATATATATGAGCTAGGCATCCAGCTCCTCCCAGTGGGAAGGAGGAGCCGCAGGGTGGAAGGCTACAAGAAACCCAGAAACCAAGATGGCCGCCAGCACATGTCAAACGAAGGAGAACAGCAAGAAGGTAAGACCATGACACCCGGGGATCTTGATAGTGATTTTTGGAGACTATGGTTCAGAAACGGAAGTCTCTCCCCGGGTTAGACAGATCTGGATGAAAGGATTGATGGTAGCGAAAGCTATACTGGTCAAGTACTGGGGCTCTGTCTCCCAGCCTTCTGCAAGGGAGTGGGATCTATACCTTCGGCAAATTAAAATCTATGAGGATATCGGAAAGAATCGGAGAGTTGCACGCAGAGCCACGTAGACATATACTGATATTATTTATTGTTTGTTGTATTTGAATGAATTGAGGGGAATGACAGCCAATGGGGGGGGGGGGGAGGTATAAGGATATCTAAGATTGTTATACTACACAGCTATGTATATATACTGAAGTGGTTTATATTGGTCTATGTACTAATTCTAGTATTGTTATATTACATTTACTGTTGTATTGGTAATAAAAAAAAAATAAAAAAATAAAAAAAAAACAATATACATGACAATTTATCATTAATATGTCATCTCATCAATCATATCTCGCTGGGGCCTCCATTTATGTCGGTGGGTAATAATTCAATTAAGAATTATTAATTATGGTCATAAAAATAATTAACCATAAAAAAATAAAATTTACAAAATTTGTCATAAATTCTTAAAATCATGACCTGGTGAATTGTAGACAACCTAATTGATACAATTCACATCTGAGTCCGACTATTTCCTCAGATAAATAAGTTCTTTTTTGACGTGAGATGACGTTAATGATAAAATGTAGTTCTGCATTATACAATAATAGACAGGTATTATAAAAATATGCAGATTTATTGGTTACAAGGTTATAAACATATATAAGTAAATAAACATAATGATACATACAAATGAATATATATAGCGTTAATATAAAGCATTACAAGCTTAACAATACATGTGAGTGGAAATAACTTGTCACATTATACACAAGCTATTTATAGGTTGGGATATCAAAATATGAACATAAGTTATATACATTACTTCTGTTCAGAGAAAACCTCATGATATCAAGATGGGCATGTCTAATCCTAGACATCAATATAGAATGCTAAATACATTCTGCCCCCCCTAACCAACTACACATCACATGGCTTCAAGATGGGCACTTCCATTCAAGGATATAACTTAGAAGAGATAACTGTATCCTTCCGCCTCATCCTGGACTATTTTCACACATATAACTTTGGTAAGACTATTAAGACAAATAACAGGGATCTAGGATTTTGCTAGACCATATCTTAAATGGAAGGACTTGAAATAAGTCCTTCCTGTGGGAATCCATCACTTAGCTTGGCAAAGAATGTTCTATCAAATATATATATAAATATATATATATATATATAAAAAAAAGCAATTATTTAATGCTTTGCTAGATTATGAGTCTAGATCAGACCTGGGCAAACTACGGCCCGCGGGCCGTATACGGCCCGGCGGACCTTTTAATCCGGCCCCCGGGCGGAGCCAGAGGCGTGCCAAGCAACGATACCCCTCCTCCGCGAATGAAGAGGACTTCCGACTCGGCGTGCTGCGTGTGGCATGGCGCGGTGGCAGGGAGGCAGCGTCAGCGGCAGTACTGTCTAGGTAAGACACAGCAGGGGGGGGGGGTGCCTCGTGCGAGCCGTACCCGGGACCCGGCCGGCCGCAATTATTCCCTTCTCTGTAACAGCGCAGCGCCCGCGGCTCTCATAGTATCGGCTGTGACTGTCTGACACTGACAGTCACAGAGCCGACAAGCATGAAGCTGCGGCCGCCTCCCCCTGTGCTGTGTGTAGTCAGTGTGACTAACACATGGCTGATCATCTCTGAGCATTACGTTTCTAAAGGCAAGGGGGGGGAGGGGTGTGTACTATTGTAAGGGGGGGGGGGGTGTTCTGTATATGATGGGGGGGCCGGGGGGGTGTTCTGTACACAAGGGGACAATGGCTGGATTCACAGGGGACAATGGCTGGATTCACAGGGGACAATGGCTGGATTCACATTGGACAATGGCTGGATTCACAGGGGGACAATGGCTGGATTCACAGGGGACAATGGCTGGATTCACATGGGGACAATGGCTGGATTCACAGTGTGACAATTGCTGGATTCACAGGGGGACAATGGCTGGATTCACAGGGGGACAATGGCTGGATTCACAGGGGGACAATGGCTGGATTCACAGGGGGACAATGGCTGGATTCACAGGGGGACAATGGCTGGATTCACAGGGGGACAATGGCTGGATTCACAGGGGACAATGGCTGGATTCACAGGGGACAATGGCTGGATTCACAGGGGACAATGGCTGGATTCACATGGGGACAATGGCTGGATTCACAGGGGACAATGGCTGGATTCACAGGGGACAATGGCTGGATTCACAGGGGACAATGGCTGGATTCACATTGGACAATGGCTGGATTCACAGGGGGACAATGGCTGGATTCACAGGGGACAATGGCTGGATTCACATGGGGACAATGGCTGGATTCACAGGGGACAATGGCTGGATTCACAGGGGGACAATGGCTGGATTCACAGGGGGACAATGGCTGGATTCACAGGGGGACAATGGCTGGATTCACAGGGGGACAATGGCTGGATTCACAGGGGGACAATGGCTGGATTCACAGGGGGACAATGGCTGGATTCACAGGGGGACAATGGCTGGATTCACAGGGGGACAATGGCTGGATTCACAGGGGGACAATGGCTGGATTCACAGGGGGACAATGGCTGGATTCACAGGGGACAATGGCTGGATTCACAGGGGACAATGGCTGGATTCACAGGGGACAATGGCTGGATTCACAGGGGACAATGGCTGGATTCACAGGGGACAATGGCTGGATTCACAGGGGGACAATGGCTTTCACTAATATGAGTCACAAATAGTGAAAAATGTTCATTGTTTTGGGAAATTTTGTTTAATAAATTTAAATTTTTTTCTTGTAAGGCAACCTCACTTTTTCATTGTTTAACTATAACAAGTACTCGTACCAGTTGTCCAACAATGATATTTACTGCTTTTTATAAAGAAATACAATTGATTTTATGCAGTATTGAGTTTAGCCTTTTGGCCCGGCCCTCCAAAATATTTTCAGTTTCTCATGTGGCCCCATCGAAAAAATAATTGCCCACCCCTGGTCTAGATACTTCTGCAGGTAGAATGAAGCCTCACAATATCCTAAGACTACATCTCAATATGGAGATGATCCATTCATTTAATTATTTATTTATTCGCCAATCTAGATGGTATAATTTCACCCACACTATCAAATTTGTCTTAATAATATGAAATATCATTTTCTGGGTCTCTTACCAAGTCCTAGTAGGAATCTCACTTCTGTTCCTAGGAAAGCTGGGTGGTCCATCATAGCGCATCTCACCATGGCTTTCATCTTGATAGACCCCTGTAGAGAGCTCAACTTCCCTTCTTCTCTCTTTCTCCTTTCTCCTCTTTCTCCTCTCCTTCCTTCCCTCTTCTGCTTCCTGTGTATGGCTTATGATCACAAACTTATCAGTTAGACACACCTTCCTAGTTTGGAACTTTCCAATCATTGTCGGGTGGGCGTGACCATTGATAAAAATGTGACATCATAACCTTACCCAGAATGCACTTTTGCTACTGTTGTAATGTCACCTACTGATACCTAGGTGGCAATGCTGTATAAGCTATCTGCATCATAGTATAAAGGGTTAACCTATGTAAGTCTGAATATACATTTTGACCTTAGAAGCTTTAATTCAAAGCCATAGGGATTAATTCTGACACTTGTAGCAATTAGAGACAGACCTCTAGGCGTCTCTCTCTAAATGTTTCACACTGTTGATTTATGGACTCATAAATGGCCTTGTTTTCTCACAGAGATATCAGTACCTCCTCTGTCATACCAAAGATGTGATTAACGGTTACAAAACACACATCTTCACAGACACTCTTCTTGAGACAGATATTCCCTTAATGAGAAATATATATATATATAATATACTGGATACATGTTGTCTTCGTAACATATAACAATATAATATAAACAAATATATATATGTCCTACTGATTGTCTTATGCTAAGGACTAACTAAGGCTCAATAAATGAATACATACATATTATATATTTTGCTTCATTAATAAATATCTAATTGTATAGGTAATTATCACCAGCTGCATAGAGCTTATCTTTTTCTCCCGTCATAAATTTAAAAGTAAACAAGGAGGCCTCTTCTCAGACTGGTACATTCATGAGAAGAATAACACTAAAGCTTTGTGTGACCTTAATTTGGCCTACTCAAGACATACAAAATTGCAACTATAGTGGAGCATGGCTCTTAAAGGAAATGAACATCCATCTTGACAATAATGAATTGGATATCAATGTATTTACCTATGAAAAGGCACAACAACGTTCCATATCAGCTGGTGGTGCTGGTTGTTGTGGCGTGCTGACAAAGCTTTTCCACATTTCGGCCATGCTAACCCTGCCTTCTGAGGTGCTGGGGGTCCCCCAGCTGCGTTGGAGACCTCTTCCTCGTCCTTTGCCTTCGCCTTGTGCTTCCACTGTGCCCTCGCTGTCAGGTGGGAATGCCACCAGCAGCGTGTCTACCAGCGTGCGCTTGTACTCGTGCATCTTACGATTACGCTCAAGTGACAGAATTAAGGACGGTACGTTGTCCTTGTAACAGGGATACAGCAGCGTGGCCACCCAGTAATCAGCACAAGTTAGAATGTGGGCAACTCGGTGGTTGTTGCGGAGACACTGCAGCATGTAATCGCTCATGTGTGCCAGGCTGCCCAGAGGCAACGAAAAGCTGTCCTCTGTGGGAGGTGTATCGTCTGTGTCCTCTGTATCCCCCCATCCACGCACCAGTGATGGCCATGAGCTGGTCTGGGTGCCACCCTGCTGTGAACATGGTTCCTTCTCCTCTATCTCCTCCTCCTTATCCTCCACCTCGTCATCCTCCAGAACTGTGCCCTGGCTGGACAATTGTGCACTTTGAGTTTGTGGGTGCAGGAACCCACCCTCGGAGCCACTTGGGAATGACTGGCCGGAAACCCTATGAAATGATCCCTCTTCCTCCTCCTCCTCCTTCTCTTCCATCATCGCCAGGAGCATTTTTTCAAGGAGGCATAGAAGTGGGATAGTAACTCTGAGAACGGCATTATCGGCACTGGCCATGTTGGTGGAGTACTCGAAACCAGAGCAACAAGAAACACAGGTCTCGCATGGAGGCCCAGTCATTGGTGGTGAAGTGGTGCTGTTCCGCCGAGCGACTCACCCGTGCGTGCTGCAGCTGAAACTCCACTATTGACTGCTGCTGCTCGCGTAGTCTGGCCAGCATGTGTAAGGTGGAGTTCCACCTTGTAGGCACGTCGCATATGAGGCGGTGAGCGGGAAGGCCGAAGTTACGCTGCAGTGCTGACAGGAGAGCAGCAGCAGGGTGAGAACACCGAAAGCGCGCACAGACGGTCCGCACTTTATGCAGCAGCTCTGACATGTCGGGAGTAATTTTTAAGTAATCTCTGCACCACCAAATTCAGCACATGCGCCAGACAAGGGATGTGCATCAAACCGGGTAGTCTCAGAGCTGCTACGAGATTTCGCCCATTATCGCACACCACCTGGCCGGGCTTGAGGCTGAATGGCACAAACCACTCATCGGTCTGTTGTTCAAGGCCCGTCCACAGCTCCTGCACGGTGTGGGGTTTGTCCCCCAAACAGATAACTGCCTGCTATCGTTTACCCCTGGCTGTGTGAAGTTGGTGGTGAAGGTGTTACGCTGACCGGATGAGTAGCTGGTAGAGGATGAGGAAGCAGAGTAGGAGGAGGAAGCAACAGGAGGCAAACTGAAGCGCCCTGCAATCCTCGGTGGTGGAAGGAAATGCGCCAAACTGCTATCTGCCTCAGGCCCAGCCGCCACTGCATTTACCCAGTGTGCTGTTATGGAGATATAACGGCCCTGACCGTGCTTACTGGTCCACGTATCCGTAGTCAGGTGCACCTTGCCACAGATGGCGTTGCGCAGTGCAAACCTGATTTTGTCCCCTACTTGGTTGTGCAGGAAAGGGATGGCTCGCCTTGAAACGTAGTGGCGGCTGGGCACGACGTACTGTGTGACAGCCACCGCCATAAGGCCTTTAAAACTATCCGTCTCCACCAGACGGAATGACAGCATTTCAAAGGCCAGTAATTTAGAAATGCTGGCATTCAGGGCTAGGGATCGTAGGTGGGTAGGGGGGTACTTCCTCTTCCTCATCAGCATTTGGGATATGGAGAGCTGAACGCTTCCGTGGGACATTGTGGAGATGCTTGGTGACCCAGGTGTTGGTGTTGCTGGCAGATCCTCTGTTTGCGGGTTGCCAGGTGGCACTGTCACTCAAGAAGTGGATGAAGAGGCCGAGACTGCAGCAGAAGAGGAAGCAGGAGGAGCCAGAGACCTTTCTTGGTTTTTGAGGTGTCTACTCCACTGCAGCTCGTGCTTTGCACTTAAATGCCTGGTCATGCAGGTTGTGCTCAGGTTGAGAACGTTTATGTCTCGCTTCAGGCTCTGATTGCACAGCGTACAAACCACTCGTGTCTTGTCGTCAGCACATTGTCTGAAGATCTGCCACGCCAGGGAACTCCTTGGAGCTGGCTTTGGTGTGCTCGGTCCCTTGCTGTGGTGGGCAGTAGGAGGCGTACTGTCTAGAGGACGGCCGCTCCGCTTTTGCACCCTGCTCCCTCTTCTGCTGCGCTGGTGGCTCTGTGTGCGACCACCGCCTCTTCCTCCGAACTACATAGGTCACTCGCATGGCCTTGATTCCATGTGGGGTTGAGGACCTCATCGTCCTCTACATCATCTTCCACCCAGTCATCACCCCTGCCTTCCTTGTCGGTCTGCACACTTTCGAAAGCCCCAGCAGTTGGCACCTATGTTTCGTCATCATCCGAGACGTGTTGCGATGGTCCTCCCATGTACTCATCTTGAAAGATAAGTGGTTGGGCATCGGTGCACTCAATCTCTTCCACTTCTGGGGCAGGGCTTGGTGGATGGCCCTGGGAAACCCTGCTAACAGAGTCATCAAAAAGCAGAAGAGACTGCTGCATGACTTGGGGCTCAGACTGCTTGGCTGATTTGCAAGGGGGTGAGGTGAAAGACTGATGGACATCGGCTGCAGGTGCCAACTGTGGTCTTTCAGCTGGAGACTGGGTGGGAGACAATGTGAAGGAACTGGATCCACTGTCAGCAACCCAATCTACTATCGCCTGTACTTGTTCAGGCCTCACCATTCGTAGAGCAGCATTAGGCCTGACCAAATACCGCTGCAGGTTTTGTCGCCTACTCGCACCTGAGCAAGGGGTTTCACTTGTGCGTGTAGCTGGCACAGATCGACTACGTCCTCTCCCTGCAACAGGAGCTCCACCAGCAGCAACATGACCTGGGCCACGTCCCTTATTTGACACTCTCCTCATATTTTTAGAATTTAGGATCTTGCCCTAAATGGGTGTTTAATTAATAGTAGAATAGAACAACAGTATGTAAAGTGAGTATCAAGGGCCTAAACCAGTGTAGGCCTGAAGTAAATATTTCTTTGCCCAAAATGGCTGTATTTCAAATGCCTGATTCAAACCCCTGTATGTAGAGGGGGTATCTCACACGATCTGAACCACTGTAGGCCTGAAGTAAATATATCTTTGCACAAAATGGCTGTATTTCAAATCCCTGAATCAAACCCCTGTATGTAGAGGGAGTATCTCACACGGTCTGAACCACGGTAGGTCTGAAGTAAATATATATTTGCCCAAAATGGCTGTATTTCAAATGGCTGTATATCAAATGCCTGATTCAAACCCCTGTATGTAGAGGGGGTATCTCACAGGGCCTGAACCACTGTAGGCCTGAAGTAAATATATCTTTGCACAAAATGGCTGTTTTTCAAATGGCTGTATTTCAAATGCCTGATTCAAACCCCTGTATGTAGAGGGAGTATCTCACACGGTCTGAACCACTGTAGGCCTGAATTCAATATTTCTTTGCCCAAAATGGCTGTATTTCAAATGGCTGTATTTCTAATGCCTGATTCAAACCCCTGTATGTAGAGGGGGTATCTCACACAGCCTGAACCAGTGTAGGCCTGAATTCAATATTGGTGCACCAAATGGCGGTATTTAAAATCTCTGAATGTAACCCAAATGTATTAAAGGTGTATCTCACAATGACATCTGCATCAAAGGCTGCCAACTAAATTTTTTGTGCCCAAACGAGTGTTTAACAACTGAATTTGACAGCAGTATATAAGCCTGTAATTTCACACGTGCTGATGCTGCAAGGCTTGAAAATAGTGTTTTTTGTCAAAAAAAAGTGTGTTTTTCAAACCCCAGAAAATGATGGGTGTATTTCTAGCTTAAATTGCACACTGACTAATACATAGATTGCCAAAAAAGTCTTTTTTTGGTAACAGAATATGAAAGCTGCATATATTAAACTTGAATTTAACACTTGCAGATCTGGAAAATACTGTTTTTTGAAAAAAATTGTGTGTTTTTAAAACCCCAGAAAATGATGGGTGTATTTCTACCTTAAATTGCACACTGACTAATACAGATGTTGTAGATTGCCCAAAAAGTCTTTTTTTTGTAACAGAATATGAAAGCTGTATATATTAAACTTGAATTTAACACTTGCAGATCTGGAAAATACTGTTTTTTGAAGAAAAAAAGTGTGTTTTTCAAACCCCAGAAAATGATGGGTGTATTTCTACCTTAAATTGCACACTGACTAATCCAGATGTTGTAGTTTGCCCAAAAAAATTGTGATTTGCAATGTCCCAAAAGCTCAGATGCAGTGCTGGTGCACTGAGCTTGCATAAAATGTCCGCTGCCGCCGCCACCCACCTAACTAACAGAATTATAAAAGTTATTATTTTTTTTGTCAATGGGCTCAGGCAGGGTAAAATGATAGTGCCCTGCACCCACACAACTATTTCTCTGTAGATCGCTGAGTTAGATTCTCTCCTATTCTCTCCCTGAAATCACAAGTCCAGCAGCATCCTCTCCTTACACTTGTAACAGCAGAGTGACGTGCAGCGCTACGTGACTCAAGCTTATATAGAGCCTGGGTTACATGCTGCTCTGGCCAATCACAGCCATGCCATTAGTAGGCATGGCTGTGGTGGCCTTTTGGGGCAATTAGTATGACACTTGTTGATTGGCTGCTGTGCAGCCTTTCAAAAAGCGCCAAGAAAGCGCCGAACATCGAACCCGAACTTTTACGGAAATGTTCGGGTTCGGGTCCGGGGTCCAAAAAACCTAAAGTTCGGTACGAACCCGAACTTTACAGTTCAGGTTTGCTCAACCCTAATTACTGATCAAATGCTGACCGGGTGAAGGCGGATTCTGCACAGACAGGATCCGTTTTTTGGGGGTTATTGTTCTGATGGATCAGAGGATGGGTAAAATAATCAGTGACGTCAACACAAACTTATTGCTGACACCCTCTCCACTCTTTCGGGGGGAGGCTCTACTTGTATAAGTGTTTAATAGAACAGGTTCTGTAGACATCTATGTGAAATCAGCTGACGATGGTGTAAAAGGAGTGCGCTTCTTCTTGACGCTAACATTAACCTGTAAGGCTGAGTTCACACTTGAGTTATTTGGTCAGTTTTGGCCCCATAACTGCCCAAATAAGTGAAGTCTGCAGTGATTCTAAGAGTGACGCCTGTCATCTGCATGTCATACTGACTCACAGTATTGTTTCACTACCACAGCAGGCTCCCTATGCGTGTTACTGAAAGGCACAGTGTTCTACAACATAAAGGCTCTCTGCAGCCAGGAAATAGGCATTTTTTAATGCGATTTGCCACAAATAAATTCGGATCTAACCAAATTTTTGGGAAAAAATCCGGCGAACCGACCGAATACAATTTTTGAGAAATGGCCGCCATGAAATCTAATTGTTTGAACAGGGACAGTGGTGGGTAATGAAGGTACCACCTGTATCTGGATGACGGACAACAAAACTGTGGGAGCCGCTTGTACTTGTTGGCAGATCAAATGCTCTCTACTGGTGGTCTGCCTGGGCTATCTGGAGCCTATTTGTCTCGTGTGCTTGCCCTCACGTAACCAATGCTCCAAACACCTCCTAACACATAGTGTAGATCAGAAAGGCCTAGATGGCAGGCAACTCATCAAAATTACCCTCCTTCTTCTCTAAGTCAAAAGATACAACCCCTCTCAAAGTCTGTGAACTTGGCAAAATGCCTTAAAGTGTGTCATAGAGGCATTTCTCACATTCAAAATCTCCCACCAAGAGGTACAGTACCCAAAAGTAACCTATGAGGCCTATTTTATAGGACAGTGGGGGAAGCACTTTTACAGCCTTTTGTCTAATCAGACCACCCCTGTTATTATTTAAATGTGTGCCTAAGACATAACTGCATGCCACAAACTTGCAGCAAACCATATCTATCTGGATGTGTAACGCCCCAAAGGTGCATTACCAACTTTGCACCCCACCACTATCGCCTATGGTTAACCCAATGTCATTCCATGTATTTATTTCCAGGTCCTGTACAATGTGCATTCATAATCTTGTTAAGTAACTGTTCAATTGTAATATGCCTGGTTCACTAGCAGGTGGCAGCATCAATGGCAGAGCTGCAGGTACATAGAATGGAGCCTTCCTTTCCATTCTACCACCCCCTCTGTGGTGTGGTGGGCATGTCCCACTTGCTGCAGGGAGGGAGGAGTTTAGTTCAGAGTGAGTTGCAGTTTTACCCCCTGCCAAGGGAGGGTGTGCCGCAGGTGCATGTACCTGTCGGATGAGCCCTGTCCAGGCCAGCTAGAGCACCTTCAGCTCTGCTGGCTGTGGAGGCCACAGCTTGGAGCCTCTGAAGCCAGGTTGAGTTTTCCCTGGACACATCTAGAGTCAAACTACAGAGAGAAGTTACAGCACACAGCTAAAGCTAAGTTATACAGCTATTCTGTCAGCACAGCAGACCCAGAGAGCAACAGACATTGCTGAGAGGAGTTTGCCTGCCACAGATCATGCTAACGACTGCTGGGAACCAAGACAAAGTTTGAAGACTGTTTCTGATGAACGTTTATTCAAATAAAGCTGCTGTTCAACTATATACAAGGTCTGGACAAAAATGTATTCTTCATTCTTAAATCAATTACCCTTTTTTTGCCTCGGACGACAACGCCTGGGTTCCAGCGTATCCATGTAGGAGCACTGTGACACATGCACCATCATTGATGGACATTTAGGCTACCCTACACTACTCTGGCATTCCTACACCTGGGTACCACCTACTACATCACTAAAGGGGACCTTGTGCCCTTGTTGCTTCACTGCAACTGGCTTCCCGAAAAATATTTGCTTTAGGCCTCATGCACACGACCGTATTTTGTTTCCGTGTCTGATCCGTTTTTTTTCGGATAGGATGCAGACCCATTCATTTCAATGGGTCCACAAAAAACGGACAAGGATAGGCATTATTACAATGGATCCGCAAAAAAAACAGATCCGCAAAAAAAACAGATGCCATACGGAACGTCATCTGTTTTTTTTTGCGGATCCGCAATTTGCGGACTGCAAGACACATATGGTCATGTGCCTATCCTTGTCCGCAAACTAGAAAAAAATAGGACATGCACTATTTTCTTTGCGGAGCAACGGAACGGACATACTGATGCGGACAGCACACGGTGTGGACCCATTGAAATTAATGGGTCTGCATCCTATCCGCAAAAAAAACGGATCGGACACGGAAACAAAATACGGTCGTGTGCATGAGACCTTAAGGGACCCATGGCTGTTGCCCCTGCATCGCAGATGTGTTATTTTTTTTACTTTGAGTGTAATTACAGATCATTTTGATCATTTTGACCATACAGCATACAGAGAAGTAGAGCATGCCGGTGACAGATGCTCTATAAAAGGTGAAAAAAGCCTTTACCTAGTGCCAAGAACCCTCAACTAACCTCATCTGTTTGAATGTCTGATGATCATACACTGCTCAAAAAAATAAAGGGAACACAAAAATAACACATCCTAGATCTGAATTAATTAAATATTCTTCTGAAATACTTTGTTCTTTACATAGTTGAATGTGCTGACAACAAAATCACACAAAAATAAAAAAATGGAAATCAAATTTTTCAACCCATGGAGGTCTGGATTTGGAGTCACACTCAAAATTAAAGTGGAAAAACACACTACAGGCTGATCCAACTTTGATGTAATGTCCTTAAAACAAGTCAAAATGAGGCTCAGTAGTGTGTGTGGCCTCCACGTGCCTGTATGACCTCCCTACAACGCCTATGCATACTCCTGATGAGGTGGCGGACGGTCTCCTGAGGGATCTCCTCCCAGACCTGGACTAAAGCATCTGCCAACTCCTGGACAGTCTGTGGTGCAACGTGACGTTGGTGGATAGAGCGAGACATGATGTCCCAGATGTGCTCAATTGGATTCAGGTCTGGGGAACGGGCGGGTCAGTCCATAGCATCAATGCCTTCGTCTTGCAGGAACTGCTGACACACTCCAGCCACATGAGGTCTAGCATTGTCTTGCATTAGGAGGAACCCAGGGCCAACCGCACCAGCATATGGTCTCACAAGGGCTCTGAGGATCTCATCTCGGGACCTAATGGCAGTCAGGCTACCTCTGGCGAGCACATGGAGGGCTGTGCGGCCCTCCAAAGAAATGCCACCCCACACCATTACTGACCCAATGCCAAACCGATCATGCTGGAGGATGTTGCAGGCAGCATAACGTTCTCCACGGCGTCTCCAGACTCTGTCACGTCTGTCACATGTGCTCAGTGTGAACCTGCTTTCATCTGTGAAGAGCACAGGGCGCCAGTGGCGAATTTGCCAATCTTGGTGTTCTCTGGCAAATGCCAAACGTCCTGCACGGTGTTGGGCTGTAAGCACAACCCCCACCTCGTCGGGCCCTCATATCACCCTCATGGAGTCTGTTTCTGACCGTTTGAGCAGACACATGCACATTTGTGGCCTGCTGGAGGTCATTTTGCAGGGCTCTGGCAGTGCTCCTCCTGTTCCTCCTTGAACAAAGGCGGAGGTAGCGGTCCTGCTGCTGGGTTGTTGCCCTCCTACGGCCTCCTCCACGTCTCCTGATGTACTGGCCTGTCTCCTGGTAGCGCCTCCATGCTCTGGACTCTACGCTGACAGACACAGCAAACCTTCTTGCCACAGCTCGCATTGATGTGCCCTCCTGGATAAGATGCACTACCTTAGCCACTTGTGTGGGTTGTAGACTCCGTCTCATGCTACCACTAGAGTGAAAGCACCGCCAGCATTCAAAAGTGACGAAAACATCAGCCAGGAAGCATAGGAACTGAGAATTGGTCTGTGGTCACCACCTGCAGAACCACTCCTTTATTGGGGGTGTCTTGCTAATTGCTTATAATTTCCACCTGTTGTCTATCCCATTTGCACAACAGCATGTGAAATTGATTGTCACTCAGTGTTGCTTCCTAAGTGGACAGTTTGATTTCACAGAAGTGTGATTGACTTGGAGTTACATTGTGTTGTTTAAGTGTTCCCTTTATTTTTTTGAGCAGTGTATATGATTTGAGAATGAAAAGGTTTTTATAAAGCCTTCAATGTAAACACAATCCAACTTTATGTATGGGTCACATAATATCACTCAATACTTCCAATTCAGATTGCTGCACAAAATCGTAGCACTTGAGGATTCTATTGGATGCAGCTTTTATAGTTTACGGTGAATTCGCGTAAGCTATCTACCCAAGGATAGCTGAAAACATATATCACATAATCAATAGGACATGACCCTTTCATGTGGCATGTACCGTACAGCTGTGTGCATTGAGGATTTCAAGCAGTGAGATGTTCTCTAAACCAACACCATTACTCTTGAAACATTTATGAGGTGGTTGCAACCCTATAATTGATAGAACATATACAGTAGGAAGCATTAGAAGGTCAATCCAATACAGAGTCGACCAAGAAAGCTGCAGTGACCTGAAAGACTATGTAGGATTGTTCCTGTGATAGGTTAGTCATCTTTGTTAATATTGATGATTATCAAGATAAAAAAAAACACTGTGCTCAGATGCACCCTTCCAGTGCCCTCCACCAATATTCTTTCATTTTATAATTTGATTGTACCACTAATAATCCTTACATTAACCCCTTTTCTGCCCTAGATCCACTGATACATGAATTAACAAATCAAAAAGTTTATAGAAATAGGAACCTTAAAATGCAATACTTTTTTTTCTAACTAGATAAAAATATCTCCCAGGCCTAATATAAAGGCTAACTCTGATGTACACAAATAACAGATAAACAAAAATAACAAAAAAACAAAATAACAAACAACCACTATCGTAGGGGCCAATAGATTATTAAAGGTAAAAGAACACAGGGGAGTGACCGGCTGACCAGGGACGGGAGAACTATCCCTAACACATCCCGGGGATAACTCCTAATGGTGGGGTTTCCCCATCCCCGTACCTGTCTTAGTAACCCTAAGAAAGCCCTACGTGGTGGACCTATTTACTGGTTCACCCTGACGCATTTCCCCCGAGATGGGTTCATCAGGGGGTATGTATGGGTAAAAAAACGGTCCAAGAACCTCCTGGGCGTCAGGAAGTGACAAGGGAATCCTCCATGTAGTATCTTCTACCAGTTGACCACTGTGACCTGTACATGGTAGGATGTATCCTCTTCTCTAGTCCTAATACGCCTAATGGGAACACTTTTGTATCTGTGTATATTATTCAATGTATTTATGGTTCTTGGACCATTCTTTACCCGTACATACCCCCTGATGAACCCATTTCGGGGGAAATGCGTTCAGGTGAACCGGTAAATAGATCCACTGCGTAGGGCTTTCTTAGGGTTACTAGGACAGGTACGGGGACGGGGAAATCCCACCATCAGGAGTTGTCCCCAGGCCGAGGATAGACCAGGGCTTGTGTTAGGGATAGTTCCCCCTTCCCTGGTCAGCCGGTCACTCCCCTGTGTTCTTTTACCTTTAATAATATATTGGTCCCTACGATAGTGGTTGTGTGTTATTTTGTTTCTGTGTTATTTTTGTTTATCTGTTAGGCTACTTTCACCCTGGCGTTTTGAATTCCGTTTGTGAGATCCGTTTCAGGTTCAAAACGGATCAGTTCAGCCCCAATGCATTCTGAATGGATAAGGATCCGCTCAGAATGCATCAGTTGGGCTGCGTTTGGTCACCGTTCCATTTTGCAGGCAGACACCAAAACGCTGCTTGCTGCGTTTTCATGGCCATCTGATGATGTGGAGCCAAACGGATCCGTCCGGACTCACAATTGAAGTCAATGGTGACGGATCCGTTTGTACTGGCTTTGCTTTGAGACAGATCTGTTTGAAACCGTTCATGTCTCTGCGCATGCCCAGTAATTTCCTGTCCTTCCCCTCATCGTCGGCCATCTTGGATCATCGACTTGCTGAACACTGGTAAGTATATGACGTTTTGTCTGTTTGTCTTTCTTTCTTTTTTTCTATCTATTTATTTATCTATTTATCTTTCTCTGGGGGGGGCTGCTGGCACTTGGGAAGGGGGCTGCCTTTATGGGGGCTACTGACTCTGGGGGTGGCTTCTGGCACTGGGGTGGGGGGGCTTCTGGCACTTGGGAAGGGGGGTGTGTGTGTCTGGAACAGTGGGGGCGGCCGGCACTGGGGGTGGAGGCTGCCTTTATGGGGGCTACTGGCTCTGGGGGTGGCTGCTGGCACTGGAGTGGGGGGTCCGCTGGCACTGGTGAGGGTGGCTGGAACTGTGGGGGCTGCTGGCACTGGTGAGGGTGGCTGGAACTGTGGGGGCTGCTGGCACTGGGGGGGGTAGCTGGAACTTTGGGGGCTGCTGGCACTGCGGGAGGGTGTGTGGATGGAACTGTGGGGGCTGCTGGCACTGCGGGGGTGTTTGTGGCTGGAACTGTGGGTGCTGCTGGCACTGCGGGGGTGTTTGTGGCTGGAACTGTGGGTGCTGCTGGCACTGCGGGGGTGTTTGTGGCTGGAACTGTGGGTGCTGCTGGCACTGCGGGGGGGGGGGTGGCTGGAACTGTGGGGTCTGCTGGCACTGCGGGGGTGTTTGTATCTGGAACTGTGGGGGCTTCTGGCACTGGAGGGGCTGCTGGCACTGCGGGAGGGGGTGGCTGGAACTTCGGGGGCTGCTGGCACTGCGGGGGTGTGTGTGGCTGGAACTGTGGGGGCTGCTGGCACTGCAGGGGTGTGTGTGGCTGGAACTGTGGGGGCTGCTGGCACTGCGGGGGTGTGTGGCTGGAACTGTGGGGTCTGCTGGCACAGCGGGGGTGTTTGTGGCTGGAACTGTGTGGGCTGCTGGCACTGCGGGGGTGTTTGTGGCTGGAACTGTGGGTGCTGCTGGCACTGCAGGGGTGTATGTGGCTGGAACTGTGGGGGCTGCTGGCACTGCGGGGTGGTGTGTGGCTGGAACTGTGGGGTCTGCTGGCACTGCGGGGGTGTTTGTGGCTGGAACTGTGGGTGCTGCTGGCACTGCGGGGGGGGGGGGGGGTGTGGCTGGAACTGTGGGGTCTGCTGGCACTGCGGGGGTGTTTGTATCTGGAACTGTGGGGGCTTCTGGCACTGGAGGGGCTGCTGGCACTGCGGGAGGGGGTGGCTGAAACTTTGGGGGCTGCTGGCACTGCGGGGGTGTGTGTGGCTGGAACTGTGGGGGCTGCTGGCACTGCAGGGGTGTGTGTGGCTGGAACTGTGGGGGCTGCTGGCACTGCGGGGGTGTGTGGCTGGAACTGTGGGTCTGCTGGCACAGCGGGGGTGTTTGTGGCTGGAACTGTGTGGGCTGCTGGCACTGCGGGGGTGTTTGTGGCTGGAACTGTGGGTGCTGCTGGCACTGCAGGGGTGTATGTGGCTGGAACTGTGGGGGCTGCTGGCACTGCGGGGTGGTGTGTGGCTGGAACTGTGGGGTCTGCTGGCACCGCGGGGGTGTTTGTGGCTGGAACTGTGGGGGCTTCTGGCACTGGGGGGGCTGCACTGCGGGGGTGTTTGTGGCTGGAACTGTGGGTGCTGCTGGCACTGCAGGGGTGTATGTGGCTGGAACTGGGGGGTCTGCTGGCACTGCGGGGGGGGGGGGTGGCTGGAACTGTGGGGGCTGCTGGCATTGGGGGGCTGAGGGCACTGTGGGGGGTTGGTTGGAACTGGGGGGCTGCTGGCACTATGGGGGGCTGCAGGCACTATGCGGGGCTGCTGTCTCTGCAGGTGATTATGGCACTTGGGGGGATTATGGCTCCTGTCGGATTATTTTTTTAAATCATTTTATTATTAGGGTCGTCCAAAAAAAAAAAAAAAAATTATAGAAAGTTCTGAGGTGGGCAAGCACCAATATATCTTGTAAAAAGTAAGTATTAAAAAAAAAAGTATGTATTAAGCAAATATATTGCTGCAATTGTGGGAGGGGAGGCTGATTACAAGGCTATTCATACGTACCTGTGGGCCCAGGCTGGCTGATTACTAGGCTATTTATAGGCACCTGTGGGCCCAGGTAGATGCCGATTCAGCTGATTTCACTACCTCTGAGTCAGCTCTAGGATACAGCAGCATAGTGTGGAGGCTCCTTATGGCTGGGTGACGGCAGAATGTCTCAGGAGGGTGCTCCGGTAGGATCGGAGTTGTTTGCACGGGACCCACGCTGCGGTCTGCGACATGTAGCGCTCTGGGATGAAGCAGAGTTTGGGCGCTAATGGTCGAACGATGGTTGTTAGTATTGTTTGTCCGGCTATTCAGAGGCCTGGTGGGGCCATTGCATACAGTTATTGGGGTAGCATGTGCTTAGAGTAGGCATGGTTGTATGTTTTCTGATACCTGGTTTACATGCGGGGCGCGTGTCTGCAGTTGGCTCAAGCTATGCATGCTGTGTTTAAGTGATGGTAAATGTGGATCAATGGTCGATTTAAAAAAATAAATAAAATGCAGCATCGTGCGGAGGCTCGTTCACGCCTGGGCAACAGCAGAAAGTGCCAGGCGAGTGCTGGTGTTCACGGTAGAATCAGCATACGCTAGGACGAAGCAGAGTTGGGCGCTAATGGTCAAATGACTGTTGTTAGTATATGTTGTCCGGCTGTTTAGGGGCTTGTTGGGGGGCTATTGCATATTGTTATTGGTTTAAGCATGTGCCTAGAATAGGTATGGTCGCATGTGTTCTGATACCTGTTACATACGGGACGCGTGTCTCCAAGCTACGCACGCTGTGTTTAAGTGATGGTATTTTATTAATTTAGTTTTTGGAAGGGTCATGTATCAATGGTCATAAAAAAAAAAATGCAGCATTGTGTGGCAGCTCGTTAACGTCTGGGTAAACAGCAAAAGGTGCCAGGCGAATGCTGGCGCTCACGGTAGGATCGAACTTGCTGCACAGGACTCATACTGCGGTCCGCGATTTGCAGTGTTCTGGGACGAAGGAGGTTGGGTGCTAATAGTCGGATGATGGTGGTTAGGATTGTTGCCCGGCCGTTTCTATAAACATTATTTTATGGGCAAGCATGTGTCAGCGGTTCCGTGCTATGTTTATAGGTGCACTATATGTCAATTAATTGGCGTTGCATCAGGGTTTATGTTTCAACCACGTTTATGTTTTTCTTAGGCCAACACGAGGTGGTGTTGTGGTGACCATCGATATAAAAAAATAATAAAAACACTCCTGCAGCATCATGTGGAGGTTCGTTCACGCCTGGGCAATGGCAGAAGGTGCCAGGCGAGTGCTGGCATTCACGGTAGGATCGGACTTGGTTACACGGTCCGTGACTTGTAGCACTCTGGGGCCAAGGGGGTTGGGTGCTAATGGTCAAATGATTGTGGTTAGGATTGTTACCTTCAAAGCTACGTCCATGTGTCTGCATTTACATTTTGTCCTATACGCCATTCACATTCCGCTGTTGCATTACATTAATACTCTGCTCACGTTCAGATTGCATTCATACGGCTGCTTTATACCATGCTCTTCATGCTCATACTCAGAGCTGTGCCCATACCATGTTTTTAGGCACCACTCACATCCAGAGCTGCATTCACCCACTTGTTCTTACATCATGTGTTCTATTCTGCTTCCACTTAAAGCTGCATTTCTTTTCATTGCTACATTATGGTTACTCAGTATTCTTACTAGGGCAATCAGCACACCGCTTTGATACTGCTCTTCCGATAAACATAGCTGCTTTCTTTTCAGGCTTACGTTTCTTTCCTCGGTGGTTTTTTACATTCCATAGGCCTACCTTTTTTTTTACTTCGAAAATATATATTTTTTTTTTGTGGTGTTCTTTAGTCCTGGGTTGCATTCACTCAGACTGGTCTCCTTTACTTCTGGTTCGCATTCACTCAGATTGGTCTCCCGCCCCAGTTAACCAAATAGCTCCCTAGCGGTCAGTGGGCCAATAGGAGTAAGTTCCTACTATGTTTTCACAGTTCATTCGTTTGTCACGACAAGGGTCTTCTCTTAGCGAACTGCAATGCCTCTGGCTCTTGTTTTTCTCCCATCTGTTTCAATTTCACGGTTCGCGGTTGGTTTAATGTTTCGTTTATGCACGTGGTTCGGATCACTAATGTCTATGCATTTTCCATTAGGTCTGGCTCACGTTTTAATTACTTGTGGTCCTGGCTACGGTGGGAACAGAGTGGACGAACCAAGTTGGGGAGGGGTGACTTGACTGTCAACTATCAATGGCTGAGGTGTGCCGGAAGCCATGGCCGTGTGCGAGCTAAATGAGGGGCAAGCCTGATGGTGAGAGAGGTGAAGAAAGGGGAAGGGTGGGAGGGGTAGAGCACGGTGTCCATGATGGGAGACCGAGGCGGCGCTATATAGGCCTCCTTCGCCCCTCCCACAAACACAGGCTGAGCTTCAGCCTTACTACTTGTGGTCCTGGCTACGGTGGGAACAGAGTGGACGAACCAAGTTGGGGAGGGGTGACTTGACTGTCAACTATCAATGGCTGAGGTGTGTCGGAAGCCATGGCAGTGTGCGAGCTAAATGAGGGGCAAAAATCAATCGGGTAGGAAAGATTAATGCGGAACTCATAGAGCTAAGCTGGTGAAGCTTTTGGCAATCTCAACCTGCGGGTTCGGAACGTAGTGCGTCAAACAGGAAGATTGCCATCTGCCCATTTTCTGGATGACATGCGCTGGGACCCCATGACTTGACGCTGCGGATGCCGCCCCTATGCGAAATGAATGTCCCGAAATGGCCTTGGCATCGAACCCTAGTCCGGAAGCTAAGATTCTGATGTGGTGAACGAACTGTGACGCCGTGAGATGTTTGGAGTTGAAAGGGAAAAGAGGGCTGCCCGGCGTGGGATCTTTTGAGGTGGCGAATAGCTTTTTGAACACTGCAACCAGGCACCAGTCATTGAAGGTCTGGTAATAGCGAATTTTGACTGGCGGTCCCACTTGAGAAGTTTTGGTGGAGTGATAGGGTGCAATGCGTCTGCTGCCAGGCTAATTGATGTAAAGTGGGGCCTGCGTGTCCAGGAAAGCTGGTGAATTCCCCGGGCCGTAAGAGCCCGTAAAAACAGAGGTACATAGCTGCTTTGATCACTATGCTTTTATATGGCCCGAAAGGATCATTGTCTAGGGAGGTGGAAAAAGCCCTGAACATTGCCCGGGTGACTGGTTTCCTGCGGGACTCTGGCTTGCTGCTGTTCTTTTGAATCCCTCTCAGGGTGGATTTTATGGCTTGAGACGAAAATATGGACTGGCTGGCTGGCTGGGTGATCTAAAGTGAAAAAATGTTGTACCCCTGCTAGGTATAATTTGATGGTATTGAATGATAGGTGAAGGTCTGTGTGACAATAAGCCAGGAATGCCATAACATAAGTTGTTCGGTCCAGTTGTTCCTGTGGATGTCTGAGGGAGAATTGTATGAAGGTTTCCCACCCTGTCTTGTAGTTCCTGGCTGTATTGAGGGATAAGGAGTTATGGATGAGTGACTTAGCCGTTCTGACATGCTTGCTTAATCCATCGTCAGTGTCTCGAGGGTGGATCTGCGTCTGGCATTACCTGAAAGAAAAAAGGGAAGTTGAAACGAGAGAGGGCATCGGCCGCCGTGTTTGCTGAACCCTGTATGAACCTACATGAGAAATGAAAATTATACTGTAACGCAAGACACACTAGTCTGCGGACAAAAGGCATGATTTGTGGAGAAGAGGAACGGCCTTTGCTAAGGATTTATACGACTGCCTGATTGTCTGTGATGAAGATGACTGGCTTATTCCTCCAAATCTCCCCCCAGATCTGGGCAGCTGCGACGATGAAATAGATTTCTAGAAGTGGAGAGGATTTGATGGAACTCTGAACGGAAGAAATCTGAGGCGGCCAAGGACCCGCGAACCAGTGGGTGTTGAAAATGGCTGTGGGTGAATTGTGGTCCCACGAAGGGACGAAGAGGGAGATGCCATTCCAGTGTGAAATGAAATGGTGCCACATGTGTAGATCGGCCGTTGCGGCGGCATCGAGATGGATCAAAGCGTCCTGACCTGAGGCGGCAGGTAAAAGTTGCAGCAATCTGGAAATGAAGGCCCGCCCCTGAGGCATGATCCTAGAGGCGAAATTTAACATTCCCAAAAGTGACTGGAGTTCGACCTTGGCGAGGGTCCTGGCCGTGACAGATTTCCTGATGGAATCTTGGATTTTCTTGAGTTTTCGTCGGGCAATCTGGCTTCCATCTTACCAGTGTCCAAGATGATCCCCAGGAAGGTTATTACTGAAGATGGACCTTCAACTTTTGCTGGGGCAACCGGGACATTTAGTTTCGAAAATATGTCAAGAAGAACCTGGAGCTGATTTGGTGCTTGATCTGAGTAGTGATGAGCGGCAGGGGCAATATTCGAATTCGCAATATTTCGCGAATTCGCAATATTTCGCGAATTCGCAATATTTCGCAGCCAGGGGCTGCTCTTTGATCCAAAGGTCAATCTGTCTGCAAAATAGTACAGTTCCCTCCACTTAATGCCATAGAACTTCCATAATTGAGGTGAAACTGGAAGAAGCTTAAAGGCGTCGGCAATGTCTGCCTTGGAAAGCCAAGCGCCTGATCCCAGCTGGAGAATCAACCGAATGGCTTCGTCCAAGGAAGAGTACTGCATGGAGAGGTCCTCAGAAGGAATGAGCGAATTTAAACTAGGTGTGCTGGAAGCATGAGGAGCAGAAAGGTCGAATATCAGCCTTTTTTTATTAGAATTTTTTTTCGTGACCAGACCAATGGGGTTGACCCTCCAGATGTCAAAGGGGGGGCTGCAAATGGACCCAGGAGAAAACCCTTGCTGATCTCGGACTGGATGAGGGAGTCCACTGATTCAGGATCTGCCAAGGCGGAACAGAGATTGGAGCCTTCCCATGTTGTCTGCGGGGAGGAAACTAGCCCTGTGTGGAACCCCTGTGAAAACCCAGAAATCAAAAACTGCACGACTGTGGGGTCGTGATGATGCAAAAGGAGGGCGGCCAGTAGATCGATGTTGACTCCAGCTAGTCATAGATGTTTGGAGGATCTTTGTGGACAAGACGACTGGGGATGGGCCCTGAAACAGATGGAGCAAACGTGCAAAGCCTTGCATTTTGCAAAATAACAGTCAGACCAATTGAAAT
Organism: Bufo bufo; assembly: GCF_905171765.1. NCBI lineage: Eukaryota > Metazoa > Chordata > Amphibia > Anura > Bufonidae > Bufo > Bufo bufo. The sequence goes on from NC_053390.1 coordinate 94,893,244, forward strand.
TATTGCAGACCTTACTTCTGCCCAAAAACACTATGGGCCTGCCCCATTTGTCGACGTTCTGCCCTGAACTTGAAGAACCGGAAGGGATGGCAGAGGGTCTACCTTGGGCCAGAGATCATGAATTGGGACACCAGTCGGAGGAATGCGAGATGGATTGACAGGTTGCACAGGTGGGTGCTTTGAGTCCCGCAAAATGCCTGCAGAACAGCTCCATGTCTAGTGTGGACCAATCCGTGATGTGCCTGAATTGGGACAGAGCAGCAGCGGCTTTGGCAGAGAACGAGCGATGGTAGTCATAAAAAGCATGACCTCCATAATTGTGTCCCAAATCAGTGATCCTGTAAAGGTAGGTGTCGAGTTCCTCCCTACGGTGTGGTTGGGCAGAACATAGGATATCCCGGAATAGGCTGAAAGCCAGCAAAAACTCCGGAATGGATAGTTTTTTGTGCAACCGGGCATCTTTGGATTTAAGAACCACTGACACGTCTCCACATGCAATGGTCTTGTTTTCGTTGGAATTGTGGGTGGAAATGAGTATGGAAGCCAGGTTTATGTCTTTACCTGCCAAAATGTCCTTCCGGATGTTGTCAGGAACGAAGTGTGACGGGGCAATGGTGAAGGAGCTGGAAGCCCTACCTGGGGTTGGGGCCTGAGTGGCGGAGGGCCCTGGATCCGGAGAGGTAGGAATGTTCGGAATTGACTGCCTGGTCTCCACAACCAGCAACCTGGTCTGGATGTCAGACACTGGACTGGCAAGAGTGTTGATGGTTGAGTGAAGCTGGGCCAGCGCTGTCTGGATCGTGGACAGGGACACTTACTCTTCCGCAGCTAAGATAGGCTCAGCAGTTAGTAGTCGGTACAACTCTGCTTTGCGAGCCGAGGCAGGATAGCGGATGCCTCTCCTCGTTAGCTCGGTCATTAGTTTTGGAATGGTCCACTGCCTGAACGAAAGATCGCTTCCATGGGCCGAGCTGGGTGATTCCGGAATGGAGCGAGTCTCGGCGATATCGGAAGCGTGGGACATCGTGCTGTGGAATAAATGATGGAAAGTAAGGAGGGTGGTAGAGCCACCTGACACCAATGAGTGAACCTGCGGAACCCTCTGAAAATAAACACGAAGTGTGACAGACAACCGTCACCAAGAAGAGGGGTAAGAGGGCTGACCCACCTGACGAGCTGACCTAGATTACCTGAAAGAAAGGCGACCTACATGATTCCGGACAGATCCTAAAGCACGAAGAAGTGAAAACCGAACTTACCTGGACTTGGCGTATGAAACCGTGGAACAGGAATGACCTGGATGGAAAGGGACCTGAGACTGGTACCTGGAGGAAATCACCTAAGCAGAATTTGAACCAGATAGACCTCTGGGATGACCCTAGAAAACATGGGGTGAGGCTTGAGAGATGCTGGAGATAAAGTAGAACCTGACGTGGATCAGGGGGCGGGAGCCCGTGATGTCAAGGAACTTAACCGTGCCTGATACATGTGAGGCCAGAGAGCGAAACGAATGACCTGATGCGTGTCAGGTGGTCGAGAGCTCGTGAACTAGCTGCGTGGCTAGTGGCAAATGCCCCTGAGGCGCATCAGGGTCCAACCAGGTTGAAACGGCCTGATGCGTGTCAGACGACCGATATACCTGCTGCGTGGCAGGACCGTGAAGAAGCACCTGATGCGTGTCAGGAATATAAAAAATCCCATAAAAGAAAAACCTGTCCCTGATGCGTGTCAGGGCGGTAAATGAACCTGATGCGTGTTAGGAAAATAAAACATGAACTGCTGCGTGGCAGACAAGCGAATGAACCTGATGCGTGTCAGGAAAATAGAACATGAACTGCTGCGTGGCAGACAAAAGATCGAATGAACCTGATGCGTGTCAGGAAAAATGAAATGACATGAATCTGCTGCGTGGCATACAAATGACCGGATAAATACCTGATGCGTATTAGCACAATGAAAGGCATGAATCTACTGTGTGGCATACAATGACCGGATGAAACCTGATGCGTGTCAGGAAAATGAAATGACATGAATCTGCTGCGCGGCATGCAAATGACCAGATTAAACCTGATGCGTATCAGGACAATAAAAGGCATGAATCTGCTGTGTGGCATACAATGACCTGATGAAACCTGATGCGTGTCAGGAAAATAATGACATGAATCTGCTGCGCAGACAAATGACCGGATAAGACCGGTGCGTCTCAGGAAATGAAATAACATGAATCTGCTGTGTGGCAGACAAACGACAGGACAAACCCGAGTGTCTCAGTAAAATTAATGACGTGAATCTGCCGCGCGGCAGACGACGACCGGATGACCCTGATGCGTGGAATGACCTGAAACTGCTGCGAGGCAGACTAGATGGACCTGGTGTGTGAGACCAATAAAGACATGAATCTGCCGCGTGACAGAAGACTAACCAGAATTTTTTTTATTTTTTTAAAGGCGCAGGACCGACCCCAAGTCCATCATAAGGAGATCGGCATGTGCCACATGTCCGTCCGCCGCGTGCACCATTGATGGGACAACCCCCTGAGAAAATTATGGCTCAGTGATTGCTCCAGGGGAACAGATCTTATTTGGGTGACATGTGATGCAGGCATGAGTGCATGATATGTGTTCTGCGATTTAAATGCAAGTGGTTGCCAAACAGACATTAAGAGGGGTAGCCAGACCTTATGATATCACAGCAAGCCTAACGATTTATTCACATGGTGATGTTTGATGCATGGTTGTTATTGTGCAGTGTCTGGATGGACTGAAGGGCTGAGATCGAAATGTGAACTGTAAACTGACAGGCAGGTGCGCAGATGGAGCATGTGAGACCCGATCAACTGGAAGCAGTGGCGACCTGAGCGTCCGGCGTTGCCCAGGAGACCAGTGCAGGAGAGTCGGGGCCCAGTCTCACGAGAACACGTGCTGAAAGCGCAGAAAGAACGGCGCCGAGGCTCCCAGGACGGGGAGCAGCTCAAGGCGCCGCTTAGCTTACCGGAGGAGAGAGGATCGAATCGGTGCGGTATAACCTTCAGAGTGGCGGCAGGTACGGAGCGGCAGCGAGGGTAAAGCGGCAGCGTGGGAACCCGAAACCGGAAGTGATGAGACGTCACGGTAGAGCGCGGCGTCCATGATGGGAGAGCGAGGCGGCGCTATATAGGCCTCCTTCGCCCCTGCCACAAACACAGGCTGAGCTTCAGCCTTACTACTTATCGGCACTGTAAGGTCATCCAGTTCAGTCTCTTGGCTTCGGGGGGCCTCATAGCTTCGGGGGCCCGATGACCGTTCTTCATGTTGTTTGTTAGGGGTACAATATGGTTGTAGGCTGGTTAGCGTCCTAGGTTCATTGTCGGAGAGGGTCATGGTTATGCGAGTCCCAAAGTCATACTGGTGCTGCATAAGTGGTTTAGATAAAAAAAAACGCCATTAGAGTCTCTCACGCATGGCTTCTCTGTTTTAGTGTCACGCATGGCTCGGCCATTAGTGTCTCTCACGCATGGCTCGGCCATTAGTGTCTCTCACGCATGGCTCGGCCATTAGTGTCTCTCACGCATGGCTCGGCCATTAGTCTCTCTCACGCATGGCTCGGCCATTAGTGTTTCTCACGCATGGCTCGGCCATTAGTGTCTCTCACGCATGGCTCGGCCATTAGTGTCTCTCACGCATGGCTCGGCCATTAGTGTCTAACACGCATGGCTCGGTTATTAGTGTCTCTCACGCATGGCTCGGCCATTAGTCTCTCTCACGCATGGCTCGGCCATTAGTGTCTCTCACGCATGGCTCGGTCATTAGTGTCTCTCACGCATGGCTCGGCCATTAGTCTCTCTCACGCATGGCTCGGCCATTAGTCTCTCTCACGCATGGCTCGGCCATTAGTGTCTCTCACGCATGGCTCGGCCATTAGTGTCTCTCACGCATGGCTTGGCCATTAGTGTCTCTCACGCATGGCTTGGCTATTAGTGTCTCTTAAGCATGGCTCGGCCATTAGTCTCTCTCACGCATGGCTCGGCATTAGTGTCTCTCACTCATGGCTTCTCCGTTTAAATTTTACACACATAACTCCGCCATTCGAGGCCGGCTGCGTGGTCCCACCACAAGTAGGTTCCATATCTTTTTCTGCCTTCAGACCCGCTCGCATGGCTCGGACATCTGTGGTTCGCAATACAATTTTTCTTGTGGTGGCTCTCATGCGTGGCTTGTGCCATGAGAGCCTCACTCACATTATCTGACTTTTTTTGTTTTCTAGTTTGTTGGGTCTTCATTGTTTTTCATTTTAAGCAGTCATCCCAAGCCTGCCTTTGCAGACATCACCTTCTCCCAGGCATGCTTACTTCATCTACAAACTCGGGCTGAGGGTGATGGTGTCCAGCCTAAGTCCTGGGTATCGGTCCGTCTTCCAGTAGGAGGTACAGTAATGAGGCGCAATTTACAAAGTCTGTCACGTCTACAGACACAATAAATCCTATCACGACTACAGGCGCAGCATACATAGTTTATCACGACCTTAAGCTTATTTCCTGATACAACTGCAGGTATGGTGTGTACGTTCTGTCCTTATTACAGGCAACATTAGCTCGTTAATCGAAACGGCCATGTATTCCTGTTTATGGTTCCCCAGGCCTGGTGGGTTTACACATTTTGTTTAATCTACTACTAGAGTAAGACGGCATACGCCATGTTCTAACTTTTGGGTCCTTTTATATATAAAAAATAAATAAAAATAAAATTAAAGTGTGGCCTGGGGAATAAGTAGAGGTGAAGTATTTTGCCACCAGGAACAGTTGGTGTCCGATCAAGGCCCTTGGCGAATGGTTGGAGTCCATTTAGGCCCTTCCAACAGATTCACCATTGTTTGTTTCAGTCTGCAGCTCTCAGGATTCAGACCTTCTCGTAATATGTTCATATGTTGTTAGTCAACATAGGAGTAAATAGTTCCTGGTTACCGGCCACTCTTTCAATCGCATCAGCATTAGCCACCTCCAAGAACGATGTGCCGGTGCACATGACAAAGAGGTAAGGTAGATGGAAGTCACTGTGATATATACGGTATATTCCGCACCTTCATCGTGAAAGGTATTTTGCGTTCAAAAGTGGGTGTCGTAACGGTATGTATATATTTACTCTAAACTAAGGTCTGCTCTTTTTGGCCCCTTTAGGCTGCCCTACCACAGCAGTTATGGCATAACTCCACTGCCTGTTGTAGATAGGGTTAGATAGGTTAGGTTCACCTTTCTGATAGCCGATCCGACCACAAATGTGGAAATAGTGCTCTAAACAAGTTCCTTTAACATTATATGCATTTTGTCTGGTATTATGTTGCGTACAGATGTCATCCAAGAAACCAACCATAGATTGGAAACACCCACCCAAAAGACGCTGTCGTATTCAGTGGCCAGTAAGTATAAAATCAACACTTGGAGTTTGTACTGTTTGATTCGTTGCATTAATCAGTATGAGCTCTTATTATAGATTTCTTCATCGGAGGGCTCTCCTGCTGTGGCCGGCTCACCAGTGGTGGACTCGCCAGCGTCCAGGGGAGGTGGACCAAGCCCGGACCGGGGCTGTGAAGAAGTGTGTGTGTGTGTGTATATATATATATATATATATATATATATATATATATATATATAATTAGTGCTGCCCATAATTATTCATACCCCTGGCAAATTTTATACTTAAAGTGACATTTATTCAACCAGCAAGTACCTTCCTTTTTTTTTTTTTTTTACGGTAAATGACATAGGTCTCTCCCAAAAGAAAATAAGACGATGTACAAGAGGCATTATTGTGGAAAAAAAAAAACATTTCTCAGCTTTTATTTACATTTGAGCAAAAAGTGTAGATTTCAAAATTATTCATACCCTTCTCAATAATCTATAGAAAAACCTTTATTGGCTATTACAGCAATCAAACTCTTCCTATAATTGCAGACCAGCGGTTTGCATGTCTCCACAGGTATTTTTGCCCATTCATCTTTAGCAATGAGCTCCAAATCTTTCAGGTTGGAGGGTCTTCTTGCCATCACCCTGATCTTTAGCTACCTCCACAGACTCTTAAATGGATTCAAGTCTGGACTCTGGCTGGGGCACTCCAAAACGTTAATGTTGTCTGCTAACCATTTCTTCACCACTTTGCTGTGTGTTTTGGGTCATTGTCATGCTGAAATGTCCACTGGTGTCCAAGGCCAAGTTTCTCTGCAGACTGCCTGATGTTGTCGTTGAGAATCCTCATATATTGCTCTTTTTTTCATAGTGCCATTAACTGTGATTAGGTTCCCTGGTCCATTGGCTGAAAAACACCCCCAAAGCATTAGGTTCCCACCACCATGTTTGACAGTGGGGATGGTGTTCTTTGGGTTGAAGGCGTCTCCTTTTTTTTACGCTAAATGAAGGAAACATCATTGTGACCAAACAATTCCATTTTTGTTTCATCTGACCATAGCACAGAAGACCAGAAGTCTTCTTCTTTGTCCAGATGAGCTTTTGCAAAGGCCAAGCGAGCTTTTGTGTGCCTTATCTGGAGAAGTGGCGTCCTCCTTGGTCTGCATCTGTGGAACCCAGCAGTGTGTAGTGTCCATTGGATTGTCTGCCTTGAGACATTGCCACCAGCAGAGCCCAGATTGACCAGGATGGCCTTGGTGGTGATGCTTGGATTCTTTTTCACCTCTTTAACTATCCTCCTGGCCACCACAGGCTTCTAACCACATCCTCAGAGATTTTCCACAGTGCGGAACATCTTGTATTTTTTAATAATACTTTGCACTGTAGCCACTGGAACTTGAAAACATTTAGAAATGGCCTTGTAGCCCTTTCTTGACTTGTGAGCAGCCATAATGCACAGCCGCAGGTCCTCACTGAGCTCCTTTGTTTTAGCCATGACTGTCCATAAACCAACTGCAGAGAGCTGCTGTTTTTCACCTGTTGAGTTGATTAAAACAGCTTTCCCAATTAATCAGGGTAATTAGGATGCTTTAGAACAGCTTGGACTATTTGGAATGGTATAGAACTTTTGATTTTCCCACAGACTGTCAGTTTGTGAAGGGTATGAATAATTTTGGACTGGACACTTTTTGATCAAATGTAACTAAAAGCTGCAAAATGTTTTTTTTTCCCACAATAATGCCTCTTGTACATAGTCTTATTATCTTTTGGGAGACACCTATGTCATTTCCCGTCAAAAAATTACTTGCTGGTTGAATAAAAGTAACTTGTGGGCAGCTATATATATACTGGAGAAAAAGGCTCTATTTTTTACCATCCAAAAGGAGTGCTGTTCATTTTCTGGAATATATATATTTCTCCAGTCGTCTCCATGACAGCACAAACTGAGATTGCCTTCCTCTGATAGGACAGGAAAAAAGCACACAGAGGTTAAAAACCCCACCCCCACCCCTCATCGCCAGTGTTTTTCCTGTCCTGTCAAGGAAGGAATGCCAGAGAGGTGCTGGGAGCTCTTCTGGGTTCCCTAGTCCTTTTTTCAATTTTTTTTCCTTTTTTCTTCGCACCCTGCTTCGGCGGGGGGTCATCTGTTAGACCGCAGGTCGGTTCCGGGGTCCGGCTCTTCCCTCCTCCAGGTGCGGTCTATGCCCGGGCCACCCTCATTCATGGTGATCCCGGCGAAATTCCCTCTGCGGCAGCCCAGCATCGTGACGTCACGGAGGCCGCGGCCGGCACCAAATTCAAAAAGGAACGCCGATTCGGACCGCTCTGAGGCCTCCACGGTTCACCTTACCTGCTTACAGCAACGCAAGTGGACGGGAGCTGAGAAGATGAGCGCCCCTACCACCACTGGCTCGGGTCCTGAGCCCCCTACCACTCTGGGCGGTGTGAGTAGCCTGCTGGCACCTTTTTCATATTGCATATTTTCCCTGCTGTGGTTGACCCTTTCCTCCCTTGTGTGTTGCAGGGAGAAAAGGAGTCTACCTCCTCTGTTAAATCCAGACCCAGGAAGTGCGGTGTCTGTTGAAAGCGCCTTCCTTCCTCAGGGTCCAAGTTACTGTGTAAAGACTGCAACTCTACCGTGGTGAAGGCGGAGTCCTCTAGTTTTATGGAGGAAATCAAGACTCTGGTCAGAACGGAGGTCCAATCAGTGTTGGCCGCTAGGGTCGAGGATTTACGAGAGGCGGGAGAGGAAAAGGTTTTTTCCTTAATCCCAACAGGGGAGATCCCTCTCCCTCTTCATCAAAACAATGACATCATCCCGGTCGGAGGAAGGCTCAGCTCCTTTCTAGGGGTTTGGGAACAAACCATCACGGATCAGTATATATTAGGCATCGTAGAACATGGCTACGCTATAGAACTGGATTCCCTTCCTCCGCAGAGGTTTGTCCTGACCAAGCTCACCAGGGGCCTCGAGTCTCCCTTATCCGAGGGCGTAAGAAACTTATTACGCCTGGGGGCAGTAGAAAGGGTCCCTGCCGGAGAATTGGGGAGGGGTCACTATTCCCCCTTATTCCTGGTCCGGAAATTGAATGGAAATTTTCGGACCATCATAAATTTAAAACCCCTGAACAAACACATCACCTACCACAAGTTCAGGATGGAGACCGTCAAGTCAGCAGTGAAGCTCATCAAAAGGGGGTCTATGATGGCTACAATAGATCTCTCCGATGCATACTTCCATATCCCAATACAGGTCCGTTCCAGAAGATATCTGAGGTTCGCAGTGGAGCAAGGTGGGACAGTCCTCCACTATCAGTTAAAGTGCCTCCCGTTCGGCATATCATCGGCACCCCGCATATTCACCAAGGTTATGGCGGAGGTCGTAGTCTTCCTAAGCAAGGAGGGGATAATAATCGTCCCTTACCTAGACGACCTGCTAATAGTAGCAGAAACCTCAGATCTCCTTCACAGACACATCCCAGTGGTTCTCTTGCGCCTCCAGAACTTGGGCTGGTCAACCGGGAGAAGTCCGACATGTTCCCAGACCATCGGAAGGTATTCCCGGGTATTCCCTTGGAGTCCGCTCTTCAAAAATCCTTTTTCCCTCCGCTAAAGGTACAGAAACTGAGGTCAAGGGTCCTCCACTTCACCAAGCAGTCCCATTCCTCAATAAGGCAGGGCATGGAAATGCTGGGCCATCTCACCTCCTGCATCCCTGCGGTGGCCTGGGCCCAATTCCATATGAGACCCTGACAGAAGCTGGTTCTAAAACAATGGAACAGGTATCGATCTTCCCTGGACCAAGGGTTGTCAGTGTCCCGGGAGGTGAAGGCTTCACTGGGCTGGTGGCTCAAGACCAAGAACCTGGAAACGGGAGTCCCATGGAGGCAGGAGGATGTGCTTTCCCTCACAACGGACGCCAGCTCTTGGGGCTGGGGGGCCCTCACGGACTCAGAGACTTTTCAGGGGATTTGGTCCGAGGACCAGAGAAGGATGTCCTCCAACTACAGAGAACTCCATGCGGTTTGGGAAGGCCTCAGGTCCATCCAAATACAGGCAAAAAATCTCCATCTCCTGGTCCATTCAGACAATTCTACAGCGGTGGCGTTTATCCAGCACCAGGGAGGAACAAGACACTGTCACCTCCAGAGGCTCTCAGACCGAATCTTCCTTTGGGCAGAAAAGAATCTACAATCCCTTGCGGCAGTACATCTGAAGGGATCCCTGAATCTCCAGGCGGATTACCTCAGTCGGCAAAGTCTGGATCCAGGCGAATGGTCTTTGTCCCAAACCGCCTTCCAAAAAATTCGGGATCGTTGGGGGAATCCCATCCTAGACCTGTTCGCATCAGCAAAGAATCGCAAGGTTCAGGATTTCTTTTCCCTCAATCAAAGAGACCCATGTGTGGCAATAGACGCCTTTACCCAGAGCTGGACGACGGGCCTAGTCTACGCCTTTCCCCCGATTACCAGTAATCCCAAGAGTGCTCCAAAGGTTTCAGTCCGAAAGGTGCAGACTGATTCTGGTGGTCCCATTCTGGCCCAGGAGAAGCTGGTTCGGGCTCCTCAGGTCCCTCAGCCCGGAAGATCCCATCCGTTTCCTGCCGGAGGAGGGTCTTCTAACCCAGGGTCCCATACCGCACCCCAATACCAACCTCCTCAAGCTGTCCGCCTGGATTCTGAGCAATCCCTCTTGCTAGGGCTAGGGCTCTCTGAAAGAGTAGTTAAGACCCTCTTACTCAGTAGGAAGTCCAACACCTCCAAAGCGTACCTCAAGGTTTGGAGAAAGTTCGCCAAGTTAGGTTCAACCAGTCCACCCCTAATATCCCTCTTATCCTGGAATTCCTCCAGGATGGGTTGGATTTGGGTCTTGCTCCTAACACATTGAGAGTTCAGGTGTCGGCCTTGGGGGCCCTCTATAATACCAGCCTTTATGAGGTCCCCTGGGTAGCAAGATTCCTGAAAGCGGCAGATCGACTAAATCCCCGAGTCAGGAATATGGTCGCTCCGTGGAACCTCAACACCGTCCTTTTAGGGCTGTCGGATGTTCCGTTTGAGCCTCTTCTCTCCCTATCTATTAAGTGGCTCACTCTGAAAACCATCTTCCTAGTGGCCATATCCTCCACACGGAGGGTTTGCGAGCTCCAGGCTCTGTCCATACAGGAACCCTTCCTCAAGGTGGCAGACGACAAGCTCGTTTTCAAATTGGACCCCTGTTTTCTCCCCAAAGTGGTCTCCTCTTTTCATAGGTCACAAGATATAGTTATCCTGTCTTTCTTTCCTAACCCTAAAGTTGAGCAGGAATCTAGATTCCACAATTTAGACGTTAGGCGTTCAGTTCTTCATTATTTACACGCCACAGAGGAGTGGCGTATCTACAAAAATTTATTTATCCAGTTTGCAGGTCCAAATAGGGGTAAGAAGGCAGCTAAGAGCTCTATATCCCGCTGGATTAGAGGCACCATCTCCGAGGCCTATAAAGCCTCCGGTAAGGAGGCTCCTCCATCCCTTAGAGCCCACTCAGTTAGATCGGTCTCCACTTCTTGGGCTGAGAGAGCCTCTGCTTCGTTAGAACAGATCTGCAGGGCAGCTACCTGGAAGAGGGCCCACACCTTCACCAAGCATTATAGGGTGGATGTGTTTGCTGACGAGGACTTTGGCCTTTGGACGTAAGGTCCTAGGTGCTGTAGTCCCCCCCCCCAAGTTACTTTGTTAGTTCTCAGTTTGTGCTGTCATGGAGACGACTAGGGAAATGAGTATTACACTCACCGGTAATCCGGTTTCCTGGAAGTCTCCATGACAGCACAACTTTGTCCCGCCCTTGTTTTTTCTTTGTCAATAGACTATTTTGAAGTTCTACCCCTTGTCCTAGTCCTGTTATAATACACTGGCGATGAGGGGTGGGGGTGGGGTTTTTAACCTCTCTGTGTGCTTTTTTCCTGTCCTATCAGAGGAAGGCAATCTCAGTTTGTGCTGTCATGGAGACTTCCAGGAAACCAGATTACCGGTGAGTGTAATACTCTATATATACAGTACAGACCAAAAGTTTGGACACACCTTCTCATTCAAAGAGTTTTCTTTATTTTCATGACTATGAAAATTGTAGATTTACACTGAAGGCATAAAAACTATGAATTAACACATGTGGAATTACACTCACCTAAAGAATTATTAGGAACACCATACTAATACGGTTTAGGACCCCCTTTTGCCTTCAGAACTGCCTTAATTCTACGTGGCATTGATTCAACAAGGTGCTGATAGCATTCTTTAGAAATGTTGGCCCATATTGATAGGATAGCATCTTGCAGTTGATGGAGATTTGAGGAATGCACATCCAGGGCACGAAGCTCCTGTTCCACCACATCCCAAAGATGCTCTATTGGGTTGAGATCTGGTGACTGTGGGGGCCATTTTAGTACAGTGAACTCATTGTCATGTTCAAGAAACCAATTTGAAATGATTTGAGCTTTGTGACATGGTGCATTATCCTGCTGGAAGTAGCCATCAGAAGATGGATACATGTTCTCATTTTGTTTACGCCAAATTCGGACTCTACCATTTGAATGTCTCAACAGAAATCGAGACTCATCAGACCAGGCAACATTTTTCCAGTCTTCAACAGTCCAATTTTGGTGAGCTCGTGCAAATTGTAGCCTCTTTTTCCTATTTGTAGTGGAGATGAGTGGTACCCGGTGGGGTCTTCTGCTGTTGTAGCGCATCCGCCTCAAGGTTGTGCATGTTGTGGCTTCACAAATGCTTTGCTGCATACCTCGGTTGTAACGAGTGGTTATTTCAGTCAACGTTGCTCTTCTATCAGCTTGAATCAGTCTGCCCATTCTCCTCTGACCTCTAGCATCCACAAGGCATTTTTGCCCACAGGACTGCCGCATACTGGATGTTTTTCCCTTTTCACACCATTCTTTGTAAACCCTAGAAATGGTTGTGCGTGAAAATCCCAGTAACTGAGCAGATTGTGAAATACTCAGTCCGGCCCGTCTGGCACCAACAACCATGCCACACTCAAAATTGCTTAAATCACCTTTCTTTCCCATTCTGACATTCAGTTTGGAGTTCAGGAGATTGTCTTGACCAGGACCACACCCCTAAATGCATTGAAGCAACTGCCATGTGATTGGTTGACTAGATAATTGCATTAATGAGAAATAGAACAGGTGTTCCAAATAGGTGAGTGTATATACATAACCAACAAGTGTGAAACAACTGAAAATATGTCATATTCTAGGTTCTTCAAAGTAGCTACCTTTTGCTTTGATTACTGCTTTGCATACTCTTGGCATTCTCTTGATGAGCTTCAAGAGGTAGTCCCCTGAAATGGTTTTCACTTCACAGGTGTGCCCTGTCAGGTTTAATAAGTGGGATTTCTTGCCTTATAAATGGGGTTGGGACCATCAGTTGCGTTGAGGAGAAGTTCGGTGGATACACAGCTGATAGTCCTACTGAATAGACTGTTAGAATTTGTATTATGGCAAGAGAAAAGCAGCTAAGTAAAGAAAAACGAGTGGCCATCATTACTTTAAGAAATGAAGGTCAGTCAGTCAGCCGAAAAATTGGGAAAACTTTGAAAGTAAGGGCTATTTGACCATGAAGGAGAGTGATGGGGTGCTGCGCCAGATGACCTGGCCTCCACAGTCACCGGACCTGAACCCAATCAAGATGGTTTGGGGTGAGCTGGACCGCAGAGTGAAGGCAAAAGGGCCAACAAGTGCTAAGCATCTCTGGGGACTACCTCTTGATGCTCATCAAGAGAATGCCAAGAGTGTGCAAAGCAGTAATCAAAGCAAAAGGTGGCTACTTTGAAGAACCTAGAATATGACATATTTTCAGTTGTTTCACACTTGTTTGTTATGTATATAATTCCACATGTGTTAATTCATAGTTTTGATGCCTTCATAGTCATGAAAATAAAGAAAACTCTTTGAATGAGAAGGTGTGTCCAAACTTTTGGTCTGTACTGTATATAAAGCAAAACAACAGCACTCTCATGGATGCCATGTTTGTATATGTGTGTGTGTATATATATATATATATATATATATATATATAAAAAATCATAGTTCCTGGCTAGATGTCCTGCTTTCCCTGTTGGTTGCAGGGGCGTGGCCTAATGGACCGGTGGGCATGGCTTAGCGGGTCGGCTGTGTGGTGGTAGTGCAGGGGGGATGGGAATTTACTAAGTGGCTACTGCAGTAGGGACTCTGAAGGTTTTTATTACAGACAGCTTCTGACAGGAATCAGCTGTTTGTAGAGAGGGAACAAGCAGCTGATTCCTGTCAGAGTTGGAGCGGGCAGCAGGGAGCCCACCACTGACAGGAGCAGACTGTACATGTTCATGGACGAGCTTCCTCTCAAGCTCCTCCATGTCGCGTGCAGCCATGGACGAACTCAGCTGCAAGGTAGAGCAAGACTAAGGGGGTGTGGCTTATAATTGAAAGAAAAGCAGGCAGATGTGTTTAATGAAGTATATTAGGAACTTCATTTTTTTCCATGCCTGCTACACAGTAGTGGAAAGTATTTAAAGAGTGGCCAACCCCTTTAATATACTGTGTATAAATGTACTTAGAAGAATTTACAGTGTTTTGAAGGCAAAGTTGGTCACGCTGATTGGATTTAGATTTTTCTTTTCTTTATTCACTTAGCATCTTGTTAATTGATAAAAATAAACTGTTAAAACTTCTATTTTTGTAAGCATTCTTAATTTGCAGCATTTTTTCCACACTGGCTTACTTAAATGTGGACAGTACCATGTAAACAAATGCTACACTTTTTCATTAAATAATGCATTTTCAGTTGAATGAAACTACCTATTGCCGATCTGAATCAATATCAATGTATAATTGTAATGGATGTCACTCTTGACAATGAGTAATGGAGAGGATAGTGATAAAATTGCAGGTAGGTCATTTGGGAAGCTAAGGAACTGGAGAAATCACCTAACCATCATATATCAAAATATTTCAATAAGTGACATGGCAGATTACATTTCATCAACTCAAAATGAGTAACTCTCTGGACAATCAAGCTGCTGACTGGTGGCATTGTGTTCATCTTATAGAGAATTGCAAAAAGGAAAATAAAAAACACAGAAAGTAACTGCATTGTTTAGACTCGAACTTCCACACAATAAACACAAAGACCTTGAGTTATGAACACAGGGGACAATTTGTCTTTAAATGTGACCATTCATGCTAAATTAACAGTCCTTGTGACAAATTAATCAAAAAGTCTCACTTTGCTTGATTAATTAAATAGGAATTTTCATGGGATTTTTTTTAACCTACTATCTTATAATGTAGTGCACTTGCTTTTAGATAGACCCCTCCATTGCACAGCTATTCTTCCCTTTGTTTTCTGGCGCCACAGATTAGGACCACTGATACAGGGGAGAAGAGACTTCAGCTCTCCTCAGTGGGCGTCTCCTTCTGGCTGTGATGCTATCCAATTGCAGCGAGAAGCTTCACAGCCAGGGAGAAAACGATCTGTTCTCGTGAGATTTGGTAAACTTCACATGATCAGGCTATGTAAGCGAGTACAGCTAGGAATATACTCACTTACATAGCCAAATCTCACAAGAACAGCTTGTCTTCTCCCTGGGTGTGAAGCTGTCCTCTGCAATTGGACAGCGTCACAGCCATCGAAAATTCCCTTCCCCAACTGACGAGAGCTGAGGTCTCCTCATTCCTGTATCATTGGTCCTAATTAGCATATGTGGCACCAGAAAACAAAGGTGGGCATAGCGGCACAAAAGGAGGCAACTTGCTGAAAAAAAAAAAATGAAAAAAGGCTTAGCATCGGCAGCAGGCAGACGACTTTGTAAGGTAATAGGTAAAAAAAAAAATCCCATTTAATGTCCTCTTTAAAGGGAACCTGTCATCAACTTTATGCTGACCTCACTGAGGATAGCATAAAGTACTGACAGATGAGCTGATTTCAGCGGTGTGTCACTCATGAGCTAATAGTAAGTGGTTGCCAAGAACCAGCATCATAATCATTACAGCCCAGGCCTTGAAAAGAGTCAAATCTACTTGAGAAGAGTCATGGTTATTCATAATCTCCTGCACTCTCACCCATCTGCTGATGATTGGCAGTTCTCTCCTATATAGAATGGGAGAAAACTAGGTAAAAGACTGTCAGTCATCAGCAGGTGGGCAGGAAGAGCAGGAATTTATGAATAACCATGACTCTTCTCAGGTGGCCGTGACTCTTTTCCAGGCCCAGTCTGCAATGATTGTGATTTTGGTTCTCAGCAACCACTTAATTTTAATTTTCAAAATGACAGACCACTGAAATCAACTCACCTGTCTCTACTTTATGATGCCTTTAGATGGGCAGCATAAAGTTGATGACAGGTTCCCTTTAAATTCAGTAACTAAGACAAAACTGATTTATATTCTGCCACAGCTTATTTGAACATTCTTAATCCACAATCAGTTTATTCATGGAGCCCAGGAGGGGAATTAATGGCTCATTTTCTGCAGAAAGTATAAATTACTAAATGACAAAAAAAACAGCAGTTGACAATTCATCCTTCGACTTCTGCTACTCGAGCTCCAGACACTGTGGGTAGTAATTAGTAAAACATAACAGAAACTATATAAATTTGGTATCACTGTAATCATACCGACCCAAACATCCAATAAATCATAGTTTTCAGTAAGAGACCATATATACTATAGGCAATCTACAGTAGTTGCTACTTTGTAGAAGGATCTAAGAGATTCTGATACATTATATCCAAATAACTGCAACATTCAGTGAATTGTTAGCAGGTCGATATAGATACAGCGGTCCCTCATATTAATTGGTTTCAAGACGACCATTGTATGTTAAAACCATTGTAACTTGAGTAATGGGTTCCAAAGACCCAAAATGTCTTTCAAGATAAGAGAATATGAAGATTTAAGAAAAATAAGCAGATAACTAAGACAGATAAAATAAGTCCATACATACAACAGTCAGGAATGGCTGCTAACTAGGAACTAATATAGCTATTTTACCAAAGAAGTGGCCTTGATTGGTTGGATCTGGGTCTGAGGCTTTGTATGTTGAGTCTAGTTTCAACTTACGATTGGTTAGAAAAGACCATTGTATGTGTTCTGTCCTCACATGCAAATCCAGTTGTTTCTGTGTGTTTAACAGTTTTCAAATTGCAATTTACCTGTGTTGTAGTTCATCTGCATTATATTGTATGGTAACAGCACCATCTACTGGTGAGTTTAATGTATTTCACCCAGCCTGTTTTCCTATGCATTATGGGAGTCCCAGGGCATTGTGGGTAGTTCCTGCTTCTTTGTGGTCTTGTGCTTGTATTAGAAGCAGTAGCCATCTTATGTCTGTGTGAGAAGTCACAATCTCACTGGTTCTTCTGCTCCTGATTTCTTAAAAAGCCTGTGTCACGAGGGTGTCAAGAACCACGCCTGAATCCGTTATACCCGGGGTCAGGAAGTCGCAGCGGTTGGCTGCGCGCTCTATGTATGCTGTTTCCTTATGGTAGCTTTCTGGGTTTGCTTTGCAAACCCTTTTGGCTCACTCAGGGATCCGTAGCTCCTTCTCCTCAGGTGTTCCTTGTCCAGCACTCCCAAACCTCCTTATATTCCCCTCTCACACTTCTCTGGTTGCCAGATATAGAGCTTCCTGCCTGGACATCTATTCTGACCCTCTGGAGCTGTGTTGCTGCGTTCTCTGGTTGTTGGTCCAGAACGCTACCCTCCGGATCCCTGTTGGACCTTTGTGGTCTGCTGTGGTCGCCCACCTGGGTGTATGTGTTTGTCTGTATTGTCTGTCCTCTCCCTGGTGTTTCCCTCTTAGTGTCAGTGGTGCGGACTAGCGATCCCACCGGCCCGTTCACTATCAAGGGCTCATTTTAGGGAAAGCCAGGGTTTAGGCACGTGATCGCCGCACGGGTGAGGAACCCGTCTAGGGACATCAGGGCAGTCAGGTTCCAGCTGCAAGGTGAGTCAGGGGTCACCACCTTACCCTCTCCCTTGGGCAGGGCTTTCCCTTTTCCCTCACTGTGCGTGACGCCGGTCATTACAGCCTGTTTCAAGCATAGTCGGTAAGGGCACTATCTATGTGACATTTACTGTAGTTTATTATATGTTTCTTGTATTTGATAGCTCATTATCATTGTATTACCTCATGTACTGTATGTATAGCAGATATTCTGTATTCATGCCATATACTATGAATATTCATGTTCTGAAAAACTACAGTTTTATTCTGTAGTTTCACCTTTCCTGTTAATCTACTAGCAATAAAGAGAAGGTTAAAGCAGAACAGTCTCTTTTTCTCAGAAGACAAAGGGTTTAACTACATGTCAGATTACACACGGTGCTAACGTGTATGAGGACAGTATAGTGAAACAACTGCTGAGAACAAGCTCAGAAGATCAGACTAGACAGAGCCCTCCATTATCCACGCAGAGCCTGCATATGGATATCGCAGCAGTCTCCTAACAGTCGCATCGAATATCAGACTATATAGCTCATTATCATTGTATTACCTCATGTACTGTATGTATAGCAGATATTCTGTATTCATGCCATATACTATGAATATTCATGTTCTGAAAAACTACAGTTTTATTCTGTAGTTTCACCTTTCCTGTTAATCTACTAGCAATAAAGAGAAGGTTAAAGCAGAACAGTCTCTTTTTCTCAGAAGACAAAGGGTTTAACTACATGTCAGATTACACACGGTGCTAACGTGTATGAGGACAGTATAGTGAAACAACTGCTGAGAACAAGCTCAGAAGATCAGACTAGACAGAGCCCTCCATTATCCACGCAGAGCCTGCATATGGATATCGCAGCAGTCTCCTAACAGTCGCATCGAATATCAGACTATAAGGAGCCCGCCATTATCCACGCAGAGCCTACTTACGGATATTGCAGCAGTGTCCTAAGAGTCACACCATGTCTAACAGTCAAGCATCTTCAGTCAAGACAAGGTCTCAGATAAGTGGCTCTAACAGGACATCGATCAGAGAAGCTGCCGCCATTGCCCGCGCAAAAGCAGAAGCTGCAAAGGCAAAATCCAGCTTCACAGAACAAAAAATACAGATAAAGCTAAGAGAAGCTTCCCTGAGTATGGATAAAGTGCAACTTGAAGCAACTCTAGTAAAACTCGCCGCTGATAAAGAGACAGCTGCTGCCATAGCAGAAGCAGAATTTTTAGAAGCCATGGAACTTCTTGAAACCAAGAGTCATCGCAGCATTGTCCAGCCAGAACTTGAATTCCAAGATCCAGATCAGCGTACCTTACAATACGTCTATCAACATTCCAAGTCAGACGACGACCCAGATCCACAGCTTAATACAAAGCAGTTTGTTGACAAGCCAAGCCAACATGTCTATTCAGATCATCAGAAAGTCGACTATTAGTCTCCTTAAAGCAAACTAGAGAATACACATCAGAGTGAAACCGCCTACAACAACTTTTCTCCAGAACAGTGAATCAGAAATCCGCCCCTGCTAAGAGAGATGCCCTTTGCTTCAGAACGGTATTACACAGACCAGATTAAACCAGAGACTTCCAACAGCTATGGCCGTGCACGACACATTCACTCTGACAACACAACACCAGCAGGTTCCAGTGCCAATCAAGCCACAATGGACTTTGCCAGGTTCCTTGTTTGATGTGAGCTGGTCACCAAGGGACTTGGGACCACGCTGAGAACTATAGAGCTTGGCGAGCTTCCTTCCAAAATGCCACCAGAGACTTAGGTCTGTCATGTATTGAGGAATTGGATCTCCTAGTAAAATGGCTGGGAAGTGAGTCCGCTGAACACGCTAAAAGGATTAGACACATCAATGTAAATTATCCAGACGGTCTAAAAAGGGTCTGGGATAGACTTGATGAGGTTTATGGTGCAGCAGAGGTCATAGAAAGCGCCTTATTTAAGAGAGTTGAGGACTTTCCAAAAATAGCGAACAAAAGCTATTCAAAGCTTAGGGAGTTAAGTGACTTATTAATGGAGCTGAGTGTAGCAAAGGCAGAAGGAGATCTGGTGGGATTGACATTCCTTGACACTGCGAGAGGTGTGAATCCCATAGTTCAGAAACTCCCATACAACCTGCAAGAGAAGTGGGTCATGTATGGTTCTCGGTATAAACAGACTTACAATGTACCATTTACTCCATTTAATGTGTTTGTAGATTTTGTCTCTGAACAAGCAAAAATCTGAAATGATCCTAGCTTTGATTTCATGATGTCATGTGCCACCACCTCGGTCAGTAAACCTCGTAGGGCAATGGTGGAGGTCCACAAAATTAACATTTCTTCCACAGGTTCAGTCCATAAAGAGTTCAGCTCCTATCAAGGAGGAGACATACCGAAGGACCCGAGGACTCTCTAAAAACATGTGCTGGTACTGTGGAAACAGCCGGAAGGTGGGCAAGCGGCTACATAATTGAGTTCAGCGATGGTCAAGTGCGTATGCCTTTACCAACTATACTGGAATGTAACCTGATTCCTGACAACAGGTCTGAGATACCCACACCAGAAGTAGCAGCACATCAGCCTCACCTGAAGCGAATAAGACACCCGATCCCGAACCTTGATCCTGAAGCTCAGATAGTCATACTCCTCAGGAGAGATATCCTTCAGGTCCACAAGGTTAGACAGCAGATCAATGGACCTCACAATGCTCCATACACCCAGAGACTTAACCTAGGATGGGTCATTGTAGGAGAAGTCTGTTTGGGAGGTGTACACAAACCAACAACTGTCAACAATATGCTTACCAGTACACTTGAGAATGGACGTCCACTACTTCTCCAACCATGCGAAAATCACTTCATCAAGGAACTACCTCGAAGCACTTCATCACCAGGTACCTTTGTAGGTCCCACCTACGATGACTTAAGCTGGTATGGCAATCAAGACCACCTGGGATCCACAGTCTTCCGCAAGACTAAAGAGGACAATCGTATGGCGATGTCATTCGAAGATAGACTGTTCCTAGATATAATGGAGCAGGGAATGGTGCAGGACGAAACAAAAAGCTGGATTGCACCTCTACCCTTTAAGCCTCAAAGACAACGTTTACCCAACCATAGAGAACAAGTTTTCAAACTATTTGTAAACTTGAGATGAGAGATCACTTCTTTACCTTCATGGAAAAGATATTCCGGAACGGTCATGCAGAGCTAGCACCCGTACTTCGAGACTCGAAAGAGCGCTGGTACCTGCCCATGTTTGATGTGTCAGGTCAGATCAGAGTAGTGTTTGACTCAAGTGCCAAGTATGAAGGCGTATCATTGAACAACGTTTTGCTGTCAGGCCCTGATCTAAGAAGCAAGCTCATAGGAGTGCTTCTCCGTTTTCACAGAGACTCCATTGCATTCACGGCTGATATCAAACAGATGTTCCATTGCTTCCTAGTTAAAAAGGAACATACAGTATAAGTTTCTTGAGATTCCTATGGTTCAAGGACAACGATCCCTCTAGAGAGGTTACAGAGTATCGTATGAAAATTCACATCTTCGGCAATAGTCCTTCTCCTGCAGTTGCCATCTATCGATTAAGACGTGCAGCTCAGAAAGTAGAAGAGAAGTACGGAGCGGATGTCTGGCTCTTTGTAGAGAAGGACTTCTATGTGGATGACTGTCTGAAATCAATGCCTTCAGATGAGACTGCAATCAGTCGTCTTAAAAGAACCCAGGAGATGCTCTCTCTATCTAACCTGAGGCTACACAAGATCGCTTCTAACAGCCAGAAATTGATGGAAGCCTTTCCTTCTCAGGACCATTCAAAAGACTTAAAGGATTTAGATCTAGGCTTTGACTCACCTCCGAAGCAACGGAGCCTTGGCCTACTCTGGGACCTAAAAGCTGATACCTTCACCTTCCAGGTTAACAGAGAAGAAAAACCCTTTACTCGCCTGTTTCAAGCATAGTCGGTAAGGACACTATCTATGTGACATTTACTGTAGTATATTATGTTTCTTGTATTTGATAGCTCATTATCATTGTATTACCTCATGTACTGTATGTATAGCAGATATTCTGTATTCATGCCATGTACTATAAATATTCATGTTCTGAAATACTACTGTTTTATTCTGTAGTTTCACCTTTCCTGTCAATCTATTAGCAATAAAGAGAAGATTAAAGCTGAACAGTCTCTTTTTCTCAGAAGACAGAGGGTTTAAAGGGGTTATCCGAGTTATGAAAAAAATATAGTATAGCACTAAATATCTGATATATAACTGAGCTAAGCAAGTTTTATGCAAAAAATATATATATATATATTTCCTCATTTCCCTGGTTCTTTTCTGGCCCTTTGTTTACATGCAATAAAAACAATCTCTGCCCCTCCCCCTGCACTGCTAAGGGAGTGGATACAAGTGCTGCCCTGAGTGACATGTCTGCCTGCTGGGAGACTCTGCAGCATGTTGTATGTGTAGGACTACAAGTCCCAGCTGTATAATGACACTGCTAAGGGAGTGGATACAAGAGCTGCCCTGAGTGCTGGGAGAAAACAGCAACTTGTAAGTGTAGAACTACAAGTTCCACTTTTATAATGACACTGCTAATACACACAGGATCTTCCCCATACCTGTAATGCTTTGCAGAACTTCTCTTTCAGCTCCTGTGCCCAGCATTTGTCTCCTCACTGCCTGCAGCTACACAGTAAACACTTCAGCCCTGAGTCTGTGCAGCTGAAGGGGTTAAGATTCCTAGGATAGAGCACACAGCTGGCAGTGAAGGGGGCGTGGCCAGCACAGGGACGTTTCGTTTACAGGCTTGTAAACGACCTTTATCAGAGCAGGGAGAGAAGCTGACATTACAGGTCATGTGACCCTCAGTGAAATCTGAGAAACCAGCCACTGGAGATAAAGTGAGTGAATTGGAAAGCTGTTACATTTGCTTAGTTAGGAACATAGAAAGAACAAAAAAATAACTCGGATAACCCCTTTAACTACATGTCAGATTACACACTGTGCTAACGTGTATGAGGACAGTATAGTATGTTTAAAATTGTATCCTGGGGCAATTGAGGGATCAATGTATTTAGTTGTCAGTGTTCTCTTCAAAACCGAACCAGTAGTATTATTAGAAGATTCTAATACCCTTATGCAACATACAAATAATGGTCTCATTTAATTACACACATTTTCCGTGGCTAATATTATATCGCTGCTGTAGACAACTGACATTTTTAATAGATACTCAGGCATTTTGTTAAATCCCTGCTGCAGTCCGTTGATGGATTCTGGCCTAGGTGGAAGCAGAGAATGAGGAAATCTACACTCACCTAAAGAATTATTAGGAACACCATACTAATACGGTGTTGGACCCCCTTTTGCCTTCAGAACTGCCTTAATTCTACGTGGCATTGATTAAACAAGGTGCTGATAGCATTCTTTAGAAATGTTGGCCCATATTGATAGGATAGCATCTTGCAGTTGAGGGAGATTTGAGGGATGCACATCCAGGGCACGAAGCTCCCGTTCCACCACATCCCAAAGATGCTCTATTGGGTTGAGATCTGGTGACTGTGGGGGCCATTTTAGTACAGTGAACTCCTTGTCATGTTCAAGAAACCAATTTGAAATGATTCGAGCTTTGTGACATGGTGCATTATCCTGCTGGAAGTAACCATAAGAGGATGGATACATGTTCTCATTCTGTTTACGCCAAATTCGGACTCTACCATTTGAATGTCTCAACAGAAATCAAGACTCATCAGACCAGGCAACATTTTTCCAGTCTTCAACAGTCCAATTTTGGAGAGCTCGTGCAAATTGTAGCCTCTTTTTCCTATTTGTAGTGGAGATGAGTGGTACCCGGTGGGGTCTTCTGCTGTTATAGCCCATCCGCCTCAAGGTTGTGCGTGTTGTGGCTTCACAAATGCTTTGCTGCATACCTCGGTTGTAACGAGTGGTTATTTCAGTCAACGTTGCTCTTCTATCAGCTTGAATCAGTCGGCCCATTCTCCTCTGACCTCTAGCATCCACAAGGCATTTTTGCCCACAGGACTGCCGCATACTGGATGTTTTTCCCTTTTCACACAATTCTTTGTAAAGCCTAGAAATGGTTGTGCGTGAAAATCCCAATAACTGAGCAGATTGTGAAATACTCAGACTGGTCCGTCTGGCACCAACAACCATGCCACGCTCAAAATTGCTTAAATCATCTTTCTTTCCCATTCTGACATTCAGTTTGGAGTTCAGGAGATTGTCTTGACCAGGACCACACCCCTAAATGTATTGAAGCAACTGCCATGTGATTGGTTGACTAGATAATTGCCTTAATGAGAAATAGAACAGGTGTTCCTAATAATTATTTAGGTGAGTGTATATCACTATATTCTAAATATTTGCAAATTCTCGAAGTGCCGATATTCGCAATAAAAATTAGCAATTTGAATATTCGTGATCAACACTACTCACCAGCAGACCCTCACCTACAATCTTTTACAGGGTCAGCTCAGCTTCAGGCCCTCGCATATAATTTTTTAGAGGGTCAGCTTACCAGCAGGCCTTCACCACAAATCTTTTACTGCGTCAGCTCATCAGAAGGCCCGCACATAAAATCTTTTAAAAGGTCAGCTCACCAGCAGGCCCGCACCTCAAATCTTTTACAGGGTCAGCTCACCTGAAGGCCCTCGCATTGAATTTTTTAGAGGGTCAGCTCACCTGCAGGCCCGCACATTAAATATTTTACAGGGTCAGCTCACCAGTCACCAGCTGGCCCGCACCTCAAATCTTTTACAGGGTCAGCTCACCAGCAGGCCCGCACCTCAAATCTTTTACAGGGTCAGCTCACCTAAAGGCCATCACATTTAATTTTTTAGAGGGTCAGCTCACCTGCATGCCCTCGCATATAATGTTTTACAGGGTCATATCACCTGAAGGCCCAGGCACATAGTGTTTTAGAGGGTCAGCTCACCAACAGGCCCGCACCTCAAATCTTTTACACGGTCAGCTCACCAGCAGGCCCTTGCATATAATTTTTTACAGGGTCATCTCACCAGCTGACTTTCACCTACAATCTTTTACAGGGTTAGCTCACCAGCAGTTCCGCACCTAAATTCTTTTACAGGGTCAGTTCACCTGCAGGCCCTCACCTAATTATACCTAATAGGTAATTTGCGCTCATGCTGCCTTGCTTGGAAGTGGTAGCCGTAGCTGTTTCTCAGGTTCCCTCTTCAGAATCGAACCATGATTCCCCCGTTACCCATGGTCTACATGGTTTAGGCTGAAAATAACATCGAAAGTTGATAGGGCAGACATCCAAATGGATCTTCACCATCACGGGGACATGCGATCGTCCCCAGGTTATCTAGAGTCACCAAAGCAGCAGCAGGCCCTCGCCCATAATGTTTTAGATGGTCAGATCAGCAGGCCCTTGCTCCAAATGTTTGAGGGTCACCAGCAGGCCATCAATCATAATTTTTCAAGGCTGTGTATGATGCCCTCCTTTGTGTGTAACAAAGGGTGTATTGGAGTGCCGGTTCCGTGTAATTTTTGGCAGCCCTTTCACTTAGTGCATAGGCTTTATGAGTGTAGGAGTGAACAATTGTACCACAATGTGAATGAGGTCCTCCTTTATGTGATATACAGGTTGTATCGGAGTGCCTCTTCCTTGTATGGCAGCACTTGCACTTTATATACAAGTAATTATACAGGAAAGAATGCTTCCTATAAATTTTTCCTCTAAAAATCGATTTTGTGAGTATTATTGTTGGTCTGTAAAAGTGGCGTACTATTCGGACAATATCGTTCCCACCAGCAACCTGCAAGTCCAAGATGCATCCAGACATCCTTCCCATGCTGTTTCCGAACTATTTCGGTGGTGTTTCCATCAATTTCTGACATTTTCTTATGAACCAGGCACCCTCCCCTCTTCAGAGCAGGGGGTACCTGGTTTAATGCTCGGGTACTCCCAGTGACTTCCATTATACTCGGGTGCTCAGTCGAGCACCCGAACATCCCGATGTGTTCGGCCCGAGCACCCGAGCACTACAGTGCTCGATCAACACAAGTTGGCACACATTTTCAGATTAGAGTCTTTCACTTTTCCTGTTTTTGGGTACTCGCTAGTGATAAGCGAATTGATTAGTACAGATCAAATTTGTTCAAAAAAGTGCCTCCTTGAGCAGCAAGGGCTGCTGCTAGGAATGAGTGAATCGACTTCGGATGAAACATCCGAAGTCGATTCGCATAAAACTTCATTCTAAGGCTACTTTCACACTTGCGTTAGGAGTGGCTCCGTCTGGTGTCTGCACAGACGGATCCGCTCCTATAATGCAAACGCTTGCATCCGTTCAGAACGGATCCGTTTGCATAACCATGAACAAAAAAAAAAAAAAAATTATTATTTTTTTTTTCATGATAATGCAAACGGATCCGTTCAGACTTTACATTGAAAGTCAATGGGGGACGGATCCGTTTGAAAATTGAGCCATACTGTGTCATCTTCAAACGGATCCGTCCCCATTGACTTCCATTATAAGTCTGGACGTATCCGCTCGCCTCCGCACGGCCAGGCGGACAACCGAACGCTGCAAGCAGCGTTCAGGTGTCCGCTCACTGAGCGGAGCGGAGGCTGAGCGCTGGCAGGCGGATGCATTCTCAGTGGATCCGCCTCCATTGAGAATGCATCAGGGCTGGACGGCTACGTTCGGGACCGCTCGTGAGCTCCTTCAAACGGAGCTCACGAGCGGACACCTGAACGCAGGTGTGAAAGTAGCCTAATACGGTATGGAGCAGGAGCTCCATACAGTAGTAGAATGTATTGGCCCTGATGAGCCGAAGTTATTGCTTCACAAAGTCTCGCGAGACTTTGCGCAATAACTTCATAAATAAATTTATACTGTAAAAAAACATTTCCCAAACTCTAGTTCGGTTCCAAGGTATTGGCTCATCGGAGCCAATACATTCTAATACTGTACGGAGCTCCTGCCTCCTGTTTCTGCATTTTTCTAGGCACGGTTGTATGTCTTACACTAAACCATCTGTATTACAACCAGTGCCCCACGACAAAATGGAGGCTGTTGTAAAGGCCCTCACGGAGGCTAATCTGCATCAGCGAGAGACAAACCTGCAGCATCGCGAGGCTAATAAGCAGCAGCAGGAGACTAACCAGTTACTGCTACAAACACATGATGGCTTTGCAGACAGCAGGAGCAACCTCGAGCGTCCACGAAAGTAGTCTGCGCAGCGATTCCTAAGATTACCCCCGCAGACGACATTGAAACCTACCTGGCGATGTACAAGAAAGTGGCCATCTAAAGGAGGGTTTTGTCAGAAGGGGGGTTGGCAAACCCCGGAAATCTTCGCCATAGGCCCGGAGGTTTGAGCCGTTAAAACCCGCCCGGGATGTACTTACAGCAGAACTGACTCCGATAGTCTGTTGGCGGTGTCAATAGCCTGGCCATGTAAGGGCTGACTGTCTCCAT
Organism: Bufo bufo; assembly: GCF_905171765.1. Classification (NCBI taxonomy): domain Eukaryota; kingdom Metazoa; phylum Chordata; class Amphibia; order Anura; family Bufonidae; genus Bufo; species Bufo bufo. The sequence continues at coordinate 94,920,049 of NC_053390.1, forward strand.
CAGGTTGAGCTCATGGACACTAACTATGGCTACCGTCAGTCTCTATATGTCAGGAGGCTGTGTGCAACAGGTACCCCAGAGTCTCTAGATCATTTGTGCCAGGTGGAAGTGAGAGACACTCCGGCGGAGGTTCTGCTGGACTCAGGGAGTCTGGTGACCCTAGTAAGGGCTACCCTGGTGCGGTTCCCTGAGTATACTGTAAGGAATGTCGGGGTGATGTGCATCCACGGAGACTTAAAAGACTACCCCACCGCGCTGGTGTCTCCAACTACGGTGGTCGGTAGACGGACACACGAGGTGGCTGTCGCCACAAATCTACATTAGGAACTCATAATAGGCAGAGACTTCCCAGGCTTTCCGGCACTGTGGCCTGCTATGAGAGTGGCTGATACCCATGAGACAGGGGTAATCCTAGCAGAGTGGCCCAGCTCAGGGTGGAGACCAGAACCATGGGAACCTGAGACCGAAGGGGCAGAGGTGGGGTTACCACCGCTTCGGTGGAAGATGGTGAGACAAGTGTGATGGTGGGAGACATGGAGGACTTGCTGCCGGGTCCTGAATTGGCAGACCTCAATGTCTCCGGGGATAATTTTGGTACCACCCAACGTCGGGACCCAACCCTATCATGCGCCTGGGAAAATGTGTTAATAGTAGATAGTGGACCACAACAATCTGGGGCAGAGTCAGTGTTTCCCCGTTTTGTGGTTCATCAGGACATGTTGTATCGAAAAAACCAACTACAGGGTGAGCCTATTGAACAGTTGGTGGTCTCCAAGGCATATCGCAAGCTTGTGTTAGATCTAGCCCACAAACACGTTCTCGGGGGTCACCTGGGGATGCAGAAAACTCAGGATCTACAGCAGTTTTAATGGCCCAGCATATTCAAAGTGGAATAGTTTTGTAAGTCTTGCCCGTCCTGCCAGATAACAAGCCCCCAGACCCATTTCCATAGTCCACTAGTGACTCTCCCGATTATCGAAGTACCGTTTGATCGAATATCTATGTACCTCATAGGCCCAGTACCGAAGTCCGCCAGAGGGCATCAACACATCTTAGTCATTCTAGACTATGCCCCTCGGTACCCGGAGGCGGTGCCACTGCGACATACCTCGGCCAAACTCATAGCTAAGGAGTTAATGGAGATGTTTTCCCAAGTAGGACTACCTAAAGAGGTTCTGACCAACCAAGGGACCCCTTTTATGTCCAAGGTGATGAGGGAACTCTGTAAGTTGCTGCACATAAAACAACTACGGACATCCGTTTGCCATCTGCAAATGGACAGTCTGGTAGAACGGTTTAACCAAACATTAAAAAATATGTTGAAAAAGGTAGTGTCTAAAGATGGGAAGGACTGGGACCTCCTTCTGCCCTATCTCATGTTCCCAGTCCGAGAGGTACCCCAGGCCTCTACTGGGTTCTAGCCCTTCGAATTGCTATATGGCAGAAACCCATGCGGTCTCTTGGACGTGGCCAGAGAGGCGAGGGAGGCACCAAAGAGGCGTGGGAACAACAACCCACTCCACATAAAAGTGTCATTGAGTGCGTTACCAGGATGCAATATCGGATAGAGACAGTGTTGCCTCTTGTTAGGGAGCATTTGGAGGCAGCTCAGTGAGCCCAGAGTCGGGTATATAATCAGCAGGCTCGGATCCGGATCTTTAACCCGGGTGATCGGGACAGTAAGTTCCTGGCTAGATGGCAGGGGCCCTACAAGGTACTCAAGAAAATTGGAGATCTTTGTTTCAGTTGTTTCTGTGATGTAGTGAAATATAATTACACGCACTTCATACGTTTCAAAGGCTTTTATCGACAATTACATGACATTTATGCAAAGAGTCAGTATTTGCAGTGTTGGCCCTTCTTTTTCAGGACCTCTGCAATTCGACTGGGCATGCTCTCAATCAACTTCTGGGCCAATTCCTGACTGATAGCAACCCATTCTTTCATAATCACTTCTTGGAGTTTGTAAGAATTAGTGGATTTTTGTTTGTCCACCCGCCTCTTGAGGATTGACCACAAGTTCTCAATGGGATTAAGATCTGGGGAGTTTCCAGGCCATGGACCCAAAATGTCAACGTTTTGGTCCCCGAGCCACTTAGTTATCACTTTTGCCATATGGCACGGTGCTCCATCGTGCTGGAAAATGCATTGTTCTTCACCAAACTGTTGTTGGATTGTTGGAAGAAGTTGCTGTTGGAGGGTGTTTTGGTACCATTCTTTATTCATGACTGTGTTTTTGGGCAAAATTATGAGTGAGCCTACTCCCTTGGATGAGAAGCGATCCCACACATGAATGGTCTCAGGATGCTTTACTGTTGGCATGACACAGGACTGATGGCAGCGCTCACCTTTTCTTCTCCGGACAAGCCTTTTTCCAGATGCCCCAAAACAATCGGAAAGAGGCTTCATCAGAGAATATGACTTTGCCCCAGTCCTCAGCAGTCCATTCACCATACTTTCTGCAGAAGATCAATCTGTCCCTGATGTTTTTTTTGGAGAGAAGTGGTTTCTTTGCTGCCCTTCTTGACACCAGGCCATCTTCCAAAAGTCTTTGCCTCACTGTGCGTGCAGATGCACTCACACCTGCCTGCTGCCATTCCTGAGCACGCTCTGCACTGGTGGCACTCCGATCCCGCAGCTGAATCCTCTTTAGGAGACGATCCTAACGCTTGCTGGACTTTCTTGGACGCCCTGAAGCCTTCTTAACAAGAATTGAACCTCTTTCCTTGAAGTTCTTAATGATCCTATAAATTGTTGATTGAGGTGCAATCTTAGTAGCCACAATATGCTTGCATGTGAAGCCATTTTTATGCAACGCAATGATGGCTGCACGCGTTTCTTTGCAGGTCACCATGGTTAACAATGGAAGAACAATGATTTCAAGCATAACCCTCCTTTTAACATGTCAAGTCTGCCATTTTAACCCAATCAGCCTGACAATGATCTCCAGCCTTGTGCTCGTCAACATTCCCACCTGAGTTAACAAGACGATTACTGAAATGATCTCAGCAGGTCCTTTAATGACAGCAATGAAATGCAGTGGAAAGTTTTTTTGGGGATTAAGTTAATTTTCATGGCAAAGAAGGACTATGCAACTCATCTGATCACTCTTTATAACATTCTGGAGTATATGCAAATTGCTATTATAAAAACTTAAGCAGCAACTTTTCCAATTTCCAATATTTTTGTCATTCTCAAAACTTTTGGCCACGACTGTAAGCTACAAGGTACACCAGCCAGGGCGGCGAAAGCCAGAGCAGGTTTACCATGTGAATTTACTTAAACCATGGAAAGATAGTGAAACCTGCATAGAAGACAGCCCGCGACTGGGTTTTCTAGGAGAAGAGGTACCGGCCCCTCTGTCTTATGCAAGAGAGGCAGCTGCACCAGTAAAAATTGCTGACAGCCTCTCCTGTAAACAGACTCATGAGGCCAGGAAGTTTGTTAGTCGGAACACAGATGTGTTCTCGGACCTCCCTGGACGCACTTCCATAATCCATCATGACATTGTCACTGAGCTTTAGGCAAAAGTTTGATTAAAACCATACCGGGTACCCGAGGCTCGGCGACAAGCCATATCGGAGGAGGTGCAGCTAATGTTGCAGCTAGATGTCATTGAGGAGTCAAAAAGTGAGTGGGCCAGTCCTATAGTATTGATACCCAAGACGGATGGGACGTTGCGGTTTTGTAACGACTTTCGAAAACTTAACAAGGTTTCCAAATTCGATGCGTATCCCATGCCCCGGGTGGATGAGCTCATCGAGAGGTTAGGACAAGCCCAGTATTTTTCTGCTTTGGACCTCACAAAAGAGTACTGGCAGGTGCCCTTAACAGAGGCTGCCAAAGAGAAAACTGCCTTCATCACACCTGAGGGGCTGTATTAATATAAGGTCTTACCCTTTGGTCTGCATGACGCCACCGCCACTTTTCAGTGACTAATGGACATCGTGCTTCGTCCACATCGTCGGTACGCTTCGGCTTACCTGGACGACATTGTCATCCACAGTACCGACTGGGAAAGTCACCTACCCAAAATGCAGGCTGTAGTGGTGTAACCCCAAAAATGTGTGATAGGATTACAAGAGACTAAGTACCTGGGGTATGTCATAGGGCGCGGTGTCATCAAACCCCAAGTGAATAGAATAGAGGCAATACGGAATTGGCCCCGACCTGTCACCACTAGGCAAATAAAGTAATTCCTGGGAATGGTGGGCTATTACATGAGGTTTGTTCCCCACTTTGCTACTCTAGCTGTGCCCTTGACAGGACTCTTGAATTGATACAAGTCAATGATGGTTTTCTGGGATGATCGGATGGAAGAGGCTTTCTCCGCTTTGAAGTCGGCCCTGTGCGGGTCCCCGGTTTCGGTAATGCCCGATTTCAAAAGGAAGTTTATAGTAGAGACCGATGCCTCTGAAGTAGGCCTGGGTGCTGTACTGTCTCAGGAAGTCAACGGGGAGGAGCATCCCCTTGTCTTCTAAGCCGTAAGCTCACACCACCCGTTATAGTATTATGGAGAGAGAGTGCCTGGCTATCAAGTGGGCACTAGAATCTCTCCGCTATTATTTATTGGGGAGAAAATTCTACCTGGTGACTCACCACTCCCCTCTCAAGTGAATGAGCCAGGCCACGGACAGAAATACCTGGGTCACCCAATGGTTTCTCTCCTTTCAAAATTTTACGTTTTCAGTGGAACGCAGGGCAGGCCGGTTACAGGGAAATGTGGATGCCCTGTCCCGGGTACACTGTCTAGTGTGTGTTCACCCCCTCAGGGTTAAACAAAGGGGGGGGTATGTGACACAGTGAGAGGTTTTGTCTGGGAAAACAGGTATTTTCCTCCCAGCATGGGCTGCTGGGCTGATTTACAGCCAGGTGAGGTCAAATACCGGACTTTAAGTGCCGGTCCGGGTTTTGGCAGCACCTTGCTGTCCTTAAATAGGCAGCTGGGCTCAGAAGCCAGGTCTCTGTGTTGGGATCTGGGAGCCTTGTGTCTGGATAAAGGCTTGCTGCCTGTTTGGCGTGAAAACAGGTTGGTGCTGCTATGGTCAAGGACTCTTTAAGGCAGAATTGCAGCATGTTGTGAATTACCACCAACACTGCAAGGTGACTTTTTGTTTGATTATGACTGCTTATTTTGTCACTTGCCTAAAGTGTGAATAAAACACAAAACTTTTTGATCCAAAGAACTTGTTGTTGCCTCTATACTGCGTCCACTAATTCTGTCTACCAGAGTGAAACCCCACAATATGAATTGATTCTCTCATCAATAGTCCTCACTTTTCCACAATCCTCCTTACCATTTCCCAACCTACATCCTCCTATCCTACTGATACCCCCTAGAAGGCCCCTGGCGTACCCCCTAAAAAGTAACAGGCAGTAATAATGCCCCTGGTATTCCCCATTGAAGGTAATAATACCATTTGTGCCCTCTAAAAAGTGCTAATGACCCTATGTCCCCTCCAAAATTAATAATATCCCCATGTACAGTAAAACCTTAAAAAGTAATAATGGGGGCCCATGATTGACCCTTTTGTTATAAAATAATGTCCCATCTGGACCCCAGAAAAGGTAATAATGCCACACACTGAAATAGTTTCCATCTTTCTGCCACATTCACCCCGATCCTGCATGCACAGGTTAAAGACCTTTAGGCCTGTTCTATAAGGCCATTGCGTGCTCACTCTTGTCCTCATAAGGGGCCAGCATGCATATCCAAATTCTTTCCCAGTCTATGGCTGCCTATAAGGCAAATTCCCTAATGGGATGGTACCTGAGCTTTAGTTTACTAGCTAATCAGTGAAGTTACATTATCCTGGCTGTCTGCCAAGTACCAAACTTCTGCCTGATACCAACTCTGATTCTTTTGCTACCTGCCCTGACCTTAGCCTGTTTATTATACTGATCCATTTCTTTCTGCCCTGACCTCAGTCTTGTTTCTTGAATACATTTGAACTCTGCCTGCCCTGACCTTGATGTCACGCTCGTGTGTGGGAGGAAAACACCACACCGAGCATAGGAGGGAAAGGAGGTACCGGAATAAGGTCTGGAAACTAGGGAAGGAAGATGGACACCTCCTAGAGAAAATCCTAACTCCAGTCCTGACAGACTACCAGTATGAACAGGCCCCAAAGGTAGGCAAGTTCATACACTGGATACCTAGAATCCAATCTCACCCTATAGGACCCTGGAACTAATGTCAGGACTGAGACTACCTGTTCCTCCAAAGAGAAGGACGAACAGGAGTCTCCCTCAGGCCTAATAACAAACAACAGGGAAAGGCAACACACACATATATATAAACAAAATACAAAAGGGAAAGTAAACACTTATCTTCAATGAAACTGAAACAACTGGGGAAAGAAGGTGTGGCAAGCACCAGAAACAACAGAGACGTCATTTGATCCAAAAGGAAAACATGTCAGATCAAACCACGTGTTGCCAGTCTCACAGATCTCCTGCCACCTGTCGCGGGAATGTCCGTATATCTTGGTACGTCCGTGAAAGTACTCGTCTTTCTACTGGTGACCTCCGGCACCCAGGACCAACCTTATCTGGGTGAGACCTGTGAAAGGCTTCCACCAAACGACTGGCATTCACATCAGATGCCGGTACCCACATCCTATCCTCTGGTCCATAACCCTTCCAGTGAACAAGTGTCACGGTGGGGAGTGGGGGAAACTCCTCACCGAACACCATGGAAAAACGGGGATGACAACTAGGCCTGGACACAGGAAAAAGGGAGCAGGGTCACCTCCTACAGCCACCCTAATCCTGGCTCTGACTCCTCACACTGTATCATCAGACCCAGATGGTAGGACGACTCATACCCAGGAACCTCGGACCCTGGAATCGCTGAACAGCCCTACAGATAATCAAAGGGCGTGAAGCAACCTGTTCCTCCAAGATACGAAAGAACAGGAGTCTCACCCGGCCTAGATGCAGGGAAAAGAGGAGACCGTGAACAGCTACTGGATCGGCAGGTAAGAACCAGAAAAACACACTTACCTGCCTTCCACACGACTGGAACCCATGCATATGTACTGGATCCCATACACCAAACAGGACACAGTACAAACACCAAGCATAGGAACCAGCACACCAGTAACAGCCTGGACCCCCATGCGGACAGGATGCATGAAGGCACCAGGCAGAGCTGCTCACTGATTTGTAGTTTCCCCTCCGGGGAACCCTGGGGCCCTCTCACCGAAGGCACAGGGAGATGTCTAGCATCCATGCAGGACTGAGCATACAACATAGATAGACCAAACAAGACATCACAACACCCACCCATACATAAACAACACCATATCACAAAACGGATAGTGAAGTGAAGGAGAAAACGGGAAGACATCGAAGAGACATTGATGTCCCACTAGGTGGCCCTCAAGGACTGGGCAGATGGAACACTCAGGAAAGGAGCAAAGCTCCAGCAGCAACAAAGGCTGGAGTACAACTGACTCCATCCTGAAAGGCACAGGCAATATAAACCCCTAGGGGTCACACCCAGACAGGTAGTTAACCCCACTAGTACCAAACAGGGAAAGAACCAGGAGAAAGGAGGAAGGTAAAAACATGCTGCAACAACAACACAGCATGCACAGCACAAGTGTCACAGCGAACAACAACAGTACTGAGACACAGCCATGAGAAGATACTGAAGAGATCTACGGAGAACTCGAGAGTCAATAATCTTGGCGATCACCATGATAGGAGGGAGTGACAAGGGGAACGACTCCAAAGGTTCAACATACACTCACCTAAAGAATTATTAGGAACACCATACTAATACGGTGTTGGACCCCCTTTTGCCTTCAGAACTGCCTTAATTCTACGTGGCATTGATTCAACAAGGTGCTGATAGCATTCTTTAGAAATGTTGGCCCATATTAATAGGATAGCATCTTGCAGTTGATGAAGATTTGAGGGATGCACATCCAGGGCACGAAGCTCCCGTTCCACCACATCCCAAAGATGCTCTATTGGGTTGAGATCTGGTGACTGTGGGGCCATTTTAGTACAGTGAACTCATTGTCATGTTCAAGGAACCAATTTGAAATGATTCGAGCTTTGTGACATGGTGCATTATCCTGCTGGAAGCAGCCATCAGAGGATGGATACATGTTCTCATTCTGTTTACGCCAAATTCGGACTCTACCATTTGAATGTCTCAAAAGAAATCGAGACTCGTGGAAATTGTAGCCTCTTTTTCCTATTTGTAGTGGAGATGAGTGGTACCCGGTGGGGTCTTCTGCTGTTGTAGCCCATCCGCCTCAAGGTTGTGCGTGTTGTGGCTTCACAAATGCTTTGCTGCATACCTCGGTTGTAACGAGTGGTTATTTCAGTCAACGTTGCTCTTCTATCAGCTTGAATCAGTCGGCCCATTCTCCTCTGACCTCTAGCATCCACAAGGCATTTTTGCCCACAGGACTGCCGCATACTGGATGTTTTTCCCTTTTCACACCATTCTTTGTAAACCCTAGAAATGGTTGTGCGTGAAAATCCCAGTAACTGAGCAGATTGTGAAATACTCAGACCGGCCAGTCTGGCACCAACAACCATGCCACACTCAAAATTGCTTAAATCACCTTTCTTTCCCATTCTGACATTCAGTTTGGAGTTCAGGAGATTGTCTTGACCAGGAGAACCCCCCTAAATGCATTGAAGCAACTGCCATGTGATTGGTCGACTAGATAATTGCATTAATGAGAAATAGAACAGGTGTTCCTAATAATTCTTTAGGTGAGTGTATCTCTTCAACAAACATTTTTGAAACACATTATGGATTTTCAGAGCCTGAGGAAATTAAAGACGAAAAGCTACAGGATTAATAATGGCAGTGATCTAATATAGACCAATAAACCTTGACTATCCAACTTCCAAGAAGGAACCTTCATCTTAATATTTCTTGTGGACAGCCACACAAAATCACCCACACTTAGGTCCGGACCATTTATTACGTTTCCTGTCAGCCACATGTTAATACTTGTTACCCATATTCATCAAGTTATTTTGAATTTTCCGCCATATAGAAGACAATGATGACGAAAAACGTTCCTCTTTAGAGATACCGGAGGTATCCGAACCAGAGAATGTGCCAAATTGCTTCTGGTTTTCAGAGACAAAACATCTTAAGTACCATATTTTTTGCCCTATAAGACGGACCGGCCTAAAAGACGCACCTAAGTTTTAGGACAATAAGAAAAAAATATTTTTAATTAGACTTAAGGTCAGACCAGCAATCAGCCCCCAATATTAATCAGACCTCAGCTGACAGCCCCAATCAGACCCCCCAATGTTAATAATAAAGACCCGAATAAGACCTCAGATCAGACCCCCAATCAGATCTCAGCTCAGACTCCAAAGTGAATGACCCTCAATCAGAACTCAGATAAGAGCCCCAATATAAATGAGACCCCAATTCAGACCTCAGATCAGCCCCCATGCCTCTTATCATCAGCCCCCTAGCCTCTTATCAGCCCCCATGCCTCTCATCAGCCCCCAGCCTCTCATCAGCCCCTAGCCTCTTATCAGCCCCCAGTCTCTTATCAGCCCCCAGTCTCTTATCAGCCCCCAGCCTCTTATCAGCCCCCAGTCTCTTATCAGCCCCCAGCCTCTTATCAGCCCCCAGCCTCTTATCAGCCCCCTAGCCTCTTCTAAGCCAACTAGCCTCTCATCAGCCCCCAGCCTCTCATTAGCCCCCTCCAGCCTCTCATCAGCCCCCAGCCTCTCATCTGCCCTGATGCCTTGTACACAGGAGCAGACAGTGTGGATATTTAGAGGCGGAGCAGGCATGTGTGGCAGGAAAGCCTGCTCTGCCCCTCATCTGCCTACTCCAGCGATCCCACCAACGTTCTCACTGCAAATCTGCTAGCCGGTCCCCATCAAACAACACCAGACAGGACCATCCGGTCTCTACCACCAAGTGCCTACCACAGCAGACCTTTCGGCCAGTCCCCATCACAAGCATGTGTTGCAGCCGCCGGGCTCTACCTCTTCAGGTAACTTGAATGTCTGGTACATCGCAGGCTGCTGTTCCTATGCAGCGCAGCCTACGATGTACCGAGCATAATCAATGCGCCGCACATTTTATATTTCATTGCCCTGTATTCACCCCATAAGATGTACTAGTGTTTTCCCCCCATTTTAGGGGAAAAAAGTGCATCTTATGGGACGAAAAATACGGTAAGTCTCGAGACTCTGATTAGTGCGCTTCATCTGAGGATGAAAAGCAGAAGAAAAAGACAGTTTTACCCCCAGCCGAGTACAGAAAGCCTTCTATAATCTGGACACAAACTGAGTCCCACGATTCTAGACCACGTCAGAGGGAATGCCATGAAGTTTCACAATATTGTCAACAAACATTTGCGCAAGTGTTTTAGCATTAGGTAGGCCAGGCCATTCTATAAAGTGCACCATTTTACTAAAACGATCAACTACCACCAGAATAACTGTCTTTCCAAACGAATTAGGCATATCAGTAATAAAATCCATAGACAAGTGATTCCATGGTCTGGACGGGATGGGCAATGGAAGTAGAGATCCAGAAGGTTGAGTACAGTATGTGTCACCTTAGAGCATGCACAGATACTACAGGCCGACACATAGTCCTCAACACACTTACGCAGCCCCAGCCACCAGAATCTATGAGAGATGAGGTCGGCAGTGGATCTACTCCCAGGGTGTCCCGTAAGAACCACACAGTGATGTTCCTCAAATACCTTATGACGCAATTATGATGGAACAAACTACAGTCAGGTCCATAAATATTGGGACATCGACACAATTCTAAGATTTTTGGCTCTATACACCACCACAATGGATTTGAAATGAAACAAACAAGATGTGCTTTAACTGCAGACTGTCAGCTTTATTTGAGGGTATTTACATTTAAATCAGGTGAACGGTGTAGGAATTACAACAGTTTGCATATGTGCCTCCCGCTTGTTAAGGGACCAAAAGTAATGGGACAATTGGCTTGTCAGCTGTTCCATGGGCAGGTGTGTGTTATTCCCTTATTATCCCAATTACAATGAGCAGATAAAAGGTCCATAGTTCATTTTAAGTGTGCTATTTGCATTTGGAATCTGTTGCTGTCAACTCTCAAGATGAGATCCAAAGAGCTGTCACTATCAGTGAAGCAAGCCATCATTTGGCTGAAAAAACAAAACAAACCCATCAGAGAGATAGAAAAAACATTAGGCGTGGCCAAAACAACTGTTTGGAACATTCTTAAAAAGAAGGAACACACCGGTGAGCTCAGCAACACCGGAAGACCACGGAAAACAACTGTGGTGGATGACCGAAGAATTCTTTCCCTGGTGAAGAAAACACCCTTCACAACAGTTGGCCAGATAAAGAACACTCTCCATGAGGTAGGTCAGTCAACAATCAAGAGAAGACTTCACCAGAGTGAATAGAGAGGGTTCACCAGTCACCACAAGATGTAAACCATTGGTGAGCCTCAAAAACAGGAAGGCCAGATTAGAGTTTGACAAACAACATCTAAAAAAGCCTTTACAGTTCTGGAACAACATCCTATGAACAGATGAGACCAAGATCAACTTGTACCAAAGTGATCGGAAGAGAAGAGTATGGAGAAGGAAAGGAACTGCTCATGATCCTAAGCATACTACCTCATCAGTGAAGCATGGTGGTGGTAGTGTCATGGCGTGGGCATGTATGGCTGCCAATGGAACTGGTTCTCTTGTGTTTATTGATGATGTGACTGCTGACAAAAGCAGCAGGATGAATTCTGAAGTGTTTTGGGCAATATTATCTGCTCATATTCAGCCAAATGCTTCAGAACTCATTGAACACACTTCACAGTGCAGATAACCAATGACCCAAAGCATACTTCAAAAGCAACCAAAGAGTTTTTTAAGGGAAATAAGTGGAATGTTATGCAATGGCCAAGTCAATCACCTGACCTGAATCCGATTGAGCATGCATTTCACTTGCTGAAGACAAAACTGAAGGGAAAATGCCCCAAGAACAAGCAGGAACTGAAGACAGTTGCAGTAGAGGCCTGGCAGAGCATCACCAGGGTTGAAACCCAGCGTCTGGTGATGTCTATGCGTTCTAGACTTCAGGCTGTAATTGACTGCAAAGGATTTGCAACCAAGTATTAAAAAGTGAAAGTTTGATTTATGATTATTATTCTGCCCCATTACTTTTGGTCCCTCAACAAGTGGGAGGCACATATTCAAACTGTTGTAATTCCTACACCGTTCACCTGATTTATACCCTCAAATTAAAGCTGACAGTCTGCAGTTAAAGCACATCTTGTTTGTTTCATTTCAAATCCATTGTGGTAGTGTATAGAGCCAAAAATCTTAGAATTGTGTCGATGTCCCAATATTTATGGACCTGACTGTATTTCCCAGAGGGGCAAGACCATGTGCGTCTCCCTGAGCCTCTAACACTTTCACCTCTAGGTCAGGGTATAGAGCGTATATCTCCACCCCTTCCAACAGTATCGGACTCGGATATTCAAAATCACCACCTGCAGGAAAACTATGTGAAAACACATCTGCCTTGACGTTCTTAACCCCAGGACGATAAGTGACAATGAAATTGAATCTGTTGAATCTGGTGAAAAACAAAGTCCGTAAAAAGGTTAAGAGACCCGCTCACCTCTATTCCCCCAGGGTAGGTGCACCAACCACAATTTGAGTACACCCCTCAAAAAGCAGATAAATAATGGAATAAATATGGATGGGCACTCGTATATGGAGATACGTAGGACACAATTTATTATTAAGACTTAATTTAAAAAATACATTCACAATATAAATCAACAATATATAAAAAAGATGAGTGGTACAATGAATATAAATTGTATGGGCTGGGGTTGATATCCCAAATTGATTCCCACTTGTATTCATCTGCATTTTCATAGGTTATATTTTTACTTCAATTGGCATAGGGTCCATTTTTAATATTTCTCATCTAGGATGATGTTTCTAATTTCATGGCATCTTCATATATATATGTGTAAATGTAGAAAAAGGGGAGGCACATGTGGGGTAGAAGGAGAGTTGCAGTGCTGAAAAACAGCCTGACATGCAACTCTGCATCGACACCCACACGGACCACCCAAATCTTATAAGAAGCCAAATATTTCTAATTCTGCATTTATACCCCTTGGTAAAAGACTACCAAATTCATAGATCTTCCTAGATTCAGCCCTTGATAATCTCTCAATCTGGTTTCCTCCCCGCCAATGTTTGTCAACCTTCTCCAGTGCCATGAAGGAGAGACCCATCGGGTCTTGGTTGTGTACTTCCTTGAAATGTCTGGACAGCGAATGTTTGTCATAACCTTTGACAATATTATTTAGATGTTCTGCTATCCTGACCTTCAAGGTACGTTTGGTTCGACCAATATATTGTCTCCTACATGGACACTGGATCAGGTATATGACATTGTTAGAATTACAGGTGAGGAAATGTTTAATCGTCATTGAATTAGAGTTTTGTGTGGAGATTATTGATGTTGTTTTTCTTGGGAATTTGTTTTTTTTACAACCTATACATTTCCCACATCCAAAGAAACCTTTTGGTTGAAGCCAATTTGTTATTAGGCCTTTTTTAAATTTCTCCTTTACTGAAGGGGCTACTTGAATTCCAAGATTTGGTGCTTTTGAATATATTATTTTGGGGGTCGATGGTAGAAATTACCCTATAACTTTATCATTATGTAGGTGATGCCAATGTGATTTTATAATACGTTCAATCTGTCTTGCTTGAGTATTATATGGCAGAATGATCCGAAAATTCATATTTTCTTCCTGTTTTTGTATTTTATGTATGGGTTCAAAGAAGCTCTTCCTATCTAAGTTCTTTACTTTTTCAAGAGCCTCATTTATGATGGGTTCTGGATAGTTTTTTTCTTTGAATTGATTTTTCATAATACTGGCCTCTTCCTCAAATTTGTTTTCTTCCGTGCAGTTTCGCTTCAATCTGCGAAACTGTCCGAAAGGGATATTTGTTAGCCACCTTGGCAGGTGGCAACTTGTGAAGGGAATATATCCATTCTTGGCCGTAGGTTTATAGAATGTATTACACACATATTTATTTTCTCTCTGTGTGATTTCAATGTCCAGAAATTCAACTCTTTCATTCCCAATATTGGAAGTGAATTTTAGGTTATTCCTATTGTCATTAATCTTGCTAATGAAATTACCAAGATTTTCTTTTGTTCCACCCCAGATAAAAATAATATCGTCTATATATCGCCGCCATAGGACCAGGTCTGCCCCCAGTTTGGGGTCGATGTTAAAAGTTTCCCATTGTGCCAAAAATAGATTGGCATAATTGGGGGCAAACCTGGTACCCATGGCGGTCCCTCTTTTTTGTAGATAAAATTGTTCAGAGAAAATAAAATAATCTCCAGCACATAATTAATCTGGTTTGTATTCCATAATTCATTTCGGGATAATTGTTCCCTCAGGGCTGAAATGCCTTGATCATGATCAATAATAGTATAGAGGGACTGGACGTCCAAAGTACCCATAATCCAATGGTCCTGGACGTCCAGGCCCTCCAAAATGCTCACGATCTCAGTTGTGTCGTGTACATAGGATTAGATTTTTTTCACCTCAGGTTGAAGTAAGGTGTCTATGTACTGCGATAAATTAACTGTTAGGGATCCAATGCCAGAAATAATAGGACGGCCTGGTGGGTCTAAAATATTCTTATGTACCTTCAGTAAACAATAAAAAATGGGTAATCTCCCTGGTGTATTTGTGATGAAATTGAATTCCTGTTGTGTCGAAATTTTCTGCTGTAATCCTTTTTTGCAGAAAAGGGAAAGAGACTGTCTATAGATCTCTGTTGGATCTTTTTTTAGGGGGATATATGTGTCACAGCCAGACAGCTGAGAAGCGCTCATAGGAGCTTTTCAGATCCTCCTCCTTGAATATCTTTGTTTTGGTTTAGTTTCTCATCTCGTTAGTCTATCTCAGCTGTCATGCAGTCGGACCAGTTCCCAGTTCCCAGTCCTCAGTCGTCAGTCGTCTGCAAGTTAAGTGCTGTTTATGTATTTATGATTTTCTCTTTTCTGGATCCAGGTGACCCTGACTCCCTCCGTGTCAGTGTAGGGAGCCGGTGGTCGTGTCCCCTCACTATTGTAGGGTCTTCAGGTAATAGATAGCCGAGGAACGTGGATATGCGCCCATCCACCTTTGGGGTGTTCGCATAGGCTGAGCAGTGAGGGAGAGCGGCAGGTCTATTGCAGGGGTCTCCCTTTGTTCCTTAGTTGTGGATCCAGAGAGACTTTGTTATATGGTATTGTCTTGTTTCCTGTACACCATCCGTGACATTATCAGCCGCCAAAACCGTCTCAAGCATGGATCCGGTTTCACTTTTGGCTGAACGCTTTCAGGGTCTTGCTTTGGAGGTAGCTGATCTCCGTAAGACTTTTTCTCAGTTTCAAGTGACCGGTTCAGCTTGCGTTCATGGAGTTTGTGCTGAGCCTAAGATCTCGCTCCCGGATACGTTCTCCGGGGGTAGTGAGAATTTTGTGCGTTTTAGAGAGGCTTTCAAACTCCATTTTCGCCTTCTTCCCCATTCTTCTGGTGATGAAGAACGGAGGGTGGGGATCATTATATCGCTGCTCAGGGGTAACGCTCAGTCCTGGGCCTTTTCGCTGCCGGAGGGGGCACGGCCCCTCCGTTCAGTGGATGAATTATTTTTAGCCCTGGGTCAGATATATGATGATCCGGATCGTATTGCTCTGGCTGAGTCTAGACTACGTCTGTTATGTCAGGGTAAACAATCCGCAGAGATATACTGCTCAGAATTTCGGAGATGGGCAGCAGATACGGGTTGGAATGATGCTGCACTTCGAAGTCAATTTTGCTATGGTCTTTCAGAGGGATTGAGAGATGCATTTGCCTTTCATGAAAGACCTACCTCCTTGGATTCTGCTATGTCTCAGGCTGTTCGTATTGACAGGCGTCTTAGAGAGAGAGGAGAGATCTCTCCTTCCTGTCATACTCAGTCCCGGGACAGTGCAGCGGTCTCATTCTGTGCACAGGGGTCTCAGTCGCTGTCAGCCCCTTCCGAGCAGGAGCCCATGCAGCTGGGGTTGATTGCCTCTGACAATAGAAGATTCAGCCCGCAGGGGAGGGTTTGTTTTTGTTGTGGAGGAATAAATCATCTGGCAAATGTTTGTCCCTCTAGGAGATTCAGGCAGTTTTCTGGGAGTAATAAAGAGACAAAAAGGAAAAAATCTTTTAAAAATGTTCCGTCTGTTACTATTGGCAGGGTTGAGGCGGAAATTGAAGGTTTCCCTTTTGCTTGTAGTTCCCGTTTTGTCCTGCCTGCTAGGGTGGCGCTAGAGAGCAAGAGCATTTTTTGTGAGATTTTTGTGGATAGTGGAGCAGCTGTCAACCTCATTGATAATCAATTTGCAATAACTCATGGTTTCCAGGTATGCACTTTGGGAAAAGATATTCCTGTTTTTGCTATTGATTCAGCTCCACTTTCTCAGAAATCATTAAAGGGCATAGTTCACAATATCCGTTTAATTGTGAGTGATGCTCATGTTGAGGATGTGTCATGTTTCGTCCTTAGCGGTTTGCCTACTCCTCTAGTGTTGGGGCTACCCTGGCTCACTAAACATAACCCCACCATTGATTGGCAAGCGAGGCAAATAAATGGTTGGAGTAACTTTTGCAGAGAGAATTGCCTCATAACATCTGTTTCTGAGGTTTCTACTAAGACTGTACCACCTTTCCTCTCAGAATTTTTGGATGTCTTCTCTGAGAGTGGAGTTCAGGGTTTACCTCCGCACAGGGAGTATGATTGCCCTATTAATCTCATCCCAGGCGCCAAGCTGCCTAAATCTCGTTTATACAATCTCTCCCAACCTGAGAGGGTCGCTATGCGTGCTTATATCTCTGAGAGTCTGAGAAAAGGACACATACGACCCTCGAAGTCACCTGTTGCCGCTGGTTTTTTCTTTGTTAAGAAAAAAGATGGTTCTTTAAGACCTTGTCTGGATTTCAGGGAGCTGAACAGTATCACTATTCGTGATCCTTATCTGCTTCCTCTGATCCCGGACCTGTTTAACCAGGTTGTTGGGGCTAAAGTCTTTTCCAAATTAGACCTAAGAGGGGCATACAACCTGGTTAGGGTCAGAGAAGGAGACGAATGGAAGACGGCTTTCAATACCCCTGAGGGCCATTTTGAGAATTTGGTTATGCCTTTTGGTTTGATGAATGCCCCAGCCGTTTTTCAGCATTTCGTCAACAGCATTTTTTATCATTTAATGGGAAAATTTGTATTAGTGTATTTGGATGACATTTTGATTTTTTCTCCTGATTTCAAGACTCATAAGGAACACTTACGTCAGGTCTTGCTCATCCTGCGGGAGAATAAATTATACGCGAAACTGGAAAAATGTGTGTTTGTGGTTCCAGAGATCCAATTTCTGGAGTTTCTTGTCTCCGCTTCTGGTTTTCGCATGGACCCCGAGAAGGTCCGCGCTGTGCTTGAGTGGGAGCTTCCTGAGAATCAGAAGGCGCTGATGCGTTTTTTGGGCTTTGCTAATTATTACAGGAAATTTATTTTGAATTATTCCTCTGTTGTTAAACCACTCACTGATATGACCAGAAAGGGGGTAGATTTTTCTTCCTGGTCGGTAGAGGCGCGTAAGGCCTTTTCTAATATCAAGGAGAGTTTTACTTCCGCTCCCATCCTAGTACAACCTGATATTTCGTTACCCTTCATAGTTGAGGTTGATGCTTCTGAGGTAGGGGTGGGTGCGGTCTTGTCTCAGGGTTCCTCTCCTGCCAAATGGCAACCGTGTGCCTTTTTCTCAAAGAAACTCTTCTCCGCAGAGAGAAATTATGATGTGGGAGATAGGGAATTGTTGGCCATCAAGTTGGCTTTTGAGGAATGGCGCCATTGGCTAGAGGGAGCCAGACACCCTATTACCGTGTTTACTGACCATAAAAATCTGGCCTACTTGGAGTCAGCCAAGCGTCTGAACCCGAGACAGGCCAGATGGTCTTTGTTCTTTTTAAGGTTTAATTTTGTTGTCACGTTCCGCCCTGGGGTTAAGAATGTGAAGGCAGATGCCCTGTCACGTTGTTTTCCGGGAGGTGGGAATTTTGAAGACCCGGGTCCCATTTTGGCTGAAGGTGTGGTGGTCTCTGCTCTTTTTCCTGAATTGGAGGCAGAGGTGCAGGCAGCCCAGTCAGAAGCTCCTGATCTTTGTCCTCCTGGGAGGTTGTTTGTGCCTCTCGCTTTGAGACACAAGATTTTTAAAGAACACCACGATACGGTCCTTGCTGGGCACCCGGGGGCAAGAGCCACACTGGATCTTATTGCTCGGAGATTCTGGTGGCCTGCGCTTCGTAAGTCGGTTGAGGGTTTTGTGGCAGCTTGCGAGACTTGCGCTCGTGCCAAGGTCCCTCATTCACGGCCATCAGGCCCTCTCCTTCCTTTGCCCATTCCTTCCTGTCCTTGGACACATCTGTCCATGGACTTCATAACGGACTTGCCTCGTTCCTCGGGGAAGTCTGTGATTCTGGTGGTGGTGGACCGTTTTAGTAAAATAGCATTTTATCCCTTTTCCTGGTTTGCCCAATGCTAAGACGCTGGCGCAGGCATTTATTGACCACATTGTCAAATTGCATGGGATTCCTTCAGACATAGTCTCTGATAGGGGCACACAGTTTGTTTCCAGATTCTGGAAGGCTTTCTGTTCTCGCTTGGGGGTTCGGTTGTCATTCTCTTCTGCTTTCCATCCGCAGTCGAATGGCCAGACGGAGCGCGTCAATCAGAATCTGGAGACATATCTGCGCTGTTTTGTGGCGGAGAATCAGGAGGATTGGTGTTCTTTTTTGTCCCTTGCTGAGTTTGCTTTAAATAACCGTCGTCAGGAGTCCTCTGATAAGTCACCATTTTTTGGTGCATATAGGTTTCATCCGCAGTTTGGGACTTTCTCGGGAGAGGGCTCTTCTGGGTTGCCTGATGAGGACAGATTCTCCTCGTCTTTGTCATCTATTTGGCAAAAGATTCAGGATAATCTAAAGAGCATGAGTGAGAGATATAAGCGTGTGGCGGATAAGAGACGTGTGCCTGGTCCGGACCTGAATGTTGGTGATCTGGTGTGGTTGTCTACCAAGAATATCAAATTGAAGGTTCCCTCCTGGAAGTTGGGTCCTAGGTTTATTGGGCCTTACAAGATCCTGTCTGTCATCAATCCTGTTGCCTACCGTCTTGATCTTCCTCAGACTTGGAAGATCCATAATGTTTTTCATAAGTCCTTATTGAAACCTTATGTTTAACCTATTGTACCCTCGCCTTTGCCTCCTCCTCCGATTATGGTTGATGGAAATCTTGAATTTCAGGTCTCTAGGATTGTGGATTCTCGTCTTGTCCGCGGTTCCCTCCAGTACCTCGTTCATTGGGAGGGTTATGGTCCTGAGGAGAGGATGTGGGTCCCAGTGACGGACATTAAGGCCTCTCGTCTCATCAGGGCTTTCCATAGGTCCCATCCTGAGAAGGTGGGCTCTGAGTGTCCGGAGTCCACTCCTAGAGGGAGGGGTACTGTCACAGCCAGACAGCTGAGAAGCGCTCATAGGAGCTTTTCAGATCCTCCTCCTTGAATTTCTTTGTTTTGGTTTAGTTTCTCATCTCGTTAGTCTATCTCAGCTGTCATGCAGTCGGACTGATTGCTGCCCTTTAAATTCCTCCCCATAATGCAGTAGTGTGCGGCTGATACAACTTCCTGGAGTGTGTGTGCATGCTGTTCCCAGTTCCCAGTTCCCAGTCCTCAGTCGTCAGTCGTCTGCAAGTTAAGTGCTGTTTATGTATTTATGATTTTCTCTTTTCTGGATCCAGGTGACCCTGACTCCCTCCGTGTCAGTGTAGGGAGCCGGTGGTCGTGTCCCCTCACTATTGTAGGGTCTTCAGGTAATAGATAGCCGAGGAACGTGGATACCTTTGGGGTGTTCGCATAGGCTGAGCAGTGAGGGAGAGCGGCAGGTCTATTGCAGGGGTCTCCCTTTGTTCCTTAGTTGTGGATCCAGAGAGACTTTGTTATATGGTATTGTCTTGTTTCCTGTACACCATCCGTGACAATATGTAGTCTGATCTGTCAAATGTCTAAGACATTCAGCACTATACTGATCTTCTCCCCAAATAACTATAGCTCCCCCTTTATCTGCTGGACGGATGACTACCTTTTCATTTTTTTGTAATTCTCTTATAGCTTTTATCTCCCCATTTGTTAGGTTATTTTTATAACCTTTTTTTATTTTTTATTTTTCCAAATCCACTTCCACACTCTTTTGAAATGTGGCCATCTCTGGGCCAATTTCTGCTCTGGGAAATTTTTTTGATTTGTTTTTTAAATCTGTGTGGATATAAGAGTCTTTTATAGATTGTTCCATAGTTGGTGGATTTTTAATGAAATATTTTTTTTAACATATTTTTCGGATGAACTTTTGAATTCCTATATAGGTATCAAATTTGTTTAAAGAAGCTGACGGTGCAAACTTCAAACCTTTATTAAGAAGTGCAATCTATGTAGTCGTGAGATTAATTTTACTCAAATTGATAATATTATCATTTACATTTAATGGTGATTTCTGTGTTCCCCCTTTCTCTGTGATCTTCGTGTCTTCCTCTTTTTTGGTCATTTTCCCTGTATTGGTGATTTTCTCGTGTGTTCCTTAAGTTGGGGTTCTCTTGTGTATCCAGTGTCCATCTCTCGTGTCTCCCTATATCTAATTTTGGGTGTGTTGGATTCCTCTGATCCTGTGGTGCCCTGTGTCTCAGATTGTATGGTGTTCTGTATATGTGGGATGCTGTCTGTCTGTAATCCATTGGTTGAGGTGATCTTTGTTTCAATCATGGTGAATGGTGAGGGGGAGTCTGATCTAAAAAAGCATTGTCAGCTAAAGTTTCATACCTATTTTGTGTTTGTATATTATATCTTCTTTGTTCATTTTGTTCATTAATTCTAGAATGGGGATTTATTTCTATATGGGCCTCTCTACATTTTCTCTCTTCTTTCCTAGTAATATTTTTATATTTTTCATGTAGTCTTTCCTGCCACATTTCGTATATTTGATCCTTTGGGAATTTGTCTATTTTAGTTTTCAATTTCATTATTTTTTCGGATAGATTATCGAAAATTGTGGTCCTCCTTTTAATAATGAGTTCCATCAGGGCTCAAGATTGTGTAGCTAATAATTCTCCCCATTCTCTATCAAAGTCCTCTCCTGCTAGATCTTGTGCTGGGATCTTTGTTAATTGTAAACCCTTGGGGATTTTGTTATTATCCAAATACAATTTTAGGGAGCGTATTTCCCAAATCTGTCTTAATTTTTTATGTAGTACATCTTCCAATTCCCGAAATGAATCTACTATAGATTTTTCTTCTTGACCATTATTAGTTCTACCTTCTATATCATCAAAGCTATAATTTTCTGCTTTAAGCTGTTTTGTTTCCATGTAACTCCATATATCCATGGTGGGTGTAGAGGGAGCTTGACCTCAATGGGTGATTGATAATTTAGGTTTGTAAAAAGGTTAAGAGACCCGCTCACCTCTATTCCCCCAGGGTAGGTGCACCAACCACAATTTGAGTACACCCCTCAAAAAGCAGATAAATAATGGAATAAATATGGATGGGCACTCGTATATGGAGATACGTAGGACACAATTTATTATTAAGACTTAATTTAAAAAATACATTCACAATATAAATCAACAATAATTTGGTGTGAGAGTCACGTACCTTTCAGGCGCAGGTGGATGACGTCTTCAGATCTTTAATGGAATAGAGAAGCTTCTTGTTTCTTCAAAGTGCACTTGAGTTCATAGAAAAAAGGGGTATTTATCCAAAGTCCTACGCCAGACACGTTTCGGGGAGACGCTGTCCCCTTCCTCAGTGGCATACCCCAATTTTCTAAATCCTTGTGTTTTTATACTGGTTTTGGGTCTTTCTCAAAAGGCGGTTCTGGATTAGGATTGTATCCTAAAGGCTGATCTGAATCTGGGTTGGAATTGTATCCCAAAAACTGGTCTGGATCTGTCTTTTTGTAATATTTTGAGCTGCTTGCGGTTTCAATGCAGGTTTTTTTGTCAAGGTGCGTTTTTTTTCACCAAAGATGCGTTTTTTTCTTTATGTTTGCAATTTTGTATATATAGTTGATTCCAATTAAAAAATACTTTTTAATATTTCATTATCATGTTATTATTCACTATATATAAAATATATTGCTATTTTGCTGATATATTCTCAAGATTATCCTTTTGTCCAATAAAACTCTTCACCATAGATGTCATATTAAAAGCAAATATATCAATATATTTTTAAAAGATTTTAAAAGGCAATTAAAAAATAAATAATATTAGCTGCAGGATTTCATAATATAAATGTTTTCTCCCTACAGAGGGATCTTTCTGGGGTCATTTTGGAACATTTGCGATTTGGAACATTTACACATATATATGAAGATGCCATGAAATTAGAAACATCATCCTAGATGAGAAATATAAAAAATGGACCCTATGCCAATTGAAGTAAAAATATGACCTATGAAAATGCAGATGAATCGCAAATGTTCCAAAATGACCCCAGAAAGATCCCTCTGAAAACAGATCCATCCCCATTGACTTACATTGTGTGCCAAGACGGATCCTTTTGGCTCAGTTTCATCAAGTGGACAGCAAAACGCTGCAGGCAGCGTTTTGGTGTCCGCCTCCAGAGCGGAATGGAGACTGAACGGAGGCAAACTGATGCATTCTGAGCGCATCCTTTTCCATTCAGAATGCATTAGGGCAAAACTGAACCGTTTTGGACCGCTTGTGAGAGCCCTGAACGGATCTCACAAATGGAAAGCTAAAACGCGAGTGTGAAAGTAGCCTTAGGTTTATTGTTTTTTTGCCCCTTTGTTTTCTGAATTATTACTTTAGGAATACTGGTGCAAATCAATTAGCTTCACTTTGTTGAAGCAGCAAATCCATTGATCAATCTGGAGATGGAGTACACATCAGTATTCAGGGTATATCATCTTTCCGTGATATGAACTATGAAAACAATGTGGTTAATAACTATGTAAATGGCAAATGTAATGCTGTTACATGTAATTACCCCCCTTCTCCTCCGCAATGGCACAAACAACATTATTAATAAGGTTTTGTAAAAATCACCGGCAGAATTGCTGATGTAATTACTATTATCAAATATGGTAAGTGAAATTAACATTGCACTTTTAATCAATTACAATTAAAATGCAAAACAGAATAGGTTAATGAAGAGCACAGTGAGTATATTAGGTTTAGATGGCAGGACGAGCCTCATTAACTTTGCTGCCGTTCAGTTGATTATTATTGATTTTAGCATACAACCTTTTGCGTTGGAATGCCAGAAAGAAGACTTCAAGTTAAGATTTCCTGTCAGTAAGATAACAAAACTACGCTTCATCATTTACTCCTAACCTTAAGTAATCACTGAGTCTCATCGAGTAGATGCTTACAGCAGTGCCGAGAATAATTTGGCTAGGAAAGTTAACATATGGATAGTGACCACCGCTATTGATGACATTCCGCAATTCCCTAATTATTCAGTGTGCAAACAGTAACTGTTTAAAAGGGACCGGGCAGTGGCCCACAGATACTAATCTGAGCGCACCTTGTCCCAAAATGTAGCATCTGCCTGTAGGCTTACCATAAATGGGGTTTGAGAAAGAGCGCGGTCTAATGTCCGCTATTTAGCACCAAGACTGGTGTCAAGTTCTATCCTGAATTACAGGGGTTCTCCTGGCCTTTAGTATTGTTGACCTATCCACAGGATAGGTCATCGATATCATATTGGCCGGGGTCCGACACCTGGCACCCCAGCCGATCAGCTGTATGAAGGGAAGGCGCGCCCAGTGTGCACGTGCTGTCTCCCTTCTCTCTTCTTGCTTGCACCTGCTAAGTCTATGTTGAGCAAGAAGAGAGAAGGGAAAAGCACGTGCACACTGGGCGTGCCTTCCCTTCATACAGCTGATCGACGGGGGTGCTGGGTGTCTGACCCCCGCCAATCTAATATTGATGACCTATCCTGAGGATAGGTCATCAGTATTAAGAGCCCGGAGAACCCCTTTAAGCCAAATAATTTGTGGTATAAAGTTACATAACTATGTCTAACCGTGCACCAGATATATCATCCAGTATGAGCTACTGTGATAATGCATTCTATAAGATTAGTAAATCTGCCCCAATGTGCATTAAACTGTCTATAAATAGACACAGGCAATCACATATGCATGGGTTTACTTACCTTTAAAGGGGTTTTCAGGGAGTACAATATTGATATTCTGTCATCAGGTTAGGTCATCAATATCTCATAGGTGGGGGTCTGACTCCTGGTACCCCTGCAGATCTGCTGTTTGAAGAGGCTACAGAGCTCCAGTGAGTTCTGTGGCCTCGTGCTTGACCAATGACGTCGCAATCACCCGTCACATGGCCTGTTTGTAGATCCGTCCCCGCTATACATTGGACGGCACTGTGCTTGGTGAGCTGTAAGGAGGATGCAGTGCTCATTGGAGCACTGTTGCCTCTTCAAAAAGCTGAATGATGGCAGTGCCGGGAGTCGAACCCAAGCAATCAGACATTGATGATCTGTCCTAAGGATAGGTCATCATTATAATACTCCTTGTAAACCCCTTTTTTTTTCCACACAAGGGTTAAACAACATGAATTTGTTGCAACAAATTTTCTGCACATTTTACAGTGCCATCAATGTGGAAAAGATTTTTAGAAATCTCATCTATGTACATGCTGAGAAGAAATCTATGGTGTAAGCTGAGTGATTTCAGATCTGCAGTATTGTCTATGTATGCTGTGGATTTCCATCGCTGCAATTTCTCCTGCTGCAATATATAGGGTGAAATCTGAGGAACATCTGCAGCAAAATCTACTATGTGATGAAGATTTTGCTGTGGATTTGTTCAAAATTTTGCTGCAGATCTGCAGTGCATTCTTCCTCCGTAAATTTCATCCCAGTCCACATGAACGCACAAAGTATCCCAAAGTATCTAGCTCAGTAGATAGATAATTCACTACAAAAAATCTCCATGTACAGCTGGATTGCTATAAAAATGAGGTCTGTTTAGAAAGGAAGAAACAATCTAAATAAGGCTAGCTTCACACTTAGCTATCCGGTAGGCTGTTCCGGCATAGAACAGCCTGCCGGTGTTCTCACATTCCGTCATATCTGGATAGTGCCCGCCAGATCCTATTGACTATAATGGGACCCAGCAGGGATCTAGCTGATCCCCAGCATAAATGCCAGGAGTTAGCTGTGAGCAGCGATTTTTGTCCAGCTTAATCCTGGCATATATGCAAGGGAGTGGCCGGATCTCATTATAGGCAATGGGGTCCAGCAGGCATGCAGCACTATCTGGCTATGTTGGATCTGGAGAACATAGTCCTGACACAACTATGAAGTTAGCCTAAACCTGTGATGGCTAACCTCTAGCACTCCAGCTGTGGTAAAACTATGACTCCCAAGATATACACACTTGCTTGGTTGTTCTCAGAACTCCATAGAGATAAATGGAGCATGCTGGGAGTCTTAGTTTCATCACAGCTGGTGTGCCGGAGGTAAGCCATCACTGGCCTAAACTAATAACCCAGTTTTACACTTCTTGTCTTGTATTGACCATATTACATAATCGATGCAGAAATCCAGGCAACTCCATAAAGTTCACTTGCTTTTTTTTCCAACTACAGTCTTTGCTTAAAGATCTGTTCCGACTAGTCGATTATAGTGATGAGCGGCAGGGGTCATATTCGAATTCGCGATATTTCGAGAATATTTTGTAGAATATTCGTCGAAAATTTGCAAATTCGAAAATTCACGATTTTTTTTTTTTACTTGAAAAATCGGAAAGGTAATGATTGTGTAATATGTGAATTTTTCAGAATTAGAATTTTCAGATTTAAATTTTTTATTGCGAATTTTTCAATTTACAACTATTAGACAAAGAAGATTATAGCACTATATTAGCTAAATTGCTCTATTCGATTTTTTTCAAATATTCTCTATATGGCTATAACTTTGTTTTTTCGAATATTCGTAATATTCCAAAACAAGAATATATAGCAATATAGCGAATATTCAAAAAAAACGAATATAGAGCAAAATTCGCAAACACTACTACTCCTAAAGTCAAGTATATTGCAGCCTTCTTATTGGCCCACAAGCTAGAAGCAGTGAGGGATCATGTGTACTGATAAAAAAAAAAAAAAATCAGAAAAAAAAAAAAATCAAAAAAAATTTGAATATTCGAAATTACGAATATATAGAACTATATTCGACATTTTCGCGAATTTTCGAAGTACCTATATTCGCGATAAAAATTCGAAATTCGAATATTCGTGATCAACCCTAGTCGATTACAGAAGCTTGGCAGCTCTACTGGATCCCTTTCTAAATCGATACTGGTGATCCTTGATAGACCCCACTAACTTTAATGGGTTCTATTGTGACTATGGTATATGATGTTTTTGATGGCAAGAATAGCAGTCGGCTTTCTTCCAGAAACAGTGCCTTGCCTGTCCATGGGTTGTGGTACAGCTCAGCTCACCTTTGCTGAAATTAATGAGGAGAAGATGCACTAGTATACACAACCTATGGACAGCACTGGTTTTGGAAGAAAGTAGCCATTTTTTTATTTCCTATTCCCAGGCAACCTCTTCTTCTGGAGAAGCATATCATTTCTAAGAGGAATCAATTTTAGTTCATAGGTCAGTGTAAAAAAAAGGTCCTTCTAGAATAAGTTACATTTGCAGGAATTAGTCCATGTCATTGTACATTATTTATTCTGGAGCGGATGTTTGAGTCGTTTTAACATGAACACTTCCAGGACTGATAAAAGAACAAGTGACTTTTCACATTATTAACTTGGGATTTTTTAATTCACTGATTCGATAAATTTAAATAAGCAGTTGCTCCAGGGTTCCCCTTTCTTATTTTACTGTGAACAAGTAGAGCAGATATTATTAGAGCAAACTATCCAAACTCAATATCACAAGTTTTTAGAGAAAGCAAACCTCTTGACAGTGGTGCTATATGAATAGCAATTGACATCAAAGAGGTTGTGCCATTAATATAAATGTAGTGGTAGGATTTCAACAGCACTCAATCCGTGGTTTGTGCTGCGCAGGAAGGGCCGTTCCCCATGAACAATATGAAAGTAATCCCAACAGACATTTTTCAATTCAGCACGATGTATTATTTTATTCCAGCATA
Source organism: Bufo bufo (assembly GCF_905171765.1). Lineage (NCBI taxonomy): Eukaryota > Metazoa > Chordata > Amphibia > Anura > Bufonidae > Bufo > Bufo bufo. Next base: position 94,947,316 of record NC_053390.1, read on the forward strand.
CAGATATAAGTTTACAGGACGCGTTTCGGCCCATCCAGTCGGATGGGCCTAAATGCATCCTGTAAACTTATATCTGTATGCTGGAATAAAATAATACACCGTGATGCATTAAAAAATGTCTGCTGGGATTACTTTTATACTAATATAAATGATATCTCTGTTTTATGAATTTCCCCAGATACTGTACCAATATTTATCAAAACTGCCTTATTGGTTAGTTATTAGCTTACCATTGTGCCCTGTGGCAAATCAATTTCGATTTTTAGTTGCTGTTGGTTATGTCCTGTAGTGGATCCTTGTAATACAGGACACACATGCTCACAGTGCTTCTTTTCCTTCAATTCAATAACCACTCCCCAATGTGCATTGACTGCAGAGACTGAGAGTTAGAGACCGAGGAGAAGAAGGACTTGCCCACTGGGGTGCAGTGGTGGCATATCGCTTCTCACACTCCTGAAGTGGTTGTGGTTTTGGAAAAATTTTGTGATTTTCAAAATTAAAGAAATAAAATATGAAGTTAAATAAAGCTGTGACCGACCTTCATTCCAACAAAAATCATTGTTCTTGTGTGATTATTTGGTTTGTGGGGGAAGACATGTGGTTAGGTGGTTGGGGTTTAGTTCTCTGCAGTCTCAGTTACAGTCTCAGTTATGGACAGACCGACAGACATACAGATAGATAGATAAATAGATAGATAGACATAAGGATGAAGTTTGCTCTAACAACTGATGGACATTAGCACAAGTTGTGTCTGTTATAAACCCAGTTACACAGAGCATTTTGAATATGTGGAGGTAGAAAATGAACTGGCTATTGTCACATGTCCTGCTGATGTCAGGACACAGTAAGTAGGATTCAAGAAGGGGAGAAAACTGCAAAAAAAAAAACAATCCAAGGGAGAACTGGAGCTAGAGTAATTGATGAAAATAAACTTCAGAGCGAAAACGAATTTTCGGCAAAACCCACTTAATCCGTCAAGGCAATGGACTCAGATTTGCCGTCAGGAGGGGCTTCCTCTTTTGAGACTTTATTCAATCCCATTTCAGCTTCTGATACTGCTAATGATCAACTCTAGATTAATTTTTTCTAAATGTTGTAATTGAATTTTGTCCTTCGGTTCCTTGTTGGGACAACAGCAAGTGGCGGATGTCTCATTGATGACTCGCTTGTTGTGATGGCGGACTCATTTAGGGGCTTTAGAAGTAAAGATTCTGTATTAAAAACCCACTTCTGTGGTGAGAATTGTAGCATGTGCCAAGCAACAAAATCATAAGAACTCCAATAAAATACAGTATTGGATCCATCAGCTCTAACTGTGTCCCTGTCCTGCACTATGTGGATAAACCTCAATAAATAATCATTAACACTGGAGCTCATGCATTGAAGGGGTTTTCTGAGAGTTTCTTACTGATGACCTATCCTCGGGATAGGCAATCAGTATCTGATCAGTGGTGGTCTGACACCCCCACAGATCACCTGATTGAGAAGACACAGGAGCTCACAGTAGCGCAGCGGCCTTTTCTCAGCTCATTGTACATTGTACAATGGTTGTGCTTGGTGTCGCAGCCCAGCCCCATTCAATTTAATGATAAATGTGACATCACATGGCCTAGGCAAAGCTTTAACACCCAGTTCACACCTGAGCGTTTTACAGCGCGTTCCTACGCGCTGTAAAACGCTCAACAAGGAGAAACCAATGCTTCCCTATGGGAATGGTTCTCTCCTGGGCGTTTTACAGCGCGTACGATCGCGCTGTAAAACGCCCGACGCTCAAACAAGTACTTGAGCGTTTTTTGGGGCGTTTGTCGCGCGTTCCCGTACATAGACTTTCGGGAACGCGCGACAATGTGTGTTCGCTTGTCTCTGTATGCGCGCTTGTAAATGCCTGTACAATCGCACATACAGAGCGCTCCTTTCAGAACGCTCAGGTGTGAACCCGGGGTAAAGGCCATGGTACTTCTGCGACTCCCAGTGCCTTCTCAAAATGCTGATAGGCAGAGGTCCAGGGTGTCAGACCCCCTACTGTGAAATGCTGATGACCTATAAACAAGATATTCAGGTGAAAAACACATAAAACTACATGGGATCAGATTTAAAAGTTTTCTTGTTTCTTTTTTGCCAAATTTAAAAGATAAAAACTTGTTTCTGTGGTGCATCACAGTTAAAATCTTCATGAGGAATCTGAACAGTGCCCAACAGATTTTTCTACCTCCAAGATACCCTGTCAGTGGGTTGAATAAAGAACTAGATTTTATGTTATCTTCTGCTTGTATTGCCCTTGATTCACTTGTAAACACTCTGTAAAGGGATACTAAAACTATGGAATGGAATCTAGGACAGTAACCTCTCTTTTAGGTACACAAAAATTAGATGAAAAAGTCAAAACTGTATTATTTTATGGAATGGTAGTGACACTGTTTAACTATGGAACTTTTATTGTAAACTGAGCAAGTGCAATGACGCATGATTATTAGCACTAAACCATGATATTTTATGGTGAACATGGTATCGAAAAATATAAGTGTTCCAGGAAATTCAACAAAGTACAAAATAATCTTGATTAATATATTTTAATGGCATTTGCAATGGAACAGAAATAGTTATTGTGTCATTTTAATCACTTCAGTGTTGTAACTCATTATACAAGAATGTGACCTTCAGTAACATTCAGCTGCTTTTGTCAAGAGTATTATTCATACTTTAGATTCTTTTATAATAGGATTTAAGTTAAAGCTCTGAAATTAGTGATATATCTATGAAAATGCTCCAAAAATGTAAAGAAGAGCTGCAATCATGCTTTGTGTAAGGGTAGAGTAGTGTGAGAAAAGATCCACCCACCCATTAGCCCAGACAGCACAAACAATTGGGGTTGTCCTATTAACACAACTGAAAGGGCATAATGGTCTTATCAACAGGAGTTTGACCACTGGACCCACGCCAACCACCATAACAGGGTCCCACGCTCCATGTTTGAATGGAGCAGCAGACACACATGTGTGAGGGGGTCACAGTCTGGGGCCCCCAAGATGAAACATATGATACTCCAATTGAATACATCTGTGACTACATTGAATAAGCTATAGTGATATAACGTGCAGTTTGTGTGACTGTCCACTAGAGGCCCTTAGTCGGACAGCCCCCTTAGAACTAATGGAGAGAGATGTTGACAATTAATATATAAAAAGAAAAGTAATCTTATAGCTGCACCTGATTGGCTTTCTTATTGAAATAGACTATAAAAAATAGCTTCTTATTTATTTTGTGCATTTTGTTATTTTGTTGCCATGTCCTAACTTCCTGGGAAAAGCTACAGGGGCTGGAGAAAGGAAGTGGCAGGAGGACAGAGAGTCGGCAATTGGAGAGCAACGGATTCAGACGTGTCTGCTAAATTGTTTACCTGAGGTGTCCTGTGATCAGCCAGAGATTGAAGGCTTTATCCACAGCAAGCAAGGGACGATTGGTGAATATCTGCTGCCTATTAAAGAGGATCTGTAGTCTTCATTTATAATCAGGAGCTGAGGAGACCAGAGGCCTGCCTGCCCTGAGGCCAGCGGTGAATCATCATCAAGAAAACCAAGCTGCCATTCAAGCCTGCACTGGAGATCTCAGCCTGAAGCATTTTACACTCGGTTAGTGCTCACTTTTAATGGGACTTAAATCCTGAGCTCAGATCCCTCCCTGCAATCAGGATGAGGACAAGTTTTGGCACCGCTGCAGCAATTAAAGCTTTACTGCGACAGCAAGTGGATCCACATCCCGGCTCTGGAGTTACAAATAGCCACGTGGAAGTTCAAGGGAGTCTAGCTGAGGTGGGGGAGTGGGCATTATCGGCATTTGGGGGATAGTGTGGGATTTTTCTGTATTTGGCCTCTGTGAGCCACAGTGGCCCTCAGCCGAGATCACAGGTACACAGACCCCAAATTTAGTGTTGATTCCTAATGGCTTCGGTTCGCTGTGTTTGGTTAGGAGATCCTGCCATATTTAGTGGCATTTAGGCAAAATATGAATATTTAAAGGTACAGTACCTAAATTAGGGAATTCCCGGCTGGGGTCCCACTGTGGACAATCTTCGGTTGCTAACAACAAAGAGAGGTTGTATCACCACTTTAGTACACCAGAGCATACCTCACTCTGTGTGGTCCGGCCGGATCACGGTGTACATTATATTGTATATAGTTTTCTCTTCTAAAGTCAGTAAAATTATTTTGGTTCACACAGCTCACTGTCTGTGCATTCATTCTTGTGTGGTTCACTGTATCCCAACGGACTCCTTCGGGTCCACCTCTTACACATGCATGTCCACTGCTGTATTGAACTCATTGAGACTGCTAGAGATAGCAGAATACAAGCACTTGGTCATTGTCACAAACGTTTCCGTGGCAGGTATCAGGAGATCGGAGAGACTGGTAACTCATGGGTTAAATGGACAAGTTCACTGTGGATCTTATTGTGTCTGTTTTGGTGAATGCCACACCCCTTGCTTCAGGTGTTGCTTGTTGGTAAATTACTTTTCCCATAAGTAGCCGCTTCTCACTCTTGGATGTGCGGTTTATACAGTAGATTTTCTTCCTGCCTTCTAACTAGCTGGTCGGTTGTACTCTGTGGTGCTTCTGGAGTTGCCAGTTTTCTACTTTCAGATAAGTCTTGTCTTTTCTTATTGTTTTGTGTTTATTATATTCCCTGTTGTTTGTATCTGGGCCTGAGACAGAGACTTCCATTCGTCCATTTGGGGAGGAATGGGTTGTCTCTGGTCCTAACCTCATTCAAGGGCCTTATAGGGATAGAAGGGCCTAGGTATACAGCATATTAATATTCCTACCATCAAGGTCTATTCATATTGATAGGTAGTTAGGGCCCGGATTAGGGTTGTTTAGGAGGTGACCTGTTCCTTCCCTAGTTTCCAGGCCCAGTTACTATTCCCCTTCCCTCCTGTGTTTAGTGTGGAGTTTTTCCCCCACACTGATCGTGACAGCCATCTTTGGCAACCCCAGAGATTTGAATCGAGTTTCAGAACACATACATTGACACTACTCCATTCAAATGACGTAGCAAAGGTCCCCATTCTCATGATCGTCAGGTGTCCCAGTGGTTGAAACCTTGCTGATCAGCTACCTATATTTTATCCTGTGGATAGGGGATAAGTTGCCATAATAGGATACACCGGACAGCTGGCCATACACATTAGATAAATGTCATCTAAACTTAACAATTTTGGTGGGGTGGGCCAACCATCTAATGTGTATTTAAGGCTCCGGACTCTCCCCAATGACAGATGACATGGAAGAGAATATCACTCGGAGAGATAAGCCACCCACTAGAGGTGTCTGTCAGCAGCTTTCTTACCTCTCACATGTAGAATGATCAAACAGAGCACATGGTAACCGCAGCATGCCCACTGTCCAGAGAGTCCCCAAAATTGCATCAAATAAATCCAAGAAAAAGTGGGCTCGACGAGTGCAGGATACCAAACAACCACTTTATTTTATGAACGCATTTTCCGAAATGTAACGCCACCTTCTTCAGATACCTTTAGATTCACAACACTGCAAGTGGGCCTCTCTGTTTTAAAATGGCACAGCTGAATTTCAGTCCCCGGCATATAGTTATCTCATATGTATGGCAGGAGCCATTGTCTCACTTGAAAACACATATTGTAGTGATTCCACCAAAAATATCAAAGTCTGCTTTTTACAGCTTTATAATGGGGGCTAATAAATTACATTCAGCTATAAAGCAAAAGGATCACTTTTAGGTCTGTCCTTTAATGCAGTTGTAGGTACATGTTGAATTTTTAAAACATTTCCAGCTAGACTATGCAATTTCATCAAAAATTAAATTTTATGGGGTTCTTTCACAAACCAGAGGGTAACCACATCATAATGGACAGAATGTATATGACAGGTAAATAGGCACATTTGTGCAAATTGACATATGTGTTGTCATTTTTCTGTGACCTTCACTGACCTGTGTGCATCCTAGCGTGAATGCAATTTATTATTGAGAATTCTCTTTAAAGGTATTGTCTAGTTCGAAGACCCCCTAGTTAATCATCATTTCACCCCGCATGTAGCAGGTAAGAGACACTTTCATGGAAAAATTCTGCTCTGAAATTTTTTTTTTAACTATAAGTTGTGTTTAGCAAATTTAGCTATTTGCAATCCATGTCAACAATTATTTTGAATCACTTTCCTTTAGGCCTCATGCACACGACCGTTGTGTGCATCCGTGGCCGTTGTGCCGTTTTCCGTTTTTTTTCGCGGACCCATTGACTTTGCAGCCGCATCCGTGATCCGTGTTTCCTGTCCTATTTTTTTGACGGACAACGGTTCACGGACCCATTCAAGTCAATGGGCCCGTGAAAGAACACGAATGCACACAAGATTGGCATCCGCGTCCGTGATCCGTGGCTGTAGGTTACTTTCATACAGACGGATCCGAAGATCCGTCTGCATAAAAGATTTTTCAGAGATGAGTTTTCACTTCGTGAAAACTCATATCCGACAGTATATTCTAACACAGAGGCGTTCCCATAGTGATGGGGACGCTTCTAGTTAGAATATACTACGAACTGTGAACATGACTGCCCCCTGCTGCCTGGCAGCACCCGATCTCTTACAGGGGGCTGTGATCCGCACAATTAACCCCTCAGGTGCTACACCTGAGGGGTTAATTGTGCATATCATAGCCCCCTATAAGAGATCAGGGGCTGCCAGGGGCTGCCCTCCCCAGTTTGAATATCATTGGTGGCCAGTGTGCGGCCTCCCCCGCCCCCCCCCTCCCTCTATTGTAATATCATTGGTGGCCAGTGCGGCCTCCCCCGGCCCCCCCTCCCTCTATTGTAATATCATTGGTGGCCAGTGTGCGGCCCCCCCTGCCCCCCCCTATTGTAATATCATTGGTGGCCAGTGTGCGGCCTCCCCTCCCCCCCCGATCATTTGTGGCAGCGGAGATTCCGATCGGAGTCCCAGTTTAATCGCTCTGGGGCTCCGATCAGTAACCATGGCAACCAGGACGCTCCTGCAGGCCTAGTTGCCATGGTTACTTAGCAATATTACAATATTAGAAGCATCATACTTACCTGCTGGCTGCTGCGCTTTCTGTGTCCGGCCGGGAGCTCCTCCTACTGGTAAGTGACAGGTCTGTGCGGCGCATTGCTTAATGATCTGTCACTTACCAGTAGGAGGAGCTCCCGGCCGGACACAGACAGCGCAGCAGCCAGCAGGTAAGTATGATGCTTCTAATATTGTAATATTGCTAAGTAACCATGGAAACCAGGCCTGCAGTAGCGTCCTGGTTGCCATGGTTACCGATCGGAGCCCCAGAGCGATTAAACTCGGACTCCGATCAGAATCTCCGCTGCCACCAATGATCGGGCAGGGGGGGGGAGAGGGGAGGCCGCACACTGGCCACCAATGATATTAAAATAGAGGGGGGGAGGGGGGCCGACGGAGGCCGCACACTGGCCACCAATGATATTAAAATAGAGGGGGGGCCGGGGGGGGCCGCACACTGGCCACCAATGATATTACAATAGAGGGAGGGAGGGGCCGCACACTGGCCACCAATGATATTACAATAGAGGGGGGGCCGGGGGGTGGTGCACACTGGCCACCAATGATATTCAAACTGGGGAGGGAGGGGGGTCTGCCCCCTGCTGCCTGGCAGCCCCTGATCTCTTACAGGGGGCTATGATACGCACAATTAACCCCTTTAGGTGCGGCACCTGAAGGGTTAATTGTGCTGATCACAGCCCCCTGTAAAAGATCGGGTGCTGCCAGGCAGCAGGGGGCAGTCATGTACACAGTTCGTAGTATATTCTAACTAGAAGCGTCCCCATCACTAATAGAATATACTGTCGGATCAGAGTTTCACGATGTAACTCAAATCCGATGGTATATTCTAACATAGAGGCGTTCCCATGGTGATGGGGACGCTTCAAGTTAAAATATACCATTGGATTGGAGAAAACTCCGATCCTATGGTATATTAACTCCTGACTTTATATTGAAAGTCAATAGGGGACAGATCCGTTTGAAATTGCACCATATTGTGTCAACGTCAAACGGATCCGTCCCCATTGACTTGCATTGTAATTCAGGACGGATCCGTTTGGCTCCGCACGGCCAGGCGGACACCAAAACGACTTTTTTTTCATGTCCGTGGATCCTCCAAAAATCAAGGAAGACCCACGGACGAAAAAACGGTCACGGATCGCGGAAAAACGGAACCCGTTTTGCGGACCGCAAAAAAAAAAACGGTCGTGTGCATGAGGCCTTACATGGATTGTGCCACCATTAAATAGGTTGGCCCATCTCACAAATTTGCCACCAATGTCAGATAGAATCTCTAGAATAGGTCCCCCAAAGTGAAGGAGAGCGCACTATGCATGTGTGGCATGCAGTGTTGAGCGAACTTTATGATTTTGAGTACCCGGACCTGAACCCGAACTTTGCCGGAAAAGTTCGGGTTCGAATTCGGTGTTCGGGCATTTAATATAGCTTGTTGAAAGGCTGCAGGACATGTGTCAACAGGGCAGCCAATCAACAAGCATTTAAGCTGTGGGCACTTAGAAGCCATCACAGCCATGCCTCTATACACGCTGGATCACATGTCGCACCACCCATCAGCTCTCAGTAGTGCAGGAACAGGAAGCAGGCAGCTGAAGTGAGGGACAGTGTTAGGAATCTCATCTGGGTTTTTGTTCTGTTGGTGACCTATAGTGAATTTTTTGTGGGTGCTATACACCAGCTTTGCACCCCTGACACAGAAATATAATAATTAATCTGGCTGTTAATTCTGTGGGTGACCTATAGCGATTTTTTTGTGGGTGCAATCCACCATCTTTGTACCCCTGACACAAAAATATAATAGTTAATCTGTCTGTTAGTTCAGTGGGTGACATATTCCCATTCTTGTTGTGAGGTACACCTGCATTGCATACCTAACAGGAAAATAAATATAGTTAATCCATCTGTTAGTTCGGTGGGTGATGAATACCCATTTTTTGTGTGAGGTACACCTGCACTGCATACGTGACAGTGAAATAAATATAGTTAATCCGTCTGTTAATTCGGTGGGTGACATATACCCATTTTTTGTGTGAGGAACACCTGCATTGCATATGTGACAGGGAAATTAATATAGTTAATCCGTCTGTTAGATTGGTGGGTGACATATTCCCATTCTTGGTGTGAGGTACATCTGCATTGCATACCTGACAGGGAAATAAATATAGTTAATCTGTCTGTTAGTTCGGTGGGTGACCTCAAAGAATGAGGAGAGCATCAAATAAGGGATGTGGCCCTGGTTGTGGTGCTGCTGGTGGAGCTCCTGTTGCAGGGAGAGGACGTGGTCGATCTGTGCCAGCTACACGCCCAAATGAAACACCTTCCTCAGGTGCACGTAGTTGACAGAACGTTCAGCGTTATTTTGTAGGCCTGAATACCAGTGTACGAATGGTGAGGCCAGAACAAGTAGAGGCGGTAGTAGATTGGGTTGCTGACAGTGCCTCCAGTTCCTTCACATTGTCTCCCACCAGGTCCCCTGTTGAAAATGCAGAGTTGGCACCTGCAGCCCATGGGAATCTGTCTTTCACCTTACCCCCCTTGCAAATCAGCCAAGCAGTCTGAGCCCCAAGTCATGCAGCAGTCTCTTATGCTTTTTGATGACTCTGCTGGCAGGGTTTCCATGGGCCGTCCACATAGCCCTGCCCCAGAAGTGGAAGAGATTGAGTGCACCGATGCCCAACCACTTATGTTTCAGGATTAGTGATGAGCGGCACAGGTAATATTCGTTTTTGCAATATTTAATTAATTTTTCACATAATATTCGCAATAAATACACGTATTCTATAATTCATGATCTCCAGTCATTATTTTCGTGATTGTGCAAATCGGCAGTAATGATGCGCATATTTTTTGCACAATACATGCAACTTCACATTTTATTAGGTCTCAGTAGATATTACTGATTGGTGCACTAAGTATTGTTGTGACATCACAGCACTGTCTGTAGCAAGTATGTATGTACAGCAGAGAAACAGTAATTCCTATCACACTACCTAACACCCTGCACTGGAACCTATCAGCTACACTATATCACTATCTAACCTACACTGACTATCTCCCACTAACTATCTGTATTATACACTGCCTGTCCCCAAAAAAAAGTTGCCACCTGGATTTTACTAAGCAAATAGTTATGAGCCTCCTATTGGATAATTACGGCAAGGGCGATTATCTTTCAGCTGGCAACAAGTTATTTAACCCCAACTGGTGCAGAGTTGCTTCTCATTTCTTAAACAACCATGTCGAAAGACACATCTCGTGGTCGTGGAAAAGATGTTAGTCTGTTTGAGAAGGGTCAAATCATTGTTATGCATCAAGCAGAAGGAGATTGCAGAAATAACTAAAATTGGGTTAAGAACTGTTCAAAGTATTATTAAAAACTGAAGAAAATCACAGAAATAAGATAATAATGCACTTAGTAAAGTAGATGCAAGCATTATATATGGACAAAGTCCTCACTCTGATATGATAATATCTGAGACACTTAGTCAATATATTTTGATCAAAACACATCTAAGCCCGCCTACCAAGTGCCAAGGTGGTCTCAGGTCAGGCGGGTCCTACGCTAAACCTACCTAAGCCATTGGGCTTCTATGTTCAGGAGCGCAGACACCGCACATATGGTGTGCTGCTCCTAGTCCCCTTCATGTGCGTCAAGCAACCAATGGGAGGAGCAAGCACACCTATATGTACCACCTAATCAAGGCGCTCTATTGGATAGGAAGGGCAAAAGTGCAGAGGAATGCTACTCCCAAGATAAAATAGGTGTGCATTCACACTTGAAGGTGCCACTCCCTCAAGCAAGTACTACATAGACAAAAAAAATCACAGAAAAAACTAAGATAAAAACATCCTGCATGGTATGATATACAATTGTGCGGATGTCCCTGGCCATATTATTGAAGAAAATCACAGAAATAAGATAATAATGCACTTAGTAAAGTAGATGCAAGCATTATATATGGACAAAGTCCTCACTCTGATATGATAATATCTGAGACACTTAGTCAATATATTTTGATCAAAACACATCTAAGCCCGCCTACCAAGTGCCAAGGTGGTCTCAGGTCAGACGGGCTTAGATGTGTTTTGATCAAAATATATTGACTAAGTGTCTCAGATATTATCATATCAGAGTGAGGACTTTGTCCATATACAGTATAATGCTTGCATCTACTTTACTAAGTGCATTATTATCTTATTTCTGTGATTTTCTTCAATAATATGGCCAGGGACATCCGCACAATTGTATATCATACCGTGCAGGATGTTTTTATCTTAGTTTTTTCTGTGATTTTTTTTTGTCTATGTAGTACTTGCTTGTGGGAGTGGCACCTTCAAGTGTGAATGCGCACCTATTTTTTTCCTATCATTTGCAAGGCAAACTTGACTTTGATTTTTTTTCACTTTCCTTCATGTCTGGTGATCCTCCAAAAATCAAGGAAGACACACGGAAACAAAAACGGAAACGGATCACGGAACAACGGAACCCCGTTTTGCGGACCGTGAAAAAATACTGTCGTGTGCATGAGGCCAAAGTAAGAGCATTTACACATGCACAAAGCAAAGGGAACTCAAGGGATTGGGCCTGAACAGCTGTGTAGCCGTTAGAAAACCACTAATCAGTGAGGCAAACCAGAAAAAAATGCTTTAATTTGATAGGGAGCATAAAGATTGGACTCTGGAGCAATGGAAGAAGGTCATGAGTCCAGATTTACCCTGTTCCAGAGTGATGGGCGCATCAGGGTAAGAAGAGAGGCAGATGAAGTGATGCCCCCATCATGCCTAGTGCCTACTGTACAAGCCTGTGGGGGCAGTGCTATGATCTGGGGTTGCTGCAGTTGGTCAGGTCTAGGTTCAGCAACAGTATGTGCTCCAAGAATGAGGTCAGCTGACTACCTGAACATACTGAATGACCAGGTTATTCCATCAATGGATTTTTTCTTCCCTGATGGCACGGGCATATTCCAAGATGACAATGCCAGGAATTATCGGGCACAAATTGTGAAAGAGTGGTTCAGGGAGCATGAGATATCATTGTCACACATGGATTGGCCACCACAGAGTCCAGACCTTAATCCCATTGGGAATCTTTGGGATGTGCTTGAGAAGGCTTTGCGCAGCAGTCAGACTTTACCATCATCAGTGCAAGATGTTGGTGAAAAATGAATGCAACACTGGATGGAAATAAATCTTGTGACATTGCAGAAGCTTATCGAAACAATGCCACAGCGAATGCTTGCCGTAATCAAAGCTAAAGGGGTCCAACAAAGGCCTTTTTTTTGGGATGGGTAGTGTATATATGAGCTAACTAACTATTTAATGTAATTGGATAAGGAATAGGATCCAGATGAAAGCACAGAGCACAGCAATGTCACTGCTCTCTCTCTCTCAGAACTGCAAAAAAAACTACAGAAAATGGCTGCTGGGGAGATTCTTATATACACTGAACAAAAATATAAACGCAACACTTTTGGTTTTGCTCCCATTTTGCATACACAAAAGACTCATTACTCTCAAATATTGTTAACAAATCTGTCTAAATCTGTGTTAATGAGCACTTCTCCTTTGCAGAGATAATTCATCCCACCTCACAGGTGTGTCATATCAAGGTGCTGATTAGACAGCATGAATTTTGCACAGGTGTGCCTTAGACTGCCCACAATAAAAGGTCACTCTGAAATGTGCAGTTTGATCACACAACACAATGCCACAGATGTCGCAATGTTTGAGGGAGAATGCAATTGGCATGCTGACTGTAGGAATGTTTACCAGAGCTGTTGCCTGTGCAATGAATGTTAATTTATCTACCATAAGCCATATCCAAAGGTGTTTCAGAGGATTTGGCAGTACATCCAACCAGCCTCACAACCGCAGACCACGTGAAATCACACCAGCCCAGGACCTCCACATCCAGCATGTTCACCTCCATGATCATCTGAGACCAGCCACCCAGACAGCTGCAGCAACAATCGGTCTGCATAACGAAAGAATTTCTGAACAAACTGTCAGAAACCATCTCAGGGAAGCTTATCTGCATGCTCGTCGTCCTCATCGGGGTCTGGACCTGACTGCTAGAGATGTCCCGAACTATTCGCCCGGCGAACAGTTCCTGGCCAACATCACTTGATCGCGTTCGCCTCGGCGGGCGAACATATGTGATGTTCGGTCCACCCCCTATACGTCATCATTGAGCAAACTTTGACCCTGTACCTCACAGTCAGCAGACACATTCCAGCCAATCAGCATACCATCCCTCCTAGACCCTCTCACCTCCTAAAAAAAAGCAAGGACGGCAGCCCTCAGATTCATTCTGAAGCTGCAGTGTTAGTTAGGGCAGGGAGAGTGCTGCTGCTGCTGAATTAATAGGGAAAGCATTAGCTAGGCCAGTGTTCTGCGTCCACTCCAGTCCTCAAAGATTCATCTGCTGTAAGGACAGCGTCCTGACAGCACCCCAAAAAGCCCTTTTTAGGGCTGGTACATCAGTCTGCTATTTTTTATTTTTTCTATATATATTTGCAGTTGCCTGCCCGTGTGTGAGAGGCCACAGGCCCACAGACTGTACTGTGTGCACACCACTCATATAGAGTGGCACAGTACCTTGCAGATAAAAAAAAGTCATTTAATTTTTCCTCTGTAATATAATTGCAGTTGCCTGCCAGTAAGTGTCAGGCCCACAGACTGTACTGTGCCCACCACTCATATAGGGTGGCACAGTACCTTGCAGATAAAAAAAGTCATTACATTTTTCCTCTGCAATATAATTGCAGTTGCCTGCCAGTGAGTGTCAGGCCCACAGACTGTACTGTGCCCACTGCCCACCACTCATATAGGGTGGCACAGTACCTTGCAGATAAAAAATTCATTGAATTTTTTCTCTGTAATATAATTGCAGTTGCCTGCCAGTGTGTGTCAGGCCCACAGACTGTACTGTGCCCACTGCCCACCACTCGTATAGGGTGGAACAGCATCTTGCTGTTAAAAAAGTCATTTCATTTTTCCTCTGTAATATAATTGCAGTTGCCTGCCAGTGAGTGTCAGGCCCATAGACTGTACTGTGCCCACTGCCCACCACTCATATAGGGTGGCACAGCATCTTGCTGTTAAAAAAGTCATTTAATTTTTCCTCTGTAATATAATTGCAGTTGCCTGCCAGTGAGTGTCAGGCCCACAGACTGTACTGTGCCCACTGTCCACCACTCATATAGGGTGGCACAGCATCTTGCTGTTAAAAAATTCATTTAATTTTTCCCCTGTAATATAATTGCAGTTGCCTGCCAGTGAGTGTCAGGCCCATAGACTGTACTGTGCCCACTGCCCACCACTCATATAGGGTGGCACAGCATCTTGCTGTTAAAAAAGTCATTTAATATTTCCTCTGTAATATAATTGCAGTTGCCTGCCAGTGTGTGTCAGGCCCACAGACTGTACTGTGCCCACTGCCCACCACTCATATAGAGTGGCACAGTACCTTGCAGATAAAAAATTCATTTCATTTTTTCTCTGTAATATAATTGCAGTTGCCTGCCAGTGAGTGTCAGGCCCATAGACTGTAATATGCCCACTGCCCACCACTCATATAGGGTGGCACAGCATCTTGCTGTTAAAAAAGTAATTTAATATTTCCTTTGTAATATAATTGCAGTTGCCTGCCAGTGTGTGTCAGGCCCACAGACTGTACTGTGCCCACTGCCCACCACTCATATAGGGTGGCACAGTACCTTGCAGATAAAAAATTCATTGAATTTTTTCTCTGTAATATAATTGCAGTTGCCTGCCAGTGTGTGTCAGGCCCACAGACTGTACTGTGCCCACTGCCCACCACTCATATAGGGTGGCACAGTACCTTGCAGATAAAAAAAAGTCATTAAATTTTTCCTCTGCAATATAATTGCAGTTGCCTGCCAGTGAGTGTCAGGCCCACAGACTGTACTGTGCCCACCACTCATATAGGGTGGCACAGTACCTTGCAGATAAAAAAAGTCATTAAATTTTTCCTCTGCAATATAATTGCAGTTGCCTGCCTGTGAGTGTCAGGCCCACAGACTGTACTGTGCCCACTGCCCACCACTCATATAGGGTGGCACAGTACCTTGCAGATAAAAAATTCATTGAATTTTTTCTCTGTAATATAATTGCTGTGCCTGCCAGTGTGTGTCAGGCCCACAGACTGTACTGTGCCCACTGCCCACAGCTCATATAGGGTAGTACAGTACCTTGCACGCATAGTACCACTAATCTAAAAAAAAATGACAGGCAGAGGCAGGCCGCCCCGCAGGGGCTGTCGTGGTCATGGTGCTGTGATTTCCTTTGGCCCTAGAATAATGCCCAGTGTTCAGAGGCCACGTACCCTGAACTCAAAAAATTCTGAGGACATAGTTGACTGGCTTACACAGGACACCCAATCTTCTACAGCTTCCGCTCGGAACCTTGACGCACCATCCTCTTCCAGCTCAGCTTTGGGCACCTCTCAAGTTACCACTCGCCCGCCCGCCGCCACCACCAACACTAGCACCACAGCCGCTTCACTTGATCTGTCAGAGGAGTTATTTACACATCAGTTGGAAGAAATGACTGATGCGCAACTATTATTGCCAGAGGATGTAGATAACAGGGATATGTATCAGTCAGGCAGCATTACACACATGGATGTACAGTGTGATGATGATGATGTTGTACCCGCTGCTGCTTCCTTTGCTGAGTTGTCAGATACAAGTGAAGCGGTTGATGATGACGATGTGTCCGTGGATGTCACGTGGGTGCCCGCTCGAAGAGAAGAAGAACAGGGGGAAAGTTCAGATGGGGAGACAGAGAGGAGGAGGAGACGAGTTGGAAGCAGGGGGAGGTCATCGCAAGGAGCTAGTAGCACAGTCAAACAGCATGTATCGGCACCCGGGGTCAGCCAGACAGCACGCCAATCAACGCATGCTGTTTCCACCCCCAGAATGCAAAGCTCAGCAGTGTGGCATTTCTTTTGTGTGTCTGATAACAGCGATGCCATTTGCAACCTGTACCAAAAGAAACTGAGTCGTGGGAAGTCCAACACCCACCTAGGTACAACTGCTTTGCGAAGGCACATGATCTCATATCACAAATGCCTATGGGATAAACACATGAGTACAAGTAGCACACAATCTCAAAGCCACCATCCTCCTCCTGGTCCAGCATCTTCAGCCACGTCAACCACTGCTGTCCTCCTTGCCCCCTCTCAACCACCCGCCACTCCGCCTCTCACCTTCAGCAGTTCCTGCACATTGTCTAAAGAACTGCCACGCCAGTGAACTCCTTGGAGCTGGCTTTGGTGTGCCCAGTCTCTTTCTGTGTTCGGCAGTAGTAGGCGTACTGTCTAGGGGATGGCCGGTCCGCTTTTGCACCCTGCTCGCTCTTTTGCTGTGTTGGTGGCTCTGTGCGACCACCGCCTTTCCTCCAAACTACACAGGTCACTCGCATGACCTTGATTCCATGTGGGGTCGAGGACCTCATCGTCCTCCACATCATCTTTCACCCAGTCTTCACCCCTGCCCTCCTTGTTGGTATGCACACTGCAGAAAGCCACAGCAGTTGGCACCTGTGTTTCGTCATCATCTGAGATGTGCTGTGGTGGTCCTCCCATGTACTCATCTTGAAACATAAGTGGTTTGGCATCGGTGCACTCGATCTCTTCCACTTCTGGGGCAGGGCTATGTTGATAGCCCTGGGAAACCCTGCTAGCAGAGTCATCAAAAAGCAGAAAAGACTGCTGCATGACTTGGGGCTCAGACTGCTTGGCTGATTTGCAAGGGGGTGAGGTGAAAGACTGATGGACATTGGCTGCAGGTGATAACTCTGATCTTTCAGCAGGAAACTGGGTGGGAGACAATTTGAAGAAACTGGAGGCACTGTCAGCAACCCAATCTACTATCGCCTGTACTTGTTCTGGCCTCACCATTCGTAGAGCTTCATTAGACCTGACCAAATAACGCTGAAGGTTCTGTTGTCTACTCGCACCTGAGGAAGGTGTTTCACTTGTGTGTGTAGCTGGCACAGATCGACCAAGTCCTCTCCCTGCAACAGGAGCTCCACCAGCAGCACCACGACCGGGGCCACATCCCTTATTCGAAGCTCTCCTCATTCTCCACAAATTTAGGAACTTGCCCAAAATGGGTGTTTTTTTAATAACAGAATATAACAGCAGTATCTAACGTGTGTATTTCACACTGACAGATGCAGCAAAGGCTGCAAATTTAGTATTTTGCCCAAAAAGGGTGTTTTTTAAAACCCTGAAAATGATTGCAGTATTTCAAGATTATATTTCACACTGACAAATGCAGAATAGGCCCCAAATGTAGGGTATTGCCAAAAATTGGTGCTTTTTTAAACCCAGAAAATTATTGCAGTATTTCAAGCTTGTATTTAAAAATGACAGATGCAGCAAACGCCGCAAATTTTGTATTTTGCCCAAAATGAATGTTTTTTTAAAAGCAGTATATAACAGTGGTATCTAACGCTTGTATTTCACACTGACAGATGCAGCAAAGGCTGCAAATTTAATATTTTGCCCAAAAAGGGTGTTTTTTTAATAACAGAATATAACAGTGGTATCTAACGCTTGTATTTCACACTGACAGATGCAGCAAAGTCTGCAAATTTTGTATTTTTCCCAAAAAGGGTGTTTTTGTTAAAACCCAGAATATTATTGCAGTATTTCAAGATTATATTTCACACTGAAAAATACAGCATAGGCCCCAGATGTAGGGTATTGCCAAACATGGGTGCTTTTTTAAACCCAGAAAATTATTGCAGTATTTCAAGCTTGTATTTAACACTGACAAATGCAGCATAGGCCCCAGATCTAGGGTATTGCCAAAAATGGGTGCTTTTTTAAACCCAGAAAATTATTGCAGTATTTCAAGATTATCTTTTACACTGACAAATGCAGCATAGGCCCCAAATGTAGGGTATTGCAAAAAATGGGTGCTTTTTAAACCCAGAAAATGATTGCAGTATTTCAAGCTTGTATTTAACAATGACAGATGCAGCAAACGCCGCAAATTTAGTATTTTGCCCAAAAAGGGTGTTTTTTAAAACCCAGAAAATGATTGCAGTATTTCAAGATTATATTTCACACTGACAAATGCAGAATGGGCCCCAGATGTAGGGTATTGCCAAAAATTGGTGATTTTTTTAAACCCAGAAAATTATTGCAGTATTTCAAGCTTGTATTTAACAATGACAGATGCAGCAAGCACCGCAAATTTAGTAATTTGCCCAAAATGGGTGTTTTTTTAAAACCCAGAAAATGATTGCAGTATTTCAAGATTATACTTCACACTGACAAATGCAGCATGGGCACCTGATGTAGGGTATTGCCAAAAATGGGTGCTTTTTTAAACCCAGAAAATTATTGTAGTATTTCAAGATTATCTTTTACACTGACAAATGCAGCATAGGCCCCAAATGTAGGGTATTGCCAAAAATGGGTGCTTTTTAAACCCAGAAAATGATTGCAGTATTTCAAGCTTGTATTTAACAATGACAGATGCAGTAAACGCCGCAAATTTAGTATTTTGCCAAAAATGGGTGTTTTTTTTTTATAGCAGAATATAACAGTGGTATCTAACGCTTGTATTTCACACTGACAGATGCAGTAAAGGCTGAAAATTTTGTATTTTGCCCAAAAAGGGTGTTTTTTTAATAGCAGAATATAACGGTGGTATCTAACGCTTGTACTTCACACTGACAGATGCAGCAAAGGTTGCGAATTTAGTATTTTGCCCAAAAAGGGTGTTTTTTTAATAGCAGAATATAACAGTGGTTTCTAACGCTTGTATTTCACACTGACAGATGCAGCAAAGGCTGCAAATTTAGTATTTTGCCCAAAAAGGGTGTTTTTTAAAACCCAGAAAATGATTGCAGTATTTCAAGATTATATTTCACACTGACAAATGCAGAATAGGCCCCAGATGTAGCGTACTGCCAAAAATGGGTGTTTTTTTAAACCCAGAAAATTATTGCAGTATTTCAAGCTTGTATTTAACATTGACAATTGCAGCATAGGCCCCAGATGTAGGGTATTGCAGAAAATTGGTGATTTTTTAAACCCAGAAATTTATTGCAGTATTTCAAGCTTGTATTTAACAATGACAGATGCAGCAAGCGCCGCAAATTTAGTATTTTGCCCAAAATGGGTGTTTTTTTAAAACCCAGAAAATGATTGCAGTATTTCAAGATTATATTTCACACTGACAAATGCAGCATAGGCCCCAGATGTAGGGTATTGCCAAAAATTGGTGCTTTTTTAAACCCAGAAAATTATTGCAGTATTTCAAGCTTGTATTTAACAATGACAGATGCAACAAACGCCGCAAATATAGTATTTTGCCCAAAATGGGTGTTTTTTTAAAAGCAGTATATAACAGTGGTATCTAAAGCTTGTATTTCACACTGACAGATGCAGCAAAGGCTGCAAATTTAATATTTTGCCCAAAAAGGGTGTTTTTTTAAAACCCAGAATATTATTGCAGTATTTCAAGATTATATTTCACACTGACAAATGCAGCATAGGCCCCAGATGTAGGGTATTGCCAAAAATGGGTGCTTTTTTAAACCCAGAAAATTATTGCAGTATTTCAAGCTTGTATTTAACACTGACAAATGCAGCATAGGCCCCAGAAGTAGGGTATTGCCAAAAATGGGTGCTTTTTTAAACCCAGAAAATTATTGCAGTATTTCAAGATTATATTTCACACTGACAAATGCAGCATAGGCCCCAAATGTAGGGTATTGCCAAAAATGGGTGCTTTTTAAACCCAGAAGATTATTGCAGTATTTCAAGCTTGTATTTAACAATGACAGATGCAGCAAATGTTGCAAATTTAGTATTTTGCCCAAAAAGGGTGTTTTATAAAACCCAGAAAATGATTGCAGTATTACAAGATTATATTTCTCACTGACAAATGAAGAATAGGCCCCAGATGTAGGGTATTGCCAAAAATTGGTGCTTTTTTAAACCCAGAAAATTATTGCAGTATTTCAAGCTTGTATTTAACAATGACAGATGCAAGAAACGCTGCAAATTTAGTATTTTGCCCAAAATGGGTGTTTTTTTAAAAGCAGTATATAACAGTGGTATCTAACGCTTGTATTTCACACTGACAGATGCTGCAAAGGCTGCAAATTTAATATTTTGCCCAAAAAGGGTGTTTTTTTAAAACCCAGAATATTATTGCAGTATTTCAAGATTATATTTCACACTGACAAATGCAGCATAGGCCCCAGATGTAGGGTATTGCCAAAAATGGGTGCTTTTTTAAACCCAGAAAATTATTGCAGTATTTCAAGCTTGTATTTAACACTGTCAAATGCAGCATAGGCCCCAGATGTAGGGTATTGCCAAAAATTGGTGCTTTTTTAAATCCAGAAAATTATTGCAGTATTTCAAGATTATATTTCACACTGACAAATGCAGCATAGGCCCCGATTGTAGGGTATTGCCAAAAATGGGTGCTTTTTTAAACCCAGAAAATGATTGCAGTATTTCAAGCTTGTATTTAACAATGACAGATGCAGCAAATGCCGCAAATTTAGTATTTTGCCTAAAAAGGGTGTTTTTTAAAACCCAGAAAATATTTGCAGTATTTCAAGATTGTATTTCATACTGACAAATGCTGCAAAGGCCACAGATGTAGGGTCTTGCACAAAATGGGTGATTTTTTTAAACCCAGAATATATTGCAGTATTTCAAGCTTGTATTTGACTGTCACAAATGCACATATGCTGCGCTGGTGCACTGAACTTGCATAAAATGGCCGCTGCCGCCCACCTAGCTAACGGGTAAAAGTTAGTTTTCTTTGTCACTGGGCTCAGAGCAGGGTAAAAAGATTGTGCACTGCACCCACAAAACAAAATCTATCTAGATCGCTGATTTAACAAACACTTCAGATTAAAGATTCTTTCCTATTCTCTCCCTCACAGCAGCAGCATCCTATCCCTACACTGATCAGAGCAGAGTGACGTGCAGCGCTATGTGACTCCAGCTTATATAGAGGCTGGATCACATGCTGCACTGGCCAATCACAGCCATGCCATTAGTAGGCATGGCTGTGATGGCTTCTAAGGGCACACAAGTTAAACGCTTGTTGATTGGCTGCTCTGCAGCCTTTCAAAAAGAGCCATTTAATCGCCGAACAACAAACCCAAACCCGAACTTTTACTGAAAAGTTCGGGTTCGGGTTCGGGTCCGGGGTCAAAAAATCCTAAAGTTCGGTACGAACCCGAACTTTACAGTTCGGGTTCGCTCAACCCTTTTCCTTATCATTAATAGGCATCCTGATTCCTGCATATAGTAATGCTTAGATAATACAATGATATTGCCCCCCTTGTCGGCCGGCTTCACCCTAATCTCATTATTATTTTTTAACCATTTCAAAACGATATTTTTTAGGTAATTCAAAATTCAATTAATCCCGGAAAGTGTTGTCCCTGTTTGATCATTCGTATTAAAAATGCCCATAATAGTGATAGTGGCTACTTGCTATTTGCAGGTATTGAAAGGTGAAAGGGGTTCTTTACCTTTTTCTTACTGATGATCTATCCTTTAGATAGGTCATCAGTATCTGATCGGTGGAGGTCCCACACCCTCCTTCTCAGGGTCCCACCCTTGCCTTCTCAGTGCTTCCCACAGGCTTAGTGACGTCACAAATATAAGTCACGTGGCCTGGATGCAGCTCAGCCCCATTGAAGTGAATGGACCGCCGATCAGATGCTGAAGACCTATCCAAAGGATAGATTAACAGTAAGAAAAAGGTAAAGAACCCCTTTAAGACCTGTAAAGGGTGTGGTGACAGAAACTATTATTTGCTAAAATGTAAAATGCATTAGACCAGTTGGTCTAAATGACCAAAATGATTTGTCAGTTTATTAACTAAATATTTTTGAATGTTGTTCTAATGTTTGTCTCTGTGTATTTTGATAGGGATTTTATAAATGTGTTTAATGGTACTGATTAAGTGATGTCCTAGGGGAGTGGATATTTATATAACATGCATTTCACTATGCAACAGGGCCACAAAGAATCATGTAACCCTTTGTCCTTGTCCTTGCTGTGATTTTAATGCTTTTGAAATAGTGCAACACATTTTTTCTTGGATTGAGGATGGCCTCGTCAGAATACCTGAAGGTCATTGCGGACCTCTGTGGAGCTCTTCACTGACCACAATATGGAATATGAGGTCCTTAGGAAACCTAAATGAGAGGTCTGGCTATGGACATGGCGTTATTCTTTCCTTCAAAGGATGGAAAGTACCCTGCCCTGATTGTTATACATATAGAGGTCTTATTTTTGTAGTTGAAAGCATCAAATATGTACAGATGTAGCCGAGCTAAACTTGATGGTTAGTGTGTTAAGTAAACAATTACAAGAAAATGTTAATTGACTTTTTTAATGAATTTCAATGGCTTTTGTCGCTGTGTTATCAGAGTAAATTTTAACTCTGCCACATCTGTAGTTACTCAAGGTCATCCACATTTAGAAATATGTAAGTTTTGCAAATAATGACTGTCCACTTATGTAATTACTTGTTCCTCTGATATATCGGTGCTTTAATATCCTAAATTTAGAACATGCAGACTACTGGTGATGCTGCAACCTAAAAGAATATAAACCAGTACAAATGTAGCAGAGCTAAACTTGATGGATCGCGTGTTAAGTAAACAATCGTGTTAAGTAAACAATGACAAGAAAATGTTAATTGACTTTTTCAATGGATTTCAATGGCTTTTGTCACTGTGTTATGAGAGTCAATTTCAGCTCAGCCACGTCTGTAGTTACTCAAGGTCATCCACATTTAGAAATATGTAAGTTTTGCAAATAATGACTGTGCACTAATGTAATAATTTGTTACTCTGATATATCGCTGCTTTCATTTCCTGAGTTTAGAACATGCCGTCTACTGGTGATGCTGCAACCTAAAAGAATATAAACCAGTGCCATTCACCAGCCATGGATATACAGTATGGTTTGCAACCCCATGCTTTATGTCTGCTATTTTAATAATACTTAAAGGTGTTTTCAGGGATTGATGTGGTTTTTAACACATATGCTCATTTAGTTGCTTATCTCAGCTACATCTTCCCCTTGCTTTTCTCAATTTGGACTCTCCTAACCTGTTTTCACCATGTGAACAAATCACTCTGTATCCAACTAAACCCATAATATACTTCTCTTCTCTGCCACAGCTTCAGCACCGCTCCAAACACCCAGCTAGTTTACAGCAACTCCCACCCAGCTAGTTACATTGACACTCCCCTGTTACTGTCCCCGTTGCTGCTTTGACACATTCATGGACATAACTAGTGTTGAGTGAAGTGAAGCATCTGAAGTGGAATTTGTTATGAAGTTTATGAAAAATTTGATTTGCAACTAAACCAAATTTCCTTGCGCTTCATGGTAATGAATCATTTTTTTCCTAAAATGGTGGCTAAACGTGTTACAAAGTGAAAGTAAGAAGCCTGGGAACAAGAGATCACCCGTAATGAGTCATTTAGCAGATGTCACAGCCCTCTAAAAGCCTCATCCTGCGCGGTCTCTGCCATTTCACTGTCAGCTGAGCATAGGGAGAGACGTGGCCAGCGCTAGTGACAATGTTGCTAAAAGCTTTTAATTGCGGAATACTGTATAGGGAGAGTGCAGGGGCAGTGTAGGGAGATTGTAGGGAGAGTATTTACACACTGTAGTTAGATCATAGGGAAAGCATATGGAGACTGAAGGGACAGTGCAGGGACTGTAATCTGAAGCTGAAGGGATCCATAGGAGACAGCGCAGTTTTTATCTATCCCTGTGATGGGCACAGAGCTATCTAATTGAACAGTGTCCTCCTTGTTTTATAGATAAGCAGTTCGGTTAGGCCTTTACTCTCAAATGGGGTGAATAAGCGGTCTAGTTCTACTGTTTTTTGGGTGTCCGCCATATGACAAATGGCGTAAAAAAAACACCAAAAAATAGAAATAATTGTAATCACACACACTAAAAAAATAGTATCAAATTAAAACTGCAGATCGTCACACAACAAATGAGCCCCCAAACAGCTCCATAAACGTAATTATAAACAAGTTTTGTGGGTGAAAAAAAATAAATAAATTTCAACGTTTTTCTTTTTTCTCTGTATTAAAACACAAGAAAGCTATATCAATGTGGTATCATCTTAACTGTACTAACCCATAGAATCGAGCTGACAGGTCATTTTTACTGCATAGGGAACACCGTAGAGACAAAATCTGTGAAACAGTGGCAGAATTGCATTTTGTTCCAATTCCATCCCGTTTGCAACTTTTTCTAGCTTCTCTCTACATCATATGCAATATTACATAGAGCCATTAGAAAGTACAACTTTTCCGGCAAAAACAAGCCCCATACGCCTATGTGAATGAAAAAATTAAAAAGGTTATGGCTCTGGAAAGGCATAGAGGAAAAATGCAAAAATAAAAAATCCCCCGAAACTCAAGGGGTTAAAGGTCATATGCTTTGCACCTGTTAAACTAATAACAGTGCTGGATACATACTTGTCTGGCCTTTGAAGTATAACTGCAGTAAAAACAGTGGGTGGTCCTGAGCCCAGCAAATATAAGGCTCTCTTCAGTAAACGCCTACTCCCTTGCATTGATTGATGTTGTTCCAGTCATTCTCTTCATCACTCTAATAATGAAATTAGACCTCCCCTTAAAACCAATGGTAATAGCAACAACCTGTTGTTTTTTTTTTGTTTTGTTTTTTAGCAGGGATCTATTTTTGGGAACAGGCATTGATCTTAAAAGGGTTGTCTCACTTCTGCAAATGGCATTTATCATGTAGAGAAAGTGAATACATTGAACTTACTAATGTATTGTGATTGTCCATATTGCTTCCTTTGCTGGCTGGATTCATTTTTCCATCACATTATACACTGCTCGTTTCCAGGGCTTATGGCCAGTGGTAGTGCTTTCAGAATATAGAAAGAAATGCCGGCTTTGCTGGTGGCTGGTACCGCTGGTGTCTGGAGTGCGCATAGACACACATGTGCAGCAATTCCTGTCCCTGCTACCTCGTATCTGTGATGCAGCAATGGCCATAACCCTAGGGAAACTTAATTTTTTTATTGAAACTAATTATGGCTTGAAATCAACTCTTATGTGTACGGACAGTGAAAATTAAAAAAGAAAATACAGCAGCACTAGTATAAATGATGCATGCCTTACTAGACACTGGTTCCAGGGACAGACTGAGAGCTTAAAGTTCCCCTGGAAAAAAAACACTAAATGAGGTCCCATGCTGTGGGCAGGTCCAAATTGACAGAAGGTGGGCAACACATGTAGGCAGGGATAACAGAAGTAGACAGGGCCAGCAATAATGTAATGTAGCACAAGATACAGCCCCAGAAGGACCAAATACTACAGTGCAGTACAAAATAGAAACATAGAATGTGCCGGCAGATAAGAACCATTTGGCCCATCTAGTCTGCCCAATATACTGAATACTATGAATAGCCCCTGGCCCTATCTTATATGAAGGATGGCCTTATGCCTATCCCATGCATGCTTAAACTCCTTCACTGTATTTGCAGCTACCACTTCTGCAGGAAGGCTATTCCATGCATCCACTACTCTCTCAGTAAAGTAATACTTCCTGATATTACTTATAAACCTTTGCCCCTCTATTTTAAAACTATGTGTCACAGAACCATGAACCAGACGTACAACAAGGGATAAGTGAAAATAAGAAGGCTTTATTGAAAATAAAGCTGTAAAGCAAAAGTCCAAACGGATGGCGAAACCGAAGCAGAGTCTTTGCGAAGCCAGAGGTCAGGAACCAGCAGGGTAGTCGGACGAAACCAGGATCAGGAACCAGCAGGGTAGTCGGACGAAACCAGGATCAGGAACCAGAAGCAGCAGCAGTCTAGAAGCATGTGAACACAGGAGGACCAAGCAAGGAACTGAAGCCACAGACCTCCTATATATATGAGCTAGGCATCCAGCTCCTCCCAGTGGGAAGGAGGAGCCGCAGGGTGGGAGGCTACAAGAAACCCAGAAACCAAGATGGCCGCCAGCACATGTCAAACGAAGGAGAACAGCAAGAAGGTAAGACCATGACAGTACCTCCCCCTCAAGGGCCCCTCCTCCGCGGAGTAAAGAACGGTTTCTGAGGGAAGCGTGCGTGGAAGGCTCGGAGCAAGGCAGGAGCATGGACATCTGCGGAGGGAACCCAGGAACGCTCCTCTGGACCATAACCACGCCAATGGACCAAAAACTGCACCCGACCGCGGACCAGGCGTGAGTCCAGGATATTGCTCACCTCATACTCCTCACGATTACCCACTTGGACCGGACGAGGCCGAGGAACCGAGGAAGTGAAACGATTACACACCAGTGGCTTCAACAGGGAGACATGAAACACGTTGGAGATCCGCATGCCAGGAGGAAGCGCAAGGGCATAGGCTACCGGGTTTACCCTGCGAAGCACTCGGAAGGGACCAACAAAGCGAGGCGCCAGCTTGGGAGTGGGCACTCGAAGGTTGAGGTTGCGGGTGGACAACCATACACGGTCTCCGACCTGGTAGGAAGGAGCAGGCGCTCGTCTGCGATCAGCCTGGAATCTCTGGCGCTGCGCAGAGACCTCAAGGGACTTCTGGATCAGTACCCAAGAAGCACGTAGGACGGAAAGGTGATCCTCCACAGCCGGAATATCCTGGGGAGAGAATACCTCCGGTAACACGGCAGGTTGGAACCCATAATTGGCCATGAAGGGAGACGTCCCAGAGGAAGAGTTCACCGCCGTGTTCCTGGCAAACTCAGCCCAAGGCAGGAGGTCAACCCAATTGTCTTGGTGATCGGAGACATAGCAACGAAGGAATTGCTCCAAGGCCTGATTGGATCGTTCTGCGGCCCCATTGGACTGAGGGTGGTAGGCCGAGGAGAAGGAGAGATGAATCCCCAACTGGGAGCAAAAGGCGCGCCAGAACCTGGACACAAACTGACATCCAGAATGTGGGCCTCCATGGATTCAGAATATACCAAGATGTCATCCAAATAGACCACCACACACTGCTGCAACAGGTCACGGAAAACATCGTTGATGAATTCCTGAAAGACTGCGGGCGCATTGCACAACCCAAAGGGCATAACCAAGGATTCATAATGACCGGTCCTGGTGTTAAACGCGGTCTTCCACTCATCGCCCGCCTTGATCCTTACCAGGTTATATGCCGCCCTCAGGTCGAGTTTGGTAAAGACCGTGGCCCCTTTAAGGCGATCGAACAGCTCGGAAATCAAGGGTATCGGGTAAGCGTTCTTGATCGTGATGCGATTGAGACCCCTGTAATCGATGCAAGGCCTCAACTCACCGCCCTTCTTTTTCACAAAGAAAAATCCAGCCCCTGCCGGGGACGAGGATTTGCGAATGTGTCCGCGTGAAAGCGCCTCCCTCACGTACTCCTCCATGGCCTCATTCTCCGCTACCGACAGTGGATAGACTTTGCCATGAGGAGGAACGGCACCAGATTGTAACTCTATGGCACAATCGTATGGGCGGTGCGGAGGTAGGGCAACCGCGCGCACCTTATCGAATACATCCCGGTACTCCTCGTATTCAGGAGGCAACAGAGAGTCCGAGGAAGTACACAGCAACTTGACAGACCCATGGATGCAACTAGCCCCACACTGCGGTGACCACGAGAGGATCTCGGCCGATCTCCAATCGAAAGTCGGATTATGCTTCCGGAGCCAGGGGTACCCCAAGACCACCGAGTAGTGTGGAGACGAAATAACCTGGAGGCAGACCGACTCTCTGTGAACGGCACCAATGGCTATCCCCACTGGAAGGGTCTCATGAGTCACGTGTGGCGGCAGAAGGGGTCTGCCGTCTATCGCCTCAAGAGCCAGTGGGGAACCTCGAGCCTGGAGAGGAATGGAATTGGCGGCAGCGAACACATTATCAATGAACAAACCACCGGCACCAGAGTCCACCAACGCCTGGGTCGTCACCGAGCCCCCGACCCAGGAGAGGACAACAGTGATCAGGGGTTTGTCAACACGGGAAACCGGGGTCGAGGAGACTCCACCCAAGATCTGCCCCGACAGGATCTCAGGTGCGAGCGTTTCCCGGACGGTTCGGACATGCCAACCGAAAATGCCCACCGAGACCACAGTACATGCATCGGCCCTCGCGTCTCCGGAGTACCCTCTCCCCCTCGGACAGGCGAGCAAACCCCAGCTGCATGGGTTCACCCCCAGACAAGTCATCCCCAGGAGGCGTGGGAGGAGAGGGAGGCACGGGTGGGACAACAAACGTAGGCGCCAATCTGTTAGAAAACCTCCGCAGGCTCTCCTTAAAGGAAGGTCTCTCCCTGAGTCTGGTGTCAATCAAAATCAGGAAAGAAATAAGAGACTCGAGCTCCACTGGTAGGTCCTTAGCTGCAACCTCATCCTTCAAGGCATCCGAGAGACCATGAGAGAAAGCAGCGACCAGAGCCTCATTATTCCAGCCCACCTCTGCTGCCAGGGTACGAAACTCAATGGCGTATTCAGCTACGGATCGTGAACCCTGTCTGATGGACATAAGGAGCTTCGCAGCAGAGGCAGCACGAGCCGGCACATCGAATACCTTCCGAAGAGAAGCAACAAAACCGGAAAACTCGGCAACCACCGGATTGTTGTTCTCCCATAAAGGGCTGGCCCAGGCCAAGGCCTTGTCCGAGAGCAGCGAGATCAAGAATCCCACCTTTGATCTCTCAGTGGGAAAGGCATGTGGCAGCAACTCGAAATAAATGCCCACCTGGTTAAGGAAACCTCGGCACTGAGTTGGCTCTCCCCCAAAGCGCTGTGGAAGAGGGGCAGAACCGGTCATACTCCGAAACACCGCAGGTGCAACAACAGGTGTCGGGGTAGACTCTGGCGCAACAACCGGAGCGGCAGTAGGAGCGGGCCCAGGAGCGACAACCGACCCATCGGCAACGGGAGCGAAATGAGCCGTGCGTTCAAGCAGGGTTTGCAACGCCACAGCGAACCGACCCAACAGGTGATCCTGCTGATCAAGTCTGGCAACCAGCGTGGGTAGCGAGGATGGCCCTGTACCGTCAGAATTCATGGCTTGGTCCTAATGTCACGGAACCATGAACCAGACGTACAACAAGGGATAAGTGAAAATAAGAAGGCTTTATTGAAAATAAAGCTGTAAAGCAAAAGTCCAAACGGATGGCGAAACCGAAGCAGAGTCTTTGCGAAGCCAGAGGTCAGGAACCAGAAGGGTAGTCAGACGAAGCCAGGATCAGGAACCAGCAGGGTAGTCAGACGAAGCCAGGATCAGGAACCAGCAGGGTAGTCGGACGAAACCAGGATCAGGAACCAGCAGGGTAGTCGGACGAAACCAGGATCAGGAACCAGAAGCAGCAGCAGTCTAGAAGCATGTGAACACAGGAGGACCAAGCAAGGAACTGAAGCCACAGACCTCCTATATATATGAGCTAGGCATCCAGCTCCTCCCAGTGGGAAGGAGGAGCCGCAGGGTGGGAGGCTACAAGAAACCCAGAAACCAAGATGGCCGCCAGCACATGTCAAACGAAGGAGAACAGCAAGAAGGTAAGACCATGACAGTACCTCCCCCTCAAGGGCCCCTCCTCCGCGGAGTAAAGAACGGTTTCTGAGGGAAGCGTGCGTGGAAGGCTCGGAGCAAGGCAGGAGCATGGACATCTGCGGAGGGAACCCAGGAACGCTCCTCT
Source organism: Bufo bufo (assembly GCF_905171765.1). Taxonomy (NCBI): domain Eukaryota; kingdom Metazoa; phylum Chordata; class Amphibia; order Anura; family Bufonidae; genus Bufo; species Bufo bufo. The sequence continues at coordinate 94,977,107 of NC_053390.1, forward strand.
GGACCATAACCACGCCAATGGACCAAAAACTGCACCCGACCGCGGACCAGGCGTGAGTCCAGGATATTGCTCACCTCATACTCCTCACGATTACCCACTTGGACCGGACGAGGCCGAGGAACCGAGGAAGTGAAACGATTACACACCAGTGGCTTCAACAGGGAGACATGAAACACGTTGGAGATCCGCATGCCAGGAGGAAGCGCAAGGGCATAGGCTACCGGGTTTACCCTGCGAAGCACTCGGAAGGGACCAACAAAGCGAGGCGCCAGCTTGGGAGTGGGCACTCGAAGGTTGAGGTTGCGGGTGGACAACCATACACGGTCTCCGACCTGGTAGGAAGGAGCAGGCGCTCGTCTGCGATCAGCCTGGAATCTCTGGCGCTGCGCAGAGACCTCAAGGGACTTCTGGATCAGTACCCAAGAAGCACGTAGGACGGAAAGGTGATCCTCCACAGCCGGAATATCCTGGGGAGAGAATACCTCCGGTAACACGGCAGGTTGGAACCCATAATTGGCCATGAAGGGAGACGTCCCAGAGGAAGAGTTCACCGCCGTGTTCCTGGCAAACTCAGCCCAAGGCAGGAGGTCAACCCAATTGTCTTGGTGATCGGAGACATAGCAACGAAGGAATTGCTCCAAGGCCTGATTGGATCGTTCTGCGGCCCCATTGGACTGAGGGTGGTAGGCCGAGGAGAAGGAGAGATGAATCCCCAACTGGGAGCAAAAGGCGCGCCAGAACCTGGACACAAACTGACATCCAGAATGTGGGCCTCCATGGATTCAGAATATACCAAGATGTCATCCAAATAGACCACCACACACTGCTGCAACAGGTCACGGAAAACATCGTTGATGAATTCCTGAAAGACTGCGGGCGCATTGCACAACCCAAAGGGCATAACCAAGGATTCATAATGACCGGTCCTGGTGTTAAACGCGGTCTTCCACTCATCGCCCGCCTTGATCCTTACCAGGTTATATGCCGCCCTCAGGTCGAGTTTGGTAAAGACCGTGGCCCCTTTAAGGCGATCGAACAGCTCGGAAATCAAGGGTATCGGGTAAGCGTTCTTGATCGTGATGCGATTGAGACCCCTGTAATCGATGCAAGGCCTCAACTCACCGCCCTTCTTTTTCACAAAGAAAAATCCAGCCCCTGCCGGGGACGAGGATTTGCGAATGTGTCCGCGTGAAAGCGCCTCCCTCACGTACTCCTCCATGGCCTCATTCTCCGCTACCGACAGTGGATAGACTTTGCCACGAGGAGGAACGGCACCAGATTGTAACTCTATGGCACAATCGTATGGGCGGTGCGGAGGTAGGGCAACCGCGCGCACCTTATCGAATACATCCCGGTACTCCTCGTATTCAGGAGGCAACAGAGAGTCCGAGGAAGTACACAGCAACTTGACAGACCCATGGATGCAACTAGCCCCACACTGCGGTGACCACGAGAGGATCTCGGCCGATCTCCAATCGAAAGTCGGATTATGCTTCCGGAGCCAGGGGTACCCCAAGACCACCGAGTAGTGTGGAGACGAAATAACCTGGAGGCAGACCGACTCTCTGTGAACGGCACCAATGGCTATCCCCACTGGAAGGGTCTCATGAGTCACGTGTGGCGGCAGAAGGGGTCTGCCGTCTATCGCCTCAAGAGCCAGTGGGGAACCTCGAGCCTGGAGAGGAATGGAATTGGCGGCAGCGAACACATTATCAATGAACAAACCACCGGCACCAGAGTCCACCAACGCCTGGGTCGTCACCGAGCCCCCGACCCAGGAGAGGACAACAGTGATCAGTGGTTTGTCAACACGGGAAACCGGGGACGAGGAGACTCCACCCAAGATCTGCCCCCGACAGGATCTCAGGTGCGAGCGTTTCCCGGACGGTTCGGACATGCCAACCGAAAATGCCCACCGAGACCACAGTACATGCATCGGCCCTCGCGTCTCCGGAGTACCCTCTCCCCCTCGGACAGGCGAGCAAACCCCAGCTGCATGGGTTCACCCCCAGACAAGTCATCCCCAGGAGGCGTGGGAGGAGAGGGAGGCACGGGTGGGACAACAAACGTAGGCGCCAATCTGTTAGAAAACCTCCGCAGGCTCTCCTTAAAGGAAGGTCTCTCCCTGAGTCTGGTGTCAATCAAAATCAGGAAAGAAATAAGAGACTCGAGCTCCACTGGTAGGTCCTTAGCTGCAACCTCATCCTTCAAGGCATCCGAGAGACCATGAGAGAAAGCAGCGACCAGAGCCTCATTATTCCAGCCCACCTCTGCTGCCAGGGTACGAAACTCAATGGCGTATTCAGCTACGGATCGTGAACCCTGTCTGATGGACATAAGGAGCTTCGCAGCAGAGGCAGCACGAGCCGGCACATCGAATACCTTCCGAAGAGAAGCAACAAAACCGGAAAACTCGGCAACCACCGGATTGTTGTTCTCCCATAAAGGGCTGGCCCAGGCCAAGGCCTTGTCCGAGAGCAGCGAGATCAAGAATCCCACCTTTGATCTCTCAGTGGGAAAGGCATGTGGCAGCAACTCGAAATAAATGCCCACCTGGTTAAGGAAACCTCGGCACTGAGTTGGCTCTCCCCCAAAGCGCTGTGGAAGAGGGGCAGAACCGGTCATACTCCGAAACACCGCAGGTGCAACAACAGGTGTCGGGGTAGACTCTGGCGCAACAACCGGAGCGGCAGTAGGAGCGGGCCCAGGAGCGACAACCGACCCATCGGCAACGGGAGCGAAATGAGCCGTGCGTTCAAGCAGGGTTTGCAACGCCACAGCGAACCGACCCAACAGGTGATCCTGCTGATCAAGTCTGGCAACCAGCGTGGGTAGCGAGGATGGCCCTGTACCGTCAGAATTCATGGCTTGGTCCTAATGTCACGGAACCATGAACCAGACGTACAACAAGGGATAAGTGAAAATAAGAAGGCTTTATTGAAAATAAAGCTGTAAAGCAAAAGTCCAAACGGATGGCGAAACCGAAGCAGAGTCTTTGCGAAGCCAGAGGTCAGGAACCAGAAGGGTAGTCAGACAAAGCCAGGATCAGGAACCAGCAGGGTAGTCAGACGAAGCCAGGATCAGGAACCAGCAGGGTAGTCGGACGAAACCAGGATCAGGAACCAGCAGGGTAGTCGGACGAAACCAGGATCAGGAACCAGAAGCAGCAGCAGTCTAGAAGCATGTGAACACAGGAGGACCAAGCAAGGAACTGAAGCCACAGACCTCCTATATATATGAGCTAGGCATCCAGCTCCTCCCAGTGGGAAGGAGGAGCCGCAGGGTGGGAGGCTACAAGAAACCCAGAAACCAAGATGGCCGCCAGCACATGTCAAACGAAGGAGAACAGCAAGAAGGTAAGACCATGACACTATGTCCTCTTGTAGCAGTTTTTCTTCTTTCAAATATTCACTCCTCTTTTACCTTGTTGATTCCCTTTATGTATTTAAAAGTTTCTATCATATCCCCTCTGTCTTGTCTTTCTTCCAAGCTATACATGTTAAGGTCCTTTAATCTTTCCTGGTAAGTTTTATCCTGCAATCCATGTACTAGTTTAGTAGCTCTTCTCTGAACTCTCTCCAAAGTATCAATATCCTTCTGGAGATATGGTCTCCAGTACTGAGCACAATACTCCAAATGAGGTCTCACTAGTGCTCTGTAGAGCGGCATGAGCACCTCCCTCTTTCTACTGGTAATTCCTCTTTCTATACATCCAAGCATTCTGCTAGCATTTCCTGCTGCTCTGTGACATTGTCTGCCTACCTTTAAGTCTTCTGAAATAATGACCCCTAAATCCCTTTCCTCAGATACTGAGGTTAGGACTGTATCACTGATTTTATATTCTGCTCTTGGGATTTTACGCCCCAGGTGCATTATTTTGCACTTATCAACATTACATTTTAGTTGCCAGATTTTTGACCATTTCTCTAGTTTTCCTAAATCCTTTTCCATTTGGTGTATTCCTCCAGGAACATCAACCCTGTTACAAATCTTTGTGTCATCAGCAAAAAGACACACCTTACCATTGAGGCCTTCTGCAATTTCGCTGATTAAAAATGCTGCCACCCCCATTGCATTATCCCAATGTATTGCCATACTAAGGATGGTGTAACAGTTGAATTCAGGAGGGAACCTGCGTCCACTGGCCAGGTGCATAAGTACCTAATGCATATAGTATTAATTAATGCTGAGACCATCAGATCATTATGTATCTATCTGCCGGCCATGAGGTGGGCTCTGGAGGGGCCCTGGACATTGGCCCACCAGGAAATTTCCCTGTAGGGACTATGGTCAGTCCGCCCCAACTGATTGACATGTCCCTCTAATCCAGCTGTTGCAAAACTACAACTCCCAGCATGCCTGGACAGCCTACAACTGTCGGATTACAGCAGGGCATTGTGGGAGTTGTAGTTTTACAACAGCTGGAGGGCCGAAAGTTGGGCATCCCTGGTCTAATACAATACCAAATGTTAGGCCACTAACCGCAGGCATGGGCGGCGGGCTCCCTCTTTTTCCTCCTGTCGTCCTGCTGACAAACATGGACAGCAACTTGCTTAACTCTGCTACATATGTTCTATGCCAGAGTTTCCTTCCTGCTGGAGACTTGCATTAGTGCTGAAGCTTGCATTGGTGTGTCTCTCTTCACCTAGGAGGCAACACACACGCCATTTGTCTCAGCAGCCAATGGCCGGATTGCAACAGGTATTTAAAGGCACTTCCTACTACAGGAAGTTGCCTGAGTAACCTCAGTGTCTAGCCTCTGTGCAAATCAGTTTATCTTGTCTGCCTTCCTGTGTACTGAATCCTGCTATTGTACTCCTGGACTTTGCTTTCTGCCACCTGCCTCTGACCTCGGACTTCGTTTATGGACTTTGCCTGTTTGCCACCTGCCCCTGACCTCGGATCTTGTTTGCTGACTTCGCTTGATTGCCGCCTGTCCTGACCCATACCTCCAGGCCTCGTACGTCCCCTTGGTGCTTGCACCGAGCACTCTGACCCCCTGGTCAGCTGCCACTGACTTGGGGACTACTCTGGAGTGGCATTTGGCAGCTACCCTACAGCCCAAGCCTATCCCCACCATCAGGGGCTCTAGTGAATACCAGGTAGCTGCTTAGTTACGCCCCTCCGGAGTATACCCAGTCAGTGGCGCAGTGGGTCCACACCCGCTTGCATAACACCCAAACTGGAAGGCAGCAAGGCTCACACTGAGCTGAAATGGGGCATTGGGTACAATTAAGGATCATACATGCCTGAGTTTTGACAGATCTTAGTTGCTGTAATATTTGTATAGAGCTGTATTGACACTGTATGAGAAATGACTAATTAGCAAATGATAAAAATACATTAGGAGGAAGGGTAAACCTTCTGAAATGATTCTTCTTGTAGAGACTTTTGCTGACTAATGGATCTTGTGACATCTTCCTATTCTGCAGAGCTTAATAGGAAAATTACCATTGAAGGTCTGGGAGCCCCCTCACATGGCCCTTAGCAGCCACGACAACCCATCAGCACCCCACGATTTCCCTCTGACTCACGCTCAGATACCCTGTATGCTAGTGACTGCACCATCTGGGGTGCTGAATAACCGGGATTGGAGTAATCTCCAATGCCACTCATTGTGGGAGAGTGTCAGCTGCTTCCATCACTTTCATTTAAATGAAGTTGCCATTAATTACTGCTTATACAATAGTGCTATTGTTCTCTCTATTTCTAGTTTAAAATGTAATGTCTTGTTTTTACCTTACTGAGCTTTGCAACATCATAAAATGGCAGCAAAGATATGTAAAATTTTGTATTCACAGTTCTGCTAATTGTCCTACTGAGAGTATAAATTTCATCTGGAAGTTTGTCAGAACATCATTGAATGTCAGTCTGGCATTAGCTGCGGTGTATGATGTATTCCAGGTTTCACTGTGCAACCTTCTATAGAGCGACAGTACGAATTGGTCTGCTGCATAAGAATAATACAGTGCTAGACAATAACGATAGCTGCACAGTATTAATGTTCATCTAATGTTCAGGCTGCATGCAGATGACCGTATTTTTCATCTGTGTGCTATATGCAATTTGTTGTGGATAACTCACTGACCTATTCACTAGAGTTGAGCGGACACCTGGATGTTCGGGTTTGATGGGTTCGGCCGAACTTTGAAAAAAAGTTCAAGTTCGGGACCCAAACTTGACCCCGAACCCCATTGAAGTCAATGGGGACCCGAACTTTTGAGCACTAAAATGGTGTAAAAATGTCATGGAAAGGGCTAGAGGGCTGCAAATGGCATCAAAATGTGGTTAAGAGCATGGCAAGTGCTCTGCAAACACATGTGGATAGGGAAATGACTTGAAATAACATAAAATACATAAAAATAAAAAAAATTATCTTGATCTAGGAGGATGAGGTCCATATGGAGTAGGAGGTTGAGGAGGCATGGATGTGGCGGTGTAGGTGGAAGCGGCGGTGGAGGAGGTAGCCTACACTGGTTTTTGGTTTTTAATTTTATTTTTTAAATTAGGGTACACCCCAAAACATTGGGAAATATAACCTGTGATAACCCCCTCCAGTCGTGCTAAACACACTTTCAGACAATACACTGGCTGCAGGCCAGCACCTCCAAGGGGTAAAGGGCAAGCTCAGGCCATGTGCCCAATTTGGAGACCCAAAAGTTTCAGGGGCTAACCCCTGTCAGTCAGTTTGTGTAGCCATGTGCAAACTTATTGCCCCACCATGTCGCACGTCCCCGTGATGTTCACGATCCAATTTGATATCTGCTCTATCAACTTTCGATGTTCTTTTCTGCACCTACCATGGTGATCACGGGTGGTGGGAATCAGGGTTCCATGCCGGAGAGGGAGCGTGAGAAAGAGAGACCACATCCAAGGGAGGATTCATTTTTTCAAATTTCTAATTATAGAGTTGAATTATGGGACAAATTATTAAAGCATAAAAGTGTGACAACTTTTTAAAGTTTAAGTATTGAACAAAAGGATGTGGCGCGCATTAATTACTGAATAATATATAAAATTTTATTCCCTGTCACCTATGCAGAACAGGGGTTTATTCACGTCTAAAATTATATAATGTCAACCCAAGAATGTAACAGAAAAATTAGTTAAATTTAGTAACCTGTCTACTTGGTAGAGCAGGGGTCTATGACAGAGAAAAATTGTTTATTGTCACCCGAAAATGTTAAAGTAAAATTATTGAAATTTATTAAGCTGTCAACTAGGTAGAGGAGGGGTATATTACACCCAAAAATTTATTGAATTTCACCAAAAAATGTAACAGACCAAATTTTTTTTTTTTACCTGTCTACTAGGTATAGCAGTGGTACTTCACACCCTAAAATTGGTGAATTTCACCAGAAAATGTAACTGAAAAAGTAGTGAAATGACATAAACTAAAATACGTACAAATAAAAAAAAAAAATTTGATTTATGAGGTGGAGTTCCATATGGAGTAGGAGTTTGAGGAGGCGGTAGACGTAGAGGTGTAGGTGGAAGCGGTGGTGCAGGAGGACGAGGTAGCCAACACAGGTTTTTGGTTTTAATAAAGTTTTTAAAAATTAGGGTACACTCCAAAAGAGTGAAATATCCAAAATACAAGAATGAGCAATTGCGCTGCAGTATAACAATGGCTGGTTAGTGTAGGTATACATGTCTATTCTGTACAAGGTACGGACAAGTCCTGTGGGATCCATGCCTGGTTCATATTAATGAACGTGAGCTTGTCCACATTGGCTGTGAACAGGCGGCTGCGCTTGTCTGTGATGACGCCCCCTGCCATGCTAAACAAACGTTCAGATAATACACTAGCTGCAGGGCAGGCCAGCACCTCCAAGGTGTAATGGGCAAGCTCAGGCCATGTGTCCAATTTGGAGACCCAGAAGTGGAAGGGGGCAGACCCGTCATTCAGTACGTGTAGGCGTGTGCACACATACTGCTCCACCATGTTGGTGAAATGCTGCCTCCTGCTAAGACGTTCCATATCAGCTGGTGGTGCTGGTTGTTGTGGCGTGCTGACAAAGCTTTTCCACATTTCGGTTATGCTAACCCTGCCTTCTGAGGTGCTGGCGGTGCCCCAGCTGCGTTGGCGACCTCTTTCTCATCCTCTGCCTTCACCTTGTGCTTCCACTGTGCCCCCGCTGTCAGGTGGGAATGCCACCAGCAGTGCGTCTACCAGAGTGCGCTTGTACTCGCGCATCTTACGATCACACTCCAGTGACGGAATTAAGGACGGTACGTTGTCCTTCTAACGGGGATCCAGCAGCGTGGCCACCCAGTAATCAGCACAAGTTAGAATGTGGGCAACTCGGCGGTCATTGCGGAGACACTGCAGCATGTAATCGCTCATGTGTGCCAGGCTGCCCAGAGGCAACGAAAAGCTGTCCTCTGTGGGAGGTGTATCGTCTGTGTCCTCTGTATCCCCCCAGCCACGCACCAGTGATGGCCATGAGCTGGCCTGGGTGCCAGCCTGCTGTGAACATGGTTCCTCCTCCTCCTCAATCTCCTCCTCCTCATTTTCCACCTCGTCATCCTCCAGAACTGTGCCCTGGCTAGAAAATTGTGTACCTGGCGTTTGTGGGTGCAGGAACCCACCCTCTAAGCCACTTGTGAATGACTGGCCGGAAACCCTATAAAATGATCCCTCTTCCTCCTCCTCCTTCTGTACCACATCCTCTTCCATCATCGCCAGCAGCGTTTGTTCAAGGAGGCATAGAAGTGGGATAGTTACGCTGAGAACGGCGTTATCGGCACTGGCCATGTTGGTGGAGTACTTGAAACGGCGCAACAAGGAAGCAACAAGGAACACAGGTCTCGCATAGAGGCCCAGTCATTGGTGGTGAAGTGGTGAAGTGGTGCTGTTCCGCCGAGTGACTCACCCGTGCTGCAGCTGAAACTACACTATGATCTGCTGCTGCTCGCACAGTCTGGCTAGCATGTGCAAGGTGGAGTTCCACCTTGTGGGCACGTCGCATATGAGGCGGTGAGCGGGAAGGCCGAAGTTACGCTGCAGCGCTGACAGGCGAGCAGCAGCAGGGTGAGAACGCTGAAAGCGGGCACAGACGTCCCGCACTTTATGCAGCAGCTCTGACATATCAGGCTAATTTTTAAGGAATCTCTGCACCACCAAATTTAGCACATGCGCCAGGCAAGGGATGTGCGTCAAACTGGCTAGTTGTCACGGAACCATGAACCAGACGTACAAGAGATAAGTGAAAATAAGAAAGCTTTATTGAAAATAAAGCTGTAAAGCAAAAGTCCAAACGAATGGTGAAACCGAAGCAGAGTCTTTGAGAGGCCAGAGATCAGGAACCAGAAGGGTAGTCAGACGAAGCCAGGATCAGGAACCAGCAGGGTAGTCAGACGAAGCCAGGATCAGGAACCAGCAGGGTAGTCAGACGAAGCCAGGATCAGGAACCAGAAGCAGCAGCAGTCTTAGAAGCATGTGAACACAGGAGGACCAAGCAAGGAACTGAAGCCACAGACCTCCTATATATATGAGCTAGGCATCCAGCTCCTCCCAGTGGGAAGGAGGAGCCGCAGGGTGGAAGGCTACAAGAAACCCAGAAACCAAGATGGCCGCCAGCACATGTCAAACGAAGGAGAACAGCAAGAAGGTAAGACCATGACAGTACCTCCCCCTCAAGGGCCCCTCCTCCGCGGAGCAAAAAACGGTTTCTGAGGGAAGCGTGCGTGGAAGGCTCGGAGCAAGGCAGGAGCATGGACATCTGCGGAGGAAACCCAAGAACGCTCCTCTGGACCATAACCACGCCAATGGACCAAAAACTGCACCCGACCGCGGACCAGGCGTGAGTCCAGGATATTGCTCACCTCATACTCCTCATGATTGCCCACTCGGACCAGACGAGGCCGAGGAACCGAGGAAGTGAAACGATTACACACCAGTGGCTTCAACAGGGAGACATGAAACACGTTAGAGATCCGCATGCCAGGAGGAAGCGCAAGGGCATAGGCTACCGGGTTTACCCTGCGAAGCACTCGGAAGGGACCAACAAAGCGAGGCGCCAGCTTGGGAGTGGGCACTCGAAGGTTGAGGTTGCGGGTGGACAACCATACACGGTCTCCGACCTGGTAGGAAGGAGCAGGCGCTCGTCTGCGATCAGCCTGGAGTCTCTGGCGCTGCGCAGAGGCCTCAAGGGACTTCTGGATCTGTACCCAAGAAGCACGTAGGACGGAAAGGTGATCCTCCACAGCCGGAATATCCTGGGGAGAGAATACCTCCGGTAACACGGCAGGTTGGAACCCATAATTGGCCATGAAGGGAGACGTCCCAGAGGAAGAGTTCACCGCCGTGTTCCTGGCAAACTCAGCCCAAGGCAGAAGGTCAACCCAATTGTCTTGGTGATCGGAGACATAGCAACGAAGGAATTGCTCCAAGGCCTGATTGGATCGTTCTGCGGCCCCATTGGACTGAGGGTGGTAGGCCGAGGAGAAGGAGAGATGGATCCCCAACTGGGAGCAAAAGGCGCGCCAGAACCTGGACACAAACTGACTCCCCCGATCCGACACAATCTCCTTGGGCAAACCGTGCAACCGGAAGACCTCCCTGGCAAAAATCGTGGCCAACTCTTGTGCAGAGGGTAACTTCTTGAGAGGAACACAGTGGCACATTTTGGAAAACCGATCCACAATCATGAGAATGACCGTATGGCCTCGGGATGCAGGGAGGTCCACAATGAAATCCATCCCCAGGTGTGACCATGGGCGCTCCCCGGTGGCTATGGGTTGCAGAAGGCCCAACGGAAGGTGCCGAGGGGACTTACTCTGGGCACAAACGGAGCATGCCGCTACATATGCGGCGATGTCGGAACGTAGGGAAGGCCACCAGAACAGACGTGAAACAGCCCAGGACAGCTGATTCTTTCCAGGATGCCCCGCGGTCTTGGAGTTATGGTAGGTTCGCAACAACCGAGTGCGCAACTCCTCAGGCACAAAACATCTGCCGTTGGGTCTCCCAGAGGGAGCACCAGATTGAGCCGCCAAAATCTGCTCACCCAGGGGAGAGGTCAGGCTGGTGCGAATGGCGGCCAGGATCTGATTCGGAGGTATGACCGAAGTCGGAATCGACTCCTCCCTGGACAGCTCGGAGTACTGCCGTGATAGGGCATCCGCCCTGATGTTCTTGGAACCGGGTAGGTAGGAGACCACGTAATTAAAACGTGACAAGAACAGAGCCCATCTGGCCTGACGTGGTGTCAATCTCTTGGCCTCAGAAAGGTAGGTCAGATTCTTATGGTCCGTCAGGATGAGAACCACCGAACCCTCGAGCAAGTGCCTCCATTCTTTAAGGGCCTGCACGATGGCCAATAACTCCCTGTCACCAATCTGATAGTTGCACTCCGCGAAAGACAGTTTCCGGGAGTAAAACCCACAAGGAAGCAGAGGACCCTCTGGTGTTCTACGCTGAGACAGAAGGGCGCCTACTCCCGTCTCAGACGCGTCCACCTCGAGGACAAAGGGCAACCCAGGGTTGGGATGCGACAGAATCGGAGCCGACACAAAAGCGGACTTTAGGGCCTCAAAAGCTCGGATGGCCTCGAGCGGCCAGACCTGGGAATTACTGCCCTTCCTGGTCAGATCCGTGAGAGGCTTGGCCAGCATGGAAAAGTCCCTGATGAACTTCCGATAATAATTGGCGAAGCCCAAAAAGCGCTGCAGGGAACGAAGACCACTGGGCTGGGACCACTGTAAGACAGCCGAAACCTTCTCAGGATCCATGGAGAACCCCTCAGCGGAAATGATGTAACCTAAGAAGGTTACCTGGGATCGGTGAAATTCGCATTTCTCAAGCTTACCGAACAGCTTGTTCTCTCGTAACCGTTGCAACACTCGTCTGACATCCAGAATGTGGGCCTCCATGGATTCAGAATATACCAAGATGTCATCCAAATAGACCACCACACACTGCTGCAACAGGTCACGGAAAACATCGTTGATGAATTCCTGAAAGACTGCGGGCGCATTGCACAACCCAAAGGGCATAACCAAGGATTCATAATGACCGGTCCTGGTGTTAAACGCGGTCTTCCACTCATCGCCCGCCTTGATCCTTACCAGGTTATATGCCGCCCTCAGGTCGAGTTTGGTAAAGACCGTGGCCCCTTTAAGGCGATCGAATAACTCGGAAATCAAGGGTATCGGGTAAGCGTTCTTGATCGTGATGCGATTGAGACCCCTGTAATCGATGCAAGGCCTCAACTCACCGCCCTTCTTTTTCACAAAGAAAAATCCAGCCCCTGCCGGGGACGAGGATTTGCGAATGTGTCCGCGTGAAAGCGCCTCCCTCACGTACTCCTCCATGGCCTCATTCTCCGCTACCGACAGTGGATAGACTTTGCCACGAGGAGGAACGGCACCAGGTTGTAACTCTATGGCACAATCGTATGGGCGGTGCGGAGGTAGGGCAACCGCGCGCACCTTATCGAATACATCCCGGTACTCCTCGTATTCAGGAGGCAACAGAGAGTCCGAGGAAGTACACAGCAACTTGACAGACCCATGGATGCAACTAGCCCCACACTGCGGTGACCACGAGAGGATCTCGGCCGATCTCCAATCGAAAGTCGGATTATGCTTCTGGAGCCAGGGGTACCCCAAGACCACCGAGTAGTGTGGAGACGAAATAACCTGGAGGCAGACCGACTCTCTGTGAACGGCACCAATGGCTATCCCCACTGGAAGGGTCTCATGAGTCACGTGTGACGACAGAAGGGGTCTGCCGTCTATCGCCTCAAGAGCCAGTGGGGAACCTCGAGCCTGCAGAGGAATGGAATTGGCGGCAGCGAACACACTATCAATGAACAAACCACCAGCACCAGAGTCCACCAACGCCTGGATCGTCACCGAGCCCCCGACCCAGGAGAGGACAACAGTGATCAGTGGTTTGTCAACACGGGAAACCGGGGTCAAGGAGACTCCACCCAAGATCTGCCCCCGACAGGATCTCAGGTACGAGCGTTTCCCGGACGGTTCGGACATGCCAACCGAAAATGCCCAACGAGACCACAGTACATGCATCGACCCTCGCGTCTCCGGAGTACCCTCTCCCCCTCGGACAGGCGAGCAAACCCCAGCTGCATGGGTTCACCCCCAGACAAGTCATCCCCAGGAGGCGTGGGAGGAGAGGGAGGCACGGGTGGGACAGCAAACGTAGGCGCCAATCTGTTAGAAGACCTCCGCAGGCTCTCCTTAAAGGAAGGTCTCTCCCTGAGTCTGGTGTCAATCAAAATCAGGAAAGAAATAAGAGACTCGAGCTCCACTGGTAGGTCCTTAGCTGCAACCTCATCCTTCAAGGCATCCGAGAGACCATGAGAGAAAGCAGCGACCAGAGCCTCATTATTCCAGCCCACCTCTGCTGCCAGGGTACGAAACTCAATGGCGTATTCAGCTACGGATCGTGAACCCTGTCTGATGGACATAAGGAGCTTCGCGGCAGAGGCAGCACGAGCCGGCACATCGAATACCTTCCGAAGAGAAGCAACAAAACCGGAAAACTCGGCAACCACCGGATTGTTGTTCTCCCATAAAGGGCTGGCCCAGGCCAAGGCCTTGTCCGAGAGCAGCGAGATCAAGAAGCCCACCTTTGATCTCTCAGTAGGAAAGGCATGTGGCAGCAACTCGAAATAAATGCCCACCTGGTTAAGGAAACCTCGGCACTGAGTTGGCTCTCCCCCAAAGCGCTGTGGAAGAGGGGCAGAACCGGTCATACCCCGAAACACCGCAGGCGCAACAACAGGTGTCGGGGTAGACTCTGGCGCAACAACCGGAGCGGCAGTAGGAGCGACAACCGACCCATCGGCAACGGGAGCGAAATGAGCCGTGCGTTCAAGCAGGGTTTGCAACGCCACAGCGAACCGACCCAACAGGTGATCCTGCTGATAAAGTCTGGCAACCAGCATGGGTAGCGAGGATGGCCCTGTACCGTCAGAACTCATGGCTTGGTCCTAATGTCACGGAACCATGAACCAGACGTACAAGAGATAAGTGAAAATAAGAAGGCTTTATTGAAAATAAAGCTGTAAAGCAAAAGTCCAAACGAATGGTGAAACCGAAACAGAGTCTTTGAGAGGCCAGAGATCAGGAACCAGAAGGGTAGTCAGACGAAGCCAGGATCAGGAACCAGCAGGGTAGTCAGACGAAGCCAGGATCAGGAACCAGCAGGGTAGTCAGACGAAGCCAGGATCAGGAACCAGAAGCAGCAGTCTTAGAAGCATGTGAACACAGGAGGACCAAGCAAGGAACTGAAGCCACAGACCTCCTATATATATGAGCTAGGCATCCAGCTCCTCCCAGTGGGAAGGAGGAGCCGCAGGGTGGAAGGCTACAAGAAACCCAGAAACCAAGATGGCCGCCAGCACATGTCAAACGAAGGAGAACAGCAAGAAGGTAAGACCATGACACTAGTCCCAGAGCTGCTATGAGATTTTGCCCATTATCGCACACTACCAGGCCGGGCTTCAGGCAGACTGGCACCAACCACTCATCGGTCTGTTGTTCAAGGCCCGTCCACAGCTCCTGCGCGGTGTGGGGTTTGTCCCCAAAACAGATAAGTTTTAAAACAGCCTGCTGTCGTTTACCCCTGGCTCTGCTGAAGTTAGTGGTGAAGGTGTTACGATGACCGGATGAGGAGCTGGTAGAGGATGAGGAATCAGAGTAGGAGGAGGAAGCAACAGGAGGCAAACTAAAGCTCCCTGCAATCCTCGTGGTGGAAGATAGTGTTGAGCGAGAATATTCGAATTGCGAATTTTTTTCTCGAATATCGCAATTTCGAGATTTCGCGAATATTTAGAATATCGTTCTATATATTCGCGAAATCGAATATTCGTTTTTTTTTCTTTTTTTTTTATTATATTTTTTTCTTTCCCACTTCCCTAAAGTTGTTCTTACCTGTCCTTTGGATTCCTGGCTTCCTGGCTGCTCCAGTCAGTGGCGTTTTCAACTTACTGCTATATTCCATATTAGCTAAATTACAATCTAATCTATATGTGTATTTTACGAAATTTTGCAATAGTCGCAATTGCGATGCGAGTAATATAACACAAAATATTCGCATGAAGATTTCAACTTAGCATTGCTATACTCCATATTCTAGCCTAATATGGAATATAGCTGTGCTAAGTTAGCACTGCTATATTCCATATTAGGCTAGAATATGGAGTATAGCAGTGCTAAGTTGAAATCTTCATGCGAATATTTCGTGTTATATAAGTCGCATCGCAATTTCGACTTTTTCAAATGTTCTTAATATTGCTCTACCTTCGTCTTTTAGAAATTTCGTAATATTGTTCTAACTTCGTCTCTTAGAATATTACGAATATTCTAAAAGACGAAGTTAGAGCAATATTACGAAATTTCGTAAAATACACATATAGATTGTAATTTAGCTAATATAGTGCTATAATCCCTTTTTTTTCCTGTAATTTTTTTTTGCCTCTTCTGAACTTAAGTTTTGTAAAATATGTACACTATTAAAAATTATTACTATAGCAGTATATTAGCTTAAATACAATCTATGTGTATTTTACGAAATTTCGTAATATTGCTCTAACTTCGTCTTTTAGAATATTACGAATATTCTAAAAGATGAAGTTAGAGCAATATTAAGAACATTTGCAAAAGTCGAAATTGCGATGCGAGTAATATAACACGAAATAGTCGCATGAAGATTTCAACTTAGCACAGCTATATTCCATATTCTAGCCTAATATGGAATATAGCAGTGCTAACTTAGCACAGCTATATTCCATATTAGGCTAGAATATGGAATATAGCAGTGCTAAGTTTAAATCTTCATGCGACTATTTCGTGTTATATTACTCGCATCGCAATTTCGACTTTTGCAAATGTTCTTAATATTGCTCTAACTTCGTTTTTTAGAATATTCGTAATATTCTAAGAGACGAAGTTAGAGCAATATTACGAAATTTCGTAAAATACACATATTAGCCTAGCCATAGTCATTAGCATAGGAACGTTGCCTTATACTATCAAGATAAATTTTCGCAATATGCGAAAAAATAATTTCGCGATAATTGGAATAATTGCGAATATTCGATTTCGACGAATATAACACGAATATTCATGCGAATATTCGCGAAATATCGCTAAATCGAATATGGCACCTCCCGCTCATCACTAGTGGAAGAACATGTGCCAAACTGCTATCCGCCTCAGGCCCAGCCGCCACTGCATTTACCCAGTGTGCAGTTATGGAGATATAACATCCCTGACCGTGCTTACTGGTCCACGTATCCGTAGTCAGGTGCACCTTGCCACAGATGGCGTTGCGCAGTGCACACCTGATTTTGTCCCCTACTTGGTTGTGCAGGGAAGGAATGGCTCGCCTGGAAAACTAATGGCGGCTGGGCATGACGTACTGTGGGACAGCCACCGCCATAAGGCCTTTAAAACTATCCGTCTCCACCAGACGGAATGACAGCATTTCAAAGGCCAGTAATTTTGAAACGCTGGCATTCAGGGCCAGGAATCGCGGGTGGGTAGAGGGGTACTTCCTCTTCCTCTCCAGCGTTTGGGAGATGGAGAGCTGAACGCTTCCGTGGGACATTGTGGAGATGCTTGGTGACCCAGGTGGTGGTGTTGCTGGAAGATCCTCTGTTTGCGGGGTGGCAGGTGGCACTGTCACGCCATAGGTGGATGAAGAGGCCGAGACTGCAGCAGAAGATGAAGCAGGAGGAGCCAGAGGTGTCTACTCCACTGCAGCTCGTGCTTTGCACTTAAATGCCTGGTCATGCAGGTTGTGCTCAGGTTGAGAACGTTTATGCCTCGCTTCAGGCTCTGATTGCACAGCGTGCAAACCACTTGTGTCTTGTCGTCAGCACATTGTCTGAAGAACTGCCACGCCAGGTGTGCTCGGTCCCTTGTTGCGGTGGGCAGTATCAGGCGTACTGTTTAGAGGACGGCCGCTCCGCTTTTGCACCCTGCTCCCTCTTCAGCTGTGCTGGGTCTGTGCGACCACCGCCTCTTCCTCCGAACTACATAGGTCACTCGCATGACCTTGATTCCATGTGGAGTCGAGGACCTCATCGTCCTCCACATCATCTTCCACCCAGTCTTCACCTGCACTTCTTGTCGGTCTGCAAACGTTCAAAAGCCCCTGCAGTTGGCACCTGTGTTTTGTCATCATCCAAGACGTGCTGCGATGGTCCTCCCATTGACTCATCTTGAAAGATAAGTGGTTGGGCATCGGTGCACTCAATCTCTTCCACTTCTGGGGCAGGGCTAGGTGGATGGCCCTGGGAAACCCTGCTAACAGAGTCATCAAAAAGCATAAGAGACTGCTGCATGACTTGGGGCTCAGACTGCTTGGCTGATTTGCAAGAGGGTGAGGTGAAAGACTGATGGACATCGGCTGCAGGTGCCAACTGTGGTCTTTCAGCATGAGACTGGGTGGGAGACAATGTGAAGGAACTGGAGCCACTGTCAGCAACCCAATCTACTATCGCCTGTACTTGTTAAGGCCTTACCATTCGTAGAGCCGCATTAGGCCTGACCAAATACCGCTGCAGGTTCTGTCACCTACTCACACCTGAGTAAGGGGTTTCACTTTTCCGTGTAGCTGGCACAGATCGACCATGTCCTTTCCCTGCAACAGAAGCTCCACCAGCAGCACAAATACCTGAATAAAACCCTTGTATTTAAAGGGAATTTCAAACGTCTTGATGATGTAAGGGCGGAACAATTGTGTATTTTGCCCCAAAAAGGGTGTTTTATTAATAGAAGAATATAAGCCCTGTATATACAGGTTGTATCTCACACGGCCTGACCCACATTAGGATGCAATTAAAGATTTGTGCACCAAATGGCGGTATTTCAAATACCTGAATAGAACCCCTGTATTTTAAGGGTGTATCTCACAATGACATCTGCAGCACAGGCTGCCAACTAAAAATGTTTTGCCCAAACGGGTGTTAGTTTAATAACTGAATATTACAGCAGTATATAACCCTGGAATTTCAAACGTGCTGATGCTGCAAGGGCACAACAATTTAGTATTTTGCCCCCAAAAAGGGTGTTTTATTAATAGAAGAATATAAGCCCTGTATATACAGGGTGTATCTCACATGGCCTGACCCACACTAGGCCTCAATTAAAGATTTGTGCACTGAATGGCGGTATTTCAAATACCTGAATAGAACCACACTATGTAAAGGCTGTATCTCACAATGACATATGCAGCAAAGGCTGCAAAATAAACTTTTTTTTTCCCCAAACGGGTGTTAGTTTAATAACTGAATATGACAGAAGTATATGACCCTGGAATTTCAAACGTGCTGATGATGCAAGGCCTGAAAAATTGTGTATTTTGCACAAAAAAAGGCATTTTATTAATAAAAGAATCAAACCCCTATATTTAAAAGGTGTATCTCACACGACCTGAACCAGACTAGGCCTTCTTTTAATTTTGTTTGCCCAAAATGGCTGTATTTAAAATACCTGAATAGAACTCCTGTATATACAGGGTGTATCACACACGCCCTGATCCACACTAGGCCGCAATAAAATTTGTTTGCCCAAAATGGCTGTATTTCAAATACCTGAATAGAAGCCCTATATTTAAAGTTTTTTTTCACACTCCCTGATCCACACTAGGACGCTATCAAAGAGTTGTGCCCAAAATGGCTTTATTTCAAATAACTGAATAGAAAGACAATATGTAAAGGCTCACAATGACATCTGCAGCAAAGGCTGCCAACTAAATTTTTTTTGCCCAAACGGGTGTTTGTTTAATAACTGAATTTGACAGCAGTATATAACCCTGGAATTTCACACGTGCTGATGCTGCAAGGCCAGAAAAATAGTGGAATCTGGCAAAAAAGTATGTTTTTAAAAATCAAGAAAATTATGGCTGTATTTCTAGCTTAAATTGAACACTCACTAATCCAGATGTTGTATATTGGCAAAAAAGTTTTTTTTGGGTAACAGAATATGAAAGCTGTATATATTAAACTTGAATTTAACACTTGCAGATCAGAAAAATAATGGTTTTTGGCAAAAAAAAGTGTGTTTTTAAAAACCCAGAAAATGATGACTGTATTTCTAGCTTAAATTGCACACTCACTAATCCAGATGTTGAATATTGCCAAAAAAGTGTTTTTTTGGTAACAGAATATGAAAGCTATATATATTAAACTTGAATTTAACACTTCCAGATCAGCTTGCATAAAATGGCCGCCGCCGCCCACCTAACTGACTTATAAATTTTTTTTTTTTTTTTCAGTCACTGGGCTCAGGGCAGGATAAAAAAATTGTGCCCTGCACCCACACAACACACTGTATGTAGATCGCTGAGTTAGATTCACGTTTTCAGCAAAGGTTTTCTCTTATTCTCTCCCTGAAATCACCAGCAGCATCCTCTCCCTACACTAAGCACAGCAGAGTGACGTGCAGCGCTACATGACTGCAGCTTATATAGAGGCTGGGTCACATGCTACACTGGCCAATCACAGCCATGCCATTAGTAGGCATGGCTGTGATGGCTTCTAAGGGCACAGAGTTAAACGCTTGGTGATTGGCTGCTCTGCAGCCTTTCAAAAAGCGCCTAGAAATCGCCGAACACCGAACCCGAACTTTTACTGAAATGTTCGGGTTCGGACTGGGGTCCAAAAATCCTAAAGTTCGGTACGAACCC
The DNA here is from genome assembly GCF_905171765.1 of Bufo bufo. NCBI lineage: Eukaryota > Metazoa > Chordata > Amphibia > Anura > Bufonidae > Bufo > Bufo bufo. Next base: position 94,996,773 of record NC_053390.1, read on the forward strand.
GAACTTTACAGTTCGGGTTCACTCAACCCTACTATTCACTTGTAGTAGACCATGCACACCCAGAGTTTTTAAAGGAATAGCCTTTCTGTAAATTGTAGAACATATCCTACTCCATATTGCAGACGAGAATGCCCATTTCTGTTGGAAGAGATAAAAATATGGAATTGATTACAACCTAATGTATTCTTTTGGATCGCAGCCATAGCCATATTGTCATCTCTGTGAATGGCCAGCAATGGGTGTTGTCATTGCCACACCTCTCCAAATGGCCAGCAGGGGGTGTCCACTCATAGTCATCTTGGTTACACAGCTCCAAATGGCCAGTAGTGCTTATCCATTCATAGTCAACATAGCCACACCGCTCCGAATGGCCAGCAGTGGGTGTCCACTCATAGTCATCATGGTTGCACTGACCCAACTGGCCAGCAGTGGGTGTCCACTCATAGTCATCGTGGTTGCACAACTACAAATAGTCAGCTGTAGGTGTGCAGTCATAGTTGTTATGGCTGCATCACTACAAGTGCTGTGCAGTCCCAGTCTCTAAAAGAGCACTCCATTGGCAGGTCATTTCTGGTTAGGGATCATCTATAGCGGTATACTACCTAGTATTTGTGCTCTTGTTCTATTTGATTTTCAGAGAAGAACCTAGTAGAATAAAAAGTTTGTATTCACATTACTACTGATAATAAAAACTCCACAAAAGGTTTGTAATGACCTCCCCTGCCCCTAGCTAGTGATATCAGTAGCTTGGCATGGTGAAAACTGCTGATAGATTCCCTTTAAAAGGTTTTTCCAGTATTTAAATATTGATGGCATTTCCTGAGGATAATATTAGATCGTCAAGGGTCCAACTCCCTGGTCCCCACCGATCAGCTGTAGAAAGAGGCCACGGTGCTCTGTGATTGCTTAGGCCTCATCCTAGACCATGTGATGTCACAGTCATTGGTCAAATATTCTAGGCGCTGTTCACCCCCATTCAAGTGAATAGGGCTGAGCTGCAATACCAAGCACAGATGCCATATAATGTACGGTGCTGTGCTTGGTGAGCTGTGAGAAGACTGCAGTGCAGGTGCCTTCTCAAACAGCTGATCGGCAGGGGTCCCAGGTGTTGATACCCCATCAAACAGATACTGATGACCTGTGCTTGGAAAGTTGCAAGGAGGCTGCTGCATGGCAGCGCTATGGGCTTCTCAAACAGCTAATTGGTGGGGGTGCCGTGAGTCATACTCCCAACCGTTTCATACTAATATTCTATATAAATCTCAGATAACTTCTTTAAAGGAACACACTCAGCAAACATTTTATTGTTTTGTCCAATGCAGATGGGGTAAACAGCAATGTAGTCAGTTTTCTTACTTGATGCTTGACCCTTTCAGTCCCAGAGGATTTTTTAGTTTTTGCTCTTTTGTTTTTTATTCATGGCCTTCCGTAAATTTTTTGTTTTAGCCTATAAGGGCTTGTTTTTTGCACTTTCTAATAGCACAATTTACTTTTGTAGATAATGTAGTGAGCAGCTGTAAAATAAAAATCCAATATCCCTTCATTCTCCAGGTCAGTAACTTTATGGTGATATCATATTTGTATAGTTATTCTTGTGTTTTAATACCAAAAAAAATAAAAACTTTGGAAAACCGGATTTTTTCTTTGCTGTATTATAACCCACATGCATTTTTTATTTTTATGTCTATGTCTATGGAGCTGTGTGGGGGCTATTGTTTTGGAGGTGAACTGTACTGTTCAAGGATACTATTTTGGGGTTTATATTACTTTTTTTTAGCACTTTGTATTAAATTATTTGGAGCTGAAGTGATGAAAAAACATTAAATCCATTTTGAGTTATTTTTTCCCATTATGTTGTTTGATATATGGGATAAATATTTTAATATTTTAATAGAACAGTCGTTTTTGGATGTGGTGATGCCCATGATGTTTATTTATTGTTTATTTTATATATTATTTTTATTCTATTACTACCATAGAACGCCTTCCCCGATCTCAACCAAGAAAAGGAGTCCTGGGCCAGGAAGCGCATGCTTTCAGTTTTAGCATCTGAGCAACCAGAGCATATAAGGGGATAAATGTCTGCGATCAATGTTATCGCCGATTGCAGACATTATCCCTGGGTGTCTGCCGTTTAAAAGGCTGCAAATGTGCTGGGAACATGCATACAGCTAGTAATAAGCATTAATAAACTAATGGCACTGATGTCCGATAGTTTAATATGAATAATTCATGTTTACATGTAGGTCCCCTGACCTGTGTGCTGGCGCTGCTCTGGGGAACATGGATGCTAATAGAATATTCTGTCCATCAGCAGTCTTCATTCACTGGGGATGGACTGTGCATGAACTGGTTCCCCTGTCAGTTCCCAGTGTAAATCGATGATGACTGCTCATGGAGGGTGTTATGCAAACGGGTGTGGACCCACTACACAACTGACTGGCTATAACCTAGAGGGGCGTGACTTAGTAACTACCTGGTCTTTACTAGAGCCTCTAATGGTGAGGATAGGCTTGGGCCATAAGGGTAGTTACTAGATGCCACTCCAGAGCAGTCCCCAAGTCAGTGGCAGCTGACCAGGGGGTCAGAGATATCGGTGCAAGCACCAAGTGGAATGACGTGGTCAGGAAGTCCAAAGTCAGCGGAGGCAGTGATTGAGCAAAGTCCGTAAATCAAGTCCAAGGTCAGAGGCAGGTAGCAAACAAGCAAAATACGTTAAATCCAAAAGCAGGGTCCGGTACACAGAAAAGCAGAAACTCCAAAAACACCTTCACACTAGGAACTAGACAAGCTAGTGTCCAATATTGCTCAGACACCTTCCTGGGCAGGAATTGTCCTAAAATACTTAATGCAACTCAGCCATAGGCTGGGGAGATAGAGGGAGTGTACATGCTGCCTCATAATGGAGGAGAGACACGCCCGTGCATGCCCTAACAACAAGTACAAGACTAAAGCAGGAAGTAAACTCTGGCACGGAGCACAGATACAACAGTTAAGCTACCTGCTGCCCACACTTGTCAGCATGATGCACAGCAGCAGAAGAAAATGAGGGCGCCCGTGCCCGCGTGTAAGGCCGGCAGTGCAGGCACGGAGCGCTGGGCTAACAGTAACTGTCATGGTGCGGTTCACTGTGACAGTTTTGACCGCGCAGGCTGACTGCATGCCCCCTCATGTACTAACTGCAGGCTGACTCCTGTGTATGCTGGTTGCTTGGGGCTGCATGCCGGCTGCGGTTTCGGTTGTGACCTGTGCCTGTGAATGTGTGTACTCCCCGTGTCTGTATCTCTGTGCAGTTCTTGGCACTGTTGCCGTGCAGGCTGGCTGCAGGCTCCCTCACATACTGGCTGCAGCTGACTCCTGTGTATGCTAGTTGCTTGTGCTTGAGACTGCGTGCTGGCTGCGGTGGTGTCTGTGGACTGCGGCCTGTATTTGTGGCTTCCGCGTGTGCATCTCTGTGGTTCCTGTCTCCAGTGCCGTGCAGGCTGGCTGAATGCGCTTTGTGTACTGCTTGTGGGTGTTCCCATGTATGCTGATTCTGCGATGCCTGCTGGCTGCAGCCTTGAGTGTGAATAGGGTCTGAGTATGTATGCATTTCTGTTTGTGTCATTGTGACACCGGTTGTTTGTGCTCTGGTGTACTGGCTGCAGTGGACTCCATGTATGCTGGTTGCCAGGGGCAATGTCCAGTACTGCAGCCTGTGTAAATGCAGGCTCCCCTCCCTGTTTGGTTCTAATGGGGTTAACATTCCCTGACCTGCTCCTGGGTGTGTCTTATCAGGTGCCCTCATCATTCAACTATATCTACCTGTGAGCTGTGGGGCTTGTGGTCAGTCTATCTTATGTCTTGCTGGGTGTAGCACCTTGCTGCTCACACAGGAGGTTAGTCTGTCCTGTGCCTTACTGGGTGTAGCCCCTTGCTATTGACCCAGGGGGTTTTGCCACTTGCCCTTGTTTGTGGTGTCACCTGGTAACGTGTTGTTGCTGCCTTGCCTGTTCTTCTGTACCTGTTCTCTGTCTGGATCCACTCTGTTCCATGTCTAGCCAAGCAGTACTCTTACTGCGTCTGATAGCCTGGCAGTGCTAACTGCTTCTGATCCTGTCCTATGTCCAGCCTGGAAGTGCTTACTGCTTCTGATCTAGTCTGCTCCTTGTCTGTCCTGCAGTGCCTTACTGCTTCTGTTCCTGTGTTTGTCCTGCCTTCGTGAGAGGATCCCTGGGTTAGATAGCAGAATCTCTGCGTCTTTTATCAGCAGCCTCCTTCATGCACACAGAAGCCTCTTTCAGAGCTGGCCTGGTCTCCTCCCAGATTTTAGAGAATTCTCTTGAAGTTGCATAAGCTGCAGGGGTACCAGAAGTAGAAGACACCGGGAGTGGGATTTTAGGTTGTTGACAATAAACAATCAAAAATGGTGACTTCTTGGAAGACTCACTGATATGGTTATTGCACGAAAACTCAGCCCAAGGTAATAACTCAACCCAGTCATCATGACGGAGGTTGGTGAAATGTCCCAAAAAATTGGTCAGGATTTGATTGACTCGTTCCACTTGACCATTAGACTAAAGATGATAAGCCAAAGAGAAATCCAGGGACACATTCAAAAGCTTACAAAGAGCTCTCCAGAACTTAGGCATGAACTGCACACCTCTATCTGACACAATACAGTGGGGAAAACCATGGAGACGAAATGTGTGTTCAATACATTTTTTTGCAAGATGAGAAGGAAGACCAGGCAGAGGGACAAATTGTGCCATTTTGGAAAAACGATCCACCACAACCCAAATCACAGAACAACCAGAGGACAAGTGTTGATCAGTAATAAAATACATCGCTATCTGCTGCCAAGGAGCCTGAAGGATAGGAAGAGGAAGTAAGAGGCCGACTGGACATTGCTTGGAGGTTTTTCTCTGTGCACATGACGGACAGGCACTGACAAACTCTTGGATATCTTGCCGCATAGATGACCACCAGTACCGTCGAGCGATGAACTTGAATGTCTTTCATTGTCCGGAATGACCTGCAATTTTTGAGGAATAACCCCAGAGTAGAACTTGCTTCCTGAGCTTCTGTGCAACAAAAGTCTTTCCGGGCGGAATCTCAGACAACTTGACAGGACAAACAGCAATTTTTGAAGGATCAATGATGTGTTAAGGCTCCTCCTCCTGATCGGAGGACCTCAAGAGAGCATCAGCTTTGATATTCTTCTCTGCTTCATGGAAATAAAGAACAAAATCAAAATGGGCAAAGAATAAGGACCATCTGGCTTGACGAGGATTTAATCTTTTTGCAGACTGCAGATAGGTCAGATTATTGTGGTCAGTGTAGATCACTACAGGATGAGATGCTCCCTCCAGAAGGTAATGCCATTCCTCCAGTACCATTTTGATGGCCAACAACTCTAGGTCCCCAATTGAGTCGTTGCACTCAGGAGCATAGAAGGCCCTGGAGAAGAAACCACAGGTTACCTTCTTACCGAAGGAAGATTTTTGTGAAAGCACCACCCCAGCTCCAAGAGATGATGCATCCACCTCAAGAAATAATTGCTTGTTAGCATCAGGGCGATGGAGAACCAAAGCTACAGAAAAGGCCTGTTTCAAGGCTTAGAAGGCCGATTCAGCATCAGCTGTCCAATTCTTGGGATTTGCTCCCTTACGGGTCAAGGCGTAGATGGGAGCAGTCAAGGACAAGAAGTGCGGCACAAACTGGAGATAGTAGTTGGCGAATCCCAGGAACCGCTGGATTGCTTTTAAACCTGAAGGACGAGGTCACTTTAAAATCCCTGACAGCTTCTTGGAATCTATTTGTAGGTCATTATCAGATATTATGTATCCTAGTAATGGAAGAGAAGACTGCTCAAAGGAACATTTCTCGAACTTGGTGTACAGACTATAACCTTTGAAGAACCAGATCTGGGGAAAAAAACAAGGATATCATGAAGGTACACAACAACACAAGAATAGAGCAAAGTCCGTAAACAAAGTCCAAGGTCAGAGGCAAGGAAAATCTGTTAAATCCAAAAGCAGGGACCGGTACACAGAAAAGCAGAAACTCCAAAAACACCTTCACACTAGGAACTAGAAAAGCTAGTGACCAAGATTGCTCAGACGTCTTCCTGGGGCAGGAAGCGCCCTTAAATACTTCCTGCAACTCAGCCATAGGCTGGGGAGATAGAGGGCCTGTACGTGGTGCCTCACAAGGGAGGAGAGACAAGCATGTGCACCCTCTAACAACAGTACAAGACTACAGTAGGAAGTAAACTCTGGCACAGAGCACAGATACAACAGTTAAGCTACCTGCTGCCCATGCTTGTCAGCATGGTGCATGGCAGCAGAAGGGAATGAGGGAGCCGGGAGCTCCGTGCCCACCAGGGTTGCCAACCAGAATTTTTCTTTTTTCTGGACAATTTAGCTCAAAATCACAGACAGCCAACATTTTAAAGGACAAATTGGAAAACCATAATGAATGACTAAGATTATAGTAATCCATGTCTATAGCTCAATATACTGAAAATAACTCATTACCAGCATTTACTGTGAGCTGTAAAATGATGATAATTACCACCAAAATAATGTAGTCAAGTACCACCAGTCTAAAAAAAAAATCACGGACACATCCATTTTTTTTCACAGGCACAGGACAAAAATGGCCTATTTTTATGGACTGTCCAGAATATTCTGGACGTTTGGCAACCCTGGTGCACGCGTGTAGGGCCAGCAGTGCAGGCACGGAGCGCTGGGCTAACAGAGGGAACCCTGCATGTAAATATGAATTATTCATATTAAACTAATGGACATCAGTGCCAATAGTTCAATAATGCGTATTATTAGCTGCATGCATGGGATGTTTTTATCACATGTGCAGCTGGTAATATAAACTGGTCAACCCCTTTAATTCTTGAATTATCTGTTCCATTCTAATCCTCCGTAGCCCCAGGTGACCCACACTCGGACTCAAAGGCTGCTTCATACAGGCTTTTAAGTGTGGAGTGGAAGTCAGTTTTCCTATGAACTCGTATGGGAAACACATTATAGCCTGTCTTATTTTATTGTTGATCATATGTTGCTTCCCTTTACATTTTCCACAGGTTATTTTCTTGTGTCCAAATTTTGTGCCTGAATCGTCCACTAATTATCAAAAATTAGGTAGACAGGAATTATGTTGCAGGGTTATGGAGCAACTGACCTTAGTTTTATTTTCAGGTTGCTAAAACGTGTAAAAAACAAGCAAGGTATAAACTTGAAATTGCTCCTTAGTGACATGGTGCAGGCCTGATCGCTGGTACCATTTACAAACGTAGAAATCCATACCCATGTAGATAAGTGCTCTCACAGGGTCACACAACCTGCACCTGTCTCAGTGCTAAGAAGGAACCCAGTCTGGATGAGGACCATCATATGTAATCCACAATCAAACAAAACAGCCCTAAACCAGGACTATCTGGATAGAGAGATGAACCACCCAATCAGGCCCTATTATCAGGTTTTAAACAATTTGTAGAAATAATAAGTTGGCGTTCTGGAAGAAGGTGATGGTGCTCGTATCCTGGGTTGCAGGCCCATACATCCAAGTTAAAGAAGTGGATCAACATGCACCCATTGATTCTAATAAATCTTCAGTTTATTGCCATAAACAGAATACAGGCAAATGTGACAAGTTTCAGCTAAACAGTCTTTTTCAAACAAGCATGTCACATTATACAGCATGGTACTTATATATAGAAAAAGAGACACATTCAAGTTGGAGTCCTAGGGTAACAACACTCCCCTATGGGGCATATACCCCACCATTTAGTCCTATAAGAACATGTGACTAGACATGTGACTAGCTACAACATGATCTGAAGCACATCATCTATGCTGGAGTCTGCTGATCCACTTCTTCTACCAGGTTTAAAACAAAACCTAATGCAATGAAGAAACTCTATCTTAACTCCCTGGTTGCCTCAGATAGATGAAGCTATAAATCTAGGAGAAACATGGGAGAGTTTTATTAAGACCAATGTTGTATCAGCCAGTCTTAATTTGTCTCTCGCTGGCATGAGAGGTGCCAGATTTATAAAGCGGTGCAAGCAGGTCTCCAGCATAACGAAAACCGGACGGATACGTTATGCTGGCCATAGATTTCTATTATGACCGAATGAATAACGGAGTGCCTCTAAAGGCATTCTGTTATGCATTTCGTCATGGAATTGCATTATGGTCCGTAGTAACGGAATCCATAACGCAATTCAGCATATACCCCAACCCGAACACGAACTTCAAAATATGAAGTTCGCTCATTCCTAGTACACATGTTAAGTGAGTCGGGCCACAGATGTCCCACAGATGTCCCACCCATGGTCTGTGTTCTCCATCCCATTCCCCAATGTTTGGAGAAATTTTTTAGAAAAAAAGTTAAAAAGTTGCACATTTTGTTGCAAGACGGTACTTGCAACAATATTTGTCACTGTTCTATGCCAGAAAACTCACATAGAGATATAATAAATCTCCGCCATAGACTTCATCCACAGCTTCTCCACAAGCCCAACACCTAATCATCAGCTTTGCTTCATTTGAACCAGTTTGTAGATTTTGTTTATCGGCGTGATACTGGTATTTTTTTTTCCATAGCAACATAATATAATGAATAATGGAGGAATCAGTCAGGCTGTAAGTTTTCTTATAAACACTAAGCCAAATAACATGTATTTTTGGAGGGAAATAAATCGGTATATCATTATATTAATCACCTCGTAATTGGAAGCATCTTACTAATGAGTCAGCATGGCAACAATGACATTTTCACTGTTCCCTACTGTCAAAGCCTCTTAAGATGACATTCTACAGTGCAGAAATACTTCACACAATGTACTGGCATTCAGAACAGCAAAGGAGAAACCTCTGCCATACAATGGAGTTTTATGTGAAATTAGTTGACGAGTAATTATTTAACAGTTTTACTGTAGAAAATAAAGGAAAGAATTTAACCTTTTTGAGAGTTACAAGAACTGTAATATGATATGAACAATGTTATGTATTCATAAAAATTACATTCTAATTATATGATTTTAGTAGTCGTCTACCCAGTATTTATATCCACACTGTGTGCTATAAGCAATATCTACTCGGTCATATGAGATTTTATGGAAACAGTTTGTCCAGAAGTTGTATATGTTCACCAATGACTATGAACAGCTCTGGAGTACATTTGTATTTAAATAAATTTAATGAGAAATAATGGTTAAATGTACAACTCCATTTGTCACTCCAAATGAAGGTTAGAAAGATTCCTGGATATACAAAATGAAAGGAAATGTACCGCCTTTAAGTTAATCAAAACTATAAACAGTATGTATGGTAGAAATTAAAAAGTAGTCTGGATAAGGAGGTGATCTTCTCAAAGAAGTGGTATTTTCTAGAGGTTTCACTGTATTAAAAATGTTTTTATTATTTCTTATTATCCTGAAGACCCTACTGATTCTATGGGAGAGTGTTGTGGACATGCTTTGTGGGATGTACAGAGGGAGAAGTTGCCAAACTATCTCTATCTTCTCTTGTGAATGTTGCAGACAGTGCGGACATCGTCTACCAGCGGGTTATGACCATATCACCCATGTATATCATCCAAAATAAAGGGAGGGAAAACATACTTATCAATTATGATAATCATATGATATGTTTAATCCAGTGGCGGCCAGGCTTATGCTCGAAAAAGATGAGCCTTGCCAAAACATTGCATCTCTGGATTAACCACTTCATCTGATTTTGATCATTGCTATGAGTGCTGCCTTCTATATTTTTATAATAGAGGTATTACTGAAGGCCCCATTACACTGGCCAAGCAAACAATGGTTCTGTATAAGGACAAGCAATGGCATTAGTGATCGCTCCTCTCCATATTGTGGAGGAGATCTCTACAGGGGCAGATTGACTATAGACCCTACAGGGAACTTTCCCAGTGGGCCGATGCCTAGGAGGGTCACCCAAGGCCTCCTCATGGCTGACAGCTGGGTACATAATGGTCTGATTCTCTCTTACACACCTGGCCAGCAGGACAGTGATATGGTTGAATACTGTGGTGCAGGTGGCAGTATTTTATGCTGCACTGTGGTATTTGGTTCAGCTGGGGCAGTATATTGCTCTACACTATGGTATTGCTGGCCCTGCCTACTTCTGTTGTTCCTGCCTAATTATGTTGCCCCACCTTCTGTCAATTTGTACCCGCAACATGAGTCCACCTTTACCTTTATTTCCAGGGCCACTTTTAGTTCAAAGTCGCTCCTGGATCTCTACATGTAAATACAGTGGTCTTCTCCACTGACGAGCAGGCAATTGTCAAGAAACAACACTTGCTTCCCAACAATCGTCTGCTACATTGTGAACAGTGTAAAGGGACCTATGTAAACCATTGTAATCCTGTCATGAGATGACTGCTGACAAGTGATTTTAATTTAAAGTGTTTAGCCCATGAAAAGGATTACTATGCAGTGAATAAGGCATATCAAATGAGGTACAGTATTATTGCAATATACATGCAATAAAACTATTGCTAAATTTACCTCTCTGGTAGTGTCCCTTGTTCATCCTTCTGGTCCACCTTCTACATTCAGAGGTGGACTAACATGCGCTTTATGTCCCCTGCAGTCTTCCACTCAGTGCCAGCATAATGATCTCATACAGAAGTAGGTGAAGCAGCCCAGATGCCTTTCTTTCATTCATTCCTACTTCTAAATTCATAAAAATACATAGCTATATCTCCCTAGACAGTGGAGAAGAAAATGGTGGGGGCATAACCTACCACATGTATCTCTAGGGCTATATATGAGGGATTATTTTCTATATAGGGGAGGAAGAGGTTAACAGGAGCTAGTTACAGTGCTTCCTGGGAGATACAGTTGTTCAATGAGCTGCTGCCCACCCACAGAAAAGAAAGAAAGTCTTCGGTATAAATGAGTAAAACCCAGGCTCAGTAGTCAGCATGAAAACTGTAATATTGTAGGATTTTCTGGTTATTTTCTGATGACTTCCCTTTAAACATCTTGTTTCTGTAAAATACATGGTTATCTGTCTTACTTCATATAGTATAAATGATGTAGACTCATCATTGTATCATTGACCTACAGTATAAAGCTATAAATATATCTGATCATAATAATACTGCTTATATTAATGAGTTCATCATAGCTTTGTTCTGCTGCTAAAGATAATCTGGATTACTTAGCTTTTTTTTTTATTTGCCATATCTCTCTACATATCTTTCAATTAAGTAGAAAGTTCTTGTTATACTGTAGTTTCCATTTGTCTGTCCTGTACCGATTTCTGCCCAATTCCGGACTCTGATTCTCTGCTGTCCCAACCTTTGCCTGATCACTGTATTGACTCTCTGCTGCCTGCCCTGACCTTTAGACAGTTTCACCGAATTAGGCGTACCCTAACAATTGTTCCTAGCAGCAAGTAATAATCTCCAAACCCAATATATTTTTCCCTCTATATTTTGATTCTTAAAAAAAAAATGTTTTGGATGATTTCTATATTAGGGCTCTTTCACACCTGCGTTCTTGTCTTCCGGCATAGAGTTCCGTCGTCGGGGCTCTATGCCGGAAGAATCCTGATCAGGATTATCCTAATGCATTCTGAATGGAGAGTAATCCGTTCAGGATGCATCAGGATGTCTTCAGTTCCGGTACGGAACGTTTGTTGGCCGGAGAAAATACCGCAGCATGCTGCGCTTTTTGCTCCGGCCAAAAATCCGGAACACTTGCCGCAAGGCCGGATCCGGAATTAATGCCCATTGGAAGGCATTGATCCGGATCCGGCCTTAAGCTAAACGTCGTTTCGGCGCATTGCCGGAGCCGACATTTAGCTTTTTCAGAGTGGTTACCATGGCTGCCGGGACGCTAAAGTCCTGACAGCCATGGTAAGTGTAGTGGGGAGCGGGGGAGCAGTGTACTTACCGTCCGTGCGGCTCCCCGGGCGCTCCAGAGTGACGTCAGGGCGCCCCAAGCGCATGGATCACGTGATCCATGTGATCACGTCATCCATGCGCATGGGGCGCTCTGACGTCATTCTGGAGCGCCCCGGGAGCCGCACGGACTGTAAGTATACCGCTCCCCCGCTCCCCGCTCCTACTATGGCAACCAGGACCTTAATAGCGTCCTGGGTGCCATAGTAACACTGAAAGCATTTGGAAGACGGTTCCGTCTTCAAATGCTTTCAGTACACTTGCGTTTTTCCGGATCCGGCAGGCACCTCCGGCAACGGAAGTGCATGCCGGATCCCAACAACGCAAGTGTGAAAGAGGCCTTAAAGAGGTTTTTTGGTTCTGATATATATTGATGGCCTATACTCAGGATAAACTGTCAATATCTGATCTGCAGGAGTCTGACACCCGCACCCTGTAGAGATATTCAGTTGGATAGATTGACTTATGAACTGAATTGTAGTTCAGTACTGTGATTTCCTATTTGCATATTTTTGATGCAAATGACTATCTATTGTTACTCTGGAGGATTTCCTTTGATTTCTTCAAATGCAAATAACAATAAAACTCAAGACTCTTGGCAATGTTACAGCTAGGTGAGAAGCAAAATTTACAAACTCCATAGCACATGATCTGATGTTTTGCCATTTGTATGCTGCAGTGTGATATAATTAGTTTAACATATCAAATGCTGTTTACTAAGAGCATTAACAATTCAATATGAATGCAGCATATTATAATATTGTAAGGCTCAAGTGGCAGTAAGAATTCTGTGTTACAAAAGTATTCTACAACTTCATGGAGTAGTGACAAAAAGTTTTATACAACTGAAGTGATAGATGGAAAATTACTGTATTTTTCACTCGCTAATATGCCCTTTTTTTTAATGAAGCGAGCACTAATGAGTGCTTCCATTATGGAAGCGCTGATTAGTACACAGTAAGACTGGAAAGCAATGTTTTTAGTGCTCCTGGTGCTGGCTTTACTCACTGCTCCCTGGTCTTCTGCCAGTGCCGCGCTGTGCTATTTCCTTACTGTGTACAGAAATTAGTGCACGCAAGTGCACAGAATGACCTGACGTTGTATGATGTAAGGTCACAGTGCAGCACTGCAGAAAGAGCACATTGGATCTCCAGAGTGATGGTGCTGTCCCGAGCAGAAGAGTTAAGTTACTTTATTTATTTATATCTGAGGTATGATGAAGATTGGGGGTCTGAAATGAGGTCTGATGAGGATTGAGGGTCTTATTTGGGGGTCTGATGAAGATTGGGTGTCTGTTCTAAGGTCTGATAAGGATTGGGGTCTGATCTGAGGTCTGATGAGGATTGGGGGTCTGATTTGGGGGTCAACGAGGATTGGGGTCTGATTTGAGTGATTGGTCTGATGTCTGATGAGGATTAGGGGTCTAATTTGAGGTCTGATGAGGATTAGGGATCTGACTTGGGGGTCTGGTGAAGATTGGAGATCTGATCTGAGGTCTGATGAGGATTGGTAGTCTGATTTGGGTGTCTGATCTGAGGTCTGATGCAGATTGGGAGTCTGTTGAAGAGTGGGTGTCTGATCTGTGGTCTGATAAAGATTCAGAGTATGATTTGGGTGTTTGGTCTGAGGTCTGATGAGGATTAGGGGTCGGATTAAGGGGTCTGATGAAGATTGGGGAGGGGGCTGATTAGGGAATTTGATAAAGATTGAGAGTCTGATTTGGGTGTTTTGTCTGACGTCTGATGAGGATTTGGCCTCTGATTTGGGGGCATGATGAAGATTGGACATCTGATCTGAGATCTGATGAACATAGGGGTCCAAACAAAGGTCTGATGAGGATCGGGGTCTGATGAAAATTGGGGGTCTAGTTTGAGGTCTGATAAAGACTGGGGTCTGGTCTACAGTCTCATGAAGAAAAAATATATATATATTTTTTATAAATCTTTTTATTAAGTTAATTGGACAATAAATAATATAGCATACAGAAATGAAGCTCAGTGTATAACAAACAAAAAAAAGCTCTTGACAGAGTATGGCAGTGGTCCTATACAGGCGGTACACAGACAAATGTGTAGTCATTCGTATCCAACAGTAATACAGGTCTAATTTAGTCCCAAAACTCAATAAGTAATAGCTGTGTTATGCAGAAAGGTTATTTTGATGGAGATAGAAACATAGAAACATAGAAACATAGAATGTGTCGGCAGATAAGAACCATTTGGCCCATCTAGTCTGCCCGTTATACTGAGTACTATGGATAGCCCCTGGCCCTATCTTATATGAAGGATGGCCTTATGCCTATCCCATGCATGCTTAAACCCCTTCACTGTATTTGCAGCTACCACTTCTGCAAATACAGTGAAGGGGTTTAAGCATGCATGGGATAGGCATAAGGCCATCCTTCATATAAGATAGGGCCAAGGGTTAAAGGGATGAGATTGGTCGAACAGGCGAACATATGGCGATGTCCGCCGGCGCCATATTCTTTACATTGTGCAGAACTTTGACCCATGACACATCCATCAGGTGGGACAGGACAGCCAATTTAGACGTTTTAGCACATGGACACACCTACCCTATAACTAAACCCGATCTGGCTACCATTTTACATTCAGCCTTTTGCCAGTGTAGGGAGAGGTTGCTGAGTGGAGCAGGGACAGACTGTTAGGGACACCAAACGCTAGCTAATAGGGCCACAAAAGTCCTTTTAAGGACTTGTATATGTGTGCGATCGATAGGTGTGACATACTGAGGGGTGTAATATACTTATACTTTCTAACATAGAAAATATAATATAGTGCATTTGTATTGTGAAGCAGTTGTGTGCGGTTCTGCTGCGATACCACAGCTATACAGAGGGACAAACGCCATTGGAACAGCTAATTGTAACTGGTGTGATATACCAGTTGCCCCCCAAAAAATCTGATTGAGGCAGGGATGTGATATACCTATAATATAATTTCTATATAGTGCATTTGTATTGTGCAGCATTTGTGTGCGGTTCTGCTGAGATACCGCTGCTACACAGAGGGACAAACGCTATTGGAACAACTAATTGCAACTGGTGTGATATACCAGTTGTCCCCCCAAAAATCTCATTGAGGCAGGGGTGTGATATACCTATATTATAATTTCTATATAGTGCATTTGTATTGTGCAGTAGTTGTGTGTGGTTCTGCTGAGATACCGCTGCTACACAGAGGGACAAATGCTATTGGAACAAATAATTGCAACTGGTGTGATATACCAGTTGCCCCCCTAAAAATCTGATTGAGGCAGGGATGTGATATACCTATATTATAATTTCTATATAGTGCATTTGTATTGTGCAGTAGTTGTGTGCGGTTCTGCTGAGATACCGCTGCTACACAGAGGGACAAATGCTATTGGAACAAATAATTGCAACTGGTGTGATATACCAGTTGCCCCCCTAAAAAGCTGATTGAGGCAGGGGTGTGATATACCTATAATATAATTTCTATATAGTGCATTTGTATTATGCAGCATTTGTGTGCGGTTCTGCTGATATACCGCAGCTATACAGAGGGACAAATGACATTTGAACAACTTATTGCAACTGGTGTGATATACCAGTTGCCCCCCCAAAAAACTGATTAAGGGGTTCTATATACCTGCTTCCACAAATACTGCTCTTCTATATGGACTTTGTCACAGGGTCATTTTGAAAATGACAGGCAGAGAAAGAGGCAGGTCATTCCGCAGGGGTGGTATTGATCGGGCAGGTGCACCAGGCTGGAGCCTAAGTGGGAAGTTGGAGAAGGTGCGTGCGATTACTTACATCAAAGGACGCACCAGAGTTGGTTGCGTGGCTCACTCAGCCTTCCGCTTCTGCACCCTCCTCATCCTCTGTATCTGCACCCTCTTCACTCTCTGCTATGTGCACCCCAACGACCACCACCATCACCACCACCATAGCCCCTCCACTCAAGTCAGAAGAATTATTTTCCCATCAATTCCCAGACCTTTCCGATGCGCAGCCATTCTTGGCATCGGATGAGGAAGAGGAGGTAGCAATGGCCGCCACCCAGCGGTCTGACGACAGTACCCAGATCAGCCCAAGGAGGGTGGTCACGGCTGTTGTTAGTGGTGGTGAAGGTGACAATGATGATGTGTCAATGGACGTCACGTAGGTGCCCACAAGAGAGGAAGAGGAGGGGAGTTCAGAGGGAGAGACGGAGCAGCAGATAGGAAGGATAAGCAGGCAGAACTCGCAGTGCACAGGAGGCAAAAAGCAGACTGCAAATGTATCTGAGCGAGCCATTCACCATGCACAGTCACATCTTGCGCTTCCAGAACATGGCTCCGCAGTGTGGGCTTTTTTTTTTACTTGTCAGCTGCTGATAATAGTGTTGCCATCTGCATCCTGTGCTATCATTGCATAAGTCGCGGTAAGCCCAACACTCACCTAGGGACGACCGCCTTATGAAGGCACCTGGCCTCCCATCATCGAGCACAGTGGGAGCAACACCGTCAGAACCCACAAAGCCACACTCCTGGTGCTCCATGTCCTGCCTCTTCTCCTTCTCCTTTCTCCTCCCATTTGTCCTCCACTCCACCTTCCATCTGGCAAAAGGCAGGCTTCCGTAGCCCAAATGTTCGAGCGAAAAAACATGATGACTCTGGATAACCCTCTTGCCCAATGGCTGACCGCTGGTTTGTCTGAACTGCTAGCCCGCCAACTACTGCCATTAAACTGGTGGACTCAGAGGCCTTTAGAAAATATGTGTCCATTGGCACACCGCAATGGAAGGTCCCTGGAAGGAAATACTTCTCCCAGAAGGGCATCCCGGAGCTTTATGGCAATGTTCAGCGGCAAGTGAATGTATCTCTGGCACACAGTGTCAGTGTCAAGATACATCTGACCACAGACACATGGTCTAGCAAACACGGGCATGGAAGATACATAACTTTTACTGCCCACTGGGTGAACCTTCTGATGGCCGTCAAGTATGCAACCCGTGGCACCCGTGTGGATTTGGTGTTACTGCCACGGATTGCATGCAGGCCTGCCTCTTCTTCTCCTCCTCCTACTCCATCCTCCGTCTCCTCCTCGGCTGACTCCTCCATTTCAACTGCTGCCGCCACTTGCACTGCGCCCCCCAAACTCCCCAGAACCTAGTCGATGTGCCAGGTGAGATGTTGCCATGCTGTGCTGCGGCTGTTGTGCATGAAAGCCAAGAGCCACACTGGTCCTGCACTGCTTTCAGCTCTGCGGTCACAGGTTGATCAGTGGCTAACCCCGCTCAATTTTAAAGTTGGTAAAGTGGTGTGGACAACAGTGCCAATCTGCTGAGCGCGCTGAAACAGGGCAAAATGACACACGTGCCGTGCTTGGCAGACGTCCTAAACTTAGTTGTGCAGCGATTCGTTGCCAAATACCCCGCGGTCCAGGATGTCTTGCGGCAGGCCAGGAAAATCTCTGGCCATTTTAGAAGATCTTGCACGGCCATGGCTCGCCTTGTTGATGTTCAGCGGCGACACCACCTGCCTCTCAGATTTCTGACTTGTGACTGCCCGACGCGATGGAACTCCACCTTGTATATGCTTGATAGGCTGCTCCAGCAGAAATGTGCCATTAACGACTACCTGTACGAACTCTGCGGGAGGTTCTAGGGAGCTTGTTTTTTTTTCACCGCACCAGTGGCTGCTCATGTGCGACGCATGCAGACTTCTGAGGCCATTTGATCAGATCACCAAACTGGTCAGTCGCAGCCAGAGCACCATGAGGGACATCGTACCTTATGCCTTTTTTCTGGAGCGTGCATTGCGTCATGTCTTTGATCAAGTTGTCAAGGAGAAGGAGCAGGAAGACGAGGAAGTCGCAATGCTGAATGAATTCCCAGGGGGGGCTACTCCATCTGAGACAAGTCAGCAGGAGTCTAAAGAGGAGTCAGAGGAGGATGGTGCCTGAGGGGATGAGGAGGAGGAGCAAAAAAGCAGGCTTTACACTTTTCTGGGATCCCTGGTGTTGTCTGTGGATGGGGGGAGGAGACCGAGGAGGACATTCTCCTGGGCAATGAGCAGGAGCCAGGCCGCTCCACCGCTTCCAATTTAGTGCAAATGGGGGCCTTTATGCTCCAGTGTTTGAATATGGACCCCTGTATAAAACACATAAAGGGAAAGGACCAGTACTGGGTGGCAACGTACTTAGACCCCCGGTACAAACACAAAATGGCGGACATGTTACCAGCATCACAGAGGGCTCTCAGAATGCAGCATTTCCAGGCCTTGCTGCGAGAGATGCTGCATTCTGCTGTTGCGGGTGCTGGCAGAGGAATTTCCACTCACAGAGAAACAGTTGTGAGTACCAATCCTACAGCGCATGCAAGAAGAGGGCGGTTTAACCCCTTAAGGACACATGACGTACCGGTACGGCATGTTTCCCGAGTCCTTAAGGACACATGACGTACCGGTACGTCATGTGTTGTTCCGATCACTGCCGCCCGGCCGGCTGTGATCGAAACAAGGTTCCTGCTCAAATCATTGAGCAGGCACCTCGGCTAAATGCGCCGGGGGGTCCCGTGACCCCCCCATGTCAGCGATCGCAACAAACCGCAGGTCAATTCAGACCTGCGGTTTGCTGCGCTTTCTGCAGTATTCCTAGATGGACCGCTGTATGGAAAAGGTTAACAGCTCAGGGAGCTCCCTCCCTCTCCCATCGGGGGGCTGCTGTGCCTTTGCAGCCCCCCGATGGAGAGTGAGAGAGCCCCCAGACAGCTCCCCTCCTTACCCTTCCCCGTCTGCGCAGTTGTGGCTACAACTGAGCAGACGGGGAAGGTTCCCATGGCAACAGGACGCCTTCTCAGGCATCCTGCTGTCCATGGTTCTGAACAGATCTGTGCTAAAGGCATAGATCTGTTCAGACAAAGTGTAAGTAAAATACAGTACAAAACACTATATGGTGTCCTGTACTGTATTATACAGACATCAGACCCACTGGATCTTCAAGAACCAAGTGGGTCTGGGTAAAAAAAATGTAAAAAAAAAGTGAAAAAAAGTAAAAATCAAAAAACACATTTATCACTGATTAAAAATGAAAAAAATTAAATTCCCTACACATGTTTGGTATCGCCGCGTCCGTAACGACCTGATCTATAAAACGGTCATGTTACTTTACCCAAACGCCATAAAAATTAAAAATAAAAAACTATGATGAAATTGAAATTTTGCCCACCTTACTTCCCAAAAAAGGTAATAAAAGTAATAAAAAAAATCGCATGTACGCCAAAATTGTAGCAATCAAACCGTCATCTCATCCCGCACAAATCGTACCCTAGCCAAGATAATCGCCCAAAAACTGAAAAAACTATGGCTCTTAGACTATGGAAACACTAAAACATGATTTTTTTTGTTTCAAAAATGAAATCATTGTGTAAAACTTACATAAATAAAAAAAAGTATACATATTAGGTATCGCAGCGTCCGTATTGACCGGCTCTATAAAAATATTACATGACTCAACCCCTCAGATGACCACCGTAAAAAAAAAAAAAAAAAAACTGTGTAAAAAAAGCAATTTTTTGTCATCTTACGCCACAAAAAGTGTAATAACAAGCGATCAAAAAGTCATATGCACCCCGAAATAGTGCCAATCAAACCGTCATCTCATCCCGCGAAAAATTAGACCCTACTTCAGATAATCGCCCAAAAACTGAAAAAACTATGGCTCTCTGACTATGGAGACACTAAAACTTTTTTTTTGTTTTAAAAATGAAATCATTGTGTAAAACTTATATAAATAAAAAAAATTGTATACATATTAGGTATCGCTGTGTCCGTGACAACCTGCTCTATAAAATTACCACATGATCTAACCTGTCAGATGAATGTTGTAAATAAAAAAATAAAAACTGTGCCAAAAAATCATATGTACCCTAAACTAGTACCAACAAAACTGCCACCCTATCACGTAGTTTCTAAAATGGGGTCACTTTTTTGACGTTTCTACTCTAGGGGTGCATCAGGGGGGCTTCAAATGGGACATGGTGTCAAAAAAAACAGTACAGCAAAATCTGCCTTCCAAATACCGTATGGCATTCCTTTCATTCTGCGCCCTGCCGTGTGCCCGTACAGCAGTTTACGACCACATATGGGGTGCTTCTGTAAATTACAGAATCAGGGCTATAAATATTGAGTTTTGTTTGGCTGTGAACCCTTGCTTTGTAACTGAAAAAAAAAAAAAAAAAAAATGGAAAATCTGCCAAAAATTTGGCAATTTTGAAATTGTATCTCTATTTTACATTAAATCTTGTGCAACACCTAAAGGGTTAACAAAGTTTGTAAAATCAGTTTTGAATACCTTAAGGGGTGTAGTTTCTTAGATGGGGTCACTTTTATGGAGTTTCTATTCTAGGGGTGCATCAGGGGCCTTCAAATGGGACATGGTGTAAATTAACTGGTCCAGCAAAATCTGCCTTCCAAAAACAAAACGGCGCACCTTTCACTCTACGCCCCACTGTGTGGCCGTACAGTAGTTTACAACCACATATGGGTGTTTCTGTAAACGGCAGAGTCAGGGCAATAAAGATACAGTCTTGTTTGGCTGTTAACCCTTGCTTTGTTAGTGGAAAAAATGGGTTAAAATGGAAAAATAGGCAAAAAAATGAAATTCTCAAATTTCATCCCCATTTTCCAATAACTCTTGTTCAACACCTAAAGGATTAACAAAGTTTGTAAAATCAGTTTTGAATACCTTGAGGGGTGTAGTTTATAGAATGGTGTCATTTTTGGGTGGTTTCTATTATGTAAGCCTCGCAAAGTGACTTCAGAGCTGTAGTGGTCCCTAAAAATTGGGTTTTTGTAAATTTCTGAAAAATTTCAAGATTTGCTTCTAAACTTCTAAGCCTTGTAACATCCCCAAAAAATAAAATATCATTCCCAATTATGTGACAAAAAAAACTATCTCAGAATGGCCTTGATAAGTCAAAGCGTTTTAACGTTATCACCACTTAAAGTGACACTGGTCAGATTTGCAAAAAATGGCCTGGTCCTTAAAAAATAAGGTTGTGTCTTTAAGGGGTTAAAGATGTGTTGGTCACTTCGGATATGAGATCATTCTTGCAGCCCACCCATCGACAGCAGCCCTTCGGATCTAGCCGTAGGGAATGCCTAGACCGACAGGTGTCCGAATAGATCGGCTTGACGGCCAATGTGAACGCTCTGAGAAGCGAGAAACCCCTGGACTACTGGGTGTGCAGGCTTGACCTGTGGCCAGAGCTGCCACAATTTGCCATGGAACTCTTGGCTTGCCTCTCGTCGAGTGTCCTGTCCGAAAGGACGTTCAGCGCAACAGGGGGAATCGTGACCGATAAGCGCACTCGTCTAGCTCACTACAGTGTGGACTACCTCACATTTCTAAAAATGAATGAGGAATGGATCTCGGAGGAATTCTACACCTGTGACCACCACGTTTAATCAAATTTCCTCATGACAGCCCACAAATATCCGCCATTACCCAGAACAAATAATGGTCCCTGTCTTAAGTAAACACAGCAGCATAAAAGGCCTTTTCTGTCCGGTGAATGCATAATGTTTGGGACCTCGGAGGAATTCAACACCTGTGACGACCACATGTTATCGAATTTCAACTATTATCATTTGTGGTTTTTTCAAGAGGGGAGATATCGTTAGCCATGTTTTTAATCCAATTTTATAATTTTTGTTCTTTTAAACATATGTATTTGACATCAATTTGTAATGGCCTGCAGTAAAATTGATATCCAATGACCGTCTAATATACCTCCAGCAACATAATTACTTGTTATTTTCTGTCCGGTAAATGCCTATTGTTTGGGGCTTGTACTACACTTGCCTGCATTAAAATTGATATTGAATGGCCGTCTAATATACCTCCAGCCACATAATCACTTGATCATTTATGTACGGTGAATGCATAATATTTGGGGTCTGTAATCTAACTGGCAAACAGTAAAATTGTTATACGGTGACCGCCTAATTTACCTCCAGCCACATTATCAATTGTGCCTTTCTGTACCGTGAATGAATTATTTTTAGGGCCTGTAGTCCACTGGCCTGCATTAAAATTGATATCCATTGACCGTGTAATATTCCTTTGGCCACATAATCACTTGATATTTTATGTACGGTGAATGCATAATTTTTGGGGCCTGTAATCTAACTGGCCAACAGTAAAATTGTTATACGGTGACCGTCTAATGTACCTCCAGCCACAGTATCAATGGTTCTGTTCTGTCCGGTGAATGCCTAATGTTTGGGGCCTGTACTACACTGGCCTGCAGGAAAATGGATATTGAATGACCTTCTAATATACCTCCAGCCACATAATTACTTGTTCTTTTCTCTCCGGTGAATGCCTAATGTTTGGGACCTCAGAGGAATTCAACACCTGTTGACGACGACCATGTGTTATCGAATTTCAACTATTATCATTTGTTTTTTTTTCAAGAGGGGGGATTTCACTAGCCATGTTTTTAATCCAATCTTTTATGTTTTGTTCTTTTAAACATATGTATTTGACATCTATTTGTACTGGCCTGCAGTAAAATTGATATCCACTGACCCTCTAATATACCTCCAGCCACATAATCACTTGATGTTTTCTGTCAGGTGAATGCCTAATTTTTGGGGCTCCAGCAGGCCAATTTTCTAGGCTCCAGCAGGCCACATTTTTGACAGTTTCCCTTTAAGATGCATAAAAATGGCCCCTGATTAAAATACATATATTTTGTGGGATTTTTTGCCATTGATCCCCCTCTGGTATGTCACTGTCCATGTTGTGGATTTGTGCACTTCTTGTAAGTATTTGGTGGCTGCAATAATGACCTGAAGGTTTTTTGGGTTCGCCTGCCATTAAAGTAAATGGGGCCCGCCGCAAACCACAAGTTTGTGTTTGCGCGATCTCGTTCGCAAATCGTCCCAGCCGATGTTCGTCCATCACTAGTGACAACTTACATTACAGGGCAAGGACAATGGAGGAAGCTGAGGAAGTTGTAAGGCCTGTGGCAGCCATGATGGGATGTCCATAGGATAAATTTTAAGAAGTGATCATATAGAGGTTAGGTCATCCGGTGTCTTAATGGTGCATCGTTTGCCCTATATGGAGAACTGCAATCCAAAAGGAAAGAGCCAATGGTACAAAATCTTCTGGGATCTCAGGTAGTCGCAGAGAGGCTTCAGTAGGTTCCGTTTCACGACCGTGGAGGGGGCGACATCTTGAGATAATGCTATAGGTTGACTATCATTGTTCAGCTCCCCATGCTCTTTAGCTCCTTTCAAAATCGCTGCAGTATATACATAACTGAGAAGCCTACATACAACATCCCTTGGCTGCTTTCCTTCTTTTGGTGAGGGTCTGAGGGATCGGTGTACCCGTTCTATAACAATAGATCTTGCCCTGTCCTACCAAACATCTGCGTCATGGCCTCCCTCAGAGCCTCATGAGTCACAGTTTCTGGAAGGCACGTACATTCTTGCGGCGGCTCCTATTTTCTTGATCCTCTAGCAGCATAAATGCTGTGGAGATAGCCTCATTCTGGGAGGCGATACTAGCTGCTATGGCCTCAGTATGTGCCACTTGCATGGCTTGATTAGTCTCTAACACTTCCACTCTGTGACCAATTTGTCGCACGTCAGTCTTAATGTCTGCTAATTCTCTCATGACAGGCGCCAGGGCCACAGCCAGGGATTTTTTAAAATATTTATTGGAGAAGGATAAGGTGCCGAGTCAGTTTACCTCGTCTCTAGGTCCACAGAGCTCTCCGCATCTGAGTCAGCATTTGTGTCTGAGTCATGTTGAGGGCCCGGCGCCATCTTGGGCTTGTGCGGCGGAGAAGCTGCCGGCTTCTTTTTCAGGTACTGTTCTATTTCAGATTGATTCTTCTTGGACCTACCTGGTCCCAGGTGGTTCCTGATCC
The DNA here is from genome assembly GCF_905171765.1 of Bufo bufo. Classification (NCBI taxonomy): domain Eukaryota; kingdom Metazoa; phylum Chordata; class Amphibia; order Anura; family Bufonidae; genus Bufo; species Bufo bufo. The sequence goes on from NC_053390.1 coordinate 95,020,625, forward strand.
GGTCTCTGGCAATTTTGACCATGGTAGGGTTCTTTAGGCTGCAGGATTAGGCTGGATGCTGGCTTGTGTGATGGGAGCTAAAGCTCAGGCATCTGTTTTGCTGCTCAGTCAGGCTCTGCCCCCCGAAAAATTGATATTTTTAAATTATTTTCCTCCTTTAACACTTAGGTGCATGTTATAGACAGGTGCAACTTATAGTCAGGTCAACCTTATAGGCTGAAAAATACAGTATAATATAATTTTTAATTCAAAAGAAGGTTTATGGAATCTAATGATATAGTTATGCTGGACCAAGACATCATATGTATGTAAAGTTCAAATAGGGACCATGCCTGTATTGACTCAACTTCAAAGTCTCACACATTAGAAAAATATAATTGGCTGGTGTTCACTAATCACTGATGTGTTTTGAAGCAAACATAGCAAATCTTTCTCCAGTGCAGGGCAATGCAGTGCTCCAAGTCAGTACAAGATCAAGATCAAGGTTTGTGGAGGATCTTGAGTAAAACATTGTGTAAGATATCCCTGTCCTTTTTAGGTAATAGAAACTAGCTGGGGAAAGCAAAGTTGAAAAATGACAGAACTGTAATAATACCACCAATACACTGCCTAAATAACAGAGATACAGTATATTATGCACAAACAGTAATCAGATCCTTGATCATGGACATCAGGGTGGTTGGTAGGGCATGTCCCCTAGTTGCTGGAAGTCAGGGGAGACCAGAAAGCCTCTGTGCCTAACCATAGTATTTACATATGGGACTATGATAACTAACTAAATGTTTGCTATTGAGAAAGAAAAGCCTAGCTAGGACTCTGCCTTGGTTTCCAAGACAGGCATCATAGTGTAGCAATTGAACTCTGCTGTTATTCATCCACAGGAGTTGAGTGAAAGTTTACTGGCTTTTTCCCATATTGCCCTCCCTAAAATCTTGCTCAGTTCCAACTGAACTATTGAGTGGTACGATAAAACTAGCAGGGGAACCCATGGTATTGTGCCTCCAATAAAATATGGTCATTTTCTTCTGTTAGCCTTTCCCTATAGACTTCTATAAATGCTATACAAATAGTACAACAATAAAGTCTACAGGTGAAAATCAAAAAATTTGAATATCGTGCAAAGTTCATTTATTTCAGTAATGCAACTTAAAAGGTGAAACTAATATGAGATAGACTCATTACATGCAAAGCGAGATATTTCAAGCCTTTATCTCTTATATATATATAAAAATGAATTTCTGTCTGTCTGTCTATCTGTCTGTCTGTCTGTCTAGACGTTCTTTATGCACGACCAAACGACTGGACCGATCTTCACCAAATTTGGCACACAGGTATATCAGGTGTCCGGGAAGGTTTTAGACCGAGTCTAGGACGTACCGTTCATGAGATATTCCCAAAAAATGAGCCCCCCCCACAAATACAAGCTTGCAAGTTTTTCTCTTCAAATTCCAACTACCATAAACACAGTTTTACTCCAGGTTTCCATAACAACCCAGCCATATTTCTTTACTGCTTAAAGCGGCGGTCACTGTGAAAGTCACGGTTAAAGGGGCGGTCACAGTGAAAGTCACGGTTAAAGGGGAGGTCACAGTGAAAGTCACAGTTAAAGGGGCGGTCAAAGTTAAAGGGGCGGTCACAGTTAAAGAGGCGGTCACTGTGAAAGTCACAGTTAAAGGGGCGGTCACAGTGAAAGTCACAGTTAAAGGGGCGGTCACTGTGAAAGTCACGGTTAAAGGGGAGGTCACAGTGAAAGTCACAGTTAAAGGGGCGGTCAAAGTTAAAGTCACTGTTAAACGAGCGGTCACTGTGAAAGTCACTGTAAAAGGGGCGGTCACTGTGAAATGTCACTGTTTAACCCCTTAAGGACCTAGGACGTACCGGTACGCCCTATTTCCCGAGTCCTTAAGGACCCAGGACGTACCGGTACGTCCTGACTTAAAATCTGTATTCCGGCGCCCCAGGGGTTAATTGGAACGGGATTTCGGCTGAAATCATTCAGCCGGCATCCCGTAACAATGCAGGGGGGGGTCATTTGACCCCCCCGTATCGGCGATCGCAGCAAACCGCAGGTCAATTCAGACCTGCGGTTTGCTGCGCTTTTTGCAGTTTCTGATGCCCGCGGTCCCTGACCGCGGGGATCAGAAACTTTAGAGTGGCTAAAATAAATATTTTTCACCCCCCCCTGCACCCCTGCACGATTTTATGCCGGAGGGTGGTGCGGGGGGGGTGTCGCAGGCGGTGGGGGCGTTGCGGGAGGCGGGCGGTGTGGCAGGCGGGATCGCGATCCCCCGCCCGCCTCCCCATGAACGATCGTTGGCTTCTAGTGGTTGTACCAGGGTGCCAGCACATTGCTGGCACCCTGGTATAAACGGCTGACATCTGTGAAGATGTCAGCCGTTTAACCCTTTCCATACCGCGGTCCGTACGGACCGCTGTATGGAAAAAGTTAACTGTCATCGGTCAGGGAGCTCCCTCCCTCTCCATCGGGGGGCTGCTGTGCCTTTGCAGCCCCCCGATGGAGAGGGAGAGAGCCCCCAGAGAGCCCCCCTCAGCCCCGTGCTTACCCTTCCCCGTCTGCGAAGTTCTGAGCAGACGGGGAGGGTTCCCATGGCAACAGGACGCCTCAGGCGTCCTGCTGTCCATGGTGCTGAACAGATCTATGCTGAAAGCATAGATCTGTTCAGTGTAAGTGAAATACAGTACAGAACAATATATATTGTTCTGTACTGTATTATACAGACATCAGACCCACTGGATCTTCAAGAACCAAGTGGGTCTGGGTCACAAAAATGTAAAAAAAAGTGAAAAAAGTTAAGATAAAAAAAAAAACATTTATCACTGAATAAAAATTAAAAAAATAAAATAAACTACACATATTAGGTATCGCCGCGTCCGTAACGACCTGATCTATAAAATGGTCATGTTACTTTCCCCGCACGGTGAACGCCATAAAAATAAAAAAATAAAAACTATGAGAAAATTGAAATTTTGCCCACCTTACTTCCCAAAAAAGGTAATAAAAGTGATCAAAAAAGTCGCATGTACGCCAAAATAGTACCAATCAAACCGTCATCTCATCCCGCAAAAAATGAGACCCTACTCAAGATAATCGCCCAAAAGCTGAAAAAACTATGGCTCTTAGACTATGGAGACACTAAAACATGATTTTTTTTTTTTCAAAAATGAACTCATTCTGTAAAACTTACATAAATAAAAAAAAAGTATACATATTAGGTATCGCCGCGTCCGTATCGACCGGCTCTATAAAAATATCACATGACCTAACCCCTCAGATGACCACCGTAAAAAAATAAAAATAAAAACAGTGTAAAAAAAGCCATTTTTTGCCATCTTACGTCACAAAAAGTGTAATATCAAGCGATCAAAAAGTCATATGCACCCCAAAATAGTGCCAATCAAACCGTCATCTCATCCCGCAAAAAATGAGACCCTACTCAAGATAATCGCCCAAAAACTGAAAAAACTATGGCTCTTAGACTATGGAGACACTAAAACATTTTTTTGGTTTTAAAAATGAAGTTATTGTATAAAACTTACATAAATAAAAAAAAATGTATACATATTAGGTATCGCCGCGTCCGCGACAACCTGCTCTATAAAAATACCACATGATCTAACCTGTCAGATGAATGTTGTAAATAACAAAAAAAAAAAACGTGCCAAAAAAGCTATTTCTTGTTACCTTGCTGCACAAAAAGTGTAATATAGAGCAACCAAAAATCATATGTACCCTAAACTAGTACCAACAAAACTGCCACCCTATCCCGTAGTTTCTAAAATAGAGTCACTTTTTTGGAGTTTCTACTCTAGGGGTGCATCAGGGGGGCTTCAAATGGGACATGGTGTAAAAAAAAACAGTCCAGCAAAACCTGCCTTCCAAAAACCGTATGGAATTCCTTTCCTTCTGCGCCCTGCCGTGTGCCCGTACAGCGGTTTACGACCACATATGGGGTGTTTCTGTAAACTACAGAATAGGGGCCATAAATATTGAGTTTTGTTTGGCTGTTAACCCTTGCTTTGTAACTGGAAAAAAAATATTAAAATGGAAAATCTGCCAAAAATGTGAAATTTTGAAATTGTGTCTCTATTTTCCATTAAATCTTGTGCAATACCTAAAGGGTTAACAAAGTTTGTAAAATCAGTTTTGAATAGCTTGAGGGGTGTAGTTTCTTAGATGGGGTCACTTTTATGGAATTTCTAATCTAGGGGTGCATCAGGGGGGCTTCAAATGGGACATGGTGTCAAAAAACCAGTCCAGCAAAATCTGGCTTCCAAAAACCAAACCGCGCACCTTTCACTCTACGCCCTACTGTGTGCCCGTACAGTAGTTTACGACCACATATGGGGTGTTTCTGTAAACGGCAGAGTCAGGGCAATAAAGATACAATCTTGTTTGGCTGTTAACCCTTGCTTTGTTAGTGGAAAAAATGGGTTAAAATTGAAAATTAGGCAAAAAAATGAAATTCTCAAATTTCATCCCCATTTGCCAATAACTCTTGTGCAACACCTAAAGGGTTAACGACGTATGTAAAATCAGTTTTGAATACCTTGAGGGGTGTAGTTTCTTAGATGGGGTCACTTTTAGGGAGTTTCTCCTCTAGGGGTGCATCAGGGGGACTTCAAATGGGACATGGTGTCAAAAAACCAGTCCATAAAAATCAGCCTTCCAAAAACCAAACGGCGCACCTTTCCCTCTACGCCCCGCTGTGTGGCCGTACAGTAGTTTACGGCCACATATTGGGTGTTTCTGTAAACGGCAGAGTCAGGGCAATAAAGATACAATCTTGTTTGGCTGTTAACCCTTGCTTTGTTAGTGGAAAAAATGGGTTAAAATGAAAAATTTGACAAAAATATGAAATTCTCAAATTTCCTCCCCATTTGCCAATAACTCTTGTGCAACACCTAAAGGGTTAACAATGTATGCAAAATCAGTTTTGAATACCTTGAGGGGTGTAGTTTCTTAGATGGGGTCATTTTTGGGTGGTTTCTATTATGTAAGCCTCGCAAAGTGACTTCAGACCTGAACTGGTCGCTAAAAATTGAGTTTTTGTAAATTTCTGAAAAATTTCAAGATTTGCTTCTAAACTTCTAAGCCTTATAACATCCCCAAAAAATAAAATATCATTCCCAAAACAATTCAAACATGAAGTAGACATATGGGGAATGTAAAGTCATCACAATTTTTTGGGGTATTACTATGTATTACAGAAGTAGAGAAACTGAAACTTTGAAATTTGCTAATTTTTTTCAAATTTTTGGTAAATTAGGTATTTTTTTGTGCAAAAAAAATAATTTTTTTGACTTCATTTTACCAGTGTCATGAAGTACAATATGTGACGAAAAAACAATCTCAGAATGGCCTGGATAAGTCAAAGCGTTTTAAAGTTATGAGCACTTAAAGTGACACTGGTCAGATTTGCAAAAAATGGCCTGGTCCTTAAGGTGAAAATGAGCCCGGTCCTTAAGGGGTTAAGGGGCGGTCACTGTGAAAATCACTGTTAAAGGGGCGGTCACTGTGAAAGTCACTGTTAAAGGGGCGGTCACTGTTAAAGGGGCGGTCACTGTGAAAGTCACTGTTAAAGGGGAGGTCACTGTGAAAGTCATTGTTAAAGGAAAGGTCACTGTGAAAGTCATTGTTAAAGGGGCGCTCACTGTTAAAGTCATTGTTAAAGGGGCGGTCACTGTGAAAAACACTGTTAAAGGGGCGGTCACTGTGAAAGTCACTGTTAAAGGGGCGGTCCCTGTGAAAGGGGCGGTCACTGTGAAAGTCACTGTTAAAGCGAAGGTCACTGTGAAAGTCACTTTTGAAGGGGCGGGCACTGTGGAGGTCTCTGTTAAAGGGGCGGACACTGTTTAAGTCATTGTTAAAGGGGAGGTCACTGTGAAAGTCACTGTTAAAGGGGCGGTCACTGTGAAAGTCACTGTTAAAGGGGCGGTCACTGTGAAAGGGGTGGTCACTGTGAAAGTCACTGTTAAAGCGAAGGTCACTGTGAAAGTCACTTTTGAAGGGGCGGGCACTGTGGAGGTCTCTGTTAAAGGGGCGGTCACTGTGAAAGGGGCGGCCACTGTGAAAGTCACTGTTAAAGCGAAGGTCACTGTTAAAGTCATTGTTAAAAGGGCGGTCACTGTGAAAAACACTGTTAAAGGGGCGGTCACTGTGAAAGTCACTGTTAAAGGGGCGGTCACTGTGAAAGGGGCGGTCACTGTGAAAGTCACTGTTAAAGCGAAGGTCACTGTGAAAGTCACTTTTGAAGGGGCGGGCACTGTGGAGGTCTCTGTTAAAGGGGCGGACACTGTTTAAGTCATTGTTAAAGGGGAGGTCACTGTGAAAGTCACTGTTAAAGGGGCTGTCATTGTAAAAGTCACTGTTAAAGGGGTGGTCACTGTGAAAGTCACAGTTAAAGGGGCGGTTACTGTGAAAGTCACTGTAAAGGAGCGGTCACTGTGAAAAACACTGTTAAAGGGGCGGTCACTGTTAAAGGGGCGGTCACTGTGAAAGTCACTGTTAAAGCGAAGGTCACTGTGAAAGTCACTTTTGAAGGGGAGGGCACTGTGGAGGTCTCTGTTAAAGGGCGGGCACTGTGTAAGTCATTGTTAAAGGGGCAGACATTGTGAAGGTCACTGTTAAAGGGGCGGCCACTATGAAGGTGACTGTTAAAAGGGCGGTCACTGTGAAGGTCACTGTTAAATGGGTGGTCAATGCTAAAGCGTCGGGAACTGTGGAGGTCAAGGTTAAAGGGGGGCACTGTGGAGGTCAATGTTAAAGGGGCGGCCACTGTGGAGATCAATGTTAAAGGGGGGACACTGTGGAGGTCAATGTTAAAGGGGCGCCACTTTTGAGGTCAATGTTAAAGGGACAGGTACTGTAGAGGTCACTGTTGTAGGGGAAACTGTCGATATGTATAAACCTGAGTAAATTCTTGACTGGTAGTTGTATATAAGAACACTGTCACTGGGGCCAACTACCTAAAATATAACTTTTATTCAGAAATAGCTAAAAAATACACACAAATGTGTCCCTCACGTGGGGACTGATTGACATACAGAAAACACACACAGACAGAAAAAGCCAATGAAAGGACCAGGTCGGGAAGGCTAGGTGTGATGGTATGGCAGGGCCAGAACCACATGGGTCACTAGGTGTATCCCTGTGATATCCCTGTGCTTATCTCAGCCCAGAGATGCACCCTGATGGTGGGAACACTCTGTCCCCGTGCCTAACCTACCTGTCCTTAAATTGCCCTTACCTCAAAACGACCCATATGGATGTCTGGGTCCTGAAATTGCTACTATACAAAAAATAGCGTCCTATATGAAGATCCAGTGGGATACCTGGGTCAATCAAGGGCAGAGTCACAATTTACATAGATAATATTAAATCAGTGCTCTAAGTCTCAGTCTCGACGCGTTTCCCCTCAGAGATGTGGTTCATCAGGAGACCAATAAAAGTTTCATCAATAGACAAATAGTGTATAGACGAACAAGTCGCTGCCAAAATTCAGCGACTGCATACCACTGGTTTATCAATACAGCGACTGCATCACGATGATATAGATAAGTCCGCGATCACAGTCCACAAAAATGAAATGAAAAAACCAAGGTAACTGGAGCACCACCATGCAGCACTACACTGCTAGGATTAAGGCAATAAAGCTATCATAGCTATATGGAAAATACTGATAATGATAATGTACTTATCCGTTCCTGTAGATCCTCAGCAGGCAGTAGACAGCAGCAAGGGGTGCTCCAGGGTGCAAAAAAAGGGAGCCTTATCTATTTTGCACCCTGGAGCACCCCTTGCTGCTGTCTACTGCCTGCTGAGGATTTACAGGAACGGATAAGTACATTATCATTATCAGTATTTTCCATATAGCTATGATAGCTTTATTGCCTTAATCCTAGCAGTGTAGTGCTGCATGGTGGTGCTCCAGTTACCTTGGTTTTTTCATTTCATTTTTGTGGACTGTGATCGCGGACTTATCTCTATCATCGTGATGCAGTCGCTGTATTGATAAACCAGTGGTATGCAGTCGCTGAATTTCGGCAGCGACTTGTTCGTCTATACACTATTTGTCTATTGATGAAACTTTTATTGGTCTCCTGATGAACCACATCTCTGAGGGGAAACGCGTCGAGACTGAGACTTAGAGCACTGATTTAATATTATCTATGTAAATTGTGACTCTGCCCTTGATTGACCCAGGTATCCCCCTGGATCTTCATATAGGACGCTATTTTTGGTATAGTAGCAATTTCAGGACCCAGACATCCATATGGGTCGTTTTGAGGTAAGGGCAATATAAGGACAGGTAGGTTAGGCACGGGGACGGAGTGTTCCCACCATCAGGGTGCATCTCTGGGCTGAGATAAGCACAGGGATATCACAGGGATACACCTAGTGACCCATGTGGTTCTGGCCCTGCCATACCATCACACCTAGCCTTCCCAACCTGGTCCTTTCATTGGCTTTTTCTGTCTGTGTGTGTTTTCTGTATGTCTATCAGTCCCCACGTGAGGGACACATTTGTGTGTATTTTTTTAGCTATTTCTGAATAAAAGTTATATTTTAGGTAGTTGGCCCCAGTGACAGGAAACTGTCTATCTTTTTACAACACACGGAAACATAAAATTAAATACCGTATTTTTCGCTTTATAAGACGCACCTGATGATAAGACGCACCTAGATTTTTGAGGAGGAAAATAAGAAAAAAAAAATTTGAACAAAAAAGGTGTGCTTTTGGAGGGGTTTTGAACTAATGGTGTGCTTTTGGAGGGGTTTTGAACTAATGGTGGTCTGTGGATGACGCACTGTTATGGGGGGACCTGTGGGTGACGCACTGTTATGGGGGGACCTGTGGGTGACGCACTGTTATGGGGGGACCTGTGGGTGACGCACTGTTATGGGGGGACCTGTGGGTGACGCACTGTTATGGGGGGACCTGTGGGTGACGCACTGTTATGGGGGGACCTGTGGGTGACGCACTGTTATAGGGGGACCTGTGGGTGACGCACTGTTATGGGGGGACCTGTGGGTGACGCACTACTACGGGGGATGTAGCATCATATATAGCATCTTATGTAATGGGGGTCACTATTCACACAGGGACAATATACTGTGACACATATGATACTGTGACCAGCATAAGATGATCTTATGCTGGTCACAGTATCATGTGTCACAGTATATTGTCCCTGTATGAATAGTGACCCCCATTACACCACCGGGCACACAGTAGACTTTATATGTAAAATCTTTTAATGGCTCTGCTTTCTTCTATACCAGTACTCACTATGAAAGCAGCAGTCCGGCCAGCACGTGACGTCACTCACTCAGTCAGTCACGCTCCTGCCAGCTTCATTAATGAAGTGGGAGGAGCATGACCGAGTGAGTGACGTCACGCGCCGGCAGGACCGCTGCTTTCATAGTGAGTACTGGTATAGAAGAAAGCAGAGTGTAATGAAGCCGTTTTCATATGTAAAGTCTATAATCTTCAAGCAGTGTCTCTGCTTTAAACTAGGGCAATCCTCTGTAGTGCAACTCACTATGAAAGCGGCAGGCAGAGCGGCAGCGTAACCTCGCGATTCTCACTCATTAATGCTCCTCCCACTTCCTTCCCATGAATGAGTGAGAATCGCGAGGTTACGCTGCCGCTCTGCCTGCCGCTTTCATAGTGAGTTGCACTACAGAGGATTGCCCTAGTTTAAAGCAGAGACACTGCTTGAAGATTATAGACTTTACATGTGATAATTACCGTGAGCGGGGTCCGATGTATTACAGTACAGTGACTGCATCGGGCCCCGCCGCGAGTGTTGCCAGCCTCCATCCCTTCCTCCCACCCCTCTGATACATCACGGCTTGCGATGTATCAGCGTGACCAAAGTAAACATGGCAGTGTTCGCTTTATAAGACGCACTGCCATTTCCCCCCCACTTTTGGGGGGGAAAAAGTGCGTCTTATAAAGCGAAAAATACGGTAGATGAACTATACCTGTGCGAAGCCGGGTCCTTCTGCTAGTTTGTTATAATTTGGATGATTATAACTTACCGCTTATGAAACCCCAAAGTCTCAATTTTGAGGTACCCTTTGCTCATTGGGTATGGATTAATTAGCTGACCAGAGTGTGACATTTTGAGTCTAGAATATTGAACCTTTTAACAAAATTCCAATTTTAAGCTGCATTAATTATTACTGAAATAAATGGACTTTTGCACGATATTCTAATTTTTCGAGTTTCACCTGTATGCTGGATGTCAGCAGCAATTCTATAATGCTATAGTACCACACTGATCATATTATCTAATACACCATGCAATGTCCAGCATTTTGGCAACCACTTGTGGAGATTTACTTTGATATTGTTGTTTTAATTGATTTTATGGGTATTGTGAGCAGAATAATTGAATACAGTGAGCCATTCTCTTTAGTTCATAATAATTGAGCTCCCTGGTGTTCAATCTCTATAGTAATGTGCACGTCCACCTACTGAGTTGGTCACATACAGTTGCAAGAAAAAGTATGTGAACCCTTTGGAATGATATGGATTTCTGCACAAATTGGTCATAAAATGTGATCTGATCTTCATCTAAGTCACAACAATAGACAATCACAGTCTGCTTAATCTAATAACACACAAAGAATTAAATGTTACCATGTTTTTATTGAGCACACCATGTAAACATTCACAGTGCAGGTGGAAAAAGTATGTGAACCCCTAGATTAATGACATCTCCAAGAGCTAATTGGAGTGAGGTGTCACACAACTGGAGTCTAATCAATGAGATGAGACTAGAGGTGTTGGTTACAGCTGCCCTTCCCTATAAAAAACACACACCAGTTCTGGATTTCCTTTCACAAGAAGCATTGCCTGATGTGAATGATGCCTCGCACAAAAGAGCTCTCAGAAGACCTATGATTAAGAATTGTTGACTTGCATAAAACTGGAAAGGGTTATAAAAGTATCTTACCTTACTGTTCATCAGTCCATGGTAAGACAAATTGTCTATAAATGGAGAAAGTTCAGCACTACTGCTACTCTCCCTAGGAGTGGCGGTCCTGTAAAGATGACTGCAAGAGCACAGCGCAGACTGCTCAATGAGGTGAAGAAGAATCCTACAGTGTCAGCTAAAGACTTACAAAAGTCTCTGGCATATGCTAACATCCCTGTTAGCCAATCTACGATACGTAAAACACTAAACAAGAATGGATTTCATGGGAGGATACCACAGAGGAAGCCACTGCTGTCCAAAAAAAACATTGCTGCACGTTTACAGATTGCACAAGAACACCTGGATGTTCCACAGCAGTACTAGCAAAATATTCTGTGGACAGATGAAACCAAAGTTGAGTTGTTAGGAAGAAACACACAACACTAAGTGTGGAGAAAAAGAGGCACAGCACACCAACATCAAAACCTCATCCCAACTGTGAAGAATGGTGGGGATGCTTTGCTGCGTCAGGGCCTGGACAGATCACTATCATAGAAGGAAAAATTAATTCCCAAGTTTATCAAGACATTTTGTAGGAGAACTTAGGGCCAATGGCTTAAACAGAAAAAAATACGCCTTCTGGAGTGGCCCAGTCAGAGTCCTGACCTCAACCCGATTGAGATGCTGTGGCATGATCTCAAGAAAGAGATTCACACCAGACATCCCAAGAATATTGCTGAACTGAAACAGTTCTGTAAAGAGGAATGGTCAAGAATTACTCCTGACCGTTGTGCACGTCTGATCTGCAACTACAGGAAACGTTTGGTTGAAGTTATTGCTGCCAAAGGAGGTTCAACCAGTTATTAAATCCAAGAGTTCACATACTTTTTCCACCTGCACTGTGAATGTTTTCATGGTGTGTTCAATAAAAACATGGTAACATTTAATTCTTTGTGTGTTATTAGTTTAAGCAGACTGTGATTGTCTATTGTTGTGAATCAGATGAAGATCAGCACACATTTTATGACCAATTTGTGCAGAAATCCATATCATTCCAAAGGGTTCACATACTTTTTCTTGCAACTGTATGCTCAGTTCCACCCTTCAACTGCCACCAGCTGGACCTACTGTTAGAAGCTGTTACAGTTACAAGAGAAAGCTGCAGCAGGAAGGACACAAACCCTGCAAAAAGACACACCCACTGATTAGGCAGTTTGAAATACATCTAGCAGAGCAATTGGAGCAATGAATGGGGAGATCTGTGGATCTATGTGAAGTACAGGGCTGGTTCTAGCTTTGTTAGAAAGAGATTGTCCTGTCACGTATGATGTCTGATTATTAGTCTTTTACATCCGTCATGTCATAATAACCCACCTAACTAGGGTAGAATATTTTAATGAAAGTTCCACTAAAAGTGGTAATATTATTTTATCCCAAAATATAATGCATTTAATTATTTACTGCGCACATTTAATAATTTATCTTTAGCTAACAGAGCCATCTGCTGACAACCCATGCATTTTTAGAATACTAAAAAAAGGTGCAATAAAAAATTGATCATGCTTTTAGAAAAGCATAACATGTTTTCAGTATGATGGTAGCGGGAGTGTTAAGCACTATCACAGGGAATTAAAGTCATCCTCACCTTGTAGATTTTCAGGTAGAACAGATAACTCACAGCAACTTCCTACTGAGTAACATAGCTTGTCTGATCCGCAGAGTTTATTTGGTTCCCTGAGAAGCCAATTTCAAGCCACATTAGAAATAAAAGCTTAATACTGAATTCTACTTTGGGTTTATAATAAAACACGTCTGTCAAATGCAATAAATTAAAACAGGAGCCAGAAGCAATGCCTATGGTAGGAAAGGTCCTATGTTTATAACTCAGAGATAATCATAATCTTCAAAATTTCTACTTATTGAGGGTGTTAGTAATAATAAAATATTTTATCAAATAAAATATAAGATGGAAAAACATCAGTATTGACGTCAAACCTAAAAGACATTGATCCTGATTGACAGATATACTGCAGTATATTGAATTGGGGCTAGTACCCAACTTACGTTTGCAGCAACTGGGCCACAGTGGCATGCATCAGTGTGGTGGCCTGATGGAGTAAGTAGCTGGTACTCATGGTTAGCAGAGCTGCTTGGGCCGGCATGCAGTGATGAGAAGAAAGGCACCGGATTCCTTTGGGGAACACTCTGGTGTTAAGGGATTTCCTGCCATATGGAAGTTGTGGTGCCCTTGGTGGTATAGGGTTTAAGTTGCAGGGAAGGCAGGGTCCCTGATGTCGTGATGCCAGCACCCTTAGGTGAAAATGAGGTGGTAAAATAAGAAGGAGTAAGTTCGAATAAATAAATGGAACATTTAATGAAAATCACTTACCTTGAGGTAGATGTACAATTATTGGAATGCAAAGCTGTAGGTGTAATCCATTCAAAGGACATCACAAGTTAGTTATATCTGTAATCTGCCGTCTGTCTGAGGTGTCTGACTTTTGTGTCTGATTTGGGATTAGCTTCCCTTAGCTGCAGACTAAACTTCCCCTGACTATTAGTGATGATCGAGCATGCTCGGCCGAATACCTGTTCGGCTCGAACATCTCGTTGTTCGGCACATGGCAGTACGTGGCCGAGTACAACATGTGCTCGAGCGGCATGCTGGAGTCTCCTCTCCGCATGTTTCGTGGCTGCTACGCATCCAATAAACGTGCAGGAAAGTACTGCCCTCACTGTAATGCCATTAGCCATGTTGGCTACTGGCATTACAGTGATTGGCTGTCCGGAACGCGTCATCAGCTGATATAGAAACATAGAAACATAGAATGTGTCGGCAGATAAGAACCATTTGGCCCATCTAGTCTGCCCAATATACTGAATACTATGGATAGCCCCTGGCCCTATCTTATATGAAGGATGGCCTTATGCCTATCCCATGCATGCTTAAACCCCTTCACTGTATTTGCAGCTACCACTTCTGCAGGAAGGCTATTCCATGCATCCACTACTCTCTCAGTAAAGTAATACTTCCTTATATTACTTTTAAACCTTTGCCCCTCTAATTTAAAACTGTGTCCTCTTGTGGTAGTTTTTCTTCTTTTAAATATGCTCTCTTCCTTTACCGAGTTGATTCCCTTTATGTATTTAAAAGTTTCTATCATATCCCCTCTGTCTCTTCTTTCTTCCAAGCTATAAATATTAAGGTCCTTTAACCTTTCCTGGTAAGTTTTATCCTGCAATCCATGTACTAGTATATATAGCACCCGATGATGCATGTTCGGCTCATTTGTATGCAGGGAGAGCTGAGCATAGGAAGAGACAGAGAGTGTAGGGAGAGTAATTAAATATTTTTTTTGTACAAAAACGTTTCAGAGACCCAAAAGTCCTTGTAAGTACTATTGTGTGTGACAGCAGCAATATATGTTTGTAGCACAACCTGCGCTAAATAAGCTCAGTGTTAGGCTCCATTCACACGTTCGCAAAATGTGTCCGCATCCTTTCCGCATTTTTGCGGAAAGGGTGCGGACCCATTCATTCTCTATGGGGACGGAATGGTTGCGGAGCGCTGCCCCGATTTTGGGTCCGCAGCTCCACAAAAAGATAGAGCATGTCCTATTCTTGTCCGCAGCTTGCGGACAAGAATAGGCATTTCAATGGGGGTGACGGGCTGGTGTGTTGCGGACCTGCAATTTGCGGGTCCGCAACACACCACGGACGTGTGAATTAAGCCTTAGGTAGAGCTATGCATAAAAAGGGACATACAGTGTAGGGAGTGTAATAGGAATATTTTTATGCAAAAAACTTTTCAGAGATCCAAAAGTCCTTTTAAGGACTATTGTGTGTGACAGCAGAAATATATTTTTTTAGTGCATCTATACCATGTAATAGGCCACTGCGGACAGTTAAATTATCCACCCACATCTCCTGTTTAAAGTGTGCGCATCCCTAAAATATCAGTGACATCCAGTGTACTTTTTCCGTGGACGGTGTTTGCTGAGGACAGTTAAATTATCCGTGCCACATCTCCTGTGTAAAGTGTGCGCATCCCTAAAATATCTGTGACATCCAGTGTACTTTTTCAATAGACGGTGTCCGCTGCGGATGGTGAGATTAGCTGCGCCACATCTCCTGTGTAAAGTGTGCGCATCCAAAAAATATCTGTGACATCCAGTGTACTTTTTTGTAGATGTTGTCCACTTCTGACAGTGACCTTACCAGGGCCACATCTGCAGTGTAACTTGTGCGCTTCAAAAATTTATCTGTGACATACAATGTAAGTTTTCCATAGATGGTGTCTGCTTCTGACAGTGACCATACCAGGGCCACATGTGCACAACGTGTGCACTTAAAAAATTTATCTGTGACATACAGTGTAATTTTTCCATAGACGGTGTCCGCTTCTGACAGTGACCTTAACTGGGCCACATCTGCAGTGTAACGTGTGCGCTTCAAAAATGTATCTGTGACATACAGTGTACTTTGTCAGCTTTCAAACCATACTCCCCCTGGAACCCAAAGACTTTGGTTTCCCGGAAGCAGCTCGGCGGGTCATGGGAATAACGCCGCCGGATTGCAAGTTGACATCGTTTATGGTCGGAACTACGACGATATCTGATCATCTTTGAACCTCCGACTTTCGTTTTTGATTAATGAAAACATTCTTGGCAAATGCTTACGCTTTGGTTTATGTTGCGCCGGTCCAAGAATTTCACCTCTAGTGGCGCAATACAGATGCCCCCGGCCGTCCCTCTTAATCATGGCCCCAGTTCAGAAAACCTACAAAATAGAATCGGAGTCCTATTCCATTATTCCTTGCTGAAGTTTACAGGCGACTGAAATTTTTTCAATGGTCAGCTAAACAGCAAGCACTCTCCCCTTATTTTTTTTAAATGGCCAGCTCAGCAGAAGGCCCTCACATATTATTTTCTAGAGGGTCAGATCACCTGCAGGCCCTCGCATATAGTGTTTTAGAGGGTCAGCTCACCTGCAGGCCCTCGCATATAGTGTTTTAGAGGGTCAGCTCACCTGTAGGCCCTCACCTAATTATGCCTAATAGGTAATTTGCGCGCATGCTGCCTTGCTTGGATGTGGTAGCCGTAGTCGTTTTTCAGGCTCCCTCTCCAGAATTGAACACTGATTCCCCGTTACCCGTGGTCACCGTGGTTGGTGCTGAAAAGAACATCTAAAGTTGATAGGGCAGACATCCGAATGGATAGTCGCCATCCATCATGGGGGCGTGAGATTGGCCCCAGATTATCTAGAGTCACCAAAGCAGCAGGCCCTCACCCCTAATGTTTTTGAGGGTCACCAGCAGGCCATCAATCATAGTTTTTCAAGGGGGTGTATGATGCCCTCCTTTATGTGTAATAAAGGGTGTATTGGAGTGCCGGTTCCTTGTAATTTTTGGCAGCCCTTTCCCTTAATGTATAGGCTTTATGAGTGCAGGAGTCCCACTACATGTACCACAACGTGAATGAGGCCCTCCTTTATGTGATATACAGGTTGTATCGGAGTGCCTCTTCCTTGTAATTTTTGGCAGCACTTGCACTTTATATACAAGTAAATATACAGGAAAGAATGTTTCCTAAGAATTTTTCCTCTAAAATAGATTTTATCTTCGGTTTTGTGCGTATTATTGTCAGTCTGTAAAAGTGGCATACTACTTGGACAACATTGTTCCCAGCAGCGACCTGGGAGTCCAAGATGCATCCAGACATCCTCCCCATGCTGTTCCCAAACCATTTCAGTGGAGTTTCCATCAATTTCTGATCTTTTCCTATAAACCAAACACCCCTTCCTCTTCAGAGCAGGGGGTGCCTGGTTTAATGCTCGGGTTCTCTCATTGACTTCCATTATACTCTGGTGCTCGGTAGAGCACCCGAGCATCCTGATGTGTTCGGCCCGAGCCCCCGAGCACTATGGTGCTTGATCAACACTACTGACTATATTTTACTTGACTGCACTGAACTGCTCTCAACTGTCAATTGTCTTCTCCCTTGTAACCTGTTCTATAAATAGATCTTTAGCACCAGCACCACCTAGGGGTGACTGGATGTGTCTACATGCAAGGTGTAGACGGAATTACAGTAATATGCATACATCTTATAAAATGACATTCCTTAAATACCCTCATGTATACAGGGCCCCACTACTATTATGGAGTGGGACACTGCACATTTGCCTATTACCTATTATTCACTTTCTTCTTGTAGAGATGCTTATATTGTGCTAGATACAGAATCACTCTGGTCAATGTATGAAAAATAATGTAAAATTAACATATTGGTTTCATCCCTTGTTATTTCTAACTATGAAAATCAGACAATGGGGGAGATTTACTAATCTGTATGCTAAAAAAGTGCCGTTAAAAAGTTACAGATTGGGGTGTGGCTTGGCTGCTGAGAGCGATGGCTACATGAGAGGAAAGCTCCTGCACCTAAGCGACTGTATACTCAGCTAATCCCCCACTAGCAGGGATTCTTCCACTTCCACAAATGCCAAACTACCTCCTGGAGATTATGGGAAAGCCAAAGAGACAACTACCCAGGCCGAACAGCAAAAACCTGGAGAATTACTTTGAACAAGACTAAAGATGGCGCCGAGTCAAGCAGCAAGCCGGCGTCACCGTCCTCCCTCCGCAGCATGTCTCCTCTGCAGACTCCTAGGTCCTCATCAACGCTGACTGCCTCAGACACAACGATGCCGCCTAAAGCTGCGACACCTACCTTACCACCAATAACGCCGGAGGACGTCCGATCCTCGGGCCGGGAGAGGACTGACATTCAAGATGGCGCTCGGCTCCACATGTTGCTGGAATCTCCCTCTGACAGCCCGCAGAAACAAAGGCCACGTCTAGAGGCCTCGGACCTTCTAAAGGTTA
Organism: Bufo bufo; assembly: GCF_905171765.1. Lineage (NCBI taxonomy): Eukaryota > Metazoa > Chordata > Amphibia > Anura > Bufonidae > Bufo > Bufo bufo. Next base: position 95,038,455 of record NC_053390.1, read on the forward strand.
GTGCACCCTCCTGCACTTCTCCACGAGACACTGCCGTCATCGACCCTCGACTATCGGAGGACACTTTAAAAAACATGCTTATAGCTTTAAACACCTCCCTCCATTCAGATATAGCAGGTCTGATTAACCCTATCTCTGCCAGAGTACAAGAGGCGGAGGACAGAATACTCCATATTGAAACAAAAATGGATGAATTCGCCACCTCGCAAAACTCCATTATAAAGGCCCACAATGATGTAGCAGATGAATTGGAAGCCATAAAGCTGAAAATGGCGGACATGGAGGATCGCTCACGGCAAAATAATATAAAATTCAGGGGCATACCAGAAGATATTACACCACAAGACCTACAATCATACCTAAAAGGCCTGATGTCAGCACTTCTCCCATACCTGTCCCCCCAATACATAATAATTGACATGGCTCATAGAGTTCCAAAGCCCCAATATCTGGGTTCCAACATCCCGTGTGACACTTTAGCATGCATCCATTTCTTCCATATCAAAGATGCACTCATGGCGGCTGCCAGAAAACAAGGAACTCTCCCCTCACCATACCATACAGTTAAACTGTTTGCTGATTTGTCTATGGCAACCCTCCGGTAACGTAGAACACTCCTACCAATCACAGTAGCCCTTCGGGACCACAGAATTTTATACAAATGGGAGTACCCCTTGAAGCTGCTCGTCCAATCAAATGGCCAGACTCACACAATCAAGTCCTTTGAAAGTGGAAAAAATCTACTACAATCCTGGCAAATCCCTTTGCCCTCTTGGGACCCTGACAAAAGGCATCTGTTACAACCTGCCACACCAACATGGCAGACAGTGAAATAAATGGGGGATCCTTCTGCCCACCGCCAATGCTACATAGATACAGTGGGATGCAAAAGTTTGGGCAACCTTGTTAATCGTCATGATTTTCCTGTATAAATCGTTGGTTGTTACGATAAAAAATTTCAGTTATATATATCATATAGGAGACACACCCAGTGATATTTGAGAGGTGAAATGAAGTTTATTGGATCTACAGAAAGTGTGCTATAATTGTTTAAACAGAGTTAGGCAGGTGCATAAATTTGGGCACCACAAAAAGAAATGAAATCAATATTTAGTAGATCCTCCTTTTGCAGAAATTACAGCCTCTAAACGCTTCCTGTAGGTTCCAATAAGAGTCTGGATTCTGGTTGAAGGTATTTTGGACCATTCCTCTTTACAAAACATCTTTAGTTCAGTCAGGTTTGATGGCTTCCGAGCATGGACAGCTCTCTTTAAGTCACACCACAGATTTTCTATTTTATTCAGGTCTGGGAACTGAGATGGCCATTCCAGAACGTTGTACTTGTTCCTCTGCATAAATGCCTTAGTGGATTTTGAGCAGTGTTTAGGGTCGTTGTCTTGTTGAAAGATCCAGCCCCGGCGCAGCTTCAGCTTTGTCACTGATTCCTGGACATTGGTCTCCAGAATCTGCTGATACTGAGTGGAATCCATGCGTCCCTCAACTTTGACAAGATTCCCAGTCCCTGCACTGGCCACCCAGCCCCACAGCATGATGGAACCACCACCATATTGTACTGTAGGTAGCAGGTGTTTTTCTTGGAATGCTGTGTCCTTTTTCCTCCATGCATAACGCCCCTTGTTATGGACAAATAACTCAATTTTATTTTCATCAGTCCACAGCACCTTATTCCAAAATGAAGCTGGCTTGTCCAAATGTGCTTTCGCCCACCTCAAGCGGCACTTTCTGTGCTGTGGGCGGAGAAAAGGCTTCCTCTGCATCACTCTCGCATACAGCATCTCCTTGTGTAAAGTGCGCCGAATGGTTGAACGATGCACAGTGACTCCATCTGCAGCAAGTTGCAGGTCTTTGGTGCTGGTCTGTGGGTTGACTCTGACTGTTCTCACCATTTGTCGCTTCTGTCTATCCGAGATTTTTCTTGGTCTGCCACTTCGAGCCTTAACTTGAACTGAGCCTGTGGTCTTCCATTTCCTCAATATGTTCCTAACTGTGGAAATAGAAGCTGAAATCTCTGAGACAGCTTTCTGTATCCTTCCCCTAAACCATGATGGTGAACAATCTTTGTCTTCAGGTCATTTGACAGTTGTTTTGAGACCCCCATGTTGCTACTCTTCAGAGAAAATTAAAAGAGGAGGGAAACTTACAATTGACCCCCTTAAATACTCTTTCTCCTAATTGGATTCACCTGTGTATGTAGGTCAGGGGTCACTGAGCTTACCAAGCCAATTTGAGTTCCAATAATTAGTTCTAAAGGTTTTGGAATCAATAAAATGACAACAGTGCCCAAATTTATGCACCTGCCTAATTTTGTTTAAACAATTATAGCACACTTTCTGTAAATCCAATAAACTTCATTTCACTTCTCAAATATCACTGTGTGTGTCTCCTATATGATATATTTAACTGACATTTTTTATCGTAACAACCAACGATTTATACAGGAAAATCATGACGATTAACAAGGTTGCCCAAACTTTCGCATCCCACTGTATAAGAACTGCCACCATGTCCTACCACCAAAGTACTCAGACTTAAGTGTGAAAGATCTGCATCAACCCCCATCAGGGGATGACAACACCATCGCTCCCTATAGTGCAGAACCTCTTCTACGAAATATCACCTTTTTGCCGTTCAATTTCGGCCTCAATAGTGGACTTGTGCCCTATGTTCACGCAAGCAGCCCAGAGCCGTTCAGGTTTTCTTTACTTTTGATTTTTAGTTACGATTTACTCTTAGTTTTTCTGTTTCTATGTTCATGTACCATAGGCAACTTGCTTGCTTCCACATATACTGTAGCACCTATTAAGCAGTCCTCTTTCCACCAATATTGGGCTTAAAATGATGTCACTGAATGCCAAGGGGCTCAATTGCCCTCACAAAGGTCCTATATATGGAAGGAAACAATATCCTCTAATGCAGACATCCTTTGCATTCAAGAAACTCACTTATTGCAAACCGATGATGCTAGAATACGTCACAGCCTTTTTAATAATATTGTGCACTCCTATTTCAGCAAGAAGTCCAGGGGGGTCCTCATAGGTATTTAGAATACAGTAGCCTTTAACCTTATCAACACAAAGCTGACCCTGGAGGCAGATACTTAATCTTGGTATTTTCAATTAACAACATTACGTACACATTGATCAACATTTATGTGCCCAACTCACGCCCATAAGGCCTACATCTGAGGGTCTTTAATTAAGCTAGGATATAAGGTGAAAAAACACAGGGAAAAAGAAATCACCCAAATACTTGAAAAAATCAACAAGAATTCCCCTACAACTCAATGCTCAGAAGAGCTTAGAATCGAAAGGGACAAACTTAGAGGAATCCTACTCCATAACTATAGCAAATCCCTCTTCAGGCTTAAGTCCCATCACTACCCCCAAGGAAACAATGCAAGAATACTACTTGCTCGACAACTTAAAAATCACCAAATAAAATAAAAAATCCCGCACATAATACACCCTACCACTAAATTAATAGATCCCAGGGACATTGTGGAACAAATTCGCCTTTACTATTAAGGTCTCTATAATCTTAAAAACAATACCCCCCTACCAGATAACTACCCATCTCTCGTTAAGGGCTTCTTAACATAGACATCACTCGCCATTCTCACCCCCTTGCAACTACAGTCACTGAATGCCCCACTAACTGAATTGGAAATTAAAAAACAGATCAATTCACTTTCCTTAGGAAAATCCCCAGGCCTGACGGCTTATCTAATGAATACTACCGACACTTTCAAACAATACTCATTCCTCACTTGCCAACAATATTTAGCAGAGCGATGGATGCCACCTTTTTTCCAGCAAATATGCTAGCAGCATTAATAGTAACTCTCCCCAAACCGGGCAAGATACCCGATTTTCCCTAAAACTTTAGACCCATCTCCTTACTTAACTCGGATATAAAAATATTTGCTAAGCTTATTGCTTGTAGGCTATCTCCAATACTAACCTCTCTTATTAAAGCGGATCAGACCGGGTTTGCGGCAGGGAGACAGGCATCCGACAACAGATTTGTAGACCTCTTCAATTACGTTGAGAACAACAGATGCCCTGTACTTGCGGTGACCCTGTTTGACCGCCTTCACTTGTCGTTCGCCTTCTTAGCCCTCCGGAAAATGGGTTTCATGGGCCATATATTGCAGGCCATTGAAAATCTCTATTCCTTCCCTTCTGCGAGGATATGGGTGAATGGATTTGTCTCAGACACCTTTCAAATTACAAATGGATCGTGATAGGAGTGCCCCCTCTCGCCCCTGCTTTTCATTATTGCTATGGAATCCCTGGCACAATATATAAGAAACTCACCAACTTGCCAGCAGTATCAGAGTGGTAAATCAGACCCATACAATCACCCTCTATGCAGACGATATTATTCTTACACTGTCAGACCCTTCCAACTCCCTAAGACATGACCTATCCATCATTTTTACATTTTGACTCCCTTTTTTATTATAAAATAAATATCTCTAAATCACAAGCCCTTCCCATTAGCATCCCTCAGGAAGAAGTGTCACTACTACAATCCCTTTATGACCTGGACTGACAATCTACTGAATTACCTTACCTGGGAGTCAAACTCACATCTCCATGCTCCCTTATATGTATATACTGTACACTCAATTATGATCCCCTCCTATCTATCATGACTAATGATTTCTCCAACTTTGCAATGAAGACAATATCTTGGGTGGGCAGAGTCGCATCATGCCAGATGATGACTCTCCCTAAACGTATATACATTTTCCAGCCTCTACCTATTCCTGTCCCAAATGCCTTTTTTAAAAGAGCCCACACTATCCTAAACGCCTACATTTGGGGTTTGTCAAGACCCAGAATAACCCAAACATTAATGTTTAGAAAAAAGAGAGCAGGAAGCATAGGCATTCCCTCCATTAAAAATTAACACAAGGCGATAGAACTCTCATTCAACCGCGAATGGTGGACACCTAATAGCTCCAAGACATGGGTCCAAATAGAGTCTCAATCTATAGGCTGCTGCACATTACAGGATTAACTGATACAGCTGACCTGGAACTCACATCCCCCAAAAGCCAAACTACTAACAGTAGCACATGCGGGAGACCTGTGGACCCAAATCTGTGACATCCAGTGTACTTTTTTCATAGACGGTGGCCGTTGTGGACAGTGAAATTAGCCTTACCACATCTCCAGTGCAAAGTGTGCGCATCCAAAAAATATCTGACATCCAGTGTACTTTTTCTGTAGACGGTGTCCACTGTGGACAGTGACATTAGCTGCGCCACATCTCCTGTGTAAATTGTGAGCATCCAGAAAATATCTGTGACATACAGTGTACTTTTTCAATAGACGGTGTCCACTGTGGACAGTGACATTAGCTGCGCCATGTCGAATATCTTCTATATAAAAAAAAAATCTTCATATAAAAGAGAGGATAAAAAAAAATATAAAAATTATATGATCCTTCAGGCTGACATAATCGCCTCTAAGTTCTTTTATCAAGTATCTTAATTTGATTTGTGCAAGCAGTGAAACAAAGGGACAATTGTCTATGCAAAAATATATACACTCACCTAAAGAATTATTAGGAACACCATACTAATACGGTGTTGGACCCCCTTTTGCCTTCAGAACTGCCTTAATTCTACGTGGCATTGATTCAACAAGGTGCTGATAGCATTCTTTAGAAATGTTGGCCCATATTGATAGGATAGCATCTTGCAGTTGATGGAGATTTGAGGGATGCACATCCAGGGCAAGAAGCTCTCGTTCCACCACATCCCAAAGATGCTCTATTGGGTTGAGATCTGGTGACTGTGGGGGCCATTTTAGTACAGTGAACTCATTGTCATGTTCAAGAAACCAATTTGAAATGATTCGAGCTTTGTGACATGGTGCATTATCCTGCTGGAAGTAGCCATCAGAGGATGGATACATGTTCTCATTCTGTTTACGCCAAATTCGGACTCTACCATTTGAATGTCTCAACAGAAATCGAGACTCATCAGACCAGGCAACATTTTTCCAGTCTTCAACAGTTTAATTTTGGTGAGCTCGTGCAAATTGTAGCCTCTTTTTTCTATTTGTAGTGGAGATGAGCGGTACCCGGTGGGGTCTTCTGCTGTTGTAGCCCATCCGCCTCAAGGTTGTGCGTGTTGTGGCTTCACAAATGCTTTGCTGCATACCTCGGTTGTAACGAGTGGTTATTTCAGTCAACGTTGCTCTTCTATCAGCTTGAATCATTCTCCTCTGACCTCTAGCATCCACAAGGCATTTTTGCCCACAGGACTGCCGCATACTGGATGTTTTTCCCTTTTCACACCATTCTTTGTAAACCCTAGAAATGGTTGTGCGTGAAAATCCCAGTAATTGAGCAGATTGTGAAATACTCAGACTGGCCCATCTGGCACCAACAACCATGCCACACTCAAAATTTCTTAAATCACCTTTCTTTCCCATTCTGACATTCAGTTTGGAGTTCAGGAGATTGTCTTGACCAGGACCAACCCCCTAAATTCATTGAAGCAACTGCCATGTGATTGGTTGACTAGATAATTGCATTAATGAGAAATAGAACAGGTGTTCCTAATAATTCTTTAGGTGAGTGTATATATATATGCATGCAAACACGTGCATGCATGCATAATATATATGCATGCATTAACAGGCACATTATAGGATGATGTGCCCAGCATCTGCGCACATCTGCCCTTAGTAGTCCACAGGGGCTCATTGTGGCCCCTGTGGGGAATATCTGCCCCCTTATATAGCCCTTTTATATATATGTGCCCCCTTACATGGCCCTTTTATATTTATGTGATGTGCCCCCTTATACATATGCCCCCTTATAAATTAGAGTCCCCTCATAGTCCATAGCCCCCATTTGATGTCACCTGAAACCAGAGTGTGGGCAGTGCGGGCCACCGAATATAAATATCCGCCGGCCCCTGCACTAGGGAGAAGAGCCGAGCCTCCCCACTCAAGAGGATCCCCCCCCTGGACAACGAGCATTCCCTGGATGGGCTGAGTATCCACTACCCCACCAACGATTAACCCCTACTTGCCCATATTACTTTCTCATATTACCCTATCCCACCAACGAATACCTACCCTATACCTGTAGCCCCTATGGACCCCTATATAACCCCTATTCATTAACCCTCCCTATACCACTAATGATTTAACCCTACACCAACCCTTATCAACCCTATTCCACCAACGCACCCTGATTTACCCCTATTTGCCCCATCCCACCAACTACCTGTAGCCCCAACCTACCCCTATTATATACCCCTATCCCTGCTGTCCTACCATTAACCCCTACAATCCCACTGCTATCCACTGCTACTGTGGCATTTAATCCTTCATTGCCCTGTAGGGATAGTTTTTAGTCCAGGTTGGGTGGGCTGCTAATGTATGTGTGTGTATATTGTATAGTTAGTTTGTGGGTGGAACTTGGGATTGAATAGTGTATTTAGTGCTGTATTTATGGTGCTGTATTGTGTGTATTGTGCATTGTAGGTTGATAATAAATATCTTGTATTATTTGTATTATACCTATCGTGCTACGTGTGTTCATTAGCGGTAGCTAGCTCAGTTAGGCGCTTGCAGCTAGTTTAGTGATTAGCGTAAGGCAAAGTTAAAGTGTTATTAATATAAAGGTATAAATAGGCGGAGTCATCGGTAGACAGCTTCTCCTATTTATATTTGCATAAATATTTGTAATTAATATTCCCCTTTTACAGCTACCGTCAGTCATTACATGCCAGGAAGCTGTGTGAAGAAGGTACCCCAAAAACTCTAAATCACCTGTGCCAGGTGGAGGTAGGAGACACTCTGCTGGACTCAGGAACTGGCAGATGGACTCACGAAGTGGCAGTTGCCCCAAATTTACACTACTAACTTATAATAGGGAGAGACTTCCCGGGCTTCCTGGCACTGTGGCCTGCTATGAGAGTGACTGATATCCATGAGACAGGGGTAACCCTAGCAGAGTGGCTTGGCTCAGGGGGAGACCAAAACCCTCGGAAATTGAGACCGATGGCCAGTGGTAGGGGTGACCGCCACTTCGGTGGAAGAGGGGGAGACAATGCCGCTAAATGTGATGGTGGGAGACATGAAGGACTTGCCGCCGGGTCCTGAATTGGTAGACCTCAATGTCTCCAGGGATAATTTTGGTACTGCCCAATGTCGGGACCCAACCCTATCCCACGCCTGGGAAAATGTGTTAATAGTAGATTGTGAAGCACAACAACCTAGGACAGAGTCAGTTAGTGTTGATCGAGCACCGTAGTGCTCGGGTGCTCGGGCCGAACACATCATGATATTCTGGTGCTCGACCGAGCACCCGAGTATAATGGAAGTCAATGGGAGAACCCGAGCATTAAACCAGATACCCCCTGCTCTGAAGAGGGGAGGGTGCCTGGTTCATAAGGAAATGTCAGAAATTGTTGGTAACACCACCAAAATGGTTCTGTAACAGCATGGGAAGGATGTATGGATGCATCTTGGACTTGCTGGTCGCTGCTGGGAACTATGTTGTCCGAATAGTATGACACTTTTACATAATGACAATAATACGCACAAAACCAAGGGAAAAAAATAGATTTTAGAGGAAAAATTGATAGAAAACATTTTCCTGAATATTTACTTGTATATAAAGTGCAAGTGCTGCCAAAAATTACAAGGAAGAGGCACTCCAACACACCCTAAGGCTCCATTCACACATCCGCAATTCCGTTCCGCTTTTCTTTCATACCTGACATTAACATTGACCTGTAAGGAGTTCACACATGAGATATTTTGTCAGTTTTGGCCCCGTAACTGACCAAATAAGTGAAGTGTGAAGTGATTCTAAAAGTGATGCCTGTCCTCCTCATCTCATACTGACTCACAGTACTGTTACATTACCACAGCAGGCTCTGTATGCATGTGTCTGCAAGGCACAGTGTTCTACACCACTATACAGGCTCTCTGCAGCCAGGAAATAGCTGTTTTTTAACGCAATTCATCACAAATAAATTTGGATCAAATTGAATCTTTTTGGAAAATTTGGCGAGCCGAACAAATCTAATTTTTGAGAAATTCTAGTAAAGATGATTTTCGAAGCTTTTGGCTATCTTATTCATTATTATATATATATATATATATATATATATATATATATATATATAGTTGCATGCACATGAAAAAAAAAATCACAGATATTCCATTGATGCAATAACTTGCCCCATTACTGTTTCATAGAAACATAGAATGTGTCGGCAGATAAGAACCATTTGGCCCATCTAGTCTGCCCAATATATAAAGTGCAAGTGCTGCCAAAAATTACAAGGAAGAGGCACTCCAACACACCCTAAGGCTCCATTCACACATCCGCAATTCCGTTCCGCTTTTCTTTCATACCTGACATTAACATTGACCTGTAAGGAGTTCACACATGAGATATTTTGTCAGTTTTGGCCCCGTAACTGACCAAATAAGTGAAGTGTGAAGTGATTCTAAAAGTGATGCCTGTCCTCTGCATCTCATACTGACTCACAGTACTGTTACATTACCACAGCAGGCTCTGTATGCATGTGTCTGCAAGGCACAGTGTTCTACACCACTATACAGGCTCTCTGCAGCCAGGAAATAGCTTTTTTTTTAACGCAATTCATCACAAATAAATTTGGATCAAATTGAATCTTTTTGGAAAATTTGGCGAGCCGAACAAATCTAATTTTTGAGAAATTCTAGTAAAGATGATTTTCGAAGCTTTTGGCTATCTTATTCATTATTATATATATATATATATATATATATATATATATATATATATAGTTGCATGCACATGCAAAATAAATCACAGATATTCCATTGATGCAATAACTTGCCCCATTACTGTTTCATAGAAACATAGAATGTGTCGGCAGATAAGAACCATTTGGCCCATCTAGTCTGCCCAATATATCTGAATCCTATGAATAGTCCCTGGCCCTATCTTATATGAATGATATAGCCTTATGCCTATCCCATGCATGCTTAAACCCCTTCACTGTATTTGCAGCTACCACTTCTGCAGGAAGGCTATTCCATGCATCCACTACTCTCTCAGTAAAGTAATACTTCCTTATATTACTTTTAAACCTTTGCCCCTCTAATTTAAAACTGTGTCCTCTTGTAGCAGTTTTTCTTCTTTTAACCACCTCAGCCCCCAGTGCTTAAACACCCTGAAAGACCAGGCCACTTTTTACACTTCTGACCTACACTACTTTCACCGTTTATTGCTCGGTCATGCAACTTACCACCCAAATGAATTTTACCTCCTTTTCTTCTCACTAATAGAGCTTTCATTTGGTGGTATTTCATTGCTGCTGACATTTTTACTTTTTTTGTTATTAATCGAAATTTAACGATTTTTTTGCAAAAAAATGAAATTTTTCACTTTCAGTTGTAAAATTTTGCAAAAAAAACGACATCCATATATAAATTTTGCTCTAAATTTATTGTTCTACATGTCTTTGATTAAAAAAAAATGTTTGGGTAAAAAAAAAATGGTTTGGGTAAAAGTTATAGCGTTTACAAACTATGGTACAAAAATGTGAATTTCCGCTTTTTGAAGCAGCTCTGACTTTCTGAGCACCTGTCATGTTTCCTGAGGTCCTACAATGCCCAGACAGTACAAACACCCCACAAATGACCCCATTTCGGAAAGTACACACCCTAAGGTATTCACTGATGGGCATAGTGAGTTCATAGAACTTTTTATTTTTTGTCACAAGTTAGCGGAAAATGATGATTTTTTTCTTTTTTTTTTTCTTACAAAGTCTCATATTCCACTAACTTGTGACAAAAAATAAAAACTTCCATGAACTCACTATGCCCATCAGCGAATACCCTGGGGTCTCTTCTTTCCAAAATGGGGTCACTTGTGGGGTAGTTATACTGCCCTGGCATTCTAGGGGCCCAAATGTGTGGTAAGGAGTTTGAAATCAAATTCTGTAAAAAATGACGAGTGAAATCCGAAAGGTGCTCTTTGGAATGTGGGCCCCTTTGCCCACCTAGGCTGCAAAAAAGTGTCACACATCTGGTATCTCCGTATTCAGTAGAAGTTGGGGAATGTGTTTTGGGGTGTCTTTTTACATATACCCATGCTGGGTGAGATAAATATCTTGGTCAAATGCCAACTTTGTATAAAAAAATGGGAAAAGTTGTCTTTTGCCAAGATATTTCTCTCACCCAGCATGGGTATATGTAAAATGACACCCCAAAACACATTCCCCACCTTCTCCTGAGTACGGAGATACCAGATGTGTGACACTTTTTTGCAGCCTAGGTGGGCAAAGGGGCCCATATTCCAAAGAGCACCTTTCGGATTTCACTCGTCATTTTTTACAGAATTTGATTTCAAACTCCTTACCACACATTTGGGCCCCTAGAATGCCAGGGCAGTATAACTACCCCACAAGTGACCCCATTTTGGAAAGAAGAGACCCCAGGGTATTCGCTGATGGGCATAGTGAGTTCATGGAAGTTTTTATTTTTTGTCACAAGTTAGTGGAATATGAGACTTTGTATGAAAAAAAAAATCAAAAAAAAAAAATCATCATTTTCCACTAACTTGTGACAAAAAATAAAAAATTCTAGGAACTCGCCATGCCCCTCACGGAATACCTTGGGGTGTCTTCTTTCCAAAATGGGGTCACTTGTGGGGTAGTTATACTGCCCTGGCATTTTCCAGGGGCCCTAATGTGTGGTAAGTAGGTAAATGACTAGTGAAATCCGAAAGGTGCTCTTTGGAATGTGGGCCCCTTTGCCCACCTAGGCTGCAAAAAAGTGTCACACATCTGGTATCGCCGTATTCAGGAGACATTGGGGAATGTGTTTTGGGGTGTCTTTTTACATATACCCATGCTGGGTGAGATAAATATCTTGGTCAAATGCCAACTTTGTATAAAAAAATGGGAAAAGTTGTCTTTTGCCAAGATATTTCTCTCACCCAGCATGGGTATATGTAAAATGACACCCCAAAACACATTCCCCACCTTCTCCTGAGTACGGAGATACCAGATGTGTGACACTTTTTTGCAGCCTAGGTGGGCAAAGGGGCCCATATTCCAAAGAGCACCTTTCGGATTTCACTCGTCATTTTTTACAGAATTTGATTTCAAACTCCTTACCACACATTTGGGCCCCTAGAATGCCAGGGCAGTATAACTACCCCACAAGTGACCCCATTTTGGAAAGAAGAGACCCCAGGGTATTCGCTGATGGGCATAGTGAGTTCATGGAAGTTTTTATTTTTTGTCACAAGTTAGTGGAATATGAGACTTTGTATGAAAAAAAAAATAAAATAAAAAAATCATCATTTTCCACTAACTTGTGACAAAAAATAAAAAATTCTAGGAACTTGCCATGCCCCTCACGGAATACCTTGGGGTGTCTTCTTTCCAAAATGGGGTCACTTGTGGGGTAGTTATACTGCCCTGGCATTTTCCAGGGGCCCTAATGTGTGGTAAGTAGGTAAATGACCAGTGAAATCCGAAAGGTGCTCTTTGGAATGTGGGCCCCTTTGCCCACCTAGGCTGCAAAAAAGTGTCACACATCTGGTATCGCCGTATTCAGGAGACGTTGGGGAATGTGTTTTGGGGTGTCTTTTTACATATACCCATGCTGGGTGAGAGAAATATCTTGGCAAAAGACAACTTTTTCCATTTTTTTATACAAAGTTGGCATTTGACCAAGATATTTATCTCACCCAGCATGGGTATATGTAAAATGACACCCCAAAACACATTGCCCAACTTCTCCTGAGTACGGCGATACCAGATGTGTGACACTTTTTTGCAGCCTAGATGCGCAAAGGGGCCCAAATTCCTTTTAGGAGGGCATTTTTAGACATTTGGATACCAGACTTCTTCTCACGCTTTGGGGCCCCTAGAATGCCAGGGCAGTATAAATACCCCACATGTGACCCCATTTTGGAAAGAAGACACCCCAAGGTATTCAATGAGGGGCATGGCGAGTTCATAGAAATTTTTTTTTTTTGGCACAAGTTAGCGGAAATTGATATTTTTTATTTTTTTCTCACAAAGTCTCCCGTTCCGCTAACTTGGGACAAAAATTTCAATCTTTCATGGACTCAATATGCCCCTCACGGAATACCTGGGGGTGTCTTCTTTCCGAAATGGGGTCACATGTGGGGTATTTATACTGCCCTGGCATTCTAGGGGCCCTAAAGCGTGAGAAGAAGTCTGGAATATAAATGTCTAAAAATTTTACGCATTTGGATTCCGTGAGGGGTATGGTGAGTTCATGTGAGATTTTATTTTTTGTCACAAGTTAGTGGAATATGTGACTTTGTAAGAAAAAAAAAAAAATTCCGCTAACTTGGGCCAAAAAAAAGACTGAATGCAGCCTTACAGAGGGTGATCAATGACAGGGGGGTGATCAATGACAGGGGGGTGATCAATGACAGGGCGGGTGATCAATGACAGGGGGGGTGATCAATGACAGGGGGGTGATCAGGGAGTCTATATGGGGTGATCACCCAACTGTCATTGATCACCCCCCTGTAAGGCTGCATTCAGACGTCCGTATGATTTTTACGGATCCGATCAGTCTATCAGTGGATCCGTAAAAATCATGCGGACATCTGAATGGAGCTTTACAGGGGGGTGATCAATGACAGAGGGGTAATCAATGACAGGGGGGTGATCAGGGAGTCTATATGGGGTGATCACCACAGTCATTGATCACTCCCCTGTAAGGCTGCATTCAGACGTCCGTATGATTTTTACGGATCCGATCAGTCTATCAGTGGATCCGTAAAAATCATGCGGACATCTGAATGGAGCTTTACAGGGGGGTGATCAATGACAGAGGGGTAATCAATGACAGGGGGGTGATCAGGGAGTCTATATGGGGTGATCACCTCCGTCATTGATCACTCCCCTGTAAGGCTGCATTCAGACGTCCGTATGATTTTTACGGATCCGATCAGTCTATCAGTGGATCCGTAAAAATCATGCGGACATCTGAATGGAGCTTTACAGGGGGGTGATCAATGACAGAGGGGTAATCAATGACAGGGGGGTGATCAGGGAGTCTATATGGGGTGATCACCACAGTCATTGATCACTCCCCTGTAAGGCTGCATTCAGACGTCCGTATGATTTTTACGGATCCGATCAGTCTATCAGTGGATCCGTAAAAATCATGCGGACATCTGAATGGAGCTTTACAGGGGGGTGATCAATGACAGGGGGGTAATCAATGACAGGGGGGTGATCAGGGAGTCTATATGGGGTGATCACCACAGTCATTGATCACTCCCCTGTAAGGCTCCATTCAGACGTCCGTATGATTTTTACGGATCCGATCAGTCTATCAGTGGATCCGTAAAAATCATGCGGACATCTGAATGGAGCTTTACAGGGGGTTGATCAATGACAGAGGGGTAATCAATGACAGGGGGGTGATCAGGGAGTCTATATGGGGTGATCACCACAGTCATTGATCACTCCCCTGTAAGGCTGCATTCAGACGTCCGTATGATTTTTACGGATCCGATCAGTCTATCAGTGGATCCGTAAAAATCATGCGGACATCTGAATGGAGCTTTACAGGGGGGTGATCAATGACAGGGGGGTAATCAATGACAGGGGGGTGATCAGGGAGTCTATATGGGGTGATCAGGGGTGATCAAGGGCTAATAAGGGGTTAATAAGTGACGGGGGGGGGTGTAGTGTAGTGGTGCTTGGTGCAACATATTACTGAGCTGCCTGTGTCCTCTGGTGGTCGATCCAAACAAAGGGGATCACCAGAGGACCAGGTAGCAGGTATATTAGACGCTGTTATCAAAACAGCGTCTAATATACCTGTTAGGGGTTAAAAAAATCACATCTCCAGCCTGCCAGCGAACGATCGCCGCTGGCAGGCTGGAGATCCACTCGCTTACCTTCCGATCCTGTGAACGCGCGCGCCTGTGTGCGCGCGTTCACAGGAAATCTCGCGTCTCGCGAGAGGACGCACCGGCGCGTCCACCCAGAACAACAGGACCGCCGCAAAGACGCAATCCTGCGTACGGCGGTCCTGAGGAGGTTAAATATGCTCTCCTCCTTTACCGAGTTGATTCCCTTTATGTATTTAAAAGTTTCTATCATATCCCCTCTGTCTCTTCTTTCTTCCAAGCTATACATATTAAGGTCCTTTAATCTTTCCTGGTAAGTTTTATCCTGCAATCCATGTACTAGTTTAGTAGCTCTTCTCTGAACTCTCTCTAGAGTATCTATATCCTTCTGGAGATATGGCCTCCAGTACTGCGCACAATACTCCAAGTGAGGTCTCACCAGTGTTCTGTACAGCGGCATAAGCACTTCACTCTTTCTACTGCTTATACCTCTCCCTATACATCCAAGCATTCTGCTGGCATTTCGTGCTGCTCTATTACAGGTCATTGTTATGTTATTTACAAATCTTGCGATATCTTTTTGTCCGTTCGTTCTATTCGTTCTACTGAGAAAAATAGGAATGTCCTCCAAAGGATAATAAAATGGCACATAAACAAGCCTAATATCATTCCAATATCAGCTCCAGTAATACATATGCAGTCAGCACATTTATGATTAAAGATAGATGACAAGTGTTCATCAGCAATATTATATAAAAAAAAAATCATTATCAGAAAGTGCATATTGTGCATTCCTCTGTCTCATAAGTTGATATTGATTGTATAATGACATATAAAACATGTCAATTTTTTTCATCCATTTCAGTGAAATTGTAGACATTTAAAAACACAAATAGTGTTGTATTCTGATGGACAATAAAGGCATACAGATTAGACAAAATGAAAAAATATATCTTCAGTTTAGCACACTTTATGTTTCCGGAGAAAACTAAAATGCTACAACCTTTTTTAAGCCATATATTTCAACACCCTGAGCTTGACACAGGACATTCTCCCTGTATTGCCCGAAATGTCGCAATTAGTCCAAAATGTGAATACCTTATCCGGCATTACTTCAATAAAAGAAAAATGTAATTGCATCTGATCTACTGTATGAGAGGTGTCTAGAGATGAGCGAACCTTGTGAAATTCGGTTTGTACCTGAATCGATTCTACCAGAACCAAAGTCGCTCCAAATGCCCTGGAACACACTCTAGTCTCCTAAGACTCAGAAATGTTAAGAAAAAAAGTTATCTCTTTGTTTTTTTTTAATGAATTTTTGCTGTTTTCTCCCCCTCGCCCCTCCCTAAGCTCTTGAACGAAATAACAGCAATGGCAAATCATCAAAGTGACACTGATATACATAGCTATGGGCAAAACACATGGTTGACGCACCATGTCTTTACATGTGTTATGCTTTTCCATATTCCAAAGATTCCAAAAAATGGTCCCTTATCGGGGCAGATAGAGTTTAAACACACACGTCGTTATGGGATAAAAATAAATAAATATGGATTGTTGGGAGACCAAGCATCCAAAAATTATGCCTTGATGGGGTCTAAATGCCTGCCCATATGACACGCACAAGTGCTACTCATCAGAAAAAAGAGTGGCTTTTTGGGACCAAGCCTCCAAAAATGATGCCTTAAAGGGGTTGTCCGGGTTCAGAGCTGAACCTGGACATACCCTTATTTTCACCCAGGCAGCCCTCCTGAGGCTAGCCTCAGAGCATCTCATGCTCCGATGCGCTCCCTTGCCCTGCGCTAAATAGCGCAGGGAACAGACTCTTTTGTTATCATAACACACTGCCGGGCGGAAGCTAACGCCCGGCAGTGTGTTCGGTGACGTCACCGGCTCTGATGGGCAGGCTTTAGCGCTGACCTAGCCGTTTTACTGGCTAGGACAGCGCTAAATACTGCCCATCCATGCCGGTGACATCACCGGGCTTCCTGGCAGCCCCATGGAGAGCCCAGTACATCACCGGATCTCCAAAAAATGTATTTGCCCTGCGCGATTTAGCCACAAAGTCAGGGGGGCTGCCTGGGTCAAAAAGGAGGAATGTCCGGGTTCAACTCTGAATCGGACAACCCCTTTAACGGGGAATGAATGCCAGCCTATATTTATACAAGCACAAGTGATAATTGTCATAAGAAAAAGTGGCTCATTCTCAATGAGCCTAGAAAAAGTCTCCCTTTTAATTGGGAGCAGCAACAGTACAGTGTGTATGGGCAGGTTAATAGAGGCACGTGACTGCAATAGTAGCGGCAGCAGAAACAGCATAGCAGGGAATATACAAGGCAGTAAATCGGCTGTCTATGAGTAGTAGTAGCAGTAATAGTAATGGTAATAGTATTAGTGAATGCATAGCGTTAATAGTGGTGGCAGTAAGGAATTAGAAGTGAAGAGTAGCAGCTGCAGCGGTGGTGGCAGCAACAGCCATATGGTACATGTTGA
Organism: Bufo bufo; assembly: GCF_905171765.1. NCBI lineage: Eukaryota > Metazoa > Chordata > Amphibia > Anura > Bufonidae > Bufo > Bufo bufo. The sequence goes on from NC_053390.1 coordinate 95,055,852, forward strand.
CAGGCAGGAAGCAGTAGTGGCATGATGGCAGCAGTGACATGATGGCAGCAGCAGTTTGGAACATGATGGTACGCATGTGAACCGAGAGCAAGGCAGGTGGTTTGACTCCGCAACCAGAAAAGAGTGTGTACGCAGAAGTCAAGATTAATAAAATTGCATTTACTATAAATTAATAAAAGCAGGTTAACAATGCAGTTACAAAGGTAAAGACAAGCAAAATATTCAAAACAGTATAAACAATACAAGTCAAACACTGCAACAATTTTCACCTTCGCTGTGTCCGTATTTGCAGTGCGGACACTAAGAAAGAATAGTCCCAGAAACTATCCCTAACTGACCTTAACTTTCAAGCGAATGCGCACCCCCTTATCCCAGTGGTCCAAGTGGACCGCTTACAGTTTGTGGAAGTGCACGGTGGGGCCCGATGTCGTCCTTTTCTTTAATCAGCGCAGGATCCACAACAAAGAAGTCCTCCTCAGCAGGCCGGAAAACCAGTTGAATATAATCCAGGATTATTACAGTTACTGTCCGGTACCACGACATCACTGTGAGTCTCTTTACTGTTTGGGGCAATCCACACATCCCAATGTCGGCTCCACAGGTTAGTTGCTGCACACAGTCCTTTTAACTTGGCTTCACTAAATGCACGGTTTCTTTGTACTCCATCCGTCTCTAGACCGAAGTTCACACAGCTTGGCTGTACAGGAATGTCCTTTAGTATCTCCACACACGTCTTACACAACACAGAACTTGTTTTCTATCTTGCCAATATGGCAGCAGCTGCAGTTCCAGTCCCTCTTCCTCCTTCTTCCTGCTCACACTGAGGCAGGGTGACATCATAAGGGGCGTGTCACTTCAACACTTAGCTGCTGCCTTAAAGGACCAGTATCACATTAATACACTTTCTCTATGATAACCTCCAATGCAAATTGATCCTATGCTGCCATCTACTGACCAAACAAATACTGCAGGCATTTTACATTAAATTTTAACACAGTTTACCAGGATAATGAAACTTATAGACTTTACATGGCTGTTTCTTACTTGCAGACAGGCAGACAGCAACAGTGGTAAGATGGGCACCATCAGTAAGGCAGATCTATTCATTAGCTTCAGCCAAAGGAGTGTGAAAATCCTCCTGAATCCAGGCTGGGTTCAATTTGACAAAAGTGATGTTTTGGACACTGGCAGAGAACAACTTGGTCCGTTTGGGTGTCACCATGCCCCAGGGCCGGACTGGGAACTTAAAGTGGCCCTGGAAAAAAAACCTAAAAGTGGCCCCATTTTGTAGGCAGGTTCAAATTAACAGAAGGCAGGGCAACACAAGTAGGTGGGGTCATTAATACCTTAGTGCAAAATCCCACTCCAGCAGAACCAAATAACACAGTGCAGCACAATATACTGCCCCAAAAGCTGTCCCTCTGTGGTGGTCACCAATAGCTACCATTTTCTGTCCTCCTCCAGTTGTCTTTGAGATATGGAACAGGGGGCTTGGGAGGTGAGGTGCGGGCCGCAGCAGTTGAATTCAGGAAGGCATGTGCAGTCGCTGGCTGGGTATATGAGTACCTGATTCTCTCAGCTTTAATTACCACTGAGAACTCATTATGTACCCGGTCAGCGTCAGGATGGGGTGGCCCCCTGGGGCATTGGCCCACCCTGCCATGCCCCCCGCAGCAGTGAAAACCCTCTCTGAGATGACACTGGAAACTGGGCATGAAAAAAGACAGAGAGTATACTGGACTAGTTCGGGCCACTGTTGTAGTCTGCCTGTCCAGAAGTCCGGTCAGGTAACAGGATATGTGCATGAGGGCATGAGTGTAGGCACATGAACATGAAAAATCTGTTCCATCATGTTGAGAAGACTGAACTGGTGCTACAGTTTCTGCTGCTTATGGCAGCAGGAGGTGGGTGACTCTATAGGAGGTGGAGAGTAGTCTCCTTTTCAGACCTGCCGGCAGCAGGAATCTGATTACCAAAAGCTGCAGCAAACTGCATACACAGTGCTTCGTAATGTACAGTCAGGTCCATAAATATTGGGACACCGACACAATTGTAACATTTTTGGCTCTATACCAAAATTCCCTAATGGACCCTATCAGGGTATGGGCAAATGTATACTATTAACACTGAAAGCCAAACAAGGCTAATTACCCAAACTTGACCCTGATATAAAGTGTATATAAAATGTAACTTTTATTCCTGCTAATTTAAAAGATCTCTTGTGAGCCAACAAAAGTTAAAATTAGCTGCATCCAGTGTGTATGCTATTAGAAATCATGCACTATACAGATGGTAGCCTGCAGGGGACGTGCATTATCCCCCCAATGCTACACAAACAACCATGTCTGTGAAATGCTAATGTGAAACTGTGCAAGGATCACCAGTTACTTCACTGGCAATTGGACTCCCTTAAGGATAATGCAACACACACAGGTCTGGCAATTGCATTTTCTATTGGATGACAAAGCCGTCATTCTGACTGGATGTCCTTTTTATACCCCTATGGCAACACCCAGCCTCATTGCTGCCCGTGCCCCCGATGAAGCCATTTTGTTGGTAAAACATGTTGGGGGCAGTTAGAAGTTTTTAGGTGTCTGCATACAATATAGCGTAGCTAAAAGCCTCAGTGGATATGTAACCAGTGTATGGTGTTGCATTATCCTTAAGGGAGTCCAATTGCCAGTGAAGTAACTGGTGATCCTTGCACAGTTTCACATTAGCATTTCACAGACATGGTCATTTGTGTAGCATTGGGGGGATAGTGCACGTCCCCTGCAGGCTACCATCTGTATAATGCATGATTTCTAATAGCATACGCACTGGATGCAGCTAATTTTAACTTTTCCTGGCTCACAAGAGATCTTTTAAATTAGCACGAATAAAAGTAAAATTTTATATACACTTTATATCAGGGTCAAGTTTGGGTAATTAGCCTTGTTTGGCTTTCAGTGTTAGTTTTTGGCTCTATACACCACCACAATGGATTTGAAATGAAACAAACAAGATGTGCTTTAACTGCAGACTGTCAGCTTTAATTTGAGGGTATTTACATCCAAATCAGGTGAACGGTGTAGGAATTACAACAGTTTGCATATGTGACTCCCACTTGTTAAGGAACAAAAAGTAATGGGACAATTGTCTCCTCAGCTGTTCCATGGCCAGGTGTGTGTTATTCCCTCACTATCCCAAATACAATGAGCAGATAAAAGGTCCAAAATAAATTTTGCTATTTGAATTTGGAATCTGTTGCTGTCAACTCTCAAGATGAGATCCAAAGAGCTGTCACTATCAGTGAAGCAAGCCATCATTAGGCAGAAAAAACAAAACAAACCCAGCAGAGAGATAGCAAAAAACATTAGGCATTGCCAAAATAACTGTTTGGAACATTCTTAAAAAGAAGTAACGCACCGGTGAGCTCAGCAACACCAAAAGACCCGGAAGACCACAGAAAACAACTGTGGTGGATGACCGAAGAATTCTTTCCCTGGTGAAGAAAACACCCCTCACAACAGATGGACAGATCAAGAACACTCTCCAGGAGGTAGGTGTATGTGTGTCAAAGTCAACAATCAAGAGAAGACTTCACCAGAGTGAATACAGAGGGTTCACCACAAGATATAAACCATTGGTGAGCCTCAAAAACAGAAAGGCCAGATTAGAGTTTGCCAAACGACATCTAAAAAAGCCTTCACAGTTCTGGAACAACATCCTATGGACAGATGAGACCAAGATCAACTTGTACCAGAGTGATGGGAAGAGAAGAGTATGGAGAAGGAAAGGAACTGCTCATGATCCTAAGCATACGACCTCATCAGTGAAGCATGGTGGTGGTAGTGTCATGACGTGGGCATGTATGGCTGCCAATGGAACTGGTTCTCTTGTATTTATTGATTATGTGACTGCTGACAAAAGCAGCAGGATGAATTCTGAAGTGTTTTAGGCAATATCTGCTCATATTCAGCCAAATGCTTCAGAACTCATTGGATGGCGCAGATGGACAATAAACCAAAGCATACTGCAAAAGCAACCAAAGAGTTTTTTAAGGGAAAGAAGTGGAATGTTATGCAATGGCCAAGTCAATCACCTGACCTGAATCCGATTGAGCATGCATTTCACTTGCTGAAGACAAAACTGAAGGGAAAATGCCCCAAGAACAAGCAGGAACTGAAGACAGTTGCAGTAGAGGCCTGGCAGAGCATCACCAGGGATGAAAACCAGCGTCTGGTGGCGTTCAGGCTGTAATTGACTGCAAAGGATTTGCAACCAAGTATTAAAAAGTGAAAGTTTGATTTTAGATTATTATTCTGTCACATTATTTTTGGACCTTTAACAAGTGGGAGGCACATATGCAAACTGATGTAATTCCTACACCGTTCACCTGACTTGGATGTAAATACCCTCAAATTAAAGCTGACAGTCTGCAGTTAAAGCACATCTTATTTGTTTCATTTCAAATCAATTGTGGTGGTGTATAGAGCCAAAAATGTTAGAATTGTGTCGATGTCCCACTATTTATGGACCTGGCTGTAATTTGGCCTCCCTTTCATAGAGAGGAAAACATTGCCTCATTTTGCATTGATAGCAAGGGTTCAAAAGTATGGCTATCCAGTAATCATCAGATTGCTTAATGTGAATGATGCATCTGTCAGTGCGTAAGCAAGCAAGGACACAGATCGCCATTCTGGCCAACGTGCCCAAGGAACTAGTTCTTTCCGATACCGGCCCCCACTGAGATGATTGCGTGTCATGGCCAGTGTCACTGTCATTATCCTCCTGCTCCTCCACCTCAGACTCCACTTGTCCTGCAAGGGCAACTCCTCATCCTCCTCTTCCATTGGAGTTTCTTCTTGTAGGTCCTCCACAGCTACGGGTTGGACAGCAATGCCTGGCGTGGTAGCCAGGCCAACACAATTGTCGAGGGGTCAAAAGGACCTGGCTTTGTTACTGGCATGCTGTCTCGCTACTACTACAAAAAACATTGACCCAGTGGGCCATGAAAGACATGTACTGTCCCTGCTAATAACAGCTGCTCCAGGTAACCCCCGTGGTGTGAACCTTGCTGCGCAGCAGCAATTGCAATGAGCAGCCCATGTTCTCCAACACATAAGAGTACAAAGAAGGGATGACTTTTTTTTGAGAAAATAACGTCAGCTTGGCATCTTACAGAGAGGCCGAGTGCACACTATAAGCTCCCTAAAGGGAACAGACTCGACTAACTGGTATGGCAGCGACAGCACCATCAGCAACTCTTGGCCAGGTGGGAATTAAACTTGCACACCATTGGATTGCTGGGTGTGTAAAGTTGTTTAGTGGCCATGCATTCTGTTATCGGGGGCTGACAAGTGGAGGAGGAGTCTGAATGGGAGAAGCATAAAGTGATGATGACAAAGTGAAAAACACTTTACTCTCCATATATGCAGCCTGGCTGCAACAAGCTGTTGGCCACCTCTGTTTGCCCATGGGATAGGGTGATGCCACTTCATCTGGTTCAATAAAGGTGTGGTCTCTATGTTTGCATTTGACTGCCCATGGCTTATTTTACTCTTGCTGAGCTTTAATATTCATACAGAGCTACAGGCAGCCAAGATTGGATTAACTCTGGCTAGTTTTGGGCCTAATGAACCCACATTGTCAGCGGCATCACTAGTTCCCAAAGCAGATCTGGCCCTGGCAGTTCTTTGAAGGGAACCTGTCACCTGGATTTTGGGTATAGAGCTGAGGAGATGGCCGCTAGCACATCCGCAATACCCACTCCTAATAGCTCTCTGTGCTTTTATTGTGTAAAAAAAACGATTTGATACATATGCAAATTAACATAAAAGAGTCATATCTTACTTGTGTGACCAGAGAAGAGTCATATTTTCAAGCTCTGACTCATCTCAGGTTGATTTGCATATGTATCAAATCGGTTTTTATACACAATAAAAGCACACAGAGCTATGGGGACTGGATATTCCGGATGTGCTAGTGGCCATCTAGCATCCCATGTCCTCAGCTCTATACCCAAAATCCCGGTGACAGGTTCCCTTTAAGAGGTTCTGGCCGTACATCAACTCTACTCTTTATTGCTGCCGCTATCCTCCTCCTCTGAGGTTGCTTCCTCCTCAGCACCCCAATCTGTCTCTCAGGTTCTGTCCAGCACACAATCATCATCAAAGTACCCACCCTCTCTGGCATGGTGTATCAGACTGTTATATACCATGGTGGGCTCCTTGGTCTCCCTCATTATTCCCTGCTATTTATTTGCCCGACTGCCACTGTTACTGCTCCCACTGCCAATACCATGGCTACGGGTGCTACTATTACAACTACCAACACAGCTTTGCATGTGGTCTGCAGCTTACTCCTCATTCTCCTCCTCAGGGCAGTCCAAACACTGATTGCTGTCACACAAGCCATGAACAGGGAGACTCTCTTGACGATCTGCCATAGGGCGTGGTGATGTTTTGTTGCCTCTTCTTAGGAAAAAAGAAGGGTATAAAAAGGTTCCTCTGGAGATGCAAGGAGGAGAAACCAGAGGAATGCTGTGACCCGTGGCTCCAATTCTTAGTGCCAGGCTCAGAAGTCACCTCCTCATCATCCTGCTGTGGAGAGAGCTGTACTGTGGGAAGGAGTGAGCCATCCAATCCACAATCTCATCCTCTTTCAGTGATAATGCTCCACCTTTTCAAAGCCAGTGAGAACTATGGCATACTACTACTACTGCTGCTGATACTACCCACACTCTGGGAGGACAAGCCCTATCCTCTTTCGTTTTGATACATATATATATAGATATATGTGGAGAAAGGCAGTGAGAGCGCCATCAGTCAATGTGGAGTGTATCTCCACAATTAAGTAAACAGAAGACAGGGTACTTTATTAAGGGACAAAATGGGGCAGTTTAGAACTCTTTTTCGGAAAGAAATGTATGATTCCAGACATTAAAGGGGTTTTCCGAGATTTTAATACTGACGACCTATCCTCTGTATATGTCATCAGTATCTGATTGGTGGGGGTCCGACACCTGGGACCCCCTGTCTATCAGCTGTTTGAGAAGACAGCGGCGCTCACAGTAGCCTTCCCTCAGCTTTTAATAGGCCCTTTGACGTCAGATTCATTGGTCACATGGCCTAGGTGCAGCTCAGCCCCTTTGAAGTGAATGTGGCTGAGCATTATACCAATCCCAGCTGCTATACAATGTGCAACGCTGTGCTTGATAAGCTGCGAGAAGACCGCGTCTTCTAAAACAGCTCATCAGTACGGGTCCCGGATGGATGACCCCTACAGATCAGATAATCATGACCTAGCCGGAGGATAGGTCATCAGTAGTAGTTAGTATCACTGTCCCTAAACATTACAAAAAAAAGGCAGTTACACTTTAACCACTTCCCATCTGGGCCCTTTGCCCCCTTCCTGACCAGGCCAAATTTTGCAAAACTGACATATCTCACTTTATGTGGTAATAACTTTGGAACACCTTTATTTATCCAAGTCATTCAGAGATTGTTTTCTCGTGACACATTGTACTTCATGATAGTCATAAATTTGAGTCAAAATATTTCACCTTTATTTATGAAAAAATCCCAAATTTACCCGAAAATTTGAAAAATTCGCAATTTTCTAAATTTCAATTTCTCTGCTTTTAAAACAGAAAGTGATACCTCATAAAATATTTATTATTTAACATTCCCCATATGTCTACTTTATGTTGGCATCATTTTGGAAATGTCATTTTATTTTTTTAGGACGTTAGAAGGCTTAGAAGTTTAGAAGCAATTCTTCAAATTTTTAAGAAAATTGCCAAAACCCACTTTATAAGGACCAGTTCAGGTCTGAAGTCACTTTGTGGGGCCTACATAGTGGATACCCCCATAAATGACCCCATTGTAGAAACTACACCCCTCAAGGTATTCAAAACCGATTTTACAAACTTTGTTAACCCTTTAGGCGTTCCACAAGAATTAAAGGAAAATGGAGATCAAATTTTTAAATTTCACTTTTTTGGCAGATTTTCCATTTTAATCCATTTTTTTCTTTAACACATCGATGGTTAACAGCCAAACAAAACTCAATATTTATTACCCAGATTCTGCGGTTTACAGAAACACCCCACATGTGGTCGTAAACTGCTGTATGGGCACACGGCAGGGCGCAGAAGAAAAGGAACTCCACATGGTTTTTAGATGCCATGTCCCATTTGAAGCCCCCTGATGCACCCTTACAGTAGAAACTCCCAAGAAGTGACCCCATTTTGGAAACTAGGGGATAAGGTGCCAGTTTTATTAGTACTATTTTTGGGTACATATGATTTTTTGATCATTCATTATAACACTTTATGGGGCAAAAAATTGGTTGTTTTAGCACAGTTTCTATTTATTTATTTTTACAGCGTTCACCTGAGGGGTTCAGTCAAGTGACATTTTTATAGAGCAGATTGTTACGGACGTGGCGATACCTAAAATGTATACTTTTTCTCATTTATTAAAGTTTTACACAATAATAGCATTTTTGAAACCAAAAAATTATGTTTTAATGTGTCCATGTTCTGAGAGCTATAGTTTTTTTATTTTTTGAGAGATTTTCTTATGTAGGGGCTAATTTTTTGCGGGATGAGGTGACGGTTTTATTGGTACTATTTTGTGGGACATACGCGTTTTTGATTACTTGGTGTTGCACCTTTTGTGATGCAAGGTGACAAAAATTGCTTGTTTTGACACAGTTTTTTTTTTTTTTTTTTTTACGGTGTTCACCCAAGGGGTTAGGTCATGTGATATTTTTATAGAGCTGGTTTTTACGGACACGGCAATACCTAATATGTATACTTTTTTTTATTTGTTTCACTTTAACACAATAATAGCATTTTTGAAACCAAAAAAATGATGTTTTAGTGTCTCCATGTTCTAAGAGCTATAGTTTTTTTTATTTTTTGAGAGATTTTCTTATGTAGGGGCTCATTTTTTGCGGGATGAGGTGACGGTTTTATTGGTACCATTTTGTGGGACATACGCATTTTTGATCACTTGGTGTTGCACCTTTTGTGATGCAAGGTGACAAAAATTGCTTGTTTTGACACAGTTTTTTTTATTTATTTTTTACAGTGTTCACCCGAGGGGTTAGGTCATGTGATATTTTTATAGAGCTGGTTTTTACGGACGCGGCAATACTAAATATGTCTATTTTATTTCATTTTTTCTATTTTTAATTTTTTTTTTTATTCCTTACTTGGGATTTTTTTTTTTTTTACATGTGAAACTTTTTTTTATTTTATTTTTTCAACCCTTTATTTTATTTTTATTTTATTTTACACTTTTCGTCCCCCATAAGGTCATACAAGACCTCTGGGGGACATTTACTTCACTTTTTCTTTTTTTTTACACTGTTGATTTCTCCTGTAACTGGGGCTGGCATAGTAGCCCCAGTTACAGGACAAATGCACCCCTATAGAGGCTGTACAGCAGCAATCCTGCGCTGTACAGCCTCACAGCAGGGCTGATCGAGGTCTCTGAGAGACCTCACACAGCCCCTGCACTCTCCGGTCCCGGCGGTCACATGACCGCCGGGCCGGAACAGGAAGTGCACAGCGCTTCCTGCTCTGCAGACACAGCGCTCGGTGAGCGCTGTGTCTGCAGCGATCGTGAAGGCAGGGACACCTGGGCACTGTCCCTGCCTTGTCTTACGGTTGCCCTGCTGTCACTGACAGCGGGCAACCCGATCAGCAGCTGCACGATTAGCGTGCAGCTGCTATTTCTGACAGGACGTTTTAAAACGTGCTGTCAGAAATAGACGTCCACCCATAGGACGTTTATATCCTATGGGCGGACGTGAGGCGGTTAAAGACAGAGAGGCACATTAAAATGTCCTTCCCCTTCTATAGATACACTGAAGACACTGCTACTGACAATTTACTTTAAGAATATAATGCAGTATTGGCACCGCTAATGGATTTGGCGCTAATGTCTTATGTGTATTCAAATATGCAGATTCTGAAAAAAAGCTTTCTCTAGTGTAAAACAGAAGTTGTCAACCTACTATAAGATTATTCCCCCCTCGCCCCCCTTCCACCTTCACACACACACAAACACACACACATCAACATTTGAACTGCTTGGAGATGCCCAAGTATTTCAGATGTTTTCACTCACAGAGTTACAATAATATCCATTGGATCGTAAAACATAGAAACATAGAAACATATGATTGTACACTTTTATTGCTATTTTTTCAGATAACACCAACAATTGAACTGTCTGGAGATGTCCTGTCCTAGATTTTGGCCTACTATTTCCAGTGTTTTCATTCAGAGATATAAAATGCTACCTTCTGGATTGTAAAACACATTTTGTACACTTACATTGCTATATTTGTAAACCACACCAACACTTGAACTGTCTATAGATGCCCTGTCACAGATTTTCGCCTACTATTTCCAGTGTTTTCACTCTATAAAACTATACGCTCTGGATTGTAAAATACAGGTTATACACCTCTATTGAGAATATCCCCCCCCACACACACACACACACACACCAACAGTTGGGAGATGCAGTGTCCCAGATTTCAGACTACTATTTCAGTTGTTTTCATTCAAAGATTTAGGCAGGGTGCTAAATCTCCTTAAAGAGATCAGTCCTTTTTGGAGACTTACAGGGAGTACTCCATGGTATGGAGAATTACTGGCAGCGTTCCATGGGAAAAGAATATGCAAAAAAGTATCTCACAAGAAAGAAAACCATCTCCCTAGTGCCACCCATTGGAAGTGTCTCCCTATGAGTCAAAACCCGATTTTATAAGATGGGTCTCTTTCTTGAGATATACCTTTTTGCACATTCAAAAATTTTAAACGGTACTCTCTGGATTGTAAAACATGCGTTGTACACTTGTATTGAAATTTTTGCAACCCACACCACACTTGAACTGTCTGGAGATGCCCTGCGCAAATTTTGGACTACTATTTCAGGTGTTTTTACTCACACATATTTAAGGCTATACCATCTGGATTGAAAAACAAGCATTGAACAGTTATATTCCCTCCACACCAACAATGGAACTTTGCAGGGAAGGTTGTTGTCACCGCCGGCCCTGGGAGAGATCTTAGAAGTTCAAATAGACGGAAGACTCAGGAGTCTATTTGACAGATCTCTTGCTTTCATTGTTGCTGCCAGGTTTCCACCCCTTCACAGATGCTGCTCATTATCAGTCAGGTGGCTCTTTATATGTTCAGCCTCTCACTTGTTTCATTGCGGCTCTTCTGTGGAGTGGTTTTCCTGTTCCAGTTACATCTCAAGCTAAGTCCTTTCCCTTTTTTTGGTGTGTCTGTCCTGACTAGGCCTCAGGGAGACACTAGCTCCTTCAGTTTGGAAGGAGCCGGTTGCCTCTTTCCCTGTTCCCTAAGATAAGGGTTTGGTGCAGTGTTTCAGCAGTCTCAGGTTCCGGTGCATGTGCATTTCTACCATTGAGATTTGCACATGTTGTTAGCAGCTTAGGGAGAGTATCAGGGAATGCTAGGAGGTGACTTCTTTATTCCCTAGGTTTGGGGCCTAGTCTGTTGTTGTTTAGTTGTGGTTCCCTTTGGTTGTCTTTCCTTTCCCCTAATTCCCATGACATTTATTTGATTTCTGTACAGTTTAATTTATGTTCAATTTCTCTGGTATAAAAATGGCATTTCTGCTTTTGCTACACTGGCGCTATTGCCAGTAAATTCTTCTGCTACAGTGCAACACATTTAGCATGAATGGATATGATGCATTGAATAAATAATATACACTAGTTTCTCAGCAGTCAGCACTGCAACATAATGCTAATTGTACTGGAAATAAGCTAGCAATAAAAGAAACTTCAGCTAAAAGGCACTGCCTGTGCCAGGCACACCCAGCCTCAGCTCCTCACTCCCCAGCTGAAAGCTTTCCCTGTCCTTCCGTATTGTACACAGTCCTCCTTCTTTCTAGCCTTTCCATGAACTGTCCCTAACACTAGAATAGAAGCTTGATTCACCATCATTCACAGCCCACAGTTTTTCCCACCAATATATGCAGTAAAATGCGTTCCGTTTTACTGGATTCGTCCAACGCAAACCTGAAAAGCTTTGGCTTCATCTTGCGGACACATTTTTGGGACATTTCTAATGATTCCAGTTCGTTATGAACTGATTTGCTCATCTCTAGTGCTGTCCCATTTTTGTGAGTAAAATTGTGAAACTAATCATAGTGAAAGGAGGATTACCTGGGACGGGCATGACACATACGAAAGGGACAGTGTATTGGCACTAGTATAATTGAAAAAAAAACAAAATATACAGTATAAAAATTTATATATTCTCTATAGTGGAGACACGTGAACAAGCAGAGGGAAATTATAGTGGGAATGCTTAGAGACATGGATATGTGAAAATACTGACTACAGTTAAGGGGACGGCTCGCTATTTGGCCATTGGGGAAGTGTCTGGAATCAATGGCAAGAAGGTGTCACGGGGCGCCGGCAGCGCCCCACCTCTGTGCAGGAGCGAGGACCCGTGCAGCGTCCTCATCTCCTAGGTGATGAGGGGCGGGACGGACCTGGCCACGCACGTCTCCTCAGCGCGTCCGGCGTCCTCAGTTCCCCCAGCAACCAGATTAAGCCTGAGCACCGAGCTGGATACTAGGTGCTCAGCCATTTGCAGCAGGGTGAGTCATGTGACGCTGGCCACATCACATGACCCCTGCAAGTCAGTATTTAAACAGGCAGCCTGCTGGCCAAGGGTTGCCTGCTATTTAGGTTCCACCTGTGATTTTGTCTGACCTGGCGTACCTACCTTCTGCTGACTTCCTGCCGATCCTCTGCCTGCTCCTTGTGTACTTTTGCTGCTCTCCTGGTATTTATGACCCCGGCTTCTCCTGACTATTCTCTGCTTGCTCCATTTGTACTTTGTTGCTCTCCTGGTATTGACTCAGTCCGTTCACGTTCTGTTGTTTGTCTGGTCTGTCCTCCCTGCACTTATTCCAAGCTAGGGATTGACGTCCAGTTGTCCCCTGTTGTTAGGACTTGCGAGGCAAGTAGGCAGGGCCAGGGGTGAGGGTGGAGCGCAGTGGTCACTTCCCTCCCCCCTGTGTGTGTCTGTACGCGACCGTTACAGAAGGAGTCTGTACCTCCATGCAACTAAGTGCTGGGCAACAAAAAATGTGACATGTAATTTCTTAACCCAACTCATGATTTACCAATTTAATAATTAGTAAATTGCCAATGATCTTTAATGCCTGAGGGCCAGCGGCCGAAACCAGCAAGTCGTCAGCTGATGCCTTGACCAGAGGAGAAGGCTTCCAGCTCCATAGCTACCAGACATGGCTGTAGACAGGAGCTGCGGCCGCCCAACACTAATTGTTGCTGGAGCTGGGCAAAGTGAATAAGCAGGCATCAACCGGGGGCACCCTACTGTGTTAATAATAGTAGAGAGCAGCTAACAAGTCATGATCACCCTCTTATGGACTCAGCCTATGTATTACATAGTCACCCAATCATTTGCATGACTAGAGTGTAACACTACATTTCATAGCAGCTTCAAGGAAAATATATGGTCAGCTGCAGCTTACCACTGAGGTATCTACTGTTGTCAAAAGCTGAACCCTCGTAGATCAGCTGATCATCCAACCAGATTTAATTGAGAAACCCCTTTAATACAGCCTGTTCTGAGTTTAATCAGACGTATTCATTTTAATGATAATTTCTTTATTTGCATTTGAAAAATAAGTGAAATATAGAATCCTCTGCAGAAGGCAGAGCTTTACAACCTTGTCTCAACAGCTCATTACAGCATTTTATTCAATAATGATTTTGCTCAAGAGTTCAGCAATAGTCATAGAAAAATAATAATTATTGGATTTGCTATGGATTGAAGAAAAATTTACATGAAAGTGAAATCCATAAAATTACTTTCCCTTAAGTGCTTTAGTTAATTCCAAACAGTCAAATCCTTTTCATGCTTGAAATCCATGTTATCTTTTTAATGATTTATTGTTTAACCCATTCCCCTGGATTTGGCATATTATGCACACGTTTTGGACCTAAGTGACCCAGCAATTTTTGTTCAGAAGAGCTATAACTTATTTATTTTTCCATCGAAGTAGCTGTATGAGGGCTTGTTTTTTTGTAAGACAAGTTGAAGTTTTTAATGGCTCTATTTTGGGATACATAAAACTCACTGATTAAGTTTTATTAACTCTTTCTGGGCATAGGAAAAAACAGAAATACTGCCACTGAGGTATTACATTACAAATTTTATGACGTTCATTTTTCGGCATACAAAACATGATGACCTTACTCTCTCGTCAGTACAATTACAGGGATACCAAATACATATCTTTTTATTTAGTTTTATTTTTACTATGTTTGCACAATAAAAAAAACTAAAAAAAAAAAAGAAAGGGGCTCATTCATGAACTGATATAGGCCACTTTTTGGTGCATAACAGTCAGTTTTTTTCGTCATTTTCCACGCCACTTTTTGGCATAGAAAATGGCTTAAATCTATGCCTGCGCCTCCACATACCTTTGGCGCTTCCTCCAGCAGCACAGACAGACTTAATGCCGATCTCTATAAATAAGCCCCATAATGTTTTTGATTTTGCATTTCCAAGAACCATATTTTTTTTTCCTATGAAGCTGTGTAAGGGCTTGATTTTTACAGGACAACGTGTAGTTTTCATTGGTATAATTTTAAGGTGCATACAATGTTGGACTGGGATGACTAGGGCCCACCAATAAAATTAATTCTGGGGGCCCACTGTACAGTGACATGCAAATATTACCTGCTTACACAGAGGCAGACACCAACAAGACGCTACAAGATGATTGATTATGGGGGTCTCTGCAACAACTTCAAAACGTGGGTCCCAGGGAAGAGAGGATACTGGTTGGCCTACCTCTATTCCTAGAGGCTATCTTAACCTTCCGATGCATCTATAATAATAAACTGGATATTCTACCCAGTTTTTTATATTGATATAGGCTATTTGAGATGCTGTGCTGGTGGACTGGGGGCCCACCTTTCTCACTGGCCCACCAGGGGATTCCGCGGTTCCCCTGTGGGCCAGTCCGAGCTTGGGTGCATAACACTTTTGATTACTTTTTATTCTGGCAAATATGAATTTGCTGGTGAATATGTAAAAAACAGGAAATCTGACATTGTTCTTTTAGTTTTTTTTATTGTGTTCACTGTTCGGGGTATAGGTATATTACATGATAATTGTGTAGTGTGGGTTGTTACAAATGCGGCAATACTAAATATATGGTGGGGATTTTATTTTTTTCATTTTATAAATGAATTGCATTTTTTTTAACTTGGAGTTTTTTTTTAATTTAATAAAACTTTATTTAACTCTCATTTTACTGTTTATGAGTCCCACAAGGGGCTTTCAGAGGCGATCTTCTTATCGCTTCTATTATACAGTGTACTGGTTATACTGTCAGTGGAATACAGGCTGATGATAGGCATACACTGAAGCATAGGTCATGGACAGATCTAAATTCCCCTCGGAAACAGGGAAACAGAGAAAAAACTGAGCGCACAATAGGGTGGTATGTTCAACCGGATGAAAATATCAGAGTGAGAAATATCCAAACTCACCTTAAAGGGTTGTGCTCCGGCAGGCACAACTCTACTGTAGATTTACTGGAAATAAGACCTTTGAACCAGGATTGCAGCCGCAGATTCTGTAGTCTCTTGGATGGGATGTCCAGTCCCCCAAAATAAATTCGTAGGTAAAGAATAAGAAGTTCTGCATCGGCGCAAAATCACTAGTGGAAGCGGTCTTAATAGATGGATTCTTCTTGTTTTAATAAAAAACAACGTGTTTTGGGGATCAGAGACTCCCCATCATCAGGTTTCATGAGGTGAAACCTGATAAAGGGGAGTCTCTGATCCCCGAAACGCGTTGTTTCTTATTAAAACAAGAAGAATCTATCTATTAAGACCGCTTCCACTAGTGATTTTGCGCCAATGCAGAACTTCTTATTCTTTACCTAGGCATACACTGAAGGCAGATTTCATTAGGCAACCAGCTACCATACTAAAGATGGATTTAGATGGGCAGAAGAGCAGCAGATTGTCAGGAAGGAAGCGTTTCTTCCCGACAGTCAGCTGCTTGCTCAGTGGAGGTGAAGCGCTGCATTAACATGCAGCGATCACCTCCTCAGTATGAGGATGAGGGATTGCTTCTGCGATCGCTCGTCCTCATATAGCTGCATTGTTTCTGGGCAGCAGATCGTGCTGTCTAAACATTTTAGGTGTCTAAAATGTAGGTATCTGCACAAACGACAGATGAACAAACGTATTACTTGTTTCTCGGGTGATCTGCTATGCCTTTTGATGGGTAGATATCGGGAACGAGCATTCGCAGGAGCATTAGTTCCCAATAATCTTACAACAAATAGTCCTTTAAAGGACATCTGTCAGCATATTTGCACCTATGAAACTGGCTGACCTGTTAATTGTGCACTTGGCAGCTGAAGGCATCTTTGTTGGTCCCATGTCCATATGTGCTGGCATTGCTGAGAAAAATTATGTTTTAATATATGCAAATGAGCCTCTAGGAGCAACGAGGGCGTTGCCTTTACACCTAAGGCTACGTCTACACGACGACATTTGGGCACAACTACACTGCAACATTTTGTTGCACTAATGTCGCACGACAATTTTTATAATGGCAGTCTATGGTGTCGCACTGCAACATGCAACATGCTGCGACTGCGATTCAACAGTCGCAGAAAAATCCATCTCGAATGGATTTTCTGCGACTGTTGCGTCTCAGTCGCAGCATGTTGCATGTTGCAGTGCGACACCATAGACTGCCATTATAAAAATTGTCACGCGATATTAGTGCAAGAAAATGTTGTGCGACCAATGTCGTTGTGTAGACGTAGCCTAAAGGCTCTGCTTTCTCTGCAACTGCCACACCCTCTGCACTTTGATTGACAGGGCCAGGTGTGATGACGTTTACACTGCCTGACCTTGTCAATCAAAGTGGAGAGGGAACCAATAGTTGCAGAGAGAGCAGAGTCTCTAGGTGTAACGGCAACGCCCCCGTTGCTCCTAGAGGCTCATTTGCATATATTAAGACTATATTTTTCAGCAATGCAGGCACATATGATTATGGGACCAACACAGATGTCTTCAGCTGCCAAGTGCACATGTAGTTTCATAGGTACAAATCTGCTTTAAATAGTAACTTCACCATAATCTGCTCTGCTCAATGTGCTGATTACAAGCAAACCAAAAAGAAAATAGGTGTCCATAAAATTAATGTTTATTTTGTAATAATTTCCAGCATTGAACAATTAAACCCCTAAAATTTTGTAATAGCATTAAAATACAAAACTCTGCATGTAATATGGAAACAGGAAACAAACAAGGGGTTGGGCCCCACACAATATCGGGCAAGATGTAGCAAACAAGAAACCAGACCAGGTACAGGGGCTGGACCACACACGTGGTAAGGCCATTTGGATTAGTCAGACTTATTGGTTTTATATATTTTGTAATTGACATTCAGTCTCCCAATTTGGGATGGTTACACATATTAGATCCATATACAACCACATTGGTATCTAGGAGTGGATGCCCCCATTAGTAATACTGCCCCCTACAGTGCCCCAAACTGTGATAACGCTCCCCAAGAGTGCCTCCATTAGTAGAAGAGCCTTTCAGTATTAATAATACCCTCACAGAGTAGAAATTAAGCCCCCCTATTGTTCTCCCAGTGGTAATAAAGCTCTCTACAGACCCCTCAGTAGTAATAAGGGCCCGATAGTTCTTTTAGTAGAAATAAGGTGGATCTAAAAGTCCCTCGTATAGAGGCCCCAGTAGTAATAAGAACGCCTATAATGTCACCTAGATTTATAATACCCCTACAGTGCCCCCAGTATTTATACTTCCCCCTAATGTTATAATGCTCACCCTGATGTGCCCCCAATATTTATAATGCGGCCTGCTGTGCCCCCTGTAGTTATATTCCTTCTTTCACCATACAGTCCCATGTAAATAGCATCACACCATCTTTCCTGCCCCCTCCAAAATACAGTCCCATGTAAATAACATCACTCCCCTCCCTTCAGCCCCTCCAAAATATAGTCCCATGTATAACACTATTTCCCTCCCTCTGCCATAGAGTCCCATGTAAATAACATTACACCATTTCTCCAGCCTCTCAAATATACAGTCACATGTAAATAGCATCCCTCTCTAGCTACAGCCCCCTCCAAAATACAGTCCCATGTAAATAACATCACCTCCTCCCCAGCCGCCTTCAACATATAGTCCCATGTAAATAATATCACCCCCTCCCCAGCAGCCTCTAACATGCAATCCCATGTAAACATCACCCCCTCAACATTCAGTCCAATGTAAATAACATTACTCCCTCTCCCCGCCTCCCTCCAACATTTACTCCCATGTAAATTACATCACTCCCTCCCACAGCCGCCATCAGCATACAGCCCCATGTAAATAACACCACTCCCTCCCTCAGCCCCTTCCAACATTCAGTCCCATGTAAATAACATCACTCCTTCCCATAGCCCCCTCCAACACACAGTTCCATGTAAATATCACCCCTCCCTTCAGTTCTAACATACAGTCCCAGTTAAATAACCACAACTCCCAGCATTGCTCTGCATCTCCCTTCACTTGCCTCTGCTCAGGTAGCAGACATCACCACAGCTTCCTCCCCCAGGACTTCTCTCCTCTCCTGCACTGGTCAGATGATGGTGACATCTAGGGTGGCCAGACGTCCGGTTTTAGGACGGACAGTCCAGTTTTTAGACTCCTGGTCCTCCATCCAGCACAAGGTCAGGACGGACGGCCAGAAGTCCTCCTTTTTTGTGGTTATCGGTGACTCTCGCCGAGACTAGTACGGGCAGTTTAAGTATCACTCACAATAATCTGGATCACTCACAGCGCAGAGCGCACTGACGTACTGCAACGCGCCAGTAAATTATGCTTTGTGCAGGCACGGGAAGTGGAAGGAACAGACTCTAAAGAGTGCAGCTGAGCTGAGGAGAGGTACTTGTACACTGGTCTGACTTGGGCTGTGGCCGCCAGCCGGGGATTTCTGAAACGGGAAAAGGCGCTGCTGATTTTGAAAGGGGTTAATAATAACTACTGTGGGAACAGCTGAGGGGGGGAATAAATAGCTACTGTGAAGAGGGGACTGAAAGGGGTTAATAAATACTGTGAATGGAGGACTGCTGATATTGCTGAAAAGGGTTAAAACTACTGTGAAGGGCCTTCACAGTAGTTATTAACCCCTTTCAGCAGTCCCCCTTCACAGTAGTTATTAACCCCTTTCAGCAGTCCCCCCCTTCACAGTAGCTATTAACCCCTTTCAGCAGTCCCCCCTTCACAGTAGTTATTAACCCCTTTCAGCAGTCCCCCCCTTCACAGTAGTTATTAACCCCTTTCAGCAGTCCCCCCCTTCACAGTAGTTATTAACCCCTTTCAGCAGTCCCCCTTCACAGTAGTTATTAACCACTTTCAGCAGTCCCCCCCTTCACAGTAGCTATTAACCCCTTTCAGCAGTCCCCCATTCACAGTATCGATTAACCCCTCAGCATTCCCCCTTCACTGAAGGAGGGACTGCTGAAAGGGGTTAATAAATACTGTGAAGGGAGGACTGCTGAAAGGGCGGGGATAAGTTATAACTACTGTGAATGGGCCTGCCCCTATAATATACATGCCAGCCATTGGGTTCTGCTTGACATCCAGGTGCCTTAACTTCTTTAGGCAAGTGAAGTGCCCAGAAAAAGCCAGAGACAACCAGGCCCAGCAGCCCTCAGCCGGCCGGGGCCTCAACTCAGCCAGCCATCCATCAGAATCTTATGATCAGATCCATCCAGCCCAGCAGGCAGCCCACTGGGCTCAAAAGTAGAAGCTAGGTTTGGTGAGTACATTTCTTACAGATTTCTTGTTTTATTTAGCTGATACTGTAATATAGATTAATGTTCACATTCTGTTCATAATAGTATCTGTATAATGTAGCAGCTTGCATGGTGTAATATTGAACTACTGTGCGCCACTGTCCCCGGTACGATGTCCTCCTTTTCGGGGTGTGGTGTCCTCCTTTTTGGGGTTCTGCAAGTGGCCACCCTAGTGACATCACCGCAGGTCCTTCTCAACCACTGCCTGTTCTACTAGTCAATGCATTAGATTCAATTGTATTGCCATCCTGAGGACGGCAATACAGTTGTATCTAGCTGACAGGCAGGACATTTGGGGCCTGGGACAAAACATCAAAATGTTTTAACCTAGCAACACCCTTGTTACATGGGGTATTTTGTATTTTAATGCTATTACAAAATAAAGATTGATTTTAAGGGCAAATGTTTGTATCTCTGCCACTTAGTTCCCAATAATTTGCCCAATTATCTGGATGTGTAAATCCACCTTAAAGGGGTTGTCTCACTTCAGTAAGTTGCATTTATCATGCAGAGGAAGTTAATACAAGGCACTTACTAATGTATTGTGATTGTCCGTATTGCTTCCTTTGCTGGCTGGATTCATTTTTTCATCACATTATACACTGCTCGTTTCCATGGTTACAGACCACCCTGCAATCCATCAGTAGTGGTCGTGCTTGCACACTGTTGGAAAAAGTGTCAGACTCTCTGGTGGCAGAGAACACAGGAGCACACATAGGCTAGTGCTTTTTTCTATATTGTGCAAGCACGACCACCACTGATGGATTGCTGGGTGGTTTGTAACCATGGAAATGAGCAGTGTATAATGTGACAGAAAAATTAATCCAGCCAGCAAATGAAGCAATATAGACAATCACAATATATTAGTAAGTGGCTCGTATTAACTTTCTCTACATGATAAATGCCACTTACTGAAGTGAGACAACCCCTTTAAGATATCGGCACCTCCGATTGTTTTTACGGAGGTGCCGATGCCTGAGAAAGGCAGTCCCCTCCCACTAAATGATTTAGATGTCATGGTCGCTGTTGACTGTGTCATCTAAGGGGTTAATTGGCCCAGATTGGTGCTTCTGCCAATCCAGGCTGTTACATCAAGAGCCTCGCTTTCTTGAGAGAGCTGAGCTGCTGCCCTCCACTGCACGGGAGGCCCATGCAGAACTTAGACTAGGCTGCCTAAGGCCCCTAAATCACTGCTGTAAAAAAGTGTATTGATCGCCACTAAGGGGTTCAAGTGAATGTCCATCACTGAATATCCTGATCAATTTCTTAATTTATATTTATAATGACTGAGGCTTTGTTTTTCTGAGACAGAGCTCCAAATCCCCTGCAGAGTCATGAGTTGAAAGATCACAGACTGGTTGTCTGCAGCCACCACTAGAGGGAGCTCATGATGCAGTCTCTATCTGATCACTAGGCTATTGCAGTGTACTTACATGATGATGTGAGTGCACTACAATATAGAGATGAACGAACGGCAAATTTAAAAAAAAGTTCAGTTCAGACATAAATTGATTTGGGCTGGACCGAAGTTGCTCCAATTGCCCTGATAGTTGGCATATACTGTAACCCCCTCTAGCCTCCTAGGAAAACTTGATATCTCTTTTCATTTATTTTTTATGAATTTTCTTTCACCCCCAACCCCCCCTCCAAAAAAAAGCTCTGAAATGCAATGACAGTCAGCAACAGTAAATGACATACATGTTTGATGGCAATAACATACAGCGTGTTTAAAAACATACCGCACCAGCATATGTGTTATGCTTTTTCATATTCCTAAACTTCCAAAAATTGGCCCTTATCGGGGGCAGATGATGTTTAAACATACACCGTTTTATGGGATAAAAAAAAAAAAGTTAAAGTGGCTTGTTGGGTGTCCAAGCATCTAAAAATATACCTTGACAGGGTCGGAATTCCTGCCCGTACAACATGCACAAGTGTTGATTGTCAGAAGAAAAATTTACTCATTGTGAACGAGCCAAAAAAATTTCTCCATTTTAATTGGGAGCAGCAGCAGTGCAGTGTAGATGTGGAGGGAGCATGTGTTATTTCCCCCAGGTTCAGGGTGACCATGATGTTGCGCCCATTGTTACTGACTACCTTGCCTAGTTGGAGTTGGCAGGGTGACAGCCAGCAGGATGCTTGCTGCTTCATGTACTTTAGATACAACTGCTCACCAGTATGGCTACTGTCGCCGAGGCTGATAAGCTCCAAAATGGCGCGGCAATGCTTCACTTGACACATCTGATGAGAAGGAGGGGTACTGCGACGTCAGACTACAAGGTACTACTACAATGGTATTCCAGTGACTACACTGTCAGCAACATGGCCAAAGGAGGAGAGGCAGGAGAAGAAGATGTTTATGAAGATGATAAAGATTTTGTATTGCCTGGGGATGAGGGTTGTCTGCCACAAGCAAGACCAGGAGAATGAGAACAGACTATTGCAGCCTCATGTGCTGCAATAGACCTCTGGTACCTATAATTGTGTTTAAATGGCCACAGCTTATTTTAATGGACAGGCACTCAAACAACTGGATATTAAAACCACTGAGATGTAGACAGACCCGGATATAGTTGGATGTGCAATGTGCACCTTAATTTAGTATAACTCATAATATATAGATAAAAAATTTATAACAAATAGATAAAAAATATATGGAAAAAAATGGCCACTGATGAAGGGGAAGGACACTGTCCTAAGAACCCTGCATATCCTGGATTAGCACTGGTTGATCTCACACAAGGATCCAGTTACAGGAGATCTCGATCTTTGGATAACAAACAGACCATTACTACAATGCCAATTGCCCACACCCCCCTGCTGACGCAGACATCAACACATCAAGTGACGTCACCGCCACGTGGGACGCCGGGCAGAGGAGACGCGCGCGCTACCCGCGAGCCGCTTAGGAGCCGCCGCCACATGCCGAACACAGGACCAATGTCGACAGACTGCGGGGGAATCAAAGGTATCAAAGGTATTAGGGCACTCCACCCCCCCTCCCCCGGGCAATCAGAGACTTTCATAGTTGTGAAAATGGATAGCCTATGAAGATTTTACCTATCACCTAGACTGACGTCTGGATATCTTTCTGGCTCCTTTACTCGAAAGACTCTTTTTTTACCACCTCAGGACTGATTGTATTTTAAAATTAAATTTTTTTTTGTATAATCATCAAAACTATTTTTGCAGATCACCTTCTACACATTATCTTACCTATTTTTTTTTATATATATAATTTTTTATATATATCATATTTTATATACCATTTTTTTTCCATATATTTTTTATCTATTTTTTATCTATATATTATGAGTTATACTAAATAAAGGTGCACATTGCACATCCAACTATATCCGGGTCTGTCTACATCTCAGTGGTTTTAATATCCAGTTGTTTGAGTGCCTGTCCATCAAGCTTTCTTTGTCCTTCAAACTCCAATTATCCTGGTTTGGGTGAACCAGTTGGACAGCAGCACCTCATCCACTACACTAGTTAGGTGAGCCACCTTAAAAGTCTGTTTTGTACAGCTTATTTTAATCCTGCAGATCTTGCCCACTGCTGTGGTTTTTGTGTGTCCACTTTGTGGAGAAAAAGCGCCATACGGGAGTTTCTCGCATTGAGCTAAAGACAGCCAAGCTGTGCTTAGCTCTGGCACAGTGTCAACGCCATAACCAGATCCTGAAGCAGAAATTGCCCTGGCTGTTTTTTGGTGTGTGTGTCTGTGGGGGGGGGGGGTTACGTGGCCTCTGCTCTTTATTGCTGCCGCAACTGCCCTTCACATGTTGCCTCCTCCTCAGCATCCCAATCTGGCTCCCAGGTCCTTTTCAGCACACAATCGTCATCACCCTTCCTGCTGTTTTTATCAGACTGTGAGATATCATGGTAGGCTTCTGGACCCCCCTCCCCTGCTCTGCATTTTCCCCGACTGCCACTGTCACCACCCACACTGCCAATGCCATGACTACAGGTGCCACTATTACCAGCACCATAAACACAGGCATCAATGGGGTTCCCAGCCTCCTCCCCAAACTCCTCCTCAGGGCAGCCCAAATAGTGACGGCTCTCACACAAGTCGTCAACAGGGAGAGTCTATTGACTGTCTGGTGTAGAGCTTGGTGGGGTGTTCTTGCCACTTCTTAGGAAAAAGGAAGGAATATAGGAATAGGCAATGAAGACTGAGAGTGCTCCACTGAAAACTTTCTCTAGGGCTGCAAGGAGGAGAAGGAGGTACTGTGACTCCGGGCTCCACGGAACGGTGTTGGACTTCAAAGTCACCCTCATATCATTCTGCTGCGACTGAGAGGAGGAGTGAGCCATCCAATCCACAATCCCATCCTTTCTCCTCAACAATAATGTTGCGACGGGGGGCGGAGCTAGCCGCGTCAGGAAATGGCCGCTTGACCCGAGAGCTCCTCGCAGCAGCACTCTGATTATAGCTATTTAACGGGTTCCCACCCTGCTTTACTATGGGAAAACTCAATAAAGACAAGTCCAAAGAGACCCAGATGACATCTAAACAAGCCAGAGGCCAATCCGACCTGGATAAGTTCTTAAAAAAGAAGTTGTCCTCGCCGGCTGCAAGATCCAAGATGGCGCAGGATACCGCCGCCGCTATGGCTTACACAGAAGATTCCGATGATGAGGGTTCCTGCGCAATGTCCGAGACGCATAGTGAACGAGGCTCGATACCCATCACTAGAGCCTTCCTCAAGGAGTCCCTAGCCCTCGCTTTTGAACCAGTTCTGAAAGAGCTTTCCGCCATTAAAACGGAGATCAAGCAAACGGGGCATAGAGTGGCAGCTTTAGAAGATTCTCAGATCGCCATAACAAAGCATAGTCGAGCGCTGCAATACAAAGTGGAAGAAATCCGCGATCAAATGAACACAGCTTACCTGCATCTAGAAGACCAGGAGAACAGAAGTCGCAGAAAGAATGTCCGCATCAGAGGTGTACCTGAAAGTATACAGAAAGACGACATCTCAGCTACGGTCAGTCAAATTTTCTCCTCTCTGCTTGGCCAAGAAAGAGCAGAAAAAGTAGTTATAGAGAGAGCCTACAGAGCCCTTAGGCCCAAACCATCGCCAGACGCACCGCCACGAGATATTATCTGTGGCTTGCTTAGCTTTGTAGATACGGCCGCCATCTTAACTGCCGCCAGACATAGAGGCAAAATCCTATTTGAAGGCTCTAAAATACAACTCTATCAAGATCTGGCAGCAAGCACCTTAGCAAAGAGGAGACAACTTAAGCCACTGACAGATCTACTTAGAGAAAGAAGACACCCGCTACGTTGGCTATTTCCATTTGGCCTCAGCGCGACCGTGAACGGGAAGCAGATCACCGTCCGGAATCCAGAAGACCTCTCTAAGATGTGGGACGATAGATAGATAGAGATAGATCCCCTTGAAATCGCCTCCTGGTTACCTATGTCAGGCGAAATGAAGATGCCATCTCTGCCAGCAACAGATGAATGGAGAGTTGCCAAGAAGTTCAAATCGCCGCAAGCGAAGAAACGACAGGCGGAATTCCAGGACACTTGAAAACTGCTTTAACGCCTTGCCTTTCTTTCTACCCTCCTTCGGGAGGCTCATTGCGGGTAACCTAGTATCGGCCCTAGCCCCAATTATAGTATAAGGGCTCTTAATGTACCGAACATGTTTAGTGTTATAACACCATAACCTTTAACAACACCATTGCCTCTTTAACCCTTTCCTCTCTCTTTCTAAATTATGGCGCCCTTTCTGGGATACATGTGGAGATTGGTTATCCTTTACTCCTACTCACTAAATTTTCAGGGATAGAGGAATTCAACATCCTTAGGATTCAGAATGTACATCCATTCTAACTCACCTGTTTGGAGAGGCAGTGGTGCTGTACAGTTTCTTCTTGTTTCCCTTAGGGGACTTACAGGTCGCTTTTTACTAATGACCCACTAGACTAGTTATGGTCTCCTTATGCAATACATCCCAATACATAATGCCGTGAGGACTCAAGTTCTGAATGGGTCCTTCCGACTGTTACTTAAGTGGGAATTCATAGTCTTAATAATAAGACAGTGCTGTGGGAGCTTTCACAGGCTTTGTGTACCTCACAGTTCTCCCCTCCCTTACTCTTATACTCTTATATTCACTTCTATTCTTACCCTTTCCTCACTATACTTCCCAACTTTCCCTCTGTCACCTTCCCCCAAGCTAATCTACTACATTCCTATTTACTCACTTAATAACATACCCTCCCTTATAGGAGGATTTTACTTTGCAGTTTACAACTGAGTATTAACATGCTCAATTTTGTTTTTCTTTTGTACCTTGTACATAGTTTTTCAAGATGGGTACTGTATCCGGTAATATTTGACTCTCTGGGATGCAACTTCTTGCACTGCTATACAACCATTCACACCTGGATTCCTTAAAGGTAACATCATTAAACGTAAATGGGCTTAATGTTCCCCAGAAGAGAAGTCAGGTCTTCCAAATGCTAAGGAGAGAGAGGGCAGTCCTACTGTTCTTACAGGAAACACATTTTAGACATAACCGTATTCCGACCCTTTTTTCCAAACAATACACAAAGTGGTTTCATAGCTCTCACTCTTCAGCCTCTAGGGGGGTGTCTATTGGAATAAGTGCTAATATCCCCATCCAAATCCAAGCGCAGTACATTGACCCTGAGAGTAGATACTTGTTCCTGAAGGGTACACTCTTTGGAAACAAACTGACTTTAGTTAACATACAGTATATGCCCCAAACACCAAACAAATACCCTGGTTGATTAAAGTATTAAATTCACTCAAAGATTTCAGAGAGGGAATATTGATCTTGGGTGGAGACCTAAACTTATCATTAGATCATTCCATAGACTCTACATCTGAAACCCCTAAGTACTCTGCCGCACAACTTCGTAAATTACGGAAGGCACTTTCAGCTCACCAAATAACAGATGCCTGGAGACTAGCTCATCCTAGTGATAGGGACTATACCTATTATTCAGCTGTCCATAGATCTTTTCAGCGCTTAGACTACCTACACCCTGTACAGAATTTTTAGGCAAATGAGTATTTTGACCACATCATCCTCTTTATGCATGTTGTCTTACTCCAAGCTGTATAGGCTCGAAAGCCTACTACCAATTAAGCATATTAGGTGATGTGCATCTCTGTAATGAGAAGGGGTGTGGTCTAATGACATCAACACCCTATATCAGGTGTGCATAATTATTAGGCAACTTCCTTTCCTTTGGCAAAATGGGTCAAAAGAAGGACTTGACAGGCTCAGAAAAGTCAAAAATAGTGAGATATCTTGCAGAGGGATGCAGCACTCTTAAAATTGCAAAGCTTCTGAAGCGTGATCATTGAACAATCAAGCGTTTCATTCAAAATAGTCAACAGGGTCGCAAGAAGCGTGTGGAAAAACCAAGGCGCAAAATAACTGCCCATGAACTGAGAAAAGTCAAGCGTGCAGCTGCCAAGATGCCACTTGCCACCAGTTTGGCCATATTTCAGAGCTGCAACATCACTGGAGTGCCCAAAAGCACAAGGTGTGCAATACTCAGAGACATGGCCAAGGTAAGAAAGGCTGAAAGACGACCACCACTGAACAAGACACACAAGCTGAAACGTCAAGACTGGGCCAAGAAATATCTCAAGACTGATTTTTCGAATGTTTTATGGACTGATGAAATGAGAGTGAGTCTTGATGGGCCAGATGAATGGGCCCATGGCTGGATTGGTAAAGGGCAGAGAGCTCCAGTCCGACTCAGACGCCAGCAAGGTGGAGGTGGAGTACTGGTTTGGGCTGGTATCATCAAAGATGAGCTTGTGGGGCCTTTTCGGGTTGAGGATGGAGTCAAGCTCAACTCTCAGTCCTACTGCCAGTTTCTGGAAGACACCTTCTTCAAGCAGTGGTACAGGAAGAAGTCTGCATCCTTCAAGAAAAACATGATTTTCATGCAGGACAATGCTCCATCACACGCGTCCAAGTACTCCACAGCGTGGCTGGCAAGAAAGGGTATAAAAGAAGAAAATCTAATGACATGGCCTCCTTGTTCACCTGATCTGAACCCCATTGAGAACCTGTGGTCCATCATCAAATGTGAGATTTACAAGGAGGGAAAACAGTACACCTCTCTGAACAGTGTCTGGGAGGCTGTGGTTGCTGCTGCACGCAATGTTGATGGTGAACAGATCAAAACACTGACAGAATCCATGGATGGCAGGCTTTTGAGTGTCCTTGCAAAGAAAGGTGGCTATATTGGTCACTGATTTGTTTTTGTTTTGTTTTTGAATGTCAGAAATGTATATTTGTGAATGTTGAGATGTTATATTGGTTTCACTGGTAAAAATAAATAATTGAAATGGGTATATATTTGTTTTTTGTTAAGTTGCCTAATAATTATGCACAGTAATAGTCACCTGCACACACAGATATCCCCCTAAAATAGCTAAAACTAAAAACAAACTAAAAACTACTTCCAAAAATATTCAGCTTTGATATTAATGAGTTTTTTGGGTTCATTGAGAACATGGTTGTTGTTCAATAATAAAATTAATCCTCAAAAATACAACTTGCCTAATAATTCTGCACTCCCTGTATATATCTCCAATCATATTTTAGAAAGAATTAAGTCCTCAAATATCGGACAGATCACTGTTTCAGATCATGCTCCTGTCTCCCTAGCTATTAGGCTGAAAGGCCTTCCTCCTAAAATGTGGTCGTGGAGACTTAATGAAACCCTTCTAGAAAATGAAAAAGATAGACTCAAGCTGGAAGAGAAACTTGAAGCCTTCTTTGAATTAAATTGCACTCCCCTTATGGATAAAACCATGATTTGGGAAGCTCATAAGGCGTTTATGAGAGGTGAGCTCATATCTTTGGGTACCTGGGTACGTGAACAAACATCGCTTCAAGTAGATTCCATTTTGACCCAAATCTCCGTCCTAGAAAACATTTTTAAAAAAGATCCCTCTGACTCTCAATACAAATATATCCTTAAACTTAGAAGTCAATTGAAGGATTTGTTAAACATTAACTCAGCAAAAGCTTTTAGGTCAGCTAAATACAAACTCTATGTACATGGTAACAGAGGCTCCAAGCTCCTTTCACAGATGATTAAAGGTCAAAGAGAGAAAACTTTTATCTCCAGCATTAAGTCGGAGAAAGGACACCAACTCACTAATACCCCTGTGATAGCAGAAGAATTCGCAAAATTTTATTCATCCCTTTACAACTTAGAGGCTGGCAGCCCAAGTCATACACTAGCCTAAATAGACACCTTCCTAGAGGCGATCAAAGTCCCAACTTTAGATCCTGTTGAAAAAGATAAGTTACTATCCCCGGTGACAATAGAAGAAGTATCAGAAGCGCTAACAAGTACTCCCTCAGGGAAATGCCCAGGCCCAGATGGGTTACCTATAGTTTATTATAAAAAGTTTAAGAAAGTCCTTGTCCCACAACTAGTAGATTTATGTAACTCCCTATTAAAAGGGAAATCCCTTCCACCACAATCACTTATCGCCCATATAACAGTCATCCCCAAAGAGGGAAAAGACCCTGCCAAATGTAGTAGTTACAGACCGATTTCCCTTCTCAATGTTGATGTCAAATTATGGGCCAAACTACTAAGCCATAGAATAGCGAAATTATTACCTAAGCTGATTGGTGAGGAACAAGTAGGCTTTGTGAAGGGTCGTGAAGGCAAACATAATGTCAGTAGAGTTCTACACGCTATTTATTACGCAAAACAACACAAAATTCCTTTAACACTATTGGGAACTGATGCTGAAAAAGCATTCGATAGGGTTAATTGGGCTTTCATAGATGGTGCTTTGTGCCATTTCGGTTTCCCACCCATGTTTGTCTCTGCTATTTTTTCACATTACTCGCAGCCATCTGCTAGAGTCCTCATTAATGGTTCCCTATCACCGCCCTTCCACATATCTAATGGAACAAGGCAGGGCTGCCCTCTCTCTCCAGCTCTATTCATCCTGACTAGGGATGAGCGAACCCGAACTGTATAGTTCGGGTTCGTACCGAATTTTAGGGTGTCCGTGACACAGACCCGAACCCGAACATTTTCGTAAAAGTCCGTGTTCGGGTTCGGTGTTCGTCGCTTTCTTGGCGCTTTTTGAAAGGCTGCAAAGCAGCCAATCAACAAGCGTCATACTACTTGCCCCAAGAGGCCATCACAGCCTTGCCTACTATTGGCATGGCTGTGATTGGCCAGTGCAGCATGTGACCCAGCCTCTATATAAGCTTGGGTCACGTTGCGCTGCACGTCACTCTGCTGATTGAAGCATAGGGAGAGGTTGCAGCTGCGACGTTAGGGCGAGATTAGGCAGATTAACTCCTCCAAAAGACTTCATTCTGTGATCGATCTGCAGCTGTGGATCATTGAAGTGCTAATATTGACTTGCTCACTTTTTTGAGGCTGCCCAGAGCGTTTTTAGATCACTTTTTTTCTGGGGTGATCGGCGGCCATTTTGTGACTTGTGGTGCGCCAGCACAAGCTATCACCAAGTGTATTTAACCATCAATAGTGTGATTATTTTGTGCTATATCCTACATCAGCTGCAGGCTGAGCCTGTGTCACCGAAGTGCATTTAACCATCAACAGTCTGGTTATTTTTTGGCCATATACTACATCAGCTGCAGGCTGAGCCTATGTCACCGAAGTGCATTTAACCATCAACAGTCTGATTATTTTTTGGCCATATACTACATCTGGTGCAGGCTGAGCCTGTGTCACCCAAGTGCATTTTACCATCAACAGTGTGGTTATTTTTTGGCCATATACTACATCAGGGGCAAGTTGAGCCTGTCACCCAGCGCCTAAAAAATAGACCTGACATTTCTATTCAACCAAATCTGTACTGTTTTAGCTGGTCAAGTTATTTGTAGTGACCGTAAAAGCAGACTTTTTGTTCTGGGTTGAAAAACTATTCCCAAATTTGCCATTCTCAAAATAACTAGTTTCTGGTATTTGAGGCCTACTTGAAATCTATCCCAAAAAGGATATCTTACATTGAAGGTGCTGATAGTGTAATTCAGAAAAACCTAAGACACACGCTACCGTGCAGATAGAAGTCTGATTCTGTGATTAAACCTATAACTGTCACACAGCGCAAAAAAAAACAGGCCTCACATCTCTATTCAACCAAATCTGTACTGTTTTAGCTGGTCAAGTTATTTGTAGTGACCGTAAAAGCACATTTTTTTTTCTGGGTTGAAAAACTATTCCCAAATTTGCCATTCTCAAAATAACTAGTTTCTGGTATTTGAGGCCTACTTGAAATCTATCCCAAAAAGGATATCTTACATTGAAGGTGCTGATAGTGTCATTCAGAAAAACCTAAGACACACGCTACCGTGCAGATAGAAGTCTGATTCTGTGATTAAACCTATACCTGTCACACAACGCAAAAAAAAACAGGCCTCACATTTCTATTCAACCAAATCTGTACTGTTTTAGCTGGTCAAGTTATTTGTAGTGACCGTAAAAGCACTTTTTATTTTCTGGATTGAAAAACTATTCCCAAATTTGCCATTCTCAAAATAACTAGTTTCTGGTATTTGAGGCCTACTTGAAATCTATCCCAAAAAGGATATCTTACATTGATGGTACTGATAGTGTCATTCAGAAAAACCTAAGACACACGCTACCGTGCAGATAGAAGTCTGATTCTGTGATTAAACCTATACCTGTCACACAGCGCAAAAAAAAACAGGCCTCACATTTCTATTCAACCAAATCTGTACTGTTTTAGCTGGTCAAGTTATTTGTAGTGACCGCAAAAGCACTTTTTATTTTCTGGATTGAAAAACTATTCCCAAATTTGCCATTCTCAAAATAACTAGTTTCTGGTATTTGAGGCCTACTTGAAATCTATCCCAAAAAGGATATCTTACATTGAAGGTACTGATAGTGTCATTCAGAAAAACCTAAGACACACGCTACCGTGCAGATAGAAGTCTGATTCTGTGATTAAACCTATACCTGTCACACAGCGCAAAAAAAACCAGGCCTTACATTTCTATTCAACCAAATCTGTACTGTTTTAGCTGGTCAAGTTAATTGTAGTGACCGTAAAAGCACACTTTTTGTTCTAAGTTGAAAAACTATTCCCAAATTTGCCATTCTCAAAATAACTAGTTTCTGGTATTTGAGGTCTACTTGAAATCTATCCCAAAAAGGATATCTTACATTGAAGGTACTGATAGTGTCATTCAGAAAAACCTAAGACACACGCTACCGTGCAGATAGAAGTCTGATTCTGTGATTAAACCTATACCTGTCACACAGCGCAAAAAAAAACAGGCCTCACATTTCTATTCAACCAAATCTGTACTGTTTTAGTTGGTCAAGTTATTTGTAGTGACCGTAAAAGCACTTTTTATTTTCTGGATTGAAAAACTATACCCAAATTTGCCATTCTCAAAATAACTAGTTTCTGGTATTTGAGGCCTACTTGAAATCTATCCCAAAAAGGATATCTTACATTGAAGGTACTGATAATGTCATTCAGAAAAACCTAAGACACACGCTACCGTGCAGATAGAAGTCTGATTCTGTGATTAAACCTATACCTGTCACACAGCGCAAAAAAAAACAGGCCTCACATTTCTATTCTTTCTTTTTAAAATCTTTTTTATTGAAATTTATATTCACATAACATAAAGAAATAGGAAACAGAGCTACAGGCACACTGCTTGAGAATACATTCACAATACATTGGTCTAAGAGTGCACGTATTAAAGAGTAAATCAGGCACAGTGGAACATTACAGTAACTCTACAGCATCCATCGCAAGATAACATATCCGAAGAACCATAGTCTGAGTGATGAGACCAGGCCGGAATGAATGCATCATTTTACAATAAGAGCCATAGAGAGAAGAGAAAGAGCATTAAGACTGCTACCACAAGACTGACATCATGGGAGTATCCTGAAATAACGTTTACTATTCGGATAAAACATTGCAAAATATGCATTTTGGGTATAAAGTCCAATATATACAAATTTCCGAATCTTGACAAATTTGTGAACCTACAACTCTGTAGAACAAAGGACATAAAGGAAGGGGGGGGGGAAGGGTGGGGAGGGGGAAGGAGGAGAGTAGGTGGTGGGACAAGACAACGGAGGGGGAGGGGGGGTAAGCTGATAATAAGGTACATATCTAACGCACCAGCAAAGGAAACGATTCTAGGATTGAAACCAACGTACATGAGTCCAGCAACCAGTTCAAAGGTAATACATAGGTCAGGTTAAGCGAAAGTGGGAACCAAATATGTACTGTATATGTTTATGCGAGCCCAAATAATGAGGCTGTAGACATTTAGACAAAGATATAGATAAAGTGCAGTTGTATGGGCGAGAAAAAGGGGGAAAAAACCGCAGATGTCTAAGTTACTCTTACTCTAAATCTCTAACCTGATGAGGGACAACCAAACTCCTCCCAACCGACCAGGGTAACCATATTTTTGAATATTTGTGGTGGGAGCGAAGTTCCCAATGTGATAATTCCTCTAATCTTGCTAGAGCTTCCATCTTCATTCTCCACTGGGAGATGGAGGGAGGGACTGTCAGTTTCCAGCTAGAAGCGATTAATATTCTGGCTGCCGCTAACATTATTCTCAGAAAATACATCTTTGGGGCATTTATCTTATTTGGAAAAAGAGACAGTAAGGCAGTTTCCGGGCTGCAGGGCAGTGAATCTGCATTTAGCTTGAGAATGTCCCTCACCAGGTCAAAGATCTGCCCCCAAAATATTTTTATTTTAGGGCATTCCCACCAGATGTGCAAAAAGGAGCCTTTTTCCTTTAGACATCTCCAGCACACGTTGGAGACATTCCCATACATCAGGCCTAACCTCGCAGGGGTTAAATACCACCTAGTGAGGACTTTGTAAGCATTTTCCTGAACTACTACACATCTAGAGATATATTTTGGGGCATTTAGGATAATCTGGGTTTCTTTGTCTGAAAATTTTTTGTTCAAATCTCTCTCCCACTCCCTTAAAAAGTATAGTGAGGGAGGAACTTCCAGAGAGACTAAATGTCTATTCACAGTAGAGATAATTTTTGATGGGTAAAGAGACTGTGAAACCAGTCTCTCAAACCAGTTCGGCAAAGAATTTGCTTGTGACTTTTTAATAATGGGTTCTACAGAAGATTTTATACAAGAATATTGCATCTGGTTTAACTTCGTGAGATTAAATTTATTTGTTAAAGAGGTAAGGTCCAGAAAAGTGCCATCTGAGTCTAAAAGCTCATGTACAGGAAGACTAGAATTTCCTATTTGGGTAGGTAAGATACTGCAACTGTTTGTGTCGAGACCAACACAATCCCCAACAGTCAGGAGTGTTGAGGGGAAGGTTAAGCAGGTTCCTCTCACAGCCGGATCCCTCCAGAGTGCCAAAGAGATTGAGGACAAAGGTGTCCCGGATGTCGAAAGAGAGGCATTAATCGATTCTGCCAGTAGCAAGGATCTAATCGGACGACCCAATAGTTTCTCCTCTAGGGGGATCCAGATTTTGTGAGCCGGACCTCTCAACAGATCAATGATTCTATTTATATGAACAGCTCTATAATATCTTTTTATAGATGGGAAGCCAATACCACCTTTTTGGAAAGGGAGAAGTAGAATCTTATTGGAAATTCTGGGTTTTATATTGCCCCAAATGTAAGAGGAACATAACCTCCGGAATGACTCGAAGAAACTGTTCGGCAGTTTTACAGGAAGGGCTTGTAGTAGATAGGTGATTTTTGGAACTATTAAGGAGTTAAAAACATTGCGTCTTCCTATCCAAGAAATGAAGATTGGAGACCAAGAGTTTAAGATAGCAGGTATGGATTTTAATAGAGGGGGGAAATTTGCTTCATATAGTTTGTTTAGATCCGAAACGATGTTAACTCCCAGGAATTTTATATGGGAACGTGCCCATTCAAATGGGGATTCATTTTTAAGTATCTGAAGGATTTTAGGTGGAAGATTTATATTCAAAGCCTCTGATTTGGCCAAATTTATTTTGAAGTTTGAGATAAAGCCAAAAGTCATGAAGGTCTTAATGATAGCGGGGAAAGCAGTTTTTGGGTTGGAGATCATTAGTAGCAAGTCGTCAGCATAAGCTGCTAATTTTATCTCTAAATGTCCACAGGTCAGGCCTTTAATTGCTTCCTCTTGTCTGACATGTTGTAGAAGGGGTTCTATTGTGATGATGAATAAAATAGGTGATAAGGGACAACCCTGTCTTGTGCCATTATTTATCTGCACAGGATGAGAAAGCACATCATTAATCTTAATGTTTGCGCTTGGGAGTGCGTACATGGAGAAGATGGCCTCTACGAAAGGGGTAGGGAAACCTAATCTGGACAAGGAATTTTTTATAAAGGACCAGGATACTCTATCAAACGCTTTCTCAGCATCTGTCCCCAATACCACAAAAGGAGTACCCGTCTTCTTTGCATAAGCTATGGAATTGATAACTTTGTAAGTGTTGTCTCTACCTTCCCGGCCAGGAATGAATCATGTCTGGTCTGGATGTATAAGGTCTTTTAGTAGTGGTTTTATTCTATTAGCTAATAGGTTCGCATATATTTTAACGTCTAAGTTAAGTAAAGAGATAGGCCTATAGCTGGAGCATAAATTGGGGTCCTTTTGTGGCTTGGGGATCAGAGTGATATGAGCGT
This sequence comes from Bufo bufo, assembly GCF_905171765.1. Lineage (NCBI taxonomy): Eukaryota > Metazoa > Chordata > Amphibia > Anura > Bufonidae > Bufo > Bufo bufo. Next base: position 95,091,457 of record NC_053390.1, read on the forward strand.
TAACCGTTTGTGGCAGAAAAGCGTTACCTGACAATGCCTCGTTAAAGGATTTAAGTAAGTGTGGGAGTAACGTCTCTCTGAAGGACAGATAATATAACATTGGAAGACCATCCGGACCCGGAGACTTTCCTTTAGCCATCTTCTTCAACACAGCAGTTATCTCCTGGAGTTTAATTGGGGAACATAGGTTCTTAGCTTGTTCAAGGTCCAAAGTTGGAAGATGTAATTTACTCAGGAACTCTTTCGTAATGGCCAACTTCTCTTCTTTAAGGGGAATTGTATCTGACTTATCAATGTTATATAAATCAGAGTAAAACTTATGGAAGGCCTCTGCAATCTCTAAGTCATTTTTAACTAATTTCTTATCCTCCGTTAATATGGCTGAGATTCTGGCTTTCCTTTTACGTTGTTTTAATAATGCTAACATGAACTTAGTGGGTTTATTACCGTGCGCATAAAATTTATGATTTGTTGCAAGATATAGTTTGGCAGACTGTTTATTGAGAACTTCTTTAAGTTCATCTCTGGCTACGGAGAGTTCCAATAAATGCTGAGTGTTATGTGCACTTTTATGAAGGGCTTCCAGCCTGGAAATTTTTTTATATAACTCAGTTACTTTGGACCTTCTTTGTTTATTCACATGGGAGGCTATCAAGATGAATTCACCTCTAATGACCGATTTGTGGGCTTCCCACAATATGTGTGGCGATACTGACTTTGAATCATTCAGTAGAAAGAATTCTCTCAATTTAGCATCTATTCTCTCCTTAACGTGAGAATTATCTAACAAGGTCTCATTGAGTCTCCATATATATGTTCTAGGGGGCGAATCTGGCATTTTAAGAGTGAGAAATACGGGGGCATGGTCAGAGTGTACTATATTACCTATATGTGTTTCGGTACAGCAGTGGATCTGGGCAATAGGGATAAGTATGTAGTCAATTCTGTGGTATGTGTTATGTGGGTGGGAGAAAAAGGAATAGTCTTTCGCCCCTGGATTGTAAGTTCTCCAAGAGTCAATTAAGCTGCTATTATGTATTAGCTTTTTGATTGTTTTAATCGAGTTTAAGGGGACAGATGATCTACCAGAGGAAGTGTCTAGAAGGGGGTTAAGAGCGACATTAAAGTCTCCAGCAACAACAGCAAAACCCTCTCTAAATTCTTCAAATATCTGCCAAACATTCTTGAACCACCTATTTTGACCAGCGTTAGGAGCATAAAAGTTAGCAAAGGTGTACAACTTGGTGTTTATAGTCCCTTTTACTAACAGATATCTTCCCAAAGGGTCAGATTTTAAACCTGTCATAATGAAATCCGTATTCTTATGAAAACCAATACTGACACCCAACCTATTAGAATACTCTGAAGTGCCATGGTACCAGAGATTGTAATAGGCTCTTGACATATTAGGAGTCTTTCTATTTTTGAAGTGTGTTTCCTGAAGGAAAATTACATTGGTTTTCTCTTTATGCAGGAAATGGAGAACCTGGCTCCTTTTAGCAGGGTTTTTAAAGCCTCTAACATTATATGTAGATATATGTAGATCTGTCATGGAGTATCTTGTGGGTGTAGAGAGGTGTACTTACATAACCTTGGACTTTTGAGAGTATAGCGTGGATTACTTGACTCAGGAAAAGTAGTTGGAGCCTTTGGTGAGTAGATTGTGTGTATGGGGGGTGGGGGGGGGTGGGAAAGAGCTAAAAGGTAAGAAAAATAACGTTAACAATGGGAACAGGTTAAACAATAACATTTTTCTTAGGACCAGGGATACTAATAATATCCCATTAGTGGACCACATTTGGTCAGACCCCTAACTGCAGATTGGAGGCTGTAATAATAACAGGCCTAGACAGACTCAATTTTAGAGCTATTCTGTAGGCTAGAGGCATTACTCTTCACTATAGAAATCGAGAAAATTCAGCAGATTCAGAAAGTTCAGAAAGTTTTAGAACATTCAGAAGAGAGCAGCGTCAACAACGAGACATATAATAATAATGACCCATCAGTATTGTTGAGATTAAAGCTTAGGAAATGTAGTGACTCAACACCAGACACCAATTAGGCCCAGGCTGCCAGTCATACACTCCCCCCAACCAACCGCAAAGAGCAAGAATAAACTCCAAGCGAGCCACCCAGAGGGAGTAAAGAAGGTTGGAGGGACCGTACAAGTCCACAGCCATGAGCTAACCGCCATTGGACTGACTTATAGATATTGCATAAGGAACATTAGAAAACAACAGGTATGGTCAATCTTCATCTGTGATGATACGCCTGGGGGTAAGTCTACCCTGTTTCTTCTTTGACTTTAACCCTTTACCACTACCCACAGTTTCCCATGCAGTGGGAGGGGTAATGTCCTGTGGGATCAGAACGTCATTCGTGGCTGACCAATCGGAGATGTCTATATCTTGTATATCTAGGGCATCAAGGATCTCTGGAAGGTCTTTGTATGATCTCAAGACATATTTCTTCTCCTTGTTTGTGATTAACATCCCGAATGGAAATAACCATCTAAAAACAATGCGCTTCTGTCTCAGGTGATCAGTAAGGGGTTTAAGAACCCGTCTTTTATTGAGGGTAGCAGGGGCCAGGTCTTGGAATAATAGGATTTGAGCACCTTCATATCTGATGCTCTCACTCTCTCTGGCCTTCTTCATCACCAGGTCTTTTTGGGCAAAATTCAAGAGCTTGCAAATAATGTCCCTTGGGGGGTCACCAGGTTTTGGTCTGGGACGCAGGGCTCGGTGAGCTCTTTCTATTATGATGGGGTCAGGATAATCTTCTCCCAGCAAGGATAAGCAAATTTCTTTAGTAGCAGTTGGAATTGCTTCAGCAGCGACAGTCTCTGGGACTCCCCTTATACGAATATTATTCCTTCTGCCTCTATTATCCTGGTCCTCCATATATTCGTACAGATGATTGATGTGTTCTTGGTAGGCAGCTAAAGCTAAGGAATTTTTACTTGTATAGTCTGCTACAATTGACTGGTTAGATTCTAAAGCTTCAACTCTTTGGCCAATATGTTTTACTTCTCTTTTAATCTCAGAAAGTTCTTCTAGAACAGGGTTTAGTGCCTTAGAAAGGGCTTGAGAGATAAAGGTTCTGGAAATTGGTAAGTCTGAGGATGAGTCAAACTGTTCTTCTTCATCACTGACCCTGTCCTGTTGAGAAGAGGCTTGGCGTTGGGTACTACTTTTCGGGGTAGTCTGGGACGCCCCATGAGAGTGTGTGTTTTTTTTCATCATAAACCTGTCCAGGTCCGATTGGGCTAGAGTGGGAGCTTTAGTTTGATTGCTGGAGTCCTGATCAGCACCCCTGTACCTCCCTACTTTCACCATAGATGCGGATTTTCTGCCTCAGTAGTTGACAACTCTCTTCTTCATCAGATGCGTAGGTGAAGGGTCATAACTTTATTGCATAAGTAAATTGAGCCTATAATTATACATCTGCAGCCTCCTATGAGTGGGGATAGGCTTATTCTGCCATAGTATACTGCTTGCAGAGATAGGTTACTGTCTCTTTAAAACAGAGGGTCTAGAGGGAGCAATCTCCAAGCACCCCTGAGTCTCACATGAGGTATAGGGCTGTGGTGGAAACAGTGAAGCAAAAAGGAGAGGGGTCCTACTGAACCACATAGACTGCGCACAGAGCTTCTTATCTGTCGCTTTCTTGCAAAGCTGCAGTCCATTCAGGGGAGTCGCGTCAGCTTCTGGGGATCGCGATCCTCGGGCCTAGCTTAAAATGGCGCCCGCGCCGTGGCGGTATCTCCGGTGCAGGCCTGAATCCTCCGGAGCTGCCGGACCAAGGAGGGCACACTTACAGAGGTAAGATTACCTTTCTCCCGGTATGCGGTGATAATTTCCTGTTGGTCCGGTCAGCAGATGTATCTGGAGCGTCCTCTTGCTGCCTCCACGCTAGGCCGAGGATTCTGCTCTTCCTAGGCCGCAGCCCAGAGCTCCGGAGTGGAGCGGTCTTAAGAACTCCAACTGGTCTCAAAAGTCCTCAGAAAGGGTTGTAGCCTTTACAATCTGTGCAGATGGTTGTAGATGAAATCTACCTAGACGGAGCTGCTGCATCAGACGTCTTTCCTGGTCTGCAGCTAGCCACGCCCCCTCCTCACATTTCTATTCAACCAAAAATGTACTGTTTTAGCTGGTCAAGTTATTTCTAGTGACAGTAAAAGCACATTTTTTTTTCTGGGTTGAAAAACTATTACCAAATTTGCCATTCTCAAAATTGTGGTGAACGGGAACAATGAGGAAAACATCTAATAAGGGACGCGGACGCGGACATGGTCGTGGTGGTGTTAGTGGACCCTCTGGTGCTGGGAGAGGACGTGGCCGTTCTGCCACAGCCACACGTCCTAGTGTACCAACTACCTCAGGTCCCAGTAGCCGCCAGAATTTACAGGGATATTTGGTGGGGCCCAATGCCGTTCTAAGGATTGTAAGGCCTGAGCAGGTACAGGCATTAGTCAATTGGGTGGCCGACAGTGCATCCAGCACGTTCACATTATCTCCCACCCAGTCTTCTGCAGAAAGCGCACAGATGGCGCATAAAAACCAAGCCCATCAGTCTGTCACATCACCCCCATGCATATCAGGGAAACTGTCTGAGCCTCAAGTTATGCAGCAGTCTCTTATGCTGTTTGAAGACTCTGCTGCCAGGGTTTCCCAAGGGCATCCACCTAGCCCTTCACCAGGGGTGGAAGAGATAGAATGCACTAACGCACAACCACTTATGTTTCCTGATGATGAGGACATGGGAATACCACCTCAGCACGTCTCTGATGATGACGAAACACAGGTGCCAACTGCTGCGTCTTTCTGCAGTGTGCAGACTGAACAGGAGGTCAGGGATCAAGACTGGGTGGAAGACGATGCAGGGGACGATGAGGTCCTAGACCCCACATGGAATAAGGGTCGTGCCACTGACTTTCAGAGTTCGGAGAAAGAGGCAGTGGTGAGATCGAGCCAACAGTGTAGCAAAAGAGGGAGCAGTGGGCAAAATCAGAACACCCGCCGCCAAGAGACTCCGCCTGCTACTGACCGCCGCCATCTGGGACCGAGCACCCCAAAGGCAGCTTCAAGGAGTTCCCTGGCATGGCACTTCTTCAAACAATGTGCTGACCACAAGACCCAAGTGGTTTGCACGCTGTGCCATCAGAGCCTGAAGCGAGGCATTAACGTTCTGAACCTTAGCATAACCTGCATGACCAGGCACCTGCATGCAAAGCATGAACTGCACTGGAGTAAACACCATGTACTGCACTGGAGTAAACACTGGAGTAAACACCCTGCTACCTCTTCTGCTGCTGCCGCCTCGGCCTCTTCTGCTGCTGCTGCCGCCGCCTCGGCCTCTTCCTTTGCCTCTGGAGGAACGTTGGCACCTGCCGCCCAGCAAACATGGGATGTACCACCAACACCACCACCTGCGTCACCAAGCATCTCAACCATGTCACACGGCAGCGTTCAGCTCTCCATCTCACAAAGATTTGAGAGAAAGCGTAAATTCCCACCTAGCCACCCTCAGCATTTCTAAACTACTGGCCTATGAAATGCTGTCATTTAGGCTGGTGGACACACACAGCTTCAAACAGCTCATGTCACTTGCTGTCCCACAGTATGTTGTTCCCAGCCGGCGACTTCTCCAAGAGAGCCGTGCCTTCCCTGCACAAACAAGTGTCCGATAAAATCAAGTGTGCACTGCGCAACGCCATCTGTGGCAAGGTCCACCTAACCACAGATACGTGGACCAGTAAGAACGGCCAGGGACGCTATATCTCCCTAACTGCACACTGGGTAAATGTAGTGGCGGCTGGGCCCCAGGCGGAGAGCTGTTTGGCGCACGTCCTTCCGCCGCCAAGGATCGCAGGGCAACATTCTTTGCCTCCTGTCTCCTCCTCCTCCTACTCAGCTTCCTCCTCCTCTTCTTCCACCTGCTCATCCAGTCAGCCACACACCTTCCCCACCAACTTCAGCACAGCCCGGGGTAAACGTCAGCAGGCCATTCTGAAACTCATATGTTTGGGGGACAGGCCCCACACCGCACAGGAGTTGTGGCGGGGTATAGAACAACAGACCGACGAGTGGTTGCTGCCGGTGAGCCTCAAGCCCGGCCTGGTGGTGTGCGATAATGGGCGAAATCTCGTGGCAGCTCTGGGACTAGCCGGTTTGACGCACATCCCTTGCCTGGCGCATGTGCTGAATTTGGTGGTGCAGAAGTTCATTCGCAACTACCCCGACATGTCAGAGCTGCTGCATAAAGTGCGGGCCGTCTGTTCGCGCTTCCGGCGTTCACACCCTGCCGCTGCTCGCCTGTCTGCGCTACAGCGTAACTTCGGCCTTCCCGCTCACCGCCTCATATGCGACGTACCCACCAGGTGGAACTCCACCTTGCATATGCTGGACAGACTGTGCGAGCAGCAGCAGGCCATAGTGGAGTTTCAGCTGCAGCACGCACTAGTCAGTCGCACTGTGGATCAGACACACTTCACCACCAATGACTGGGCCTCCATGCGAGACCTGTGTGCCCTGTTGCGCTGTTTCGAGTACTCCACCAACATGGCCAGTGGCGATGACGCCGTTATCAGCGTTACAATACCACTTCTATGTCTCCTTGAGAAAACACTTTGGAGCGATGATGGAAGAGGAGGTGGCCCAGGAGGAAGAGGAGGAAGAGGGGTCATTTTTAGCACTTTCAGGCCAGTCTCTTCGAAGTGACTCAGAGGGAGATTTTTTGCAACACCAGAGGCCAGGTACAAATGTGGCCAGACAGGGCCCACTACTGGAGGACGAGGAGGACGAGGATGAGGAGGAGGTGGAGGAGGATGAGGATGAAGCATGTTCACAGCGGGGTGGCACCCAAAGCAGCTCGGGCCCATCACTGGTGCGTGGCTGGGGGGAAACACAGGACGATGACGATACGCCTCCCACAGAGGACAGCTTGTCCTTACCTCTGGGCAGCCTGGCACACATGAGCGACTACATGCTGCAGTGCCTGCGCAACGACAGCAGAGTTGCCCACATTTTAACGTGTGCGGACTACTGGGTTGCCACCCTGCTGGATCCCCGGTACAAAGACAATGTACCCACCTTACTTCCTACACTGGAGCGTGATAGGAAGATGCGCGAGTCCAAGCGCACGTTGGTAGACGCGCTACTGAGAGCATTCCCAAATGTCACAGGGGAACCAGTGGAAGCCCAAGGCGAAGGCAGAGGAGGAGCAAGAGGTTGCCAACGCAGCTGTGTCACGCCCAGCTCCTCTGAGGGCAGGGTTAGCATGGCAGAGATGTGGAAAAGTTTTGTCACCACGACACAGCTAACTGCACCACCACCTGATACGGAACGTGTTAGCAGGAAGCAACATTTCACTAACATGGTGGAACAGTACCTGTGCACACCCCTCCACGTACTGACTGATGGTTCGGCCCCATTCAACTTCTGGGTCTCCAAATTGTCCACGTGGCCAGAGCTAGCCTTTTATGCCTTGGAGGTGCTGGCCTGCCCGGCGGCCAGCGTTTTGTCTGAACGTGTATTCAGCACGGCAAGGGGCGTCATTACAGACAAACGCAGCCGCCTGTCTACAGCCAATGTGGACAAGCTGACGTTCATAAAAATGAACCAGGCATGGATCCCACAGGACCTGTCCATCCCTTGTGCAGATTAGATATTAACTACCTCCCCTTAACAATATATTATTCTACTCCAGGGCACTTCCTCATTCAATACTATTTTTAATTTCATTTTACCATTATATTGCGGGGCAACCCAAAGTTGAATGAACCTCTCCTCTGTCTGAGTACCGGGGCCTAAATGTGTGACAGTGGCCTGTTCCAGTGGTGGGTGACGTGAAGCCTGATTCTCTGCTATGACATGAAGACAGATTCTGTGCTGACATAAGGCCTGATTCTATGTTACGGGACCTCTCTCCTCTGCCTGGGTGCCTGGGCCTAAATGTGTGACAGTGGCCTGTTCCAGTGGTGGGTGACGTGAAGCCTGATTGTCTGCTATGACATGAATACAGATTCTGCGCTGATATAAGGCCAGATTCTCTGTTACGGGACCTCTCTCCTCTGCCTGGGTGCCTGGGCCTAAATGTGTGACAGTGGCCTGTTCCAGTGGTGGGTGACGTGAAGCCTGATTCTCTGCTATGACATGAAGACAGATTCTGTGCTGACATCAGGCCAGATTCTCTGTTACGGGACCTCTCTCCTCTGCCTGGGTGCCTGGGCCTAAATGTGTGACAGTGGCCTGTTCCAGTGGTGGGTGACGTGAAGCCTGATTCTCTGCTATGACATGAAGACTGATTCTGCGCTGACAAAAGGCCAGATTCTCTGTTACGGGACCTCTCTCCTCTGCCTGGGTGCCTGGGCCTAAATGTTTGACAGTGGCCTGTTCCAATGGTGGGTGACGTGAAGCCTGATTCTCTGCTATGACATGAAGACAGATTCTGTGCTGACATCAGGCCAGATTCTCTGTTACGGGACCTCTCTCCTCTGCCTGGGTGCCTGGGCCTAAATGTGTGACAGTGGCCTGTTCCAGTGGTGGGTGACGTGAAGCCTGATTCTCTGCTATGACATGAAGACTGATTCTGCGCTGACATAAGGCCAGATTCTCCGTTACGGGACCTCTCTCCTCTGCCTGGGTGCCTGGGCCTAAATGTGTGACAGTGGCCTGTTCCAGTGGTGGGTGACGTGAAGCCTGATTCTCTGCTATGACATGAAGACTGATTCTGCGCTGACATAAGGCCAGATTCTCTATTACAGGACCTCTCTCCTCTGCCTGGGTGCCTGGGCCTAAATGTGTGACAGTGGCCTGTTCCAGTGGTGGGTGACGTGAAGCCTGATTCTCTGCTATGACATGAAGACTGATTCTGTGCTGACATGAAGCCAGATTCTCTGCTATGGCATGAAGAGACTGATTCTGTGCTGACATGAAGCCAGATTCTTTGCTATGGCATGAAGAGACTGATTCTCTGCTGACGTGAAGCCAGATTCTCTGCTATGGGACCTCTGTCCAATTGATATTGGGTCATTTTTATTTTTTTAATTTTTATTTTAATTCATTTCCCTATCCACATTTGTTTGCAGGGGAATTACCTACATGTTGCTGCCTTTTGCAGCCCTCTAGCTCTTTCCTGGGCTGTTTTACAGCCTTTTTAGTGCCCAAAAGTTCGGGTCCCCATTGACTTCAATGGGGTTCGGGTTCGGGACGAAGTTCGGTTCGGGTTCGGATCCCGAACCCGAACATTTCCGTGAAGTACGGCCGAACTTCTCGAACCCGAACATCCAGGTGTTCGCTCAACTCTAATCCTGACCCTTGAATTACTGTTATGCAAATTGAGAACTTTAGAAGCTATTACAGGCCTTCAGGTGAAGGGGAAGACTCATTCCTTGGCAGCTTTTGCAGACGATCTGCTTCTCTTCATAACAAGTTGCAATCCCAGAGGGGATCAAAATATTATCAGACTTTGGAGAAGTCTCCAATTTCAAGGTCAACTATGACAAATCTGAAATACTTAATATCTCAGCCCCAGAGCACCAGTTGTCGAAAGTCAAGAAGGACACTTCCTGTCAATGGCCAAAAGAAGCCATAAAACACTTAGGGATCATGATACCAGCGAATCCCGTACATTTATTTAGACTCAACTATGTCCCTTTATTTGATAAAATCAAGACCTTTTTGACCTCAATTAAACTTCCCTTCCTTTCATGGTTAGGTAGAAAAAATTTACTGTCTACCTACGTTCTACCCCAGATCCTCTATACTTTGAGATGCCTACCCATTCCGTTAGCAAACAAATATTTCTCTGACTTCCGAGTCTTATTTAGCAATTTTCTTTGGTCCAACAAAAAATCACGCTTAGCATACCCCTTACTTATTAGGAAGGTTAATAGAGGAGGATTGTCCCTTCCCGACTTAAAGACATACCTTCACGCCATACAATTGGAAAGATGGATTGAATTAACTAGATCTCATAATAGCTCTCTACATGTTGAAATGGAAAAAGCCCTTTTAGGAGAAAAAGCACTTCATAATTTATGGGTTCTTCCCTCTACCAAAAAGAAAAAAAACCCTCTTAGTGCCTTAACACGCTGTTTATTCCAATTTTGTAGTAAAACAGAGTCCCTTTCGATGTCCACTAATAAATTATCCCCTATAGCCCCTTTATCTGTTCTTCCATACTATCTCAACAAAGGAGGTAGGGATTTCCATAGTGCTTGGGGTTATCTTTCTGACCTTAAAATTTCTGATCTGGTTAAAGCTACAAATCTCCCAGAATTCCTAAAAGATATGTGTTCTAACATACCTAAGTCCTTGTGTTCCAGACTATTTGAGTTGGATCTAGAACTTAGTTGCAAAAAATACAGGAAATTATATACAAACCCTCAGGTTGACCCCACTTGGCTTGAGAACTACACTCTGCTATCGAACTCTCCACCCAAAATCCTTTCTAAACTGTATTCTCAACTCTTACTAGATTCCTCAAGTGGGAAACCCCTTTATTTGAGAACATGGGAAAAAGAACTGCAGATCTCATTATCAGATGAAGAGGTTAATACAATACTTAAGCACTCTCATGGGTTCTCGAGATGTAACCGCATACAGGAAAACTCCTTTAAAATTTTATCTAGATGGTATAAAACCCCAGACTTCCTGTACAGAGCCAATCTTTCCCCCTCAGATAGGTGCTGGCATTGTCAAGAAGAGCGAGGATCCATTATGCACATTTGGTGGTCCTGTAAAAGTATTACTAACTTCTGGAAAGAAGTTGAACTTATTATTAACAGAGTCTGCAGTTCTAAAATTTCACTGAAACCGGCTCTCGTACTATTATGGTTGCCACATTGTGGTTTCAAACCTTCCCTTAGTAACCTAATTACACATATAGTTTACCCCTGAGGAAGCCGGATTGCTCCGGCGACACGCGTTGGGCGCTTGCTATGTTCCCAGGTCCTCTGCACCAGCTGGCTATGTAGGTTTGGCTCTTGATATTTTGACCCCATGTCGGTCTGCTTGTATCTTTAGTCTAGTGGCCTCACCTTACTTTACATTTGCTTTATGTGATTTATTGTTTTGATTGGTTGGTATTGGTTGATAACGCATACATTTATATGTTATAATACAGTGGACCTGTGTGTGTCGGTTACATATATTTTATTGCATACCTCACTTTGTTCTATATTGTATACAATTTTTTAATGCGTGTGTGTTGTTGTGTCCAATAAACTTTATATATATTTTTATATCCTTTTATGGTCGGATGTGCATTCATGGGGTGGCTCTTTTGACTCTTTCTTGGGTCAGATTATTTGTCATATGTTGTTTTTCCACCCTTTGCACTCCCTGCAGTATTTGGTGTGCCCCCTGTCTCTTTAAATTTATCTAATTACACATATGATTACTGCTGCCAAATATATTATCCCCACCAAATGGAAAAACACTGAACCACCTACTAATAAAGAATGGCTAGAGAAGATACATCAAATTTGCCTTATGGAAGAATTGGTGGGATGGGAGAAAGGAAATAGGAAAACCTTTTTGAAAATTTGGCAACCATGGTTGGATTTTTATGGGTCTCATATATAAACCCAACCCTTTCCTTCTTCCCCCCTCCTCCTTCCCCCCCTGAATAAACACAATTACATGCCTTTACTTAATTATCTAATGGTCTAGACCTTTAAGTCTGAATATTTAGTGGAACTTTTACACAGCATCCTTTTTGAAATACGTTTAATGCTCTATTATATAACACATATGCTCCATTAACTATGTCCTAATGTGCAAATGGTTATTTGCTTCTGTTATTTGCCTATTCCTCTGCAGTGTAAGATGGCTACCAAGCTATAATCTCCAAACTTGGAACTACCCATCGGTTCTGTTCTTCCATATGTTTTTCGTTATATGTGTGAGACAGTGCAGGAGTTCTTGATGAGTCGTATCACTTGAGATTCCTGATATACACCAGTCTAGGAGATCCTGTGTCAATTCACTACTAAAATCCTACAGATAAATCTACTAGTTGATAATCCCTGGATTTCACCTGTACTAGAGGCACTTGTGATTTTTATATGAGTTGTGTGTAGGATAGCTTGACTGGTAAATAACGCCTTAACTCCATTAAGTCATATTTTGTGATTTGCTTGTCTTGAATGACTGTACTTGCCTCTCTTTTTCTTTCTATATATTTTATTGAAAATTTACAAATAAAGAATTTACAAAAAACAATAATGTTGCGACTTTCTGAAGCAAGCAGGGACAACTGCTACCCACATTCTGGCTCTGGTTCTTTCGTTTGGAACCCTTCCGTAGGCCTGACATTTTTGGACCTCTCAGATAATGTTGTGCACTACCCTTTATGTTGTTGTAGTAATCACGTTTATATCTGGTTTAAATATAATCCACAACCCCTCCCAAAATATTGATTGGAAACGTGTAGAAACACAAATAAAGAAAAAAAGATTTAGGACTAAATTTGTTGTTACTAACATATACTTTTTTGCGCTACCTTGTGTATATCAGAGTAATCAAGTATATATGCTGGTTTGAATATATTCAACAACAATCCCCCCAAAAAAATTGATTGGAAAACGTGTAGAGACACAAATAAAGGGAAACTGATTTAGTCCTAAATTTGTTATCACTCACAAATACTTTTGTGCGCTATTCTGTGTATTGTTGTAGCAATCATATATATATGTTGGTTTAATTAAATCTAACAACTAGAGATAAGCAAATGGAAGCTAAGAAAGTAGAATTCTTTACGAATTTCAGGAAAAATTCGGTTCGCACCGAATGCGAAATTCCTCACGCTTCGTGGTAATGAATTGCATTTTTACTAAAATGGCTGCTGCATGTGTGAGGACATGTGAGGACATGGGGCAAAGAACTCTGGGAAGGCAGGATCACCCACTGTCATGGATGTAGTAGGGGAGAACACCAAAAGACAACAAGAAGGAAGGGGAAAGACACTAGGCCTCACCGCTAGGGAAGGAAAAGGGTCACCACCTATAAAACCCTGCTCCTGGCCCTAACTCCAATCTGTATGGGCACCTCTCGATGGTAGAGATACCCATACACAGGAACCTAGGAAACCCTGCTGACCCACAGATGCCCTAAAGATAATGACAGGGCAGAGACCACCCATTCCTTCCCTAGTGAAGGAACTAGCGTCTCACTGAGGCCTAGTAAACAACCAGGGGGGGATACAAAACACAACAAACGGAACACTTAACTTCAGAGGATGATGGATGAACACTAACCACACTCCAGCTCTTTCAAGACCAAATGAAGCTATCCCAAGCAAGTGATGGGAAAAGTCAGATTAAATAGGGCGAGGTAAAGGTCACATGATCCACACCTGAACAGGAGGTGTGGACATACCAGCAACACACAGACAAAGTGAAACCAAAAGAGGCTGTCAGATCACTAATGCGTAGGTAATCTTTCAGACCTTCTGAGACCTGTCACAGATGTGACAGTACCCCACCTTCTACGGGTGACCTCCGGGCACCCAGGACCGACCTTATCAGGATGAGCTCTGTGGAATGCCTTCACCAGACGACTAGCATTAACATCGGTCGCTGGAACCCACATCCTCTCCTCTGGTCCCCACATCCTCTCCAATGAACGAGATACTGGAGGGATCTCCGGAGAACTCGGGAGTCCACAATCCTGCTGATCTGAAATTCTAAATTGTCATCCACCATGACAGGAGCGGGAGGCAAGGAGGACAGCTCAACAGGTTCGACACATTTCTTTAGCAACGATTTATGAAATACGTTATGGATTTTCAATGCCTGAGGAAGTTCAAGACGGAAGGCTACAGGGTTAACAATGTCAGTGATCTTATATGGACCAATAAATCTTGGGCCCAACTTCCAAGAAGGTACCTTAAGTTTAATGTTTCTTGTAGACAACCACACAGAATCCACTCTCAGGTCCGGACCACTCATACGTCTCCTGTCAGCCGCACGCTTATACCTGTTGCCCATCTTTTTCAGGTTATTTTGGATTTTCCGCCAAATAGAAGACAAAGAAGAGGAAAACCGTTCCTCCTCAGGAATGCCGGAATTTTGAGGACAAGAAAATGTACCAAACTCTGGATGGAACCCATATGCCCTAAAAAACGCAGACTTATCAGTGGATTCCTGTCTACGGTTATTTATAGCAAACTCAGCTAACGACAAAAATGAAGACCACTCTTCCTGATTCTCTGAAACAAAACATCTCAAGTAAGTCTCCATATTCTGATTAGTGCGCTTCGTCTGTCCATTCGACTGAGGATGAAAAGCTTAAGAGAAGGACAATTGTACACCCAGGCGAGTACAGAACGCTTTCCAGAATCTGGAAACAAACTGAGTGCCTCTATCAGACACCACATCAGAGGGAATGCCATGTAGTTTCACGATGTTGTCGACAAACACCTGTGCAAGAGTTTTAGCATTGGGTAGACTAGGTAATGCAATAAAGTGTGCCATTTTACTAAAACGATCTACAACCACCAGAATCACCAGAAGAATTCAGTAAATCCGTGATAAAATCCATGGACAAATGGGTCCAAGGTCTGGATGGGATGGGCAATGGAAGCAGAGATCCGGAAGGCTGAGTATGTGTCACCTTAGCACGTGCACAGGTACCACAGGCTAACACATAGTCCTCAACACACTTACGCAACCCCGGCCACCAAAATCTGCGGGAGATGAGATCGTCAGTCGATCTGCTCAAAGTTTGCCCAGCAAGCACCGTACAGTGATGTTCCTCAAACACCTTGGGACGTAATTCGGAGGGAACAAACAACTTCCCCGGAGGACAAGAGTCCGGAGCATCCTCCTGTGCCTCGAACACCCTGGCCTCGAGATCAGGATAAAGAGCGGATATGACTACCCCTTCAGATAAAATGGGACTAGGGTCATTAGACTCACCCCCCCCCTCCCCAGGAAAGCTACGCGACAAAGCGTCCGCCTTGACGTTCTTAACCCCAGGGCGGTAAGTGACGATGAAGCTAAATCTGGTGAAAAACAATGACCATCTGGCCTGCCTTGGGTTCAGATGCTTAGCCGACTCCAGGTAGGCCAGATTCTTGTGATCCGTAATTACTGTAATAGGGTGAATTGCTCCTTCCAACCAATGCCGCCATTCCTCAAACGCCAACTTAATGGTCAGCAATTCCCTATTCCCCACATCATAATTCCTTTCAGCAGTAGTTTTTTAGAGAATAATGCACATGGGCGCCATTTACTAGGTAAAGGACCTTTTTAACAGGTTATGGGTAGCTCATTTCATTTGATTTAAAACTTAACATTTAATTAATGTCAATCATAAAAAGATAGGCCCTAAAATATAAACACTCAAAAAAGGAAATATCAGTAACCACTGGTTACACTAGTCTCCTGAAAAAATGGACGGAGACGGGAAGGATCCATACACAGGGATAGCATATAAAACAGATAAGGTGAAGGGTACAAGGGTACCAAGACAGAAGGACACATTGCTGGGACTATACCCTGGATGTCCCTATTCTATCTAGATCACACCACTGTCTAATGTATATATCCCTGCATTCGCCCTCCCTAAAGATGGACTGCCCAGCTTGGCCCGATGGGCAGAATATATGGTCCTGTGATAAGTAAATTCTCTACCGGGTGTGGGCACTAAAGTTGGCAAAAAGGGACGTGGAGATTAGAATCCCGGTTATTCGGTAGTCCCGCTTTGAGGGGTCCCAAATCCTGGTCTAAATCATACACGTACAGATGTATTAATCAGAAAGGTACAGTGTCCCGACGCGTTTCCTCAGTGATGTCTGATTCATCAGGGGACAAAATTAAATATAAGAGGCTCCCTAGTATGAGGATGCCTCTTCCAACCAAAACACGTGATACAGGATGGTATCTAGTTAATAGTCCTGAGTCCTATGTAGACCCTGACTACATACCAGCCATCATCCGGTTATATGTCACAATCAGGATGATGAGTCAAAAGCAATCCTGTGTCACTTAATCACAGCCGTTATAGGGATACATAAACTGCTGTGACTCAAATCCAAGTATAGTGAAAACACCACATATAAGGTTACATATACAACACAATGAGTCAAAGTGTCAATTTAGTTTGCAGTGTAGCAGATCCATGCTAGTAATAAACCCCCAGCATAGGTTGACGATCTGTGCACTGCTAAATGCATAACAGTACTGAATCACTGTGGTAAGTAAGTATGTCAGCGTGGTACACTTATCTGTCCAGTTCTAAATGGCAACTGTTCCCAGATATCGCTGGGTGGAAGGTGCTCCTTGGCGTCCCGCGTGTAGCAGTGGCAAAGAAGCCGCGTTCGCGGGTTGTTTAAAAAGGCCAGGTAGCTCCACCCATGCTATACGCCCCCTCAACGTCATGCAGTGCCGTCGTCATGTGGTGTCTCAGCTGTTCGGCTTCAACTCACATGACCTCTTCCTATGATGCGGTGTATAGAGGCTTGTACTGTCGCCAGGCAACCAACCGGATATACGGCTTCCTTAATGAAGCCGGAAACCAAACAATGCAGGTAACCCAGCAACCGGCCGTCTGACTAGTAACTGATCCTACGGCGAGCACTCTATCTTGCGCATGTGTGAGGCGGGTATGTTATGGTGCAAAGATCGGGTCAAAGGGCAAGTTTGCCCAACCTTTGCTACCACCTAAATACAAAATAAGTTCCACCTGTATGACTAGTCTACAGTTCACATAGTGGAGTCTTGGAGTTTCTGAGGTGGTTCCTCAAAATTACTAGCGTTGTCAGCAGTAGTTATCGCACCCTTTTAAAAGAAAGGGGCTCATCCTCCATAGGTAAACAAACTAAGTTCAAAATAAAAAAAGCTTATCATATCCCACAATGCATACATGTTGTTAGTGCTGTGGGGGCACAAAGGGTAGGAGATGTGGTCGGATGGTATATCCCAATTGTCAGAGAGAGACACTAGGGATCTATATAACAACTGAACGACAATTGTTCGTTCAGACCCATAGGCACCACTGTTTTAAGATGGAAGATCCACCATGTCTCTCTCTGCAGAATCCTCCGATCCCAATCTCCCCCCCTAGGTTGTCTTGCAATGGTCTCAATTCCCATAAATTTCAAAAATGACGCTTCACCTCCGTGCAACGTGTTGACATGTTTTGCCAGGGACTTGTCTCTATCATTCCTCACGTCACCAAGGTGTTCACCCACCCGTCGTCGCAGTTCACGGGTAGTTTTCCCTATGTATTCAAGGCCGCATCTACAGTTCGCCCTGTAGATTACTCCTTGAGTGCGGCAATTGATGAAATTTTTAATTTGGTAGGTTTTACCAGTGACGTTAGCACGGAATGACCGTCCCTGTGTGATATATCGACAAGCCACACAGCCACTACAGTGAAAGCAACCGATCGGGCGCTGAAGCCATGTCCCTTTTAGATCACGTGCCTCACTGTAGTGGCTGTGCACTAGGCGGTCCTTGAGGCTAAGGCCTCTACGGTATGTGACCTGTAACCTCTCGGGAAGCACCTTTTTGATGTCCGGATCGATTAAGAGGACCTCCCAGTGGTTCCTCAATATCTCCTTGACCTCGTTTGAGGCATCATCAAACGTGCCTATAAGGCGTATATACCCGTCCCCAGTTTTTTTCGGTTTCGGGTGGAGGAGGTCCTCTCGCTTACTTTCACACGCTCTCTTAAAGGCCAGTTTAAGCACTCTATCAGGGTAGCCCCTCTCACGAAAACGACTTCTCAGGTCATTTGCCTGTTCTTTAAAAGATTCCCAGGTGGAACAGTTCCTCCTGATACGCAGGTACTGTACCAACGGTATTCCCTTCTTCAGGGGAAAGGGATGGTGGCTATTCCAATGTAGAAGTGAGTTAGTGGAGGTTGGATTCCTGAAGGTACTTGTTTGTAACGCGTCTTCCTTGTCTCTTGAGATCAATATATCAAGAAAGGGCAAGGTGTCCTTTTCAAAAACTAAAGTAAATTTCATATTGATGTCATTTACATTCAGATTTTTGACGAAATCACAGAAATCTTGCTCTCCCCCCTTCCAGACAACAAAAACGTCGTCGATAAACCTTGCCCAAGTAACGACGCATGGGGTGTGTATATTGTGTATACTTATTCCCCTTTCCCCTGAAGAAGGGAATACCGGTGGGACAGTACCTGCGTATCAGGAGGAACTGTTCCACCTGGGAATCTTTTAAAGAACAGGCAAATGACCTGAGAAGTCGTTTTCGTGAGAGGGGCTACCCTGATAGAGTGCTTAAACTGGCCTTTAAGAGAGTGTGTGAAAGTAAGCGAGAGGACCTCCTCCACCCGAAACCGAAAAAAACTGGGGACAGGTATATACGCCTTATAGGCACGTTTGATGATGCCTCAAACGAGGTCAAGGAGATATTGAGGAACCACTGGGAGGTCCTCTTAATCGATCCGGACATCAAAAAGGTGCTTCCCGAGAGGTTACAGGTCACATACCGTAGAGGCCTTAGCCTCAAGGACCGCCTAGTGCACAGCCACTACAGTGAGGCACGTGATCTAAAAGGGACATGGCTTCAGCGCCCGATCGGTTGCTTTCACTGTAGTGGCTGTGTGGCTTGTCGATATATCACACAGGGACGGTCATTCCGTGCTAACGTCACTGGTAAAACCTACCAAATTAAAAATTTCATCAATTGCCGCACTCAAGGAGTAATCTACAGGGCGAACTGTAGATGCGGCCTTGAATACATAGGGAAAACTACCCGTGAACTGCGACGACGGGTGGGTGAACACCTTGGTGACGTGAGGAATGATAGAGACACGTCCCTGGCAAAACATGTCAACACGTTGCACGGAGGTGATGCGTCATTTTTGAAATTTATGGGAATTGAGACCATTGCAAGACAACCTAGGGGGGGAGATTGGGATCGGAGGATTCTGCAGAGAGAGACATGGTGGATCTTCCATCTTAAAACAGTGGTGCCTATGGGTCTGAACGAACAATTGTCGTTCAGTTGTTATATAGATCCCTAGTGTCTCTCTCTGACAATTGGGATATACCATCCGACCACATCTCCTACCCTTTGTGCCCCCACAGCACTAACAACATGTATGCATTGTGGGATATGATAAGCTTTTTTTATTTTGAACTTAGTTTGTTTACCTATGGAGGATGAGCCCCTTTCTTTTAAAAGGGTGCGATAACTACTGCTGACAACGCTAGTAATTTTGAGGAACCACCTCAGAAACTCCAAGACTCCACTATGTGAACTGTAGACTAGTCATACAGGTGGAACTTATTTTGTATTTAGGTGGTAGCAAAGGTTGGGCAAACTTGCCCTTTGACCCGATCTTTGCACCATAACATACCCGCCTCACACATGCGCAAGATAGAGTGCTCGCCGTAGGATCAGTTACTAGTCAGACGGCCGGTTGCTGGGTTACCTGCATTGTTTGGTTTCCGGCTTCATTAAGGAAGCCGTATATCCGGTTGGTTGCCTGGCGACAGTACACGCCTCTATACACCGCATCATAGGAAGAGGTGCGGTCATGTGAGTTGAAGCCGAACAGCTGAGACACCACATGACGACGGCACTGCATGACGTTGAGGGGGCGTATAGCATGGGTGGAGCTACCTGGCCTTTTTAAACAACCCGCGAACGCGGCTTCATTGCCACTGCTACACGCGGGATGCCAAGGAGCACCTTCCACCCAGCGATATCTGGGAACAGTTGCCATTTAGAACTGGACAGATAAGTGTACCACGCTGACATACTTACTTACCACAGTGATTCAGTACTGTTATGCATTTAGCAGTGCACAGATCGTCAACCTATGCTGGGGGTTTATTACTAGCATGGATCTGCTACACTGCAAACTAAATTGACACTTTGACTCATTGTGTTGTATATGTAACCTTATATGTGGTGTTTTCACTATACTTGGATTTGAGTCACAGCAGTTTATGTATCCCTATAACGGCTGTGATTAAGTGACACAGGATTGCTTTTGACTCATCATCCTGATTGTGACATATAACCGGATGATGGCTGGTATGTAGTCAGGGTCTACATAGGACTCAGGACTATTAACTAGATACCATCCTGTATCACGTGTTTTGGTTGGAAGAGGCATCCTCATACTAGGGAGCCTTTTATATTTAATTTTGTCCCCTGATGAATCAGACATCACTGAGGAAACGCGTCGGGACACTGTACCTTTCTGATTAATACATCTGTACGTGTATGATTTAGACCAGGATTTGGGACCCCTCAAAGCGGGACTACCGAATAACCGGGATTCTAATCTCCACGTCCCTTTTTGCCAACTTTAGTGCCCACACCCGGTAGAGAATTTACTTATCACAGGACCATATATTCTGTCCATCGGGCCAAGCTGGGCAGTCCATCTTTAGGGAGGGCGAATGCAGGGATATATACATTAGACAGTGGTGTGATCTAGATAGAATAGGGACATCCAGGGTATAGTCCCAGCAGTGTGTCCCTCTGTCTTGGTACCCTTGTACCCTTCACCTTATCTGTTTTATATGCTATCCCTGTGTATGGATCCTTCCCGTCTCCGTCCATTTTTTCAGGAGACTAGTGTAACCAGTGGTTACTGATATTTCCTTTTTTGAGTGTTTATATTTTAGGGCCTATCTTTTTATGATTGACATTAATTAAATGTTAAGTTTTAAATCAAATGAAATGAGCTACCCATAACCTGTTAAAATTTTCTCTAGACTAAAGGTTTAGCGCACTATTCAGTTACTGCAGCCTTACCCACTAAAAAACGGTTCTGTAAACTACATAGGTAAAGGACCTTGCAACAAGATTGCTCCTACCCCTACCTCGGACGCGTCAACCTCAACAATAAATGGCTGAGTCACATCCGGTTGCATCAGAATAGGGGCCGAAGAAAAACATTCTTTCGCAGCAGAAAAGGCTTGTTATGCCGCATCAGACCAGACAGAAATATCGGCACCCTTCCTAGTCATGTCTGTTAAAGGTTTAACCACCGATGAATAGTTCAAGATCAATTTATGGTAGTAGTTGGTAAACCTCAAAAACCGCATAAGCGCTTTCAGATTTTCGGGTCGATCCCAGTCCAACACGGCACGGACCTTCTCGGGATCCATACGAAAACCTGAGGATGAGAGCAGGTAATCCAGAAATTGCACTTCCTATACAGCAAATACACACTTTTCCATCTTAGCATACAACTTATTCTCTCTTAGGATCTGTAACACCTGTCTCACATGATCCTGATGAGTCTCCAGATTAGGCGAATTAATTAGTATGTCATCAAGGTATACAACGACAAACCTCCCCACCAGCTGATGAAAGATGTCATTGATAAAGTGTTGAAAAATCACAGGAGCATTGGTTAACCCAAAGGGCATGACCAGGTTTTCAAAATGACCCTCAGGGGTATTAAATGCGGTCTTCCACTCATCCCCCTCCTTGATCCTTATCAGATTATATGCCCCCCTCAGAACCAATTTAGATGCCTCCAATGACACAGGATTTTCATGAAAAGCCAACGCGTCCTGCAGTCTCTCAGAGAGACCCTGACAGAATTGGCTACGGAGAGCAGGATCGTTCCACTCAGTATCGGTAGCCCATCTCCTAAATTCAGAGCAATAGGTCTCCGCGGAAACGTTCTCCCTGCCGCAAACTCCGTAACTTGGTCTCGGCCTGAGAAATCCGATCCGGGTCATCGTAGATGAGACCCAAGGCTCTAAAGAATTCATCTACTGACCGGAGGGACGGTGATCCGGTCGGCAGAGAAAAGGCCCAAGATTGGGCGTCCTCTTTAAGCAATGAAATAATCATGACCACACGTTGACACTCATCCCCAGAAGAGTATGGGCGCAGCTTAAAGTATAATTTACATGACTCCCTGAACCGGATAAAATTGTCACTACCCCCGGAAAACCTGTCTGGGAGAGCCACCTTCGGTTCAGGACAGGCCTGGGACCCACCACCGGAAGCATCAGCCTGTGGACTCTGAATCTGCAAGACAGTTGCGCGGAGGACTGCTACCTCCAAAGTCAGATTCTGCACCTGTTCGACCAGGGCAGACATAGTATCCATAGCTGCACAGATCAGAACAAAAATGGCGGTATGGGCTTGGGATAATGTCACGGATGTAGTAGGGGAGAACACCAAAAGACAACAAGAAGGAAGGGGAAAGACACTAGGCCTCACCGCTAGGGAAGGAAAAGGGTCACCACCTAAAAAACCCTGCTCCTGGCCGTAACTCCAATCCGTATGGGCACCTCTCGATGGTAGAGATACCCATACACAGGAACCTAGGAAACCATGGTGACCCTCAGATGCCCTAAAGATAATGACAGGGCAGAGACCATCCGTTCCTTCCCTAGTGAAGGAACTAGCATCTCACTGAGGCCTATTAAACAACCAGGAGGGGGGGATACAAAACACAACAAGCGGAACATTTAACTTCAGAGGATGATGGATGAACAGGACTTCAACACGAACCACACTCCAGCTCTTCCAAGACCAAATTAAGCTATCCCAAGCAATGAGCTATGGGAAAAGTCAGACTAAATAGGGCGAGGTAAAGGTCACATGATCCACACCTGAACAGGAGGTGTGGAAATACCAGCAACACACAGACAAAGTTAAACCGAAAGAGGCTGTCAGATCACTAATGCGTAGATAATCTTTCAGACCTTCTGAGACCTGTCACAGATTTGACAGGTGTCTGATATCACAGCTCTATAAATAGCGCAGCCATCTTAGATTCTGCCATTTACCAGTGTACTTAGTGCAAGGAGAGACGTCTGCAGGCGCTAGGGAAAGTGATAGAAAAATGTGCTAAAAAAAGGGAAAGGATAGGGAGGAATCATTCCACAGCATTTCTGTTGAACAGGGTTCATTCGGGGAGGTGAAAGCCTGGGTAATAGGAACATTCCTATAAGACTCTGCAGCACTGACTGGGCACCCAAATTGCAATTATACAGCTCTGTAATTCCATCAAACCGTTCTTATTAGGGTGCAAGTGCTGTTTGATACAGGCAAGGAAATATTTCTACATTTTATTTTCCCTAGTGCGGTGCAGTTATATGTTCTAAAGCATTTTTTGGCTTGTATTAGTGGGAACAAAGGGCTTATTAGCCGTTGTGTGGTAAAGTGCGAAAATTACAGCCCTTTTTGTCGTGTATCACTGGCAAAAGTAAAATATATTTGCCGCTCAGCGGTTCAGTTTTCTGTTTTAAAGCCCTTTTTGTCGTGTATTAGTGAAAAAAGGGAAAATATATTTTTCGGCTAGCGGTGCAGTTATCTGTTTTAAAGACTGTTTTATTGCGTGTATTAGTGGAAAAAGGAAAAATATCATTGCCGCTCAGCAGTGTAGTGAGATATTTTATAGCCCAGTTTGCCGTGTATTACTGGCAAAATACAAATATAGTCGCCTTTCATCAATGCACTTATCTGTTGAAAAGCCTTTTGTGTAAAAATAGGAAAAAATTAGGGCCTAATTGCCATTAAGCGGTGCAGTGAGATATTTTATAGTCAAGTTTTCTTTGTATTACAGGCAAAATACAAATGTATTTGCCGTTCATCGTTGCACTTATCTGTTGAACAGCCTTTTTCTGTAAAAAAATGAAAAAAATTTGTGCCTAATTGCCGTTCAGCAGTGCAGTGAGATATTTAACAACCCAGTTTACCGTGTATTAGTGGCGAAATACAAATATATTCGCCTTTCATCAATGCACTTATCTGTTAAAAAGCCTTTTGTGTAAAAATAGAAAAAAATAAGGGCCTAATTGCTGTTCAACGGTGCAGTGATATATTTTACATCCCAGTTTGCCGTGTATTACTGGCGAAATACAAATATATTCGCCTTTCATCATTGAACTTCTCTGTCGAAAAAAGCCTTTTATGTAAAAGTTGAAAAAATTAGGGCCTAATTGCCGTTTAGCGGTGCAGTGATATATTTTACATCCCAGTTTGCCGTGTATTACTGGCGAAATACAAATATATTCGCCTTTCATCATTGAACTTAGCTGTCGAAAAAAGCCTTTTATGTAAAAGTTGAAAAAATTAGGGCCTAATTGCCGTTCAGCTGTGCAGTGAGATATTTTACAGCCCAGTTTCCTGTGTATTAGTCTCGAAATAAAAATATATTCACCATTCATCGTTGCACTTATCTGCTGAAAAGCCTTTTGTGTAAAAAAGGAAAAAAATTTGGGCCTTATTGCCGTTCAGCGGTGCAGTGAGATATGTACCAGCCCAGCTTGCCGTGTATTACTGGCGAAATACAAATATATTCACTTATCTGTTGAAAAGCCTTTTGTGTAAAAATAGAAAAAAATGTGGGCCTAATTGCTGTTCAGCAGTAGAGATGTAGCGAACATAAAATTTTCTGTTTGCGAATGGCGAACGCAAATTTTTGCAAATGTTCGCAAATAGGCGAACCGGGCGAACCGCCATTGACTTCAATAGGCAGGCGAATTTTAAAACCCACAGGGACTCTTTCTAGCCATAGTAGTGATGGAAAAGTTGTTTCAAGGGGACTAACACCTGGACTGTGGCATGCCGGAGGGGGATCCATGGCAAAACTCCCATGGAAAATTACATAGTTGACGCAGAGTTGGGTTTTAATCCATAAAGGGCATAAATCACCTAACAATCCTAATTTTTTTTGAACAGCGTGGTTTAAAACATCCAGTGTGTGTATACGATCAGGTATGATGTTGTATCGTTCAGGTAGTGTAAGGGTTACGCCCGCTTGACACAGACATTGACAGACCAAACTCCCCTTTTAATGCACCGCAAACAACCGCAAACAGTCCATTTGCCCAACCGCAAACTCCCCATTTGCACAAGGTTGGATACCAAGCTAGCCATGTCCCATTGATGTCATTGAAGGTTTCTTCCTCCACCCAGCCACGTACAACACCAAGGGTCCCTGAAAGGTGAATTGAATAGATTTTTCGAACGGGGAGATGGTTAAAAAAACGCTGGCTCCCTCCCCTTTGTTTGAATCCACGGTCACTGCGTCTGCGCCGTGCATTTTACTCTCACACCCGATATGAGTGCTATTTTCTGTAGTTCTCTTCTCATCAGTTTAATCCCTGTTACATCCCATATCAGGGATTGCCTTTTGTGAAAAAAATTTTAGGCCGGGTACCTTCTACTGCCTTCACAGTGACAGACCAAACTCTGATACACCAAACTGAAATGATTTTAGGAACCGGGAGATGGAAAAAGCAGCTTGGTCGGTCCTCTTACTCCCAAGTTGGGGCACTGCGTGTGCACAGAGCAATGTGCTGTGACACCCTATATGAGTGGTGTCTTAACTAGTACTATTCCTATCAGTTTAATCCCTGTCACGTCCCCTATCCGGGGTCGTGTGTTGAATTGATTAACCATTGTCGAATTAACGAACTATTACGACATCCTGAAATAATTTAGTTCTGAGCTCTGTACTTGCTTTGTATTGGAATTGATGGGGATTTTTTTAATTGTCTGCATTATTTCTAATAAACTATTAAGAGACTTTATTATGATTTTTTTATTTTATGTATTAAAAACCCATACAACTTAAAAAAAAAAAAATAATTATGCTTTTTCTATGAAAAATTATCCAGCCGATCGCTTTTGGTCTGATCATAATGAAGCAACGGCCTTATCATCTGGGGTGTGGCAACATTGCCAACACACTCATAGAGGTGATGATTGCTTCATTGTGATACGCAAGCCCCTTCACAACAACAAGGTAACGATCACGAAGGGGAATTGACACGTGTATGTGCCTTTTTTTGTTTTTGTTTTGTTTTTGCAGCCACAGTGCAGCACCAGAGGCCAGAAAAATTAGGCATGTACACATGCCTGAAAAATAATGGTATTGTTGCAGCCGCTGTTGTAGCAGCGGCCGGAAAAATTGATGTTTTCAAGGCAGAAAGGTGACTAAAACATTGCGGCTTGAACCCTAGTTAGTGGCGGAGAATTCACGAAAGTCATCCAGTATGCAGACATTAAATACAGCAGCGTGGGGAAGATTTTGAGGCCAAGGCATGTCATCAGGCCTTTTGTTAGTCAAACGTATCCCCCACTATCAGTCCCTTCGGGATCCATGCCTCATTCATCTTAATGAAGGTGAGGTAATTAACACTTTTTTGACCGAGGCGACTTCTTTTGTCAGTGACAATGCCTCCTGCGTCACTGAAGGTCCTTTCTGACAGGACACTTGAAGCGGGGCAGGCCAGAAGTTCTATCGCAAACTGGAATAGCTCAGGCCACAGGTCAAGCCTGCACACCCAGTAGTCAAGGGGTTCATCGCTCCTCAGAGTGTCGATATCTGCAGTTAAGGCAAGGTAGTCTGCTACCTGTCGGTCGAGTCGTTCTCTAAGGCTGGATCCCGAAGGGCTGTGGCGATGTGTAGGACTGAAAAAGCTCTGCATGTCCTCCATCAACAACACATCTGTAAAGCGTCCTGTCCTTGCCGGCGTGGTCGTGGGAGGAGGAGGATTACTTTCACCTCTTCCCCTGTTAGATTCCCATTGGGCTGTAACATCCCCCTTATAAGCTGTGTAAAGCATATTTTTTTGTTTGGTTTTGTAATGCTGCATCCTTTCCGACTTTCGGTAATTTGGTAACATTTCCGCCACTTTCTGCTTATACCGGGGGTCTAGTAGCGTGGCCACCCAGTACAGGTCGTTCTCCTTCATCTTTTTTATACTAGGGTCCCTCAACAGACATGACAGCATGAAAGACCCCATTTGCACAAGGTTGGATGCCGAGCTACTCATTTCCCGTTCCTCGTCCTAACTGATGTCATTGACGGTCTGTTCTTCCCCCCAGCCACCCTGCCCTGAGGCCATTGACCAAAAAAAAATAAAAACTTTTATAATTCTGTTAGTTAGGTGGGTGGCGGCGGCGGACATTTTATGCAAGCTCAGTACACCAGCACTGCATCTGAGCTTTTGGGACATTGCAAATCACCATTTTTTTTGCAAACTACAACATCTGGATTAGTCAGTGTTAGAGTTGAGCGAACACCTGGATGTTCGGGTTCGAGAAGTTCGGCCGAACTTCCCGGAAATGTTCGGGTTCGGGATCCGAACCCGATCCGAACTTCGTCCCGAACCCGAACCCCATTGAAGTCAGTGGGGACCCGAACTTTTGGGCACTAAAAAGGCTGTAAAACAGCCCAGGGAAGAGCTAGAGGGCTGCAAAAGGCAGCAACATGTAGGTAAATCCCCTGCAAACAAATGTGGATAGGGAAATGAATTAAAATTAAAGTTAAAAAAATAAAAATGAACCAATATCAATTGGACAGAGGTCCCATAGCAGAGAATCTGGCTTCACGTCAGCAGAGAATCAGTCTCTTTATGCCATAGCAAAGAATCTGGCTTCATGTCAGCAGAGAATCAGTCTCTTCATGCCATAGCAGAGAATCTGGCTTCACGTCACCCACCACTGGAACAGGCCACTGTCACACATTTAGGCCCCGGCACCCAGACAGAGGAGAGCGGTCCCGTAACAGAGAATCTGGCCTTATGTCAGCGCAGAATCTGTCTTCATGTCATAGCAGAGAATCAGGCATCACGTCACCCACCACTGGAACAGGCCACTGTCACACATTTAGGCCCAGGCACCCAGGCAGAGGAGAGAGGTCCCGTAACAGAGAATCTGGCCTTATGTCAGCGCAGAATCTGTCTTCATGTCATAGCAGAGAATCAGGCATCACGTCACCCACCACTGGAACAGGCCACTGTCACACATTTAGGCCCAGGCAGAGGAGAGAGGTCCCGTAACAGAGAATCTGGCCTTATGTCAGCGCAGAATCTGTCTTCATGTCATAGCAGAGAATCAGGCTTCACGTCACCCACCACTGGAACAGGCCACTGTCACACATTTAGGCCCAGGCACCCAGACAGAGGAGAGCGGTCCCGCAACAGAGAATCTGGCCTTATGTCAGCGCAGAATCTGTATTCATGTCATAGCAGAGAATCAGGCTTCACGTCAGCCACCACTGGAACAGGCCACTGTCACACATTTAGGCCCCGGCACCCAGACAGAGGAGAGCGGTCCCGTAACAGAGAATCTGGCCTTATGTCAGCGCAGAATCTGTCTTCATGTCATAGCAGAGAATCAGGCATCACGTCACCCACCACTGGAACAGGCCACTGTCACACATTTAGGCCCAGGCACCCAGGCAGAGGAGAGAGGTCCCGTAACAGAGAATCTGGCCTTATGTCAGCGCAGAATCTGTCTTCATGTCATAGCAGAGAATCAGGCATCACGTCACCCACCACTGGAACAGGCCACTGTCACACATTTAGGCCCAGGCAGAGGAGAGAGGTCCCGTAACAGAGAATCTGGCCTTATGTCAGCGCAGAATCTGTCTTCATGTCATAGCAGAGAATCAGGCTTCACGTCACCCACCACTGGAACAGGCCACTGTCACACATTTAGGCCCCGGCACCCAGACAGAGGAGAGCGGTCCCGTAACAGAGAATCTGGCCTTATGTCAGCGCAGAATCTGTATTCATGTCATAGCAGAGAATCAGGCTTCACGTCAGCCACCACTGGAACAGGCCACTGTCACACATTTAGGCCCAGGCACCCAGGCAGAGGAGAGCGGTCCCGTAACAGAGAATCTGGCCTTATGTCAGCGCAGAATCTGTATTCATGTCATAGCAGAGAATCAGGCTTCACGTCACCCACCACTGGAACAGGCCACTGTCACACATTTAGGCCCCGGCACCCAGACAGTCGAGAGGTTCATTCAACTTTGGGTTGCCCCGCAATATAATGGTAAAATGAAATTAAAAATAGTATTGAATGAGGAAGTGCCCTGGAGTAGAATAATATATTGTTAAGGGGAGGTAGTTAATATCTAATCTGCACAAGGGATGGACAGGTCCTGTGGGATCCATGCCTGGTTCATTTTTATGAACGTCAGCTTGTCCACATTGGCTGTAGACAGGCGGCTGCGTTTGTCTGTATTGACGCCCCCTGCAGTGCTGAATACACGTTCAGACAAAATGCTGGCCGCCGGGCAGGCCAGCACCTCCAAGGCGTAAAAAATGCTAGCTCTGGCCACGTGGACAATTTGGAGACCCAGAAGTTGAATGGGGCCGAACCATCAGTCAGTACGTGGAGGGGTGTGCACAGGTACTGTTCCACCATGTTAGTGAAATGTTGCCTCCTGCTAACACGTTCCATATCAGGTGGTGGTGCACTTAGCTATGGCGTGTTGAAAAAACTTTTCCACATCTCTGCCATGCTAACCCTGCCCTCAGAGGAGCTGGGCGTGACACAGCTGCGTTGGCGACCTCTTGCTCCTCCTCTGCCTTCGCCTTGGGCTTCCACTGGTTCCCCTGTGACATTTGGGAATGCTCTCAGTAGCGCGTCTACCAACGTGCGCTTGTACTCGCGCATCTTCCTATCACGCTCCAGTGTAGGAAGTAAGGTGGGCACATTGTCTTTGTACCGGGGATCCAGCAGGGTGGCAACCCAGTAGTCCGCACACGTTAAAATGTGGGCAACTCTGCTGTCGTTGCGCAGGCACTGCAGCATGTAGTCGCTCATGTGTGCCAGGCTGCCCAGAGATAAGGACAAGCTGTCCTCTGTGGGAGGCGTATCGTCATCGTCCTGTGTTTCCCCCCAGCCACGCACCAGTGATGGGCCCGAGCTGCTTTGGGTGCCACCCCGCTGTGAACATGCTTCATCCTCATCCTCCTCCACCTCCTCCTCATCCTCGTCCTCCTCGTCCTCCAGTAGTGGGCCCTGTCTGGCCACATTTGTACCTGGCCTCTGGTGTTGCAAAAAACCTCCCTCTGAGTCACTTCGAAGAGACTGGCCTGAAAGTGCTAAAAATGACCCCTCTTCCTCCTCTTCCTCCTGGGCCACCTCCTCTTCCATCATCGCCCTAAGTGTTTTCTCAAGGAGACATAGAAAGTGGTATTGTAACGCTGATAACGGCGTCATCGCCACTGGCCATGTTGGTGGAGTACTCGAAACAGCGCAACAGGGCACACAGGTCTCGCATGAAGGCCCAGTCATTGGTGGTGAATTGGGTCTGATCCACAGTACGACTGACCCGTGCGTGCTGCAGCTGAAACTCCACTATGGCCTGCTGCTGCTCGCACAGTCTGTCCAGCATATGCAAGGTGGAGTTCCACCTGGTGGGCACGTCGCATATGAGGCGGTGAGCGGGAAGGCCGAAGTTGCGCTGTAGCGCAGACAGGCGAGCAGCGGCAGGGTGTGAACGCCGGAAGCGCGAACAGACGGCCCGCACTTTATGCAGCAGCTCTGACATGTCGGGGTAGTTGCGAATGAACTTCTGCACCACCAAATTCAGCACATGCGCCAGGCAAGGGATGTGCGTCAAACCGGCTAGTCCCAGAGCTGCAACGAGATTTCGCCCATTATCGCACACCACCAGGCCGGGCTTGAGGCTCACCGGCAGCAACCACTCGTCGGTCTGTTGTTCTATACCCCGCCACAACTCCTGTGCGGTGTGGGGCCTGTCCCCCAAACATATGAGTTTCAGAATGGCCTGCTGACGTTTACCCCGTGCTGTGCTGAAGTTGGTGATGAAGGTGTGTGGCTGACTGGATGAGCAGGTGGAAGAAGAGGAGGAGGAAGCTGAGTAGGAGGAGGAGGAGACAGGAGGCAAAGAATGTTGCCCTGCGATCCTTGGCGGCGGAAGTACGTGCGCCAAATAGCTCTCCGCCTGGGGCCCAGCCGCCACTACATTTACCCAGTGTGCAGTTAGGGAGATATAGCGTCCCTGGCCGTGCTTACTGGTCCACGTATCTGTGGTTAGGTGGACCTTGCCACAGATGGCGTTGCGCAGTGCACACTTGATTTTATCGGACACTTGTTTGTGCAGGGAAGGCACGGCTCTCTTGGAGAAGTAGTGGCGGCTGGGAACAACATACTGTGGGACAGCAAGTGACATGAGCTGTTTGAAGCTGTGTGTGTCCACCAGCCTAAATGACAGCATTTCATAGGCCAGTAGTTTAGAAATGCTGGCATTCAGGGCCAGGGATCGAGGGTGGCTAGGTGAGAATTTACGCTTTCTCTCAAATGTTTGTGAGATGGAGAGCTGAACGCTGCCGTGTGACATGGTTGAGATGCTTGGTGACGCAGGTGGTGGTGTTGGTGGTACATCCCATGTTTGTTGGGCGGCAGGTGCCAACGTTCCTCCAGAGGCGGAGGAAGAGGCCGAGGCGGCGGCAGCAGCAGCAGAAGAGGCCGAGGCGGCGGCAGCAGCAGAAGAGGCCGAGGCGGCAGCAGCAGAAGAGGTAGCAGGGGGAGCCTGAGTGACTTCCTTGTTTTTAAGGTGTTTACTCCACTGCAGTTCATGCTTTGCATGCAGGTGCCTGGTCATGCAGGTTGTGCTAAGGTTCAGAACGTTAATGCCTCGCTTCAGGCTCTGATGGCACAGTGTGCAAACCACTCGGGTCTTGTCGTCAGCACATTGTTTGAAGAAGTGCCATGCCAGGGAACTCCTTGAAGCTGCCTTTGGGGTGCTCGGTCCCAGATGGCGGCGGTCAGTAGCAGGCGGAGTCTCTTGGCGGCGGGTGTTCTGATTTTGCCCACTGCTCCCTCTTTTGCTACGCTGTTGGCTCGGTCTCACCACTGCCTCTTCCTCCGAACTGTGAAAGTCAGTGGCACGACCTTCATTCCATATGGGGTCTAGGACCTCATCGTCCCCTGCATCGTCTTCCACCCAGTCTTGATCCCTGACCTCCTGTTCAGTCTGCACACTGCAGAAAGACGCAGCAGTTGGCACCTGTGTTTCGTCATCATCAGAGACGTGCTGAGGTGGTATTCCCATGTCCTCATCATCAGGAAAAATAAGTGGTTGTGCGTTAGTGCATTCTATCTCTTCCACCCCTGGGGAAGGGCTAGGTGGATGCCCTTGGTAAACCCTGGCAGCAGAGTCTTCAAACAGCATAAGAGACTGCTGCATAACTTGAGGCTCAGACAGTTTCCCTGATATGCATGGGGGTGATGTGACAGACGAATGGGCTTGGTTTGCATGCGCCATCTGTGCGCTTTCTGCAGAAGACTGGGTGGGAGATAATGTGAACGTGCTGGATCCACTGTCGGCCACCCAATTGACTAATGCCTGTACCTGCTCAGGCCTTACCATCCTTAGAACGGCACTGGGCCCCACCAAATATCGCTGTAAATTCTGCTGGCTACTGGGACCTGAGGTAGTTGGTTCACTGGGACGTGTGGCTGTGGCAGAACGGCCACGTCCTCTCCCAGCACCAGAGGGTCCACTAACACCACCACGACCATGTCCACGTCCGCGTCCCTTATTAGATGTTTTCCTCATTGTTCCCGTTCACCACAATTTTGAGAATGGCAAATTTGGGAATGCTTTTTCAACCCAGAACAAAAAGTCTGCTTTTACGGTCACTACAAATAACTTGACCAGCTAAAACACTGCAGATTTGGTTGAATAGAGATGTGAGACCTGTTTTTTTTTGCGCTGTGTGACAGCTATAGGTTTAATCACAGAATCACACTTCTATCAGCACGGTAGCGTGTGTCTTAGGTTTTTCTGAATGACACTATCAATAACTTCAATGTAAGATTTTCTTTTTGGGATAGATTTCAAGTAGGCCTAAAATACCACAAACTAGGTATTTTCAGAATGGCAAATTTGGGAATGCTTTTTCAACCCAGAACAAAAAGTCTGCTTTGACGGTCACTACAAATAACTTGACCAGCTAAAACTGTGCAGATTTGGTTGAATAGAGATGTGAGACCTGGTTTTTTTTGCGCTGTGTGACAGTTATAGGTTTAATCACAGAATGACACTTCTATCAGCACGCTAGCGTGTGTCTTAGGTTTTTCTGAATGACACTATCAATAACTTCAATGTAAGATTTTCTTTTTGGGATAGATTTCAAGTAGGCCTAAAATACCACAAACTAGGTATTTTCAGAATGGCAAATTTGGGAATGCTTTTTCAACCCAGAACAAAAAGTCTGCTTTGACGGTCACTACAAATAACTTGACCAGCTAAAACTGTGCAGATTTGGTTGAATAGAGATGTGAGACCTGTTTTTTTTTGTGCTGTGTGACAGTTATAGGTTTAATCACAGAATGACACTTCTATCAGCACGCTAGCGTGTGTCTTAGGTTTTTCTGAATGACACTATCAATAACTTCAATGTAAGATTTTCTTTTTGGGATAGATTTCAAGTAGGCCTCAAATACCACAAACTAGTTATTTTCAGAATGGCAATTTTGGGAATGCTTTTTCAACCCAGAACAAAAAGTCTGCTTTGACGGTCACTACAAATAACTTGACCAGCTAAAACTGTGCAGATTTGGTTGAATAGAGATGTGAGACCTGTTTTTTTTTGCGCTGTGTGACAGTTATAGGTTTAATCACAGAATGACACTTCTATCAGCACGCTAGCGTGTGTCTTAGGTTTTTCTGAATGACACTATCAATAACTTCAATGTAAGATTTTCTTTTTGGGATAGATTTCAAGTAGGCCTGAAATACCACAAACTAGTTATTTTCAGAATGGCAAATTTGGGAATGCTTTTTCAACCCAGAACAAAAAGTCTGCTTTGACGGTCACTACAAATAACTTGACCAGCTAAAACTGTGCAGATTTGGTTGAATAGAGATGTGAGATGTGTTTTTTTTTGCGCTGTGTGACAGTTATAGGTTTAATCACAGAATGACACTTCTATCAGCACGCTAGTGTGTGTCTTAGGTTTTTCTGAATGACACTATCAATAACTTCAATTTAAGATTTTCTTTTTGGGATAGATTTCAAGTAGGCCTCAAATACCACAAACTAGTTATTTTCAGAATGGCAAATTTGGGAATGCTTTTTCAACCCAGAACAAAAAGTCTGCTTTGACGGTCACTACAAATAACTTGACCAGCTAAAACTGTGCAGATTTGGTTGAATAGAGATGTGAGACCTGTTTTTTTTTGCGCTGTGTGACAGTTATAGGTTTAATCACAGAATGACACTTCTATCAGCACGCTAGCGTGTGTCTTAGGTTTTTCTGAATGACACTATCAATAACTTCAATGTAAGATTTTCTTTTTGGGATAGATTTCAAGTAGGCCTGAAACACCACAAACTAGTTATTTTCAGAATGGCAAATTTGGGAATGCTTTTTCAACCTAGAACAAAAAGTCTGCTTTGACGGTCACTACAAATAACTTGACCAGCTAAAACTGTGCAGATTTGGTTGAATAGAGATGTGAGACCTGTTTTTTTTTGCGCTGTGTGACAGTTATAGGTTTAATCACAGAATGACACTTCTATCAGCACGCTAGCGTGTGTCTTAGGTTTTTCTGAATGACACTATCAATAACTTCAATGTAAGATTTTCTTTTTGGGATAGATTTCAAGTAGGCCTGAAATACCACAAACTAGTTATTTTCAGAATGGCAAATTTGGGAATGCTTTTTCAACCCAGAACAAAAAGTCTGCTTTGACGGTCACTACAAATAACTTGACCAGCTAAAACTGTGCAGATTTGTTTGAATGGAAATGTCAGGTCTATTTTTTAGGCGCTGGGTGACAGGCTCAACTTGCCCCTGATGTAATATATGGCCAAAAAATAACCACACTGTTGATGGTTAAATGCACTTGGGTGACACAGGCTCAGCCTGAAGCTGATGTAGGATATAGCACAAAATAACCACACTATCGATGGTTAAATACACTTGGTGATAGCTCGTGCTGGCGCACCACAAGTCACAAAATGGCCGCCGATCACCCCAGAAAAAAAGTGATCTAAAAACGCTCTGGGCAGCCTCAAAAAAGTGAGCAAGTCAATAATAGCACTTCAATGATCCACAGCTGCAGATCGATCACAGAATGAAGTCTTTTGGAGGAGTTAATCTGCCTAATCTCGCCCTAACGTCGCAGCTGCAACCTCTCCCTATGCTTGAATCAGCAGAGTGACGTGCAGCGCTACGTGACCCAAGCTTATATAGAGGCTGGGTCACATGCTGCACTGGCCAATCACAGCCATGCCAATAGTAGGCAAGGCTGTGATGGCCTCTTGGGGCAAGTAGTATGACGCTTGTTGATTGGCTGCTTTGCAGCCTTTCAAAAAGCGCCAAGAAAGCGCCGAACACCGAACCCGAACCCGGACTTTTACGAAAATGTTCGGGTTCGGGTCCGTGTCACGGACACCCCAAAATTCGGTACGAACCCGAACTATACAGTTCGGGTTCGCTCATCCCTAGTCAGTGTGCAATTTATGGTAGAAATATGACATGATTTTCTGGGGTTTTAAAAACACACTTTTTTGCCAAAAAACAGTATTTTTCCAGATCTGCAAGTGTATTATTAAAGTTTAATATATACAGCTTTCATATTCTGTTACCAAAAAAACACTTTTTTGGCAATCTAAAACATCTGGATTAGTCAGTGTGCAATTTGAGGTAGAAATACACCAATCATTTTCTGGGCTTTGAAAAACACAGTTTTTTTTTTTTTTAAAAAAACAGCATTTTCCAGATCTACAAGTGTTAAATTCAAGTTTAATATATACAGCTTTCATATTCTGTTACAAAAAACCCCCACTTTTTTGGCAATCTACAACATCTCGATTAGTCAGCGTGCAATTTAAGCTAGAAATACACCCATTATTTTCTGGGGTTTTCAAAACACTATTTTCAGGCCTTGCAGCATCAGCACGTGTGAAATTACAGGCTTATATACTGCTGTCAAATTCAGTTGTTAAACAAACACTCGTTTGGGCACAAAAAATTTAGTTGGCAGCCTTTAAAGCAGATGTCATTGTGAGATACACCCTTAATACATTTGGGTTAAATACCGCCATTTGGTGCACCAATATTAAATTTAGGCCTACACTGGTTCAGGCCGTGTGAGATACTCCCTCTACATAAAGGGGTTTGATTCAGGGATTTGAAATACAGCCATTTGAAATACAGCCATTTTGGGCAAAGAAATATTTAATTTAGGCCTACACTGATTCAGACCCTGTGAGATACTCCCTCTACATACAGGGGTTTGATTCAGGGATTTGAAATACAGCCATTTGAAATACAGCCATTTTGGCAAAGAAATATTTACTTCAGGCCTACATTGGTTCAGAACGTGTGAGATACCCCCTCTACATACAGGGGTTTGAATCAGGGATTTGAAATACAGCCATTTGAAATGCAGCCATTTTGAGCAAATAAATATTTACTTCAGGCCTACACTGGTTCAGACCGTGTGAAATACCCCCTCTACATAAAGGGGTATGATTCAGGGATTTGAAATACAGCCATTTGAAATGCAGCCATTTTGGGCAAAGAAATATTTACTTCAGGCCTACACTGGTTCAGACCGTGTGAGATACCCCCTCTACATACAGGGGTTTGAATCAGGCATTTGAAATACAGCCATTTGCAATACAGCCATTATGGGCAATGAAATATTTAATTTAGGCCCACACTGGTTCAGGCCCTGTGAGATACTCCCTCTGCATACAGGGGTTTGAATCAGGCATTTGAAATACAGCCATTTTGGGCAAAGAAATATTAAATTCAGGCCTACACTGGTTCAGGCCCAGTGAGATGCTTCCTCTACATACAGAGGTTTGATTCAGGGATTTGAAATACAGCCATTTGAAATACAGCCATTTTGTGCAAAGAAATATTTAATTTAGGCCTACACTGGTTCAGGCCCTGTGAGATACTTCCTCTACATACAGGGGTTTGATTCAGGGATTTGAAATACAGCCATTTGAAATACAGCCATTTTGGGCAAAGAAATATTTAATTTAGGCCTACACTAGTTCAGGCCCTGTGAGATACTCCCTCTACATACAGGGGCTTGAATCAGGCATTTGAAATACAGCCATTTGAAATACAGCCATTTTGTGCAAAGAAATATTTACTTCAGGCCTACACTGGTTCAGACCGTGTGAGATACCCCCTCTATATACAGGGGTTTGATTCAGGGATTTGAAATACAGCCATTTGAAATAGAGCCATTTTGGGCAAAGAAATATTTAATTCAGGCCTACACTGGTTCAGACCGTGTGAGATACACCCTTTACGTACTGTCGTTCTATTCTACTATTAATTAAACACCCATTTAGGGCAAGATCCTAAATTCATAAAATTTGAGGAGAGCTTCAAATAAGGGACGTGGCCCAGGTCGTGGTGCTGCTGGTGGAGCTTCTGTTGCAGGGAGAGGACGTGGTCGATCTGTGTTAGCTACACGCACAAGTGAAACCCCTTCCTCAGGTGCGAGTATGCAACAAAACCTGCAGCGGTATTTGGTCGGGCCTAATGCTGCTCTACGAATGGTGAGGCCTGAACAAGTACAGGCGATAGTAGATTGGGTTACTGACAGTGGATCCAGTTCCTGCACATTGTCTCCCACCCAGTCTCCTGCTGAAAAAGACAGTTGGCACCAGCAACCCATGTCCATCAGTCTTTCACCTCACCCCCTTGCAAATCAGCCAAGCAGTCTGATCCCCAAGTCATGCAGCAGTCTATTCTGCTTTTTGATGACTCTGTTAGCAGAGTTTCCCAGGGCCATACACCTATCCCTGCCCCAGAAGTGGAAGAGAGTGCACCGATGCCCAACCACTTATCTTTCAAGATGAGTACATGGGAGGACCATCGCAGCACGTCTTGGATGATGACGAAACACAGGTGCCAACTGCTGGGGCTTTCTAAAGTGTGCAGACCGACAAGGAAGGCAGGGGTGAAGACTGGGTAGATGATGTGGAGGACGATGAGGTCCTCGACCCCACATGGAATCAAGGTCATGCGAGTGACCTATGTAGTTCGGAGGAAGAGGCGGTGGTCGCACAGAGCCACCAGCACAGCAGAAGAGGGAGCAGGGTGCCAAAGCGGAGCGGCCGTCCTCTAGACAGTACGCCTCCTACTGCCCACCGCAGCAAGGGACCGAGCACACCAAAGCCAGCTCCAAGGAGTTCCCTGGCGTGGCAGTTCTTCCGACAATGTGCTGACGACAAGACACGAGTGGTTTGCACGCTGTGCAATCAGAGCCTGAAGCGAGGCATAAACATTCTCAACCTGAGCACAACCTGCATGACCAGGCATTTAAGTGCATAGCACGAGCTGCAGTGGAGTAGACACCTCAAAAACCAAGAAAGGTCTCTGGCTCTTCCTGCTTCCTCATCTGCTGCAGTCTCGGCCTCTTCATCCACCACTGGAGTGACAGTGCCACCTGCCACCCCGCAAACAGAGGATCTGCCAGCAACATCAACACCTGGGTCACCAAGCATCTCCACAATGTCCCACGGAAGTGTTCTGCTCTCCATCCATATCCCAAACTCTGGAGAGGAAGTATCCCCCCTACCCAGCCGCGATCCCTAGCCATGAATGCCAGCATTTCTAAATTACTGGCCTTTGAAATGCTGTAATTCCGTCTGGTGGAGACGGATAGTTACATTTTCGGGTGAAATTAACCAATTTTTTGTTGTGAAGTACCACTGCTATACCTATTAGACCGATAAAATAAAATAAAAAATAAAAAAATTGGCAGTTACTTTTTTTGGGTGAAATTCAGCAATTTTTTGTTGTGATGTACCACTGCTATACCTATTAGACCGGTAAAAAAAAAATAACATTTGTCAGTTACATTTTATGGTCAAATTCACAAATTTTTTGGTGTAATATACCCCTCCTCTACCTAGTTGACAGCTTAATAAATTTCAATAATTTTTATTTTACATTTTCGGGTGACAATAAACATTTGTTTTCTGTCATAGACCCCTGTTCTCCCAAGTAGACAGGTTAATTATGTTGGCTTGAAAAAGCCAACATATTGTTATTCGATAGTCAAAAAGCGTTTCAGCTTATTATTATTATTTTTATTCTTAGCCGCGTTTTCTATACGCTACTCCTCCTACAGTTTTGGGGCTACATACCCCAAACTTTCTACACTTCTTCGACCTATAGCGACTCGAGTTGCTTGTGCTTTTATAAGCGATCCCACCCCCGGGGCCCCCGTGGCGGGCCCCGGAAGCCCCCTTTTTTCCCATAGACTTTGACAGGGTTCATTTTCAAATCGCTCCCACTCGCCAGGCTTTGACGCTAAAGTCACCAAACTTGGGTCACTTAAGTCATGGGGTCAACCCAAAAATTTTGGGCACATTTTGGGGCCCCCAAAAAGTGAGCGGGGCCACACAGAACCAATCAAAATCTCCCCATTGATTGTAATGAGACGTTTAAATTGCTACTCCTCCCACATTTTTAGGAGTACAAATTCCGAACTTTGCAGACTTGGTTGGCACCCACCCTAGTACCTTGCTTGGGCTTTGTTAACCGATCCCACCCTCTGGGCCCCTGGGACGGGCCCCCAAAATCCATGTTTTTCCCATTGACTTTGACAGGGATAATTTTCAAATCGCTCCCAGTCGCACAGATTTGAAACTAAAGTCACCAAACTTGGGTCACTTAGACATGGGGTCAACGCGCAATTTGTTAGAACATTTCGGAGACGATAAAATGTGGGCGGGGCCACACAGAACCAATCAAATTCTCCCCATTGACTATAATGAGACGTTCAAATTGCTACTCCTCCCACAGATTTAGGAGTATAAATACCGAACTTTGCACTCTTGGTCGGCACATACCCGAATATCTTGCTTGTGCTTTGTTAACCGATCCCACCCTCCGGGCCCCTGGGGCGGGCCCCCGAAAACCTCTTTTTTCCCCATAGAGTTTTATTGGAAAAATGCAAACGTTTGTCACTCATACAGCTTCGGAGTGAAACTCACTAAACTTGGGTCACTTAGTCATGGGGTCAACCTGAAAATTTATGTCACATTTTGGAGACATTAAAAAGTGGGCGGAGTCTACAACAACCAATCAGATTTTCCCTATTGACTTCAATGAGAAACATTTAAAAAGCTGTCATTCTCACAGTATTTAAGCCACAGCACCCAAACTCGGCAGGGTGGGTCAGTGTGTGACAAAGGTTAAAATTTATAAAAAGTGGGCGGAGTCTTCAAAGGCCAATCAAATTTTAGTCAGTTGTTTTAATAGGAAAATTTAAAACTGCCGCTGCTTTTAGACTTTTATTGGTACAGTCTTCAAACTTGGCACAGTTGGTCACTGGAGGACTGGGATTAAAATTTAAAAAAGTGGGTGGAGCCACCAACAGCCAATCAGATTTCAAGCCAACATCCTGTGGTTTCTTCAGAAAGACACCTTCTAGTTAATTTCTGTAATTTTTCTGCTACATAATACAATTTTAGACGTGAATAAACCCCTGCTCTGCATAGGTGACAGGGAATAATTTCTGAAATGTTTCTTTAATTGATGCGCGCCTCCTCCTTTGATTCAATGATTAAACTTAAACAAGTTGTACCACATTTAGGCTTCAATACTTTGTCCCACATTTCCGCTATACTCTTTTGGCCAACATTTGCGCCTCAATAGCTTTTCCCACAATTTCGCTTGACTCTTTTGGCCCACATTTGGGCTTCTGTAATTTGTCCCACATTTGCTCCGCAATAGCTTTTCCCACATTTCTCGATCCCCAATTTTTTTTACAAATTTATCTCCCTTAAATTTGGTCTCTTTTTCTCACGCTCCCTCTCCGGCCTGGAACCCTGATTCCCCGCCACCCGTAATCACCATGGTAGGCGCATAAAAGAACATCGAAAGTTGATAGAGCAGATATCAAATTGGATCGTGAACATCACGGGGACGTGCGACATGGTGGGGCAGTAAGTATGCACACACCTACACGAACTAACTGACAGGGGTCAGTCCCTGCAACTTCTGGGTTTCCAAATTGGGCAAATGGCCTGAGCTTGCCCTTTACGCCTTGGAGGTGCTGGCCTTCCCTGCAGCCAGTGTATTGTCTGAACGTGTGTTTAGCACGACTGGAGGGTTATATTTCCCAATGTTCTGGGGTGTACCCTAATTTAAAAAAATAAAAATAAATTTTAAAACAAAAAGCAGTGTAGGTACCTCCTCCTCCTCCACCGCCACTTCCACCTACACCGCCACATCCACCGCCTCCTCAACCTCCTACTCCATATGGACCTGGTCCTCCTAGATCAAGATTATTATTTTTTATTTTTACGTATTTTATGTTATTTAAAGTCATTTCCCTATCCACATTTGTTTGCAGAGCACTTGCCATGCTCTTAACCACATTTTGATGCCATTTGCAGCCCTCTAGCCCTCTCTATGTCATTTTTACAGCCATTTTAATGCTCAAAAGTTCGGGTCCCCATTGACTTCATTGGGGTTGGGGCTCGGGTTCGGGGTCAAGTTCGGGTCCCAAACTCGAACTTTTTTCCGAAGTTCGGCCGAACCCGTCGAACCCGAACATTCAGGTGTCCGCTCAACTCTAGTAAAAAACTTTTTTTTTAAACAATTTATTAAACTTTGTAATGTTTTTTAGTCTTACTAGGGGACTTGATTGCTGCTATAATACATTGCAGTGTATTATGCTTGTCAGTTTATGGTAACTTTCACATCTGTGCTTTTGCTGTCCAGTTTTGAGATCTGGCATGGGATCTCAAAACCACAGCGAAAAGCCCCCATTATAATAATACAACCGATTGCATCCATTCTGAATGGATCTGGTTGTAGTATACAGGGAGTGCAGAATTATTAGGCAAGTTGTATTTTTGAGGATTAATTTTATTATTGAACAACAACCATGTTCTCAATGAACCCAAAAAACTCATTAATATCAAAGCTGAATATTTTTGGAAGTAGTTTTTAGTTTGTTTTTAGTTTTAGCTATTTTAGGGGGATATCTGTGTGTGCAGGTGACGATTACTGTGCATAATTATTAGGCAACTTAACAAAAAACAAATATACCCATTTCAATTATTTATTTTTACCAGTGAAACCAATATAACATCTCAACATTCATAAATATACATTTCTGACAGTCAAAAACAAAACAAAAACAAATCAGTGACCAATAGAGCCACCTTTCTTTGCAAGGACACTCAAAAGCCTGCCATCCATGGATTCTGTCAGTGTTTTGATCTGTTCACCATCAATATTGCGTGCAGCAGCAACCACAGCCTCCCAGACACTGTTCAGAGAGGTGTACTGTTTTCCCTCCTTGTAAATCTCACATTTGATGATGGACCACAGGTTCTCAATGGGGTTCAGATCAGGTGAACAAGGAGGCCATGTCATTAGATTTTCTTCTTTTATACCCTTTCTTGCCAGCCACGCTGTGGAGTACTTGGACGCGTGTGATGGAGCATTGTCCTGCATGAAAATCATGTTTTTCTTGAAGGATGCAGACTTCTTCCTGTACCACTGCTTGAAGAAGGTGTCTTCCAGAAACTGGCAGTAGGACTGGGAGTTGAGCTTGACTCCATCCTCAACCCGAAAAGGCCCCACAAGCTCATCTTTGATGATACCAGCCCAAACCAGTACTCCACCTCCACCTTGCTGGCGTCTGAGTCGGACTGGAGCTCTCTGCCCTTTACCAATCCAGCCACGGGCCCATCCATCTGGCCCATCAAGACTCACTCTCATTTCATCAGTCCATAAAACCTTAGAAAAATCAGTCTTGAGATATTTCTTGGCCCAGTCTTGACGTTTCAGCTTGTGTGTCTTGTTCAGTGGTGGTCGTCTTTCAGCCTTTCTTACCTTGGCCATGTCTCTGAGTATTGCACACCTTGTGCTTTTGGGCACTCCAGTGATGTTGCAGCTCTGAAATATGGCCAAACTGGTGGCAAGTGGCATCTTGGCAGCTGCACGCTTGACTTTTCTCAGTTCATGGGCAGTTATTTTGCGCCTTGGTTTTTCCACACGCTTCTTGCGACCCTGTTGACTATTTT
This sequence comes from Bufo bufo, assembly GCF_905171765.1. NCBI lineage: Eukaryota > Metazoa > Chordata > Amphibia > Anura > Bufonidae > Bufo > Bufo bufo. The sequence goes on from NC_053390.1 coordinate 95,134,238, forward strand.
GAATGAAACGCTTGATTGTTCGATGATCACGCTTCAGAAGCTTTGCAATTTTAAGAGTGCTGCATCCCTCTGCAAGATATCTCACTATTTTTGACTTTTCTGAGCCTGTCAAGTCCTTCTTTTGACCCATTTTGCCAAAGGAAAGGAAGTTGCCTAATAATTATGCACACCTAATATAGGGTGTTGATGTCATTAGACCACACCCCTTCTCATTACAGAGATGCACATCACCTAATATGCTTAATTGGTAGTAGGCTTTCGAGCCTATACAGCTTGGAGTAAGACAACATGCATAAAGAGAATGATGTGGTCAAAATACTCATTTGCCTAATAATTCTGTACACAGTGTATAAAAAATGAAAAAACCACACTAAAACCATTGTAAGTCAATGGGTGCTAGATCAGTTTTTTTCATGTCTGAAAAAAAACGGATCCGGCATCATTGACTTACATGGTTTTTGGTGCCTGATCCGGCTTCTTCAGTTTCCCATGCCGCACACAATTGCAGTTTATTCAGTTTTGTACCCATTGACAATGAATAGTGGCAAATTATGAAGTTTTGTGCCAGATCTCAAAACTGGACAGCACAAGGCAGATGTGAAAGTAGCCTAACGCTGATAGGCATCCTATTTCACTTAGGGCTCGTTCACACGACCATATATCTTTTTCAGTGCTTTGCGGGCCATTTTTCCCGGATCCGTTTTTCAGGTTTTTTTTTTTTTTTTAGTGTTTCCGGTTCCGTTCAGTTTTTTCGTATTGCATATACAGTATACAGTAATTACATAGAAAAAATTGGGCTGGGCATAACATTTTCAATAGATAATTCCGCGAAAAACGGAAAAGGATACGGAAGACATACGGTGTAAATTCCGTATGTGTTCCATTTTTTTGCGGACCCATTGACTTGAATGGAGCAACAGAACATAATTTGTGGGCAATAATAGGACATGTTCTATCTTTCAACCAAACGGAAATACGGAAATGGAATGGATACGGAGTACATTCAGTTTTTTTTGCGGAACCATTGAAATGAATAGTTCCGTATACGGAACGCAAAAACGGCCCGTATACGGAACGCAAAAAAAGTTCATGTGAACGAGCCCTTAATAGGTGTACTGAGATGGCAAGAAAAGTTTGAAATATTCTAATTTTCACACTAAAAAACTTTCATGGGTGGCCACCTCTCCAAGTTATGTGGCCATCACAGGTTTATTTGGTTTGCTTTGAGGGTACGGACACACAGTCAGGTTTCCTGATACAGTTTTGAAAGCGAAAATCAGGAGTGGATCATAAAAGGAGGGAACATATTAAATGGGTTGTCTGCTTTTGTAATTTTGATGACCTATCCTCAGGATAGGAATTCAGTCCGAAGCTTAGGAAAACTTCGATTTGCAACGAATCTGAATTTCCTTGCGCTTTGCGATAAGGAATCAGTTTTTCCCAAAATGGCGGCTGCACGTATTTAAAAAGCCAAAATCAGGAGTGGATCATGAAAGGAGGGAATGTATTAAATGGGTTATCTGCTTATGTAAAATAGACCTACCCTCAGGATAGGAATTCAGTCCGAATATCAGATCAGCAGATTCTCGATTGCTAGCACCCCCGCCACTCAAATCCTGAGGATAGGTCATCAAAATTACAAAAGCAGACAGCCCCTTTAAGGACAGCTACAGCTTCTCCTCCAAAAAGGCATCAGAAAATCTGTATGTGTGGTTGCTTCGTTTGGTGGTAAAAGCAGAATTGCATTATGATTCTGTCCCGTTTCCGTTATGCACGAGAGAACTCCCCTGCATAACAGAAATGGGACGGATCCGTTTTGCAGCCCATAGACTTCTATTATGACGGAATGAATAACTGAATGCCTCTAAAGGCATTCTGTTATGCATTCCATCATAGAATTGCGTTATGGTCCGTGGTAACGGAATCCATAATGCAATTCATCTTTTAACCACAAACGAAGAGTGAACGAAATTCGTCATCTTTGACGAGAACATCAAATTAGACCGGGATTACAAATCATTTATGTTTTGCAACTAAAAAAGTCGTATCTTACATCAGCTCCTACCCATACATACATACACGCATGTATCATTTGATCTAAAACACAACTTTGTCGGCTCTGTGGCCACAATGCAAATTTTAAAGATGACATTATGTTAACCCCTTGAGTACCGGAAGTTTTTTCACTTAGCGTTTTCATTTTTTAGTGGGAAGCGAGAAAAGAAATTCAAAATGGGGTGGAATTGGAAAAAAAAACTCATTTCCAACACAGCTTTACGGGTTTTGTCCCTACAGTGTTTCCTATGTGGCAAAACTGACCTGTGCCTTTCATTCTCAGGGTCAGTACAATTACAAAGATACCACATTTGTATTGGTATTCTTTTAACCTGTTACGGACACAGGGAGTACAGGTATGCCCTGATGTCCTGGTACTTGGTCATTGAGCAGGCACCTTGGGTCAATGCCCAGGGGGTTCCTGTGACCCCTCCCCGTGTCTTCGATCGCAGCAAACTGCAGGTCAATTCAGACCTGCAGTTTGCTGCGTTTCCAGGGTTATTCGGGTCTCTGGTGACCCGATAACCCGGAATAGGACGGTGATCGGTGGTGTTATAATACACCACCAATCACCGTCCTGTGATCCTGAGAGGTGGTGGTTACGCCACCTCTCAGGATCGCAGCTGATTGGTCGGCTGTGCACATGGGCAGGCGGAGCGGCAGTTTTGAATTGCCGGAGCTCCTCTTCCCGCTCATACCGGTCCATGGAACGGCAGAGATAGGAGCCCAGCTGTTGTGTGAGTTTTTTTTGTGCCATCAGGCACACATCGGTGATTTTTAGTGAGGTAGGGAGAGGTAGATTAGGCAGGGATAGTGAGGGAGAACCGGTGAACTTATCTGGTGTACCCCAGAGCATTTTGAGCCTGTGATTCCTGATTTTGTTGGCCAAGCAGGAATCCAGATTCCCACAGTGGGCTTCACTGAATATGACTATTTTAGTCTTTTTTTCAGTGACCACTTTGTGAACCTGATGGTGGAGCAAACGAACCTGTACGTCCAACAGTTCATTGCTCAACACCCGGGCTCCTTTTTGGCTAGGGCCGGTGGCTGGACTCTGGTCAGTGCAGCCGAGATGAGGACATATTGGGGCCTTGTGCTGCACATGGGCCTAGTCAAGAAACCTAGTTACAGGCATTACTGGAGTGGGGACGTCCTCTACCAGACCCCACTTTACAGTACGGCCATGACACGTACCCGGTTTGAGGCCATCCGCAAAATGCCTGCACTATGCAGATAATGCAGCATGTCCCCCCCCAAGGTGATCCTGCCTATGACCGCCTGTACAAAATCAGGCCGGTCATCGATCACTTTGGGGCTAAATTTTTGGAAGCCTATGTACTTGGAAGGGAGGTCGCAGTTGATGAGTCTCTCATTGCTTTCAAGGGGAGACTCCTTTTCCGCCAGTATGTTCCCTCTAAGCGGGCAAGGTATGGCGTGAAGCTGTACAAACTTTGTGAGAGTAACTCAGGGTACACTTACAAGTTTCGTGTGTACGAGGGGCGAGATTCCCGTATTCAACCCCCAGAATGTCACCCCACTCTGGGTGTTAGTGGGAAACTTGTGTGGGACCATATACACCCACTGCTAGATAAAGGTTACCACCTGTACATGGATAACTTTTATACTAGTATCCCCTTGTTCCAGTCCCTAGCCGCCAGATCCACGTCCGCTTGTGGTACCATGCGGAAAAATCAATGCGGCCTTCCTACCCACCCCCTCCAGGTACCTATCCTCAGGGGTGAGACCCGTGCCCTTACCACTGGAAACCTGTTGCTGGTCAGATATAAGGACAAGAGGGATGTCCTTGTACTGTCAACAATTCACAGAAACTGCATCATCCCTGTCCATGTGCGAGGTACCGTGGCAACGGTCCTCAAGCCCGATTGTATCGTCGACTACAATCGGTACATGGGAGGAGTTGATCTCTCTGATCAAGTCCTCAAGCCATATAATGCCATGTGCAAAACCTGGGCATGGTACAAAAAAGTTGCGGTCTACTTGGTGCAGGTTACCTTGTACAACTCTTTTGTGCTGTCCCGGAGCGCTGGCAACACAGGGAAATTCCTCCAGTTCTATGAGGCAGTCCTAAAGGCCCTAATCTTTTCTGACCGGGAAAGAGCAGGCCGGAGTACCTCGGGAACTGGAGGCACTTTCCAGGTGTGGTCCCCCATACTGGAAAGAAGGGACGGTCCCAAAAAAGTGCAGAGTGTGTCACAGAAGGGGGATACGGAAGGACACCACCACTCAGTGTGACACGTGCCCCGATCATCCGGGCCTCTGCATTATTGGTTGCTTTAGGGAGTACCACACTTCCATGGAGTACTAAATTTATATTCCCCTTCCCTAATTTAGCCACTGACAATCGGGAAAAAAACTATGGTTCTCAGACTTGAGACACTAAAACAAAAAAATTATTTTTCAAAAATATTATAAAAGACATTTTAGGTATCGCCGCATCCGTAAGAATCTGCTCTAAAAAAATACCCCATGGCCTAACCCCTCAGATGAACACGGTCAAAAGAATAAAATAAAAACGCTGCCAAAATAGCTATTTTTTGCCAAATTTTCCATTGTAATCCGTTTTTTCCAGTAACAAAGCAAGGGTTAACAGCCAAACAAAACTTAATATTTATTACCCTGATTCTGCAGTTTACAGAAACACTCTATATGTGGTCGTAAACTGCTGTATGACCAAACGGCAGGGCGCAGAAGGAAAGGAACGCTGTATTGTTTTTTTTTTGGCACCATGTCTCATTTGAAGAACCTCTGATGCACCATAAGAGTAGAAACTCCTTAAAGTGACCCCATCAAAGAAACTACACCCCTCAAGGTATTCAAAACTGGTTTTAGAAACTTTATTAACCCTTTAGGTGTTCCTCAACAGTTTATGGCAAATGGAGATGAGATTTCAGAATTTCTATTTTTAGTAACCTTGCCTCACAAAAATGTAATATAGAGCAACCAAAAATCATATGTACCCTAAAAATAGTCCCAAGAACACTGCCAGCTTAACCCCCAGTTTCCAAAATGGGGTCCATTTTATGGAGTTTCTACTCTAGGGGTGCATCAGGGGGGCTTCAAATGGGACATGGTGTAAATAAACCAGTCCAGCAAAATCTGCCTTCCAAAAACCACACAGCGCACCTTTCCCTCTATCCCCTACGGTGTGCCCGTACAGTAGTTTACGGCCACATATGGAGTGTTTTTGCAAACTAAAGAATCAGGGCAATAAATATTGAGTTTTGTTTGGCTGGTAACCCTTTCTTTGTTACTGTAAAAAATTGATTAAAATGGAAAATTTGCCAAAAAGTTGAAATTCTGAAATGTTATCTCCATTTGCCAATAACTCTTGTGGAATACCTAAAGGGTTAACAAAGTTTGTAAAACCAGTTTTTAATATCATGAGGGGTGCAGTTTCTTAGATGGGGTCACTTTTGTGGAGTTTCTACTCTAGGGGTGCATCAGGGGTTCTTCAAATGGGACATGGTTTAAATAAACCAGTCCAGCAAAATCTGCCTTCCAAAAACCACATGGCGCACCTTTCCCTCTACGCCCTACCGTGTGCCCGTACAGTAGTTTACGGCCACATATGGGATGTTTTGGAAACTACAGAATCAGGGCAATAAATATTGAGTTTTGTTTGGCTGTTAACCCTTGCTTTGTTACTGGAAAAAATTAATTAAAATGGAAAATTTGCCAGAAAATTGAAATTCTGAAATTTTATCTCCATTTGCTAATAACTCTTGTGGAATACCTAAAGGGTTAACACAGTTTGTAAAACCAGTTTTGAATACCTTGAGGGGTGTAGTTTCTTAGATAGGGTCACTTTTATGGAGTTTCTACTCTAGGCGTGCATCAGGGGGGCTTCAATTGGAACATGGTGTAAATAAACCAGTCCAGCAAAATCTGCCTTCCAAAAACCATACGGCACACCTTTCCCTCTACGCTCTACCGTGTGCCTGTACAGTAGTTTACGGCCACATATGGGGTGTTTCTGCAACCTACAGAATCAGGGCAATAAATATTGAGTTTTGTTTGGCTTTTAACCCTTGCTTTGTTACTGGAAAAAATGGATTAAAATGGAAAAGTTGCCAAAAAATTGAAATTCTGAAATTTCATCTCCATTTGCCAATAACTCTTGTGGAACACCTAAAGGGTTAACAAAGTTTGTAAAACCAGTTTTGAATACCTTGAGGGGTGTAGTTTCTTAGATGGGGTCACTTTTATGGAGTTTCTACTCTAGGGTGCATCAGGGGGGCTTCAAATGGGACATGGTGCCCAAAAAATAGGCTTAAGGGGTGTAGTTTCTAGAATTGGGTCATTTTTGGGTGGTTTCTATTATGTAAGCCTCATGAAGTGACTTCAGACCTGAACTGGTCATTAACCCCTTAAGGACGCAGGGCGTATCGGTACGCCCTATTTCCCGAGTCCTTAAGGACTCAGGGCGTACCAGTACATCCTAACTTTAAATCCTTATTCCGGCGCCGCGGAGGTTAATCGGAACGGGATGCCGGCTGAAATCATTCAGCCGACATCCTGTCACAACGCCAGGGGGGGTCATGTGACCCCCCGTATCGGCGATCGCCGCATACCGCAGGTCAATTCAGACCTGCGGTTTGCTGCGCTTTCTGCAGTTTCTGATCCCAGAAACTTTAGTGTCCCTAAAATAAAGATTTTGCACCCCTCCCCTGCACTTCTGCATGATTTTTTGCCGGCGGGTGGTGCAGGGGGGGGGAGTTGTGGGTGGTGGGGGCGGTGCGGGAGGCGGGCGGTGCGGCAGGCGGGATCGCGATCCCCCGCCCGCCTCCTCTTGAAAATTCGTTGGCGTCTAGTGGGTATACCAGGGTGTCAGCACATTGCTGTGCAGATGTCAGCCATTTAACCCTTTCCATACCGCGGTCCGTACGGACCACTGTATGGAAAAAGTTAACAGTATGAGGGAGCTCCCTCCCTCTCCCATCGGGGGGCTGCTGTGCCTTTGCAGCCCCAGATAGAGAGGGAGAGAGCCCCCAGACAGCCCCCAGACAGCCCCCAGAGAGCCCCGTCCTTACCCTTCCCCGTCTGTGAAGTTCTGACCAGTACTGAGCAGACGGGGAAGGTTCCCATGGCAACAGGACGCCATCTCAGGCATCCTGCTGTCCATGGTGCTGAACAGATCTGTGCTAAAGGCAGAGGTCTGTTCAGACAAAGTGTAAGTAAAATACAGTACAGTACACTATATATTGTACTGTACTGTATTATACAGACATCAGACCCATTGGATCTTCAAGAACCAAGTGGGTCTGGGTCAAAAAAAGTGAAAAAAGTGAAAAAATGTAAAAATCAAAAAACACATTTATCACTAATTAAAAATGAAAAAAATAAAATTCCCTACACATGTTTGGTATCGCCGCGTCCGTAACGACCTGATCTATAAAACGGTCATGTTACTTTCCCCGCACGGTGAACGCCATAAAAATAAAAAATAAAAACTATTAGGAAATTGAAATTTTGCCCACCTTACTTCCCAAAAATGGTAATAAAAGTGATCAAAAAAGTCGCATGTATGCCAAAATAGTACCAATTAAACTGTCATCTCATCCCGCAAAAATCATACCCTACCCAAGATATTCGCCCAAAAACTGAAAAAACTATGGCTCTTAGACTATGGAAACACTAAAACATGTTTTTTTTTGTATCAAAAATGAAATCATTGTGTAAAACTTAAATAAATAAAAAAAAGTATACATATTAGGTATTGCCGCGTCCGTATCGACTGGCTCTATAAAAATATCACATAACCTAACCCCTCAGGTGACCACCGTAAAAAAATTAAAATAAAAACGGTGTAAAAAAAGCAATTTTTTGTCATCTTACGTCACAAAAAGTGTAATAGCAAGCGATCAAAAAGTCCTATGCACCCCAAAATAGTGCCAATCAAACCGTCATCTCATCCCGCAAAAAATGAGACCCTACTTAAGATAATCGCCCAAAAACTGAAAAAACTATTGCTCTTAGACTATGGAGACACTAAAACATTTTTTTTGTTTTAAAAATGAAATCATTGTGTAAAACTTACATAAATAAAAAAAATTGGATACATATTAGGTATCGCCGTGTCCGTGACAATCTTCTCTAAAAAATTACCACATGATCTAACCTGTCAGATGAATGTTGTAAATAACAAAAAAAAGTGCCAAAAAATCTATTTCTTGTTACCTTGCCGCACAAAAAAGTGTAATATAGAGCAACCAAAAATCATATGTACCCTAAACTAGTACCAACAAAACTGCCACCCTATCCCATAGTTTCTAAAATGGGGTCACTTTTTTGGAGTTTCTACTCTAGGGGTGCATCAGGGGGGCTTCAAATGGGACATGGTGTAAGAAAAAACAGTCCAGCAAAATCTGACTTCCAAAAACCGTATGGCATTCCTTTCCTTCTGCGCCCTGCCGTGTGCCTGTACAGCAGTTTACGACCACATATGGGGTGTTTCTGTAAACTACAGAATCAGGGCCATAAATAATTAGTTTTGTTTGGCTGTTAACCCTTGCTTTGTAACTGGAAAAAAAATATTAAAATGGAAAATCTGCCAAAAAAGTGAAATTTTGAAATTGTATCTCTATTTTCCATGAAATCTTGTGCAACACCTAAAGGGTTAACAAAGTTTGTAAAATCAGTTTTGAATACCTTGAGGTGTGTAGTTTCTTAGATGGGGTCACTTTTATGGAGTTTCTACTCTAGGGGTGCATCAGGGGGGCTTCAAATGGGACATGGTGTCAAAAAACCAGTCCAACAAAATCTGGCTTCCAAAAACCATACGGCGCACTTTTCCCTCTACGCCCTACTGTGTGCCCGTACAGTAGTTTACGGCCACATATGGGGTGTTTCTGTAAACTACAGAATCAGGGCCATAAATATTGAGTTTTGTTTGGCTGTTAACCCTTGCTTTGTAACTGGAAAAAAAAATATTAAAATGGAAAATCTGCCAGAAAAGTGAAATTTTGAAATTGTATCTCTATTTTCCATGAAATCTTGTGCAACACCTAAAGGATTAACAAAGTTTGTAAAATCTGTTTTGAATACCTTAAGGGGTGTAGTTTCTTAGATAGGGTCACTTTTATGGAGTTTCTACTCTAGGGGTGCATCAGGGGGGCTTCAAATGGGACATGGTGTCAAAAAACCAGTCCAGCAAAATCTGGCTTCCAAAAACCATACGGCACACCTTTCCCTCTACGCCCTACTGTGTGCCCGTACAGTAGTTTACGGCCCCATATGGGGTGTTTCTGTAAACGGCAGAGTCAGGGCAATAAAGATACAGTCTTGTTTGGCTGTTAACCCTTGCTTTGTTAGTGGAAAAAATGGGTTAAAATGGAAAATTAGGCAAAAAAATGAAATTCTCAAATTTCATCCCCATTTGCCAATAACTCTTGTGCAACACCTAAAGGGTTAACGAAGTTTGTAAAATTTTGAATACCTTGAGGGGTGTAGTTTATAGAATGGGGTCATTTTTGGGCGGTTTCTATTATGTAAGCCTCGCAAAGTGACTTCAGACCTGTAGTGGTCCCTAAAAATTGGGTTTTTGTAAATTTCAGAAAAATTTCAAGATTTGCTTCTAAATTTCTAAGCCTTGTAACATCCACAAAAAATAAAATATCATTCACAAAATACTACAAACATGAAGTAGACATATGGGGAATGTAAAGTCATCACAATTTTTGGGGATATTACTATGTATTACAGAAGTAGAGAAACTGAAACTTTGAAATTTGCTAATTTTTCAAAAATTTTGGTAAATATGATATTTTTTTATGCAAAAAATTTACTTTTTTGACCCAATTTTAGCAGTGTCATGAAGTACAATATGTGACGAAAAAACAGTCTCAGAATGGCCTGGATAAGTCAAAGCGTTTTAAAGTTATCAGCACTTAAAGTGACACTGGTCAGATTTGCAAAAAATGGCCAAGTCCTTAAGGTGAAATAGGGCTGAGTCCTTAAGGGGTTAAAAAGTGGGATTTTGAAAATTTCTGAAGCATTTCACGATTTGCTTCTAATGTTCTAAGCCTTGTAAGGGCCCCAAAAAAAAAAATGTAATTCCCAAAATGATCCAAACATGAAGTAGACATATGGGGAATGTAAAGTAATAACTTTTTTTGTTGTTATTACTATGTATTATAGAAGTAGAGAAATTGAAACTTGGAAATGTTCAAATTTTAGCAAATTTTTGGTAAATTTGGTATTTTTTTATAAATAAAAAAAAAAAATTGTTCATGAAGTACAATATGTGACGAAAAAACTATTTTAGAATGGCCTGGATAAGTCAAAGCGTTTTAAAGTTATCACCACATAAAGTGACACTGGTCAGAGTTGCAAAAAATGGCCTGGTCCTTATAGTGAAAATGAGCCCGGTCCTTGAAGAGTTAATACTTTAAAAAATAAAAACTTTAAAAAAATATATATTTTTTACATCACCATATTCTGACCCCATAACTTTTTAATATTTATGTCTACCTAGCTGTGTGGGGGCTCATTTTTTTGTGGGATGATTTGTAATTATAATTATGAATGTGTTCAAATTTAATGCTGTGTCACAGTTTTCTTGGCTTCCCATTTTTGCAGAAAGAAGCTCAGCTAAGGCAAAACACGGATCCGCAAAAAATACAGATGATGTCCGTATTTTGCATTCCGTATTTTGCAGGATGGAATAGCAGGTCCCTAATAGAACAGTCTTATCCTTGTCCGATACTGCGGATAGTAATAGGACATGTTCTATTTTTTTTTGCTGACCGGACATACGGAAACAGAATGCACACGGAGTAACTTTCGTTTTTCTGCGGACCCATTGAAATCAATGGTTCCGCATACGGCCTGCAAAGAGAACTGGAACAGACACGGAAAGAAAATATGTTTGTGTGCATGAGCACTAAGAGGTTGGCCATGTGCCGTGAATCAGCTCCATAATGCGCCGTGTCTGTGTAGAAGCGATGTGGTCTAATTTGGACTCTTTTTATAAGTGCAGAGTGGAAAAGTCTCACGTCTATATTTGCAATAAATTTATCAATAAGGTACTAAATCTCTCTCACAATAGACCACCTGTTTCAAATTAATCCTGTCTTTACATGATAAATGTGCCCCAATGTCTTTATTGGCTTTATATGGTTACCATTTTATGCATTTTCGGAGACTACGGATGACTTCTATATAGAAATCAGTGCTTCCCCTAAGTTTTCTGCATGTCTAGTTTTATCACACTAACACATTATCATGCGGACCTAAAGCTAAATGATTCTGCAATCTTGTCAGCACTGAACAAACCATTCCAATGTAATTCTTCTAGTCAGTCACTTTACTCTGCTTACAGCGTACGAGACAAGCTTTTTCAAGGTTATATGATATTGCTTCCAGCAATAGTTAGCACAGAATAATAACAGAAACCCCCGCTCATACTGTGGAAGATAATTGGTCATTCATAAAATGCTATCAAATTTAGAGGGACAAGTTCACCAAATATTTTGGTCTGTTTGGTGACACGAATGAAATGGAACATTAATAAAAAGATTATTTTATACAATATGTATGTACGTGATAATACTGATTGTTTTAGGCTGGAAGAAGTGCTATGCCTGTAAACGTGGAACTGAATTTTAAGTGGATCTCAATGAGGGAATTATGGTCGACTAGAACTAAATTTGTCAATGGACATGGATGCTTTGCACTACATTTATTGTTTTGACTGCTGTGTTACGTCAGTCTTCCTAGGGCCTGTGCTGTCGGAGAAAGTCTTTAATTTAAAATGAGGCGCAGGCTTTATCATAAATTAAATGCCTCCTCCGGCAGTTTGTACACCAAACAGAAGTCTTCTCCAGCTCAGAGCTAGCGTAGATTTCAGTCATCATTTCCGGCAGTTTCTGGTGTAAATTGTGAGAAATGTACCAGGGCCAATGGCTTTTCTCCACGCCCCACCCTCACAACGCTCCCTTTTCAGAAACTGGCAAGGGTGGAGTGACGGTTCAGTCCTGGGGCTGCTCGAGAGGCCTGAGGGCTAGCCACCTTCCTATGGACTATGGACCCAGAACTATGGAGACCCCTTTTCCCCCGCCACCTCATTATTCTACAAAGGGAAAAATGGGTAGTTTCTGCCTGTAAGGTGATTACATTATCCCATTGTGTTGGTTAATTGTATCATAGGTGGATGTTGTCTGCCTGTGAGTTCATACGTTATCCCATTGTGTTGATTAATTGTATCATAGGTGGGTGTTTTCTGCCTGTGAGCGATTACGTTATCCCATTGTGTTGATTAATTGTATCACATGTGTGTGTTTTCTGCCTGTAACTGCATGTCATTGGTTTATGAAAGAAACTGTCTCAGTCTTCCACAAGGTCCCTCATGGGAGTGTCCCTTGATGGAAGACTTACATTAAAGGCTGACATGTTGCCCCAATAAATTGTCCTGTTCTACCCTTCATGAAGTCTGAGCTCATGTTTGGGAGATTGACGAACTACACTCTGGGGATTGCTATAATCATCATACTCTCCAGAGTAAAATCCCTAGCTCTCGTAAGAGCTTGTTCCTGCATCGCTCTCTGAAGAAAGAGAGGGTTACCCACTGGATCTTGGAAACCTTGTCGTAGGTCGTGGGTGGGTAGAAGACAGCGAGATCCCAACCAAGCTGCGGCAGTTTGTGGGGTCGGCAGTGCTTATGGTGTCAAGTGGAGTGCTTGGAGTCCTCGGGAAGCACTAGGAGCATCCATCAACGGAGGTACCCAGTCGGGGTGCCAGGAGATCTGTTACAGTGGTGGCAGCAGTAGGATGAGGTCCTAGTGTGAGGAGAAGCAGCTCGGAGACACAGTTTGTGGATTTATAATTAGGGCAATGCTAGTACTCGTACAGCGCCCCTGGCAACAGCAGCATGGAATTAGCTAGTTCTTGGACAGCGTTCCATGAGGAAGAGGAGGATCACCCGGATTACAGGGATGCAGTCCGGAAAGGCATATGGCACGAGGTCCTGGAGGACGTGAAGGTTGGCGGGGCGAGAGTCTCCCCAGTGAGGAGCAGAGGTTGCGGATGCGATGGGAGTTGCAAATGCCTCTACTGTAGAGCAGCCCCTGAAAGGGTGGGTGTCGGAGAGTGAGACCCTGGTATGGCAGGAGACCTGGCTGGATGATGCATACCAGGCACTATGGGAGAACCCACAGTTGGCAGGTGGAGATGGGACTGAGGTCTCTCTACCGGCCATGCAGGCAGCTGGCCCAGATCCCTGGCGGCAGTGTATTATAAAGGGAGAAGAGACAACCGGTCTCTCTCCCCAGTGGCAGCCCATGTCATAGAGAGAGGAGACTGTCGGTCCCTCATCTCAGCAGCAAGCATCACTGGGAGTGGAGATGGTCGCTACCCCTACCCAGCACCCAGCAGCGTTCCAGAGAGAGGAGACAATCGGTCAATCTCCCCAGCGGCAGCGGGCATTCCAGGGAGAAGAGGTAGCCGACCTCTCTCCCTAGTGGCAGTGTGGTTACCCAGGCGATGATATGGGTGGCATCACTCTCCTGCAGCAGAGTCAAGCGGACCAGTTGGAAGAGGTTCTGGATTCATCTTGTCCGACTAACACAGGTTCAGACCAGTTGGGAGTATAGTACCTGGTTAGTCTACTGTTGGGAGGGGAGAAATGTGATAGACTGAATCATCACTTGGGCTACTGGAGAGGCCTGAGGGCTAGCCTCCTTCCTATGGACTATGGACCCAGAACTATGGAGACCCCTTCCCCCCTCCCGGCTCATTATTCTACAAAGGGAAAAATGGGTAGTTTCTGCCTGTGAGTGATTACGTTATCCCATTGTGTTGGTTAATTGTATCACAGGTGGGTGTTGTCTGCCTGTGAGTAATTACGTTATCCCATTGTGTTAATTAATTGTATCACATGTGTGTGTTTTCTGGCTGTAACTGCATGTCATTGGTTTATGTAAGAAACTGTCTCAGTCTACTACAAGCTCCCCTATGGTATTGTCCCTTGCTGGAAGACCTGCATAAAAGGCTGACATGTTGCCCCATTAAAGTGTCCTGTTCTACCCTTTATGAAGTCTAGGCTCATGTTTGGGGGATTAGAGAACTACAGTCGTGGCCAAAAGTTTTGAGAATGACACAAATATTAGTTTTCGCAAATTTTGCTGCTAAACTGCTTTTAGATATTTGTTTCAGTTGTTTCTGTGATGTAGGGAAATATAATTACACGTACTTCATACGTTTCAAAGGCTTTTATCGACAATTACATGACATTTATGCAAAGAGTCAGTATTTGCAGTGTTGGCCCTTCTTTTTCAGGACCTCTGCAATTCGACTGGGCATGCTCTCAATAAACTTCTGGGCCAATTCCTGCCTGATAGCAACCCATTCTTTCATAATCACTTCTTGGAGTTTGTCAGAATTAGTGGGTATTTGGTTTGTCCACCCGCCTCTTGAGGATTGACCACAAGTTCTCAATGGGATTACGATCTGGGGAGTTTCCAGGCCATGGACCCAAAATATCAACATTTTGGTCCCCGAGCCACTTAGTTATCACTTTTGCCTTATGGCATGGTGCTCCATCGTGCTGGAAAATGCATTGTTCTTCACCAAACTGTTGTTGGATTGTTGGAAGAAGTTGCTGTTGGAGGGTGTTTTGGTACCATTCTTTATTCATGGCTGTGTTTTTGGGAAAAATTGTGAGTGAGCCCACTCCCTTGGATGAGAAGCAACCCCACACATGAATGGTCTCAGGATGCTTTACTGTTGGCATGACACAGGACTGATGGTAGCGCTCACCTTTTCTTCTCCGGACAAGCCTTTTTCCAGATGCCCCAAACAATCGGAAAGAGGCTTCATCGGAGAATATGACTTTGCCCCAGTCCTCAGCAGTCCATTCACCATACTTTCTGCAGAAGATCAATCTGTCCCTGGTGTTTTTTTTGGAGAGAAGTGGCTTCTTTGCTGCCCTTCTTGACACCAGGCCATCTTCCAAAAGTCTTCGCCTCACTGTGCATGCAGATGCGTTCACACCTGCCTGCTGCCATTCCTGAGCAAGCTCTGCACTGGTGGCACTCAGATCCCGCAGCTGAATCCTCTTTAGGAGACGATCCTGGCGCTTGCTGGACTTGCTTGTACGCCTTGAAGCCTTCTTAACAAGAATTGAACCTCTTTCCTTGAAGTTCTTGATGATCCTATAAATTGTTGATTGAGGTGCAATCTTAGTAGCCACAATATCCTTGCCTGTGAAGCCATTTTTATGCAACGCAATGATGGCTGCACGCGTTTCTTTGCAGGTCACCATGGTTAACAATGGAAGAACAATGATTTCAAGCATCACCCTCCTTTAAACATGTCAAGTCTTCCATTTTAACCCAATCAGCCTGACATAATGATCTCCAGCCTTGTGCTCGTCAACATTCTCACCTGAGTTAACAAGACGATTACTGAAATGATCTCAGCAGGTCCTTTAATGACAGCAATGAAATGCAGTGGAAAGTTTTTTGGGATTAAGTTAATTTTCATGGCAAAGAAGGACTATGCAATTCATCTGATCACTCTTCATAACTCTCTGTAGTATATGCAAATTGCTATTATAAAAACTTAAGCAGCAACTTTTCCAATTTCCAATATTTATGTAATTCTCAAAACTTTTGGCCACGAATGTACACTCTTAGGCTTGCTATAATCATTATACTCTCCAGAGTATAATCCCTAGCTCTTGTAAGAGCTTATTCCTGCATCACTCTCTGAAGGAAGAGAGGGTCACCCACTGTAACCTGGAAACCTTGTCATAGGTCCAGGGTGGGTAGAAGATGGGGAGATCCCAACCAAGCTGCGGCGGTTCATGGTGTCGGCAGTGCTTACGGTGTCAACTAGAGTGCTTGGAGTCCTCGGGAAGCACTAGGAGCAACTATCAATTGAGGGACCTAGTCGGGGGTGCCAGAAGACCTGGTACAGGCAGCATGAAAAGGCCAGTGATGACAAATCTAATCACTAAGGCACTTAAAAAACAGGTTTTTCAACTTTTTAATGTCCAAAATCCATGGCGTAGGGGGATCATAAATCTCCCCCAATGTGTGCCAAAAGTTTGGTGCAAAATGTTGGCAGGAAATAAGTCAACTAATAAGTGGAATGTATCAATGATTTGTGCCATTTTCTAACATAGAAAAGCCATAAAGTCCCATTTTGCGGCAAAGTCTTTTTGCCATTTTATGCACCTTTTGAAAAGTCTCAAAAGGTAACAACAAATTCACTCCAGTAGGAAGCCGGTGCAAAAAAAACAACACAAAAAAAACTGGAGTAGCATTTGTAGACAAAACAGGTTTAAAAGATGCAACTAATTTAACAATGTGTCACAAAGTACCCCAATGCAGACTGAACTAAAAACTGACTTCTAAACATTTTTAGCCTCTAGATATGCAAAGCTGGTAGAGACATACCCCAAAAGACTTGAAGCTCTCATTGCAGCAAAAGGTGGTCCTACATAGTATTGACTCAGGGGAGCTGAATACAAATGCACGTCACACTTTCTAGATTTTTATTAGAACTTTTGAAAACCATGTATGATTTTTTTGTATCACTTTACACATACTTGCTACTTTATGTTGGGCTATCACATAAAATCCTTATAAAATACATTTAAGTTTGTGGGTGTAACGTTCAAGGGGTATCAACACTTTTTCAAGGCACTGTATATCAGCTTCTCCTGCTCTATAACATGCTGCCTGCAGATTACTTTGCATTTCCATGGTGACAGGTCCCCTTTAAGTTGTGATATAACTGTGCCCACATGCTTTTATTTCTGGTTTTCTGCTTCCAAGATAGATAATAATATTGGTGACTGAATGATTTTTCTCTAAGACCAACAGGTTATGGATGAAATTCAGAAAGAATTATCCTTCCTGTAATATTTTAACTAAAGAGGATTGTTTATCATGCGTAAGAAGCCACAATTATTAGAAGACAGGCAGCTCATATCTTAGCCATGCTTTCCCAAGTAAAGCATCTATGTAGAGACCAGAAGCATGTACTGGCCAGAGACACAGAAATTAAGTTAAGGGAACTTTCTGGTAATAAAACCTTATTCCCTATCCGTTGCACAGGGGGTGACAGTTAGATTTGTCTCCCACCAACATAGGGATCTGATTTGAAGGCAGCAGTAGATGAACACATAGTGGTGTTTGAAAGTGTGTGAACCCTTGCGAATTTTCTGTACTTCTTCATAAATGTGGCAAAAACATAAGAGTTTCACAATTCCTAAAGGTAGAAAAAGATAACCAAATCAAACAAAAAAATCATGTAAAAAATATTAGTCATTTATTTATTGAGGACAATTATCCAATATTACATGTCTGTGAGTGACAAAAGCATATTAACCTTTAGGATTAACAGATAATTTGAAGGTGAAGAATTATAGTCAGCGGGCAAACTGTTTTATTTAAAGAACAGAGATATATTAAATTCTGATCTTCACAACATGTTTGTGAAAGTGTATCGTGGCAAGAACAAAGAAGATTTTTGAGGACCTCAGAACAAGAGTTGCTGATACTCATCAGACTGGAAAAGGTTACAAAACCATCTTTAAAGGATTTGGACACCACAAATCCACAGTCAGACAGACTGTGTACAAATGGAGGAAATTCAAGACCCTTTCCAGGAGTGGTCGACCAACATAGGTCAAACCAAGGCCAAGGTGAGTGTCTTTGAGTTTGCAAAGCAATCCAAAGCAACTTCTAAGCTACTAAAGGCCTTTCTCACATTGGCTAATGTAAATGTTCATGAGTCCACCTTCAGGAGGACACTGAACAATAATGGTGTGCATGACACAACTGTAAGGATAAAGTCACTGGACTCCAAAAAGAACACTGCTGCCATCTGCAATTTGCTAAAAATCACCTAGACAAACCAGAAGGCTATTGGAATAATGCTTTGTGGACAGATGAGATGAAAATAGAACTTTCTTGTTTAAATGAGAAGTGTTATGTTTGGAGAAAGAAAAACTGCATTCCAGTATAAAAACTTTATCCAATCTGTGAAGTATTGTGGTAGTAATATCATTGTTGGGCCAAGATGGCTTGTAGTCATTGATGGAACAATGAATTCAGAAGTATACCAGCAAATTCTAAAGGAAAATATCAAGACATCTGTCCGTGAGCTGAATCTCAAGAGAACATCATGTAGCAAGACAACAACCATAAGCACACAAGTTGTCCTACCAAAGAATGATTAAAGAAGATTCAAGTTTATATTCTGGAATGGCCAAGTCAAAGCGCTGAACTTAATCCAATAAAAATGTGTTACCTATCTTTAGGGCTTGTGTGAAAATTTGATGTACCGTATTTTTCACCCTATAAGACACACTTTCTCCCCCCCCCCCCAAAATCGGTGGAAAAAGGTAGTACGTAGTGATGATCGAGCACCAAAGTGCTCGTGTTCTCTGGCCGAACACATCGGTATGATCGTGTGCTCTACCGAGCACCCGAGCACAATGGAAGTCAATGGGAGAACCCCAGGCACCCCCTGCTCAGAAGAGAAGAGGGTGTCTGGTTCACAATTTTTGTTTTAGAAATTGATGGAAACCCCATCAAAATGGTTTGGAAACAGCATTAAGAGGATGGCTGGATGCGTCTTGGACTTCTATTATCTATGACATACAATATACAACCACCCAAAGGCTATATGCCAAAAGCCAGGTAAGTGGAAGCCAACAATCTATCCATGAAACAGATAACAATCAGCATACCTTACAATGGCAGCCTTGTGCACTATGAGACATTCCAAACCAGCTCTCATCTGACTGAGAGCCAGTAAGCCTCAAAGTTGCTTCATATCTGTTGGATGGCTTGGGTGGACTTGCGCACCTAGAACAATATCATTAGGGTGACAAAACGTTTTCTAATTGTCCTAACATAATATTCAATAACCTTTCTATACAGTTTTTTCATGTAAAAACTAATTTGCATAAACATGGGCATATGGGAAAGACATGCAAGTGAGCAGAATCTGCCTTGTTTTTCAGCTGAAAAGACATTTGCATGGAAAATTAGCGATCTACACTACTCATGAACAGCGCCATCTATTGGATTTATAGTCTTGTCGTAAGACTATGAAACCAATAGATGACGCTGTTCATGAGTCATGAACAGCGCCATCTATTGGTTTTAAAGCATTAAGATAAGACTATTAGTCTTGTCATAAGACTATGAAACCAATAGATGGCGCTGTTCATCTTGTTGGGGCGCTAGTAAGTGAAACACCCTGCTCAACAGAGACCAGACACCGTGTAGCACTCAGCCTATAATAGCCTGTGCTAACACTGAGGTGTATATTGGATTGCTGCTATCCTTCACACATTTTCTAGCACTTTATCTGTGGTAATATAAGCTTGCTAGGGTGTATCTGAGGACTATTGACCTGCTTGTAATGACTCATGAACAGCGCCATCTATCGGTTTCATAGTCTTATGACAAGACTATGAATCCAATAGATGGCGCTGTTCATGATTAGTGTAGATCGCAAATATTCTAATCGCAAATGTTCCATGCAAAAGGCTGAGTGATACACGGTATGTGGACTCTGTTGAGCAGGGTGCCCCACTTACTAGCGCCCAACAAGATGAACAGCGCCATCTATTGGTTTCATAATCTTATGACAAGACTAATAGTCTTGTCATAAGACTATGAAACAAATAGATGGCGTTGTTCATGACTCATGAACAGCGACATCTATTGGTTTCATAGTCTTATGACAAGACTATGAATCCAATAGATGGCACTGTTCATGAGTAGTGTAGATCGCAAATTTTCCATGCAAATGGTTTTTCAGCTGAAAAACAAGGCAGATTCTGCTCATTTGCATGTCTTTTCCATATGCCCATATTTATGCAAATTCATTTTTACATGACAAAACTGTATAGAAAGGTTATTGAATATTATGTTAGAACAATCTGAAAACTTTTTGTCACCCTAATGATATTCATCTAGGTGCGCAGGTCCACCCAAGCCATCCAACAGATGTGAAGCAACTTTGATGCTTACTGACTCTCAGTCAGATGAGAGCTGGTTTGGAATGTCTCATAGTGCATAAGGCTGCTATTGTAGGGTATGTGGACTGTTATCTGTTTCATGGATAGATTGTTGGCTTTCACTTACCTGGCTTTTGGCATATAGCCTTTGTTTGGTTGTCTATTGTATGTCATAGATAATAGGACTCCAAGACGCATCCAGCCATCCTCTTAATGCTGTTTCCAAACCATTTTGATGGGGTTTCCATCAATTTCTAACCTTTTTTTGAGAACCAGACACCCTCTCTTCTTCAGAGCAGGGGATGCCTGGTTTGATGATTGGGTCTCCCATTGACTTTCATTGTATTAAATTATACTCGAGCACCCGCAGTATTTGGCCGAGCACTGCAATGTGCCGAGGATAGCGATGCTTGAGCCGAACAGCAGTTCGGCCGAGCATGCTCGCTCAACACTAGTAGTACGTATTATGGGGTGAACATAGGGGTGACTATAGGGAAAAAAACATGTCCGGCGCTTGTGGCCTCTGAAGTTACTTGTTACCTGCCACGCTGCTGTGCTGCTGGTGCTTGGCGGAAAGAGCCGGACGCGGTGCGGGTGTTCGGAGGCAGGGACCGGGCACTGCTGCAGATGGTGATGCAGGGGGATGTCTGTGGTAGGGACCGGCCGGCCTCACAAAGTGCTGGATGGTAGGGACCGGCCAGCCCGAAGCACTGTTATGGAGGAGGGAGGAGGAGGAAAGTGTATAGGACCGCAGGAGCAGGCAGACGAAGGGCAGAGTAGACTTCCCTGTCACACATGCCTGCTCCACCTCTCATTTGTCACACTACCTGCTCCTGACTACATGCAGAGCTGTGCCTTAAGAGCTGTGCACAGCCAGAAAGACATCCCTAAAGTACCCCTAATGACCCACACCCCTAAAGTGACCCCCCAAATAAAGTAACCCCCCTAATAAAGTAACCCACCTAATAAAGTCACCCCACTACTAATAAAATGACCCCCCCAATAAAGTGACCCCCAATAAAGTCACCCCACTCCTAATAAAGTGACCTCACTCCTAATAACACATCTTTTGTTCAAAATATTTTTTCCCTATTTTCACCCTCTAAAACCTAGCTGCGACTTATGGGCAGGTGCGTCTTATAGGGCGAAAAATACAGTAGTTTTAAGCCTCTTTCACACGGGCGTCATGTTTTTGGCCCGGATAAGATGCGGGTGCGTCGCAGG
The DNA here is from genome assembly GCF_905171765.1 of Bufo bufo. NCBI lineage: Eukaryota > Metazoa > Chordata > Amphibia > Anura > Bufonidae > Bufo > Bufo bufo. Next base: position 95,155,518 of record NC_053390.1, read on the forward strand.
AAAATACGTGATTTTTCCGCACGAGTGCAAAACATTCTAATGCTTTTGCACGCGCGTGAGAAAAATCGGCATGTTTGGTATCCAGACCCGAACCCGAACTTCTTCACAGAAGTTCGGGTTTAGGTTAGGTGTTGTTCTTATTACAGAATGCATAGTACAACCTTAATCCACTTGCTCGCGCAGCCCGGCTTCTCTTCTGTCTTCTTCTTTGAGGAATAGGACCTTTGATGACGTCACTGCGCTCATCACATGGTCCATCACATGATTTATCACCATGGTGATGGATCATGTGACGGACCATGTGATGACCGCAGTGACTTAACCACAGGTCCTTTTCCTGTGCACTGCAAAGATGAAGACAGAAGAGAAGCCGGGCTGCACGAGCAAGTGGATTGAGGTAAGTTAAATTATTATTATTTTTTTACTATGCATTCTGTATTAAGAATGCTATTATTTTCCCTTATAACCATGTTATAAGGGAAAATAATAATGATTGGGTCCCCATCCCGATCGTCTCCTAGCAACCGTGCGTGAAAATCGCACTGCATCCGAACTTGCTTGCGGATGCTTGTGATTTTCACGCAGCCCCATTCACTTCTATGGGGCCTGCGTTGCGTGGAAAATGCACAAAGAGGAGCATGCTGAGATTTTCAAGCAACGCACAAGTGATGCGTGAAAATCACCGCTCATGTGCACAGCCCTATAGAAATGAATGGGTCCGGATTCAGTGCGGGTGCAATGCTTTCACCTCACGCATTGCACCCGCGTGGAAATCTCACCCGTGTGAAAGGGGCATTAGAGTTTTGGGTCAAATTTATGCAGAAATATAGAAAATTCTGAAGGATTTACAAACTTTCAAGCTCCACTGTACACACTACTGCTCCACTGAGCACTGTACTATCTTCGGCAGTGTCATAAACTGTGGTGGTGGGGTGGTGCATATACTTGATCATCGCTCCATTCAAATAGGGAACATGGAAACTGTTTTCTTGAGATCAATGGGTCCCAGCGATAAGGTTCCACTCCCCAAAATTATGGAAAGGTGATAACTTATTGTTACCGGACTGCCCCTTCAAATAACCTCAAAGAAAAGCTCAAATCTCTCAGCCTATTTTGAGCTCAGATTTCCCTTGCTCAGTTGCATACACAATGGGGCTCCTATGACCGCAATTCATTAAGACGTGTCACTCTTCCATAGATGTAAATGGAGAGCTCAGCTGTTTCCCTTACATGTCGTTAAAGAGCATGTCGCCTGAATTGGCAGATTGGGGTTCCAGGAACCCCATTCTCTTACTAAGTAAAGGTGAGAGTTGCACCTCTACAGCATTTATTTATATAGTATCCTTCAGAAATTTTAGGGACTACGTTTTGTGGCAACAAAGTTGTATCCAGTTCCAGGAAACACATGAAAGTCAACTATGGAAGCTTTTTATGACTTCCTTTTGTGTATACTTTCATTAGCGCAAATAAATATTGAAGCATGTGGGGGGAGCCTAGGTGGATTCTTTGTGTATACACCTCTTTAGCATATGATAATAAATATGAATTCTATCTCTCAATCCCTTGTCACAGACCCACTTGAACCACAATGAGAACAAACCACCATACAGTATATTAAACATGTCTGAACAGTATACTGTCTAAGCAATTTTTGGCAGATGCCAATACATATAAAGCTTCCTTTCAGGGGTTTTCAGTCTCCTGCTCATTCATATGTAAATGCTAATATTATTTGTGTATTTACATGCTTCATACATCCATATTTTAACCTTTCCACATGAAAGGAAGGTATAACACAGAACCTCATGTGCAGTTTATGCTCCATTAGAATCATGCTGCAGGGCGCTTTTTAATTTAATGTAGCTTGCTGTTAAACACACCTGATATAAATGTAATTTATTTCACCAAATCAGTGAATATAAAAAAAAATTGTTAGGTGTGTTGATAAAAATGACATAGAAGATAAATATAAGAAAGATAGATAGATAGATAGATAGATAGATAGATAGATAGATAGATAGATAGATAGTAGAGATAAGCAAATCATTTCTAAAGAAATCAAATTCACTATGAATTTCCACAAAACTCCCAGACAAATCACTCAAAATGGCATCCTCCATTTTACATATCAGAATACAAAAGATAAGGAGGATCACATGACGTAATCTCAACAGCCTTGCCCATGATGCTTTGCCTGTATAATATGAAGCACTTCAGTCACCTGTAGCAATTACAAATCCACATCGGGAGCTCTGCTTAACCCAGCACTAACAGTCTATCAAACTTGCAGACTTGTGTGTTCTATTTACCTCATTGTGCCAATATTGTATGTGAGTGAGCAATAGAAGTCATACTCGCAAGTCGCCTTTTGTTTCTTTGATTTCTTTACTTCATTTCAATATAAAATGGTACATCATGAGGGACACTGAGACAGACATCGTTCACACCTCCTTTTCCCCACGCTTGCCAATAAGTCCAGAATATTCATGAGCTCCTGGCTTTCTCCATCCCCTTCTGTTAATTTCGTTGGAAAAATAAAAGTCAATCAGAGGCAGGGGGTGGAGAAAGACAGCAGCTTATGAATATCGGGACTCATTGCCATGTGCTGTAGCTGTTAGAACTTAGCAGCATAAAACTGGTGACCGATTCCCTTTAAAGGGATGCACTATATCTAATTTATGGCCAACAAAATATTTCACTTTAACAACTGTAAAGGGGGAATATTAATTACCAATATTTATGTACATATCAATAATTAATATTCATAAATAGGCGTAAACCGTCAATCGATGACTCCGCCTATTTATACCTTTATAATAATAACACACTATTCCTTTGCTTCACACTACCCGCTAAACTAGCTGCAAGCGCCTAACTGAGCTAACTACCGCCAATAACCACACGTTATACAGTAGGTATAATACAAATAATACAAGATATTTATTATCACCTACAGTACACAATACACACAATACAGCACTAAAATTACAGCACTAAATACACTGTTCAATCCCAAGTTCCACCCACAAACTAACTAATACACACACACACACACACACACACACAATAGCAGCCCACCCCACCTGGCTCTAAAACTATCCCTAAGGGAATAACGAAGGGTAAACGGTGGCACTGCAGGGGTGAATGCAGGCCACAGACACAGGGTTATAGGGGTTAATGCATCCAGGGGTATAGCAGGGGTTAGAGCAGGGATGAATTGGTGGTTCAGGGGTTAATAGAGGTAGGTAGGGGCTGGATCGTTGGTGGGATAGGTAAATAGGGGCAGGAATCGTTGGTAGTATAGGGTTAATGACTCAGCCCTCCAGGGGTTAAATATGGGCAGGTGGGTTGATGGGATAGGGAATATGGGAGTAGGGGGTAAATATTGTTGGTGGGATAGGGAATATGGGCAAGTAGGGGATCGTTGGTGGGATAGGGATCGTTGATGGGATAGGGAATATGGGCAAGTAGGGGTTAATATATATCGTTGGTGGGATAGGGGGTAATACTCAGCCCTCCAGGGATTGCTTGTTGTCCAGGGGGGATCCTCTTGAGCGGGCGGCTCGGCTCTTCTGCCCTAGTGCAGGGCCTGCAGAGACACGTGGGCCGGAGCAGTAAGATGATGTCATTGCGCCAGCCTGCGCGTCCCCACATGAGCGCATCGGGGCCGCGCGACTTGCTGACAGGCAGGAGAAGCCTTTGACCTCCCGCCTGTAGCACTTTGCATTCCGGGCAGCGCGATGGTAATCGCGCTGCCGGAATGCGCATAATAGAAGGAGGGGAGGTTTCTCCCTTCCTTCTATCATGCATAATTATCTCCAACAGCGCTGGAGATAATTACTACAAAGGACTCTGATTCTTTTGAATCTGAGTTCTTTGAAGCATGCAGGATGACCGGACTCTTGTCTGATACTGATGCAATTAACTAGATGGCATCAGTGTGAATGCTTGGGGCACATTAACACTGATACCTCTGGTTTCAGGTGAATCAGGGGACATCAATGGGGCCTATGGATATGGGGGGGGTATATGAATTATAACGGGATACTCACTATAAGGGGACACATATATGGGGGCACATGTATAAGGGGGCATGTATTCCCCACAGGGGCCACAATGAGCCCCTGTGGAATATTAAGGACAGATGTGCGCAGATGTTGGGCACATCTGCGCACATCATCCCACAATGTGCCTATCTATGCATGTATATATACAGTATATATATATCATACATGCACGCACGTGTTCGCATGCACATATACATATATATACATACATATAGGTAAAAAGTTCTGTGGGCTGCGCTCACCGGATCAATCTTGAGATGGAAGCACGGACTGTGCTTGGAAAAGGCACCAGTTAGGACTATATAGAAATAAAACGGGATGTCCAGCTTCCAAAAAAGACATAGTTCTTTATTCCAATGTCACACAGAATAAAAAGATCCAACACAGCAAGCAAGTCTACATGTTTCGGATGCTCTAATACTGATCCTTATTCATGAATAAGGATCAGTATTAGAGCATCCGAAACATGTAGACTTGCTTGCTGTGTTGGACCTTTTTATTCTGTGTGACATTGGAATAAAGAACTACATCTTTTTTGGAAGCTGGACATCCCGTTTTATTTCTATATACATACATACATATACATGCATATATTTCAACCCTTCCTCAACAACAACACCCTTTGTACTTTACTATTAATGACTGAGGCTTCACACTTGCATTCTAATCTCTGTACGTAATGGAAGCCACAGCTCTCTGCGGGTTTTATCATACTATGCAATGGGTTCTGACTACATTGGCTTAACATGAATAGTGCTGCATGTAGTGATATTCTTCACATCTAATTTCAGGGAATTTGTGATTGTTATTTCTGAACCTAGGGTAGGTTTGAAATGAATGATCGGTGTTGGTTCCAGGCCTGGGGTCCAAACCGATCAGGAGAGTGTGAAGTACTGGTACTGCAGCACTTTAATTTGAAGATATAAAACAATGATTACCGATGTGACATATAGTGTATGTAAAAATCATATCAGTGGTCTCTTCATTTATGCAGACACAAAAATCTCTATAAACAGTAGATCTGATACTGCAACTAGGCCTAGTCTAGTGGAATTGTGCTAAGCTATAGTACCAGTAGCTCATCTTCATTCTGCATATTGGTCAGGATGCTGGGTTTCAGATTTTTAACCATTATACACTGATGACCTTAAAAAAAAGTTTAGAAAAGACTTAAAACATAAACTGAGTTTTCAAAAAAGTTTGCATAATGACAGTGCTTAATTTTACAATCAAAATCATGAAGGAACAATATTGTTTGAGCTTCCCTAATGTTTTTTTTTTTTCAGGCCTATTATTCCTTGTTTCAGTTGCGCAGCTAAATGCATTTTATTCAGAAGCAGTGAGCTTCTCACTTCTATGGAAGTCATGTTGTGATGTCCTTTCTCTTACTTCCCACTATGTTTGTTTACAGCTCCAGAGCTAACAGAACAGATAAGAAGTGACAGATCACACTTACAGACACACAGGAGACAGTTCTTTTATCAGGCTCAGAATCTCAGCTAACAGGCCACTCCTCCATTTCCTCTCAACTGTGTCTCTGTTACAAGGGATGGATCTGGCTACAAATTGGGTGGAAGTGAGACCCCTAATGGACATGACTTTATAGCATTTTTTCAGGTTGGATGCAGGCCTATTTTTTAAATGAAATTTTTTAGAAATGTACTATTTACACCATTTTCTATTAAATTAAATTAAATTAAATTAAATTGTGCCAAAGTACAGTGACTGTAATGGGGTTTTACAGTTTCAGGAGGAAACTGGACAACTCTCGGGAACCATCAAGTCTGTTAGGTAAGTACTTACAAGTTCTTCATTTCAGGTAGATCCCAAAAGTTGCCAGTTTACTCCTGAAACCAGACTTCTTTAAAGTGGTTTCCTGGAAGTAATTATATTTTATCTAATGTCCACATCCTGCCTCCTGAAACAGAAAATCCATACTTACTTGCTCCTCACCCCTTTGGGCCTCTTTGATGTCTCCGCTATGTCCACGTTCCATTCCCTGGAGTGTTTACATCTGGGGCTGCATGGGTATGGTCAAATGCTCTGTGGCAGCCAATGAGTGGCTTCAGTGGTGACAAAACTACAAGCACCACATCCCCACTGAAGACATGGACATAGTGGAGGCAGAATGGAGGACCAAAGTGGCGGGGGGGCAGGTAATTATGGATTTTTTGTACCAGGAGGCACAACTCCTTTAAGTTGCCCATTACAGAAGATAGCTGTTAGGTGATCTCTCAGTGTTACCATGCACTGAAAAGTAAACAAAGCTGAAGGTATAAATACTCTTTGTAGTGAATGTGTCTTTAATTCTTTCAGTATGTGTTTAGGTTAGGTTAGGATTTTCTACAGATTTTGCATCCTATTGCTTTTCATATCACACAGTAATCTTATTTGACGCCACTGTTTCCTGTTTCCATGGTCTTGGCTTTAGAATTGACTTCTCTGTTTGTTTCAGAAAGTAAATATTTCAAAAATGATCTGTGTTTGTAAGAGATTGCGTTTATCATAGAAACAGATCTTATACCTAGGAAATTATTTCTTCTATGGACTTCATTATATGGTCATATAAGTTTTATCATAAACTTGTTGGCACTCTAGATATGTTTTCCTATTTAAGATTAAGATTTAAAATGATGGAATTTGTATACCATAGCTTAATATTGTAATGCTTATTTTAAGCACTTTTTCTGCTTTGGAGGAAGTACTCAGGAAATCGTTATTATCCAAATCGAGTTTTCTAATTGAACAGGGATTGTGATCAATCACAACGAGTTATGCAATCTATAGTCTCCATGGTGATATCTATTAATCTTCCATGCTTTGCCTTGTTATGTGCTTTGCCTATCCAGAAAATATTATTTATTTTTCTTATTTTATTTTGCATTTCAAACTGTTTTCTTTTTCCATTTTTCAACATGGTTTAATTGATTTGTTTTTAATATGATCTTATCTTACTCTGTGAAAGTAACGGTTGTGAATAAAACCTCTATAATCAGTATAAAAGAAGTAAAAGAAAAATAAACTTCTTCAATATTAATATAAAGCGCTCACAAAGAGGGGAATAGTAAATATCACCAAATCTGTATTTACTGGAGAATACATTGTTGCCAAAATGTTTCAAGTAATAAAGGCTAAACATAAAGACTGCAGTTCCTCTGCTTTTTTTAAATAAACTTTATGTTCTGCAAGTAATAGCTGAGGACTGGAGGGGAGAGCAGAACCATAGATACACCTGGAGCTACACCTCAACTTTTTGCTGCACTTTTAATTTGACTTTAACTATCAAGTGACACCTGCAGGCACAAGACTGCATGCAAATCAATTCACTGCTTTGGATTATAGCTGTAGCTCAATAGATACAATCAATTAAAAGTGCTGCAAATAGTCTAGATATAACTCCAGACTTAGGCTACTTTCACACTAGCGTTGTTTGAATCCGGCGTTCAATTCCGAAACCGGAACTGCCCGCCGGATCCGGAAAAACGTGTGAAAACGGATTACATTTGAATCCTGATCAGGATTTTGATCACAATGAAAAAGTGCATTGGAAAAGACGGATCCGCCATTTATGGACTTTAACTTTTTTTTCATATTTTTCGGGTTTAACATGCAAAAGCCGGATCCGGTTTGACTGAACACACAGCGCCAGATCCGGCGTTAATGCAAGTCAATGGGAAAAAGGCCGGATCCGTCGTTCAGTCAAAGTGTTCAGGATTTTTGGCCGGAGTTAAAAATACAACATGCTACGTTTTTCTGAAAAGCCTGATCAGTCAAAAAGACTGAACTGAAGACATCCTGATGCATCCTGAACGGATTGCTCTCTATTCAGAATGCATTACGATAAAACTGATCAGTTCTTATCCGGATTTGAGCCCCTAGGACGGAACTCAGCGCCGGAAAAGAAAAACGCTAGTGTGAAAGTACCCTTAAGCTTCCATCACCAAGAAAGAGTGGCTTGTTAGTATATCTCAATATCTCACTACCAGATCCTACTCCTAGAGACTGAGCAAGGTTGCCATAACACATAAATTCACAAGCAGTCTGGAAATACAAATACGTTTCAATAATAATAAAAAAATATACACTGCTCAAAAAAATAAAGGGAACACTTAAACAACACAATGTAACTCCAAGTCAATCACACTTCTGTGAAATTAAACTGTCCACTTAGGAAGCAACACTGATTGACAATCAATTTCACATGCTGTTGCGCAAATGGGATAGACAACAGGTGGAAATTATAGGCAATTAGCAAGACACCCCCAATAAAGGAGTGGTTCTGCAGGTGGTGACACAAGACCAGTTCTCAGTTCCTATGCTTCCTGGCTGATGTTTTGGTCACTTTTTGAATGCTGCCGGTGCTTTCACTCTAGTGGTAGCATGAGACGGAGTCTACAACCCACACAAGTGGCTCAGGTAGTGCAGCTTATCCAGGATGGCACATCAATGCGAGCTGTGGCAAGAAGGTTTGCTGTGTCTGTCAGCGTAGTGTCCAGAGCATGGAGGCGCTACCAGGAGACAGGCCACTACATCAGGAGACGTGAAGGAGGCCGTAGGAGGGCAACAACCCAGCAGCAGGACCGCTACCTCCGCCTTTGTGCAAGGAGGAACAGGAGGAGCACTGCCAGAGCCCTGCAAAATGACCTCCAGCAGGCCACAAATGTTCATGTGTCTGCTCAAACGGTTAGAAACAGACTCCATGAGGGTGATATGAGGGCCCGACGTCCACAGGTGGGGGTTGTGCTTACAGCCCAACACCGTGCAGGACGTTTGGCCTTTGCCAGAGAACACCAAGATTGGCAAATTCGCCACTGGCGCCCTGTGCTCTTCACAGATGAAAGCAGGTTCACACTGAGCACATGTGACAGAGTCTGTAGACGCCGTGGAGAACGTTCTGCTGCCTGCAACATCCTCCAGCATGACCGGTTTGGCATTGGGTCAGTAATGGTGTGGGGTGGCATTTCTTTGGAGGGCCGCACAGCCCTCCATGTGCTCGCCAGAGGTAGCCTGACTGCCATTAGGTACCGAGATGAGATCCTCAGACACCTTGTGAGACCATATGTTGGTGCGGTTGGCCCTGGGTTCCTCCTAATGCAAGACAATGCTAGACCTCATGTGGCTGGAGTATGTCAGCAGTTCCTGCAAGACAAAGGCATTGATGCTATGGACTGGCCCGCCCGTTCCCCAGACCTGAATCCAATCGAGCACATCTGGGACATCATGTCTTGCTCTATCCACCAACGTCACGTTGCACCACAGACCACAGACTGTCCAGGAGTTGGCAGATGATTTAGTCCAGGTCTGTGAGGAGATCCCTCAGGAGACCATCCGCCACCTCATCAGGAGCATGCACAGGCGTTGTAGGGAGGTCATACAGGCACGTGGAGGCCACACACACTACTGAGCCTCATTTTGACTTGTTTTAAGGACATTACATCAAAGTTGGATCAGCCTGTAGTGTGTTTTTCCACTTTAATTTTGAGTGTGACTCCAAATCCAGACCTCCATGGGTTGAAAAATTTGATTTCCATTTTTTAATTTTTGGGTGATTTTGTTGTCAGCACTAGAGTTGAGCGAAAACCTGGATGTTCGGGTTCGAGAAGTTCGGCCGAAATTCCCAGAAATGTTCGGGTTCGGGATCCGAACTCGACCCGAACTTTGCCCCAAACCTGAACCCCATTGAAGTCAATGAGCACCCAAACTTTTCGGCACTAAAAAGGCTGTAACACAGCCTAGGAAAGGGCTAGAGGGCTGCAAAAGGCAACAAAATGTAGGTGAATCCCCTGCAAACAAATGTGGATAGGGAAATGAATAAAAATAAAAATAAAATAAATAAAAATTAACCAATATCAATTGTAGAGAGGTCCCATAGCAGAGATTCAGGCTTCATGTCATAACAGAGAATCAGGCTTCACGTCACCCAACACTGGAACAGGCCACTGTCAGATATGTTTAGGCCCCGGCAACCAGACAGAGGAGAGAGGTCCCATAGCAGAGAATCATGCTTCATGTCATCCAACACTGGAACAGGCTACTGTCAGATATGTTTAGGCCCCGGCACCCAGACAGAGGAGAGAGGTCCCAGAGCAGAGAATCAGACTTCATGTCATAGCAGACAATCATGCTTCATGTCACCCAACACTGGAACAGACCACTGTCAGATATTTTTAGGCCCCGGCACCCAGACAGAGGAGAGAGGTCCCATAGCAGAGAATCAGGCTTCATGTCATAGCAGAGAATCATGCTTCATGTCACCCAACACTGGAACAGGCCACTGTCAGATATGTTTAGGCCCCGCACCCAGACAGAGGAAAGAGGTCCCATAGCAGAGAATCAGGCTTCATGTCATAGCAGATAATCATGCTTCATGTCTCCCAACACTGGAACAGGCCATTGTCAGATATTTTTAGGCCCCGGCACCCAGACAGAGGAGAGAGGTCCCATAGCAGAGATTCAGGCTTCATGTCATAGCAGAGAATCATGCTTCATGTCACCCAACACTGGAACAGGCCACTGTCAGATATTTTTAGGCCCCGACACCCAGACAGAGGAGAGAGGTCCCATAGCAGAGATTCAGGCTTCATGTCATAACAGAGAATCAGGCTTCACGTCACCCAACACTGGAACAGGCCACTGTCAGATATGTTTAGGCCCCGACACCCAGACAGAGGAGAGAGGTCCCATAGCAGAGAATCAGGCTTCATGTCATAGCAGAGAATCAGGCTTCATGAGCAAAACCAGACAAAGAAATACCATACAATGGCCGCACCTCAAAAAAGTATATAATTTATTAGGAATATAAAGGTTTAAAAACAACATTCACATGGAGCAAACCCCAAGGATGGTTGCAATAGAGATACAACAATATATTTGTATGCATGTGGTAATGTCCCACAGAGAGAGCAATACATGAGCGGAAACACAATAGGATCCCCGAAAAATAACCTCCCTCAATCATATGGTGGAAACACAAACATAATGGTAACACACAAAGCATACAAAACCCATCCAAGAGGAATGCACTAAAGCCTGACGCGTATCGCTAGTGCCTGGACTAGCTTCCTCAGAGGTCCATGTATGATCTAGTCCTAGGAACTCGTCCTATATAGTCAGTTAATTAAAACATCTAATTTGATAAATGTACAAAAGCTGTAGTCATACCTGTTAAACTCATTAGGTAAGGGGGTCAGAGGGAAACCGCCGATGGAGGTCACTTAGGTGTGTCCCGGTGCATGGTCCACGCGCACCCGTGAACGCCAGTCATGCCGGCGTGTTGACAACACAGGTGCGCGTGCGCAAAATGGCTCCCGGAAAAGACACCAGCGCCCAATGCGTTCCAAACAGCGGAAGCGCAGTGAGGCGTCAGACGTCACATCCGGGAGCCGCATCACAACTTAACCCCAATGGAGCGCAAATCGCATACAGATACAAGCGCAGCATATTCGAACGGAGGGAACATATGGTCCAACATAATTGGTTACATGATTGTGACATATTGCAATAAGATACACACATATATATGCACATAATAATAGTACAATCACAGTACAATGTGATAGCGGACGCCATGTGGCCCCTTAAGAAATATAATTCATATGACCCCTTGAAGAATATAATTCATATTAGACAATATATTTCATAAGTCCCAAATATACGCTCTCTCATGCATAATCAATGGGAGATCACAATTCATTTGCATAATATTCATGGCATAAAGTGCTGAGTCAATGCTTTCACATAGAGAACCCTAAGTAATGTTATATAATGAAAAAATAATAATAAGGATAATAGAAGTAAAGTGTTAAAGACATAGTATATAAAAATTTTGTATACTATGAATAAATGTGAGAAATATACTAAAATATAATATACAAAGAAGGGGTGCTTAATCCATCCATAAAGGACATGAATAAAAGTGCAAATAAATATAAAGAATTTCGATCAATTATTGCACAATGTATCAAAAAACCTAAAATCCCACCAGTGATCACTTCGCATAATAAATATACAAAAATTATTATGAACATTATTAACAAAGATCATTTTATAAATAATCACATATGCAATATGCAATCCAAAAAGGGGTGTGAACCATGCACCGAGACAGGCGGCCAGGGAAACGCAGGCGCATATATAAGGAAGGGAGCAAGCAAAGACCCATAAAGACAAACAATAAATGCATTCTCAATTAAAAGTTGTTAGGTCCCATTGTTTGTCAATAAAGACTAAGCTCAGACAGAACATAAACTAGCAATGAATAAACCACCACATATATACAGGAATATAAAAAAATATATAAAAATATGTGGTTAAACAAGGGCAAGGTTAGCAACTCAAAAAGGGGCGTAAGGTAGGCCAAAAAGAGGAAAATTTATTAATGTGAAAATTCATGGCCCGGGGTCATTCGAGTCACACGACAGAAAATCGTGCCGAGTCAAATGACCCGAGGTCAATGAAAGTGCCAAAAGTGCCATTTTAGTAAACTATCACTATATTCATGATGGTGAAGGCAAATGGGTCCAGGAAGGGAAGATCCGTGATGCGGTAAGTCCTGTATCCCAGTGAGCACCTGTCTTGTGATCCTGCCATTATGGTAATCCAAAAAATGAGTTGCCACTGATGTGATAGGTTTATCACCCTTGCTTCTATCTCTTGCTGCAAGCCGGATGTTTGATGTATGCTGCTGGACTCTCTTCCTCAACTCCTGCATGGTCTGGCCCACATAGATCTTCTCACAAGGGCAGAGGAGGGCATATACTACGTTCCTTTATTTTGAGATCCAGAAAATCAACCTCACAATCTGAGATATTAGATGTCAAAGTTATATTGTATTGATTATTGTTAAGTTGATTAATGAAGTCTTCACATTCCTGTCTTGAACCCAGGAAAATGTGGTGGGCTGGATCACCTGCAGTAGAACTAGACAAGAAGAACTCGGCGGCAGTAATCCCATGATTATGGGCAATATTGGAGTATAGTGACTCGACATCACATGTGACCAATAAAATGTTAGGTGGTAAGGTAACATCCTTCAGTTGCTGGATAAGGTGCATGGAGTCACGTATATAGGATTTTAGGCCCAGAACGAACGGCTCCAAAAATTGGAGTTCCCGTTTCGTGATGATTTTCATGTCAAAGGCCCTTTTCAGAAGTTGGTCCAATTTTCTCTTGAAAGTGGTTGTAGGATCTGCTTTGTCGGCTTCCTTTATAACAAAGGAGCTGTTTTGTTGCAGTTGTTTGATGATAATGGATTCTGTTACGGCCATATTTCTTCCCCTAGTAGTATTTTTTTGGAGTTTCCGGACTTCCTGGAGCACAGCCAGGTCGCTCTCACTCTCCTTCAATAGGTCCATTAAGTCAAGAAAGACACCACGTTCATCCTCCATCAGTTGTGTCACAAGTGTAGGTTGAGCATAAAGTAATTTGAAACATAACTGTCTGTGAATGACTGGTTTCTACACCCGTTTCTTGTATGGCACTGATTGATTGTTGCCCCTGCGTAATTGAGGTCCCTTTCTTCTGGGATTTTCGTAGTCCCCTCCGAGTTCGCTGTCTACGCTGTTTTCGGATAAAAAATCTGCATCACTAGTCGTACCTGGGGTCGCCTGTTTTACAATTACATTATTTGTTTGATAACCCCTAGAGGGTGCCCGTGTGTTACCACTATGTTTCCACCTGAAGGCCTGTTTCCTTTCAAAATCACCTTTGTCACGTTGGAATTTCGTTTTTTTACCTATCATAATCTCTTTATCAAAACTTTCCAGTGTTTCTTTTAATCTCGCCTGAAATAATGCAACCTTATCCCTATCATGCTGATCCAATTTTGATTCTAATTCAATAAGCCTGAGTTTGGTCCGTTGTAACAATTCCTTATCATGTACGATCAAGATGTCCATCAATATTTTGGAGCATTGTAGGAGTCCCTGTTCCCAGGTCTCCTTAAATTCCACAGTAACTTCCCATGCGGGAAATTTTTGCACCCTCAAGCCTCTAGGGATGATGGAGCACTTGAGGTATTCCTCAAGGCTCTTGATGTTCCACCAAACCCGTGTATAGAGCTTATGGGTGTCAATAATTTCAGACGTTAATGTTCTGAAGTTACCCCCTGTGTCGGTGACCCCATCTTCATGGAACAACGCAGTTGCCTGCGATGTCCACGCTGCCTCCCTCGCCTCCAAATTAAATGCCATGGTATGACCACACTATAGGGTGCCACAACCCCAGAAAAGGCAGAAGGGAACTCGTCCCTGGCCGTGCAAACCAGACTGAAATACTAGAACACGGGGGGCACACCAAATATAGTGAAACAGAGTGCTGGCCTGGTATATATAAAGAACATGAGCAAAACCAGACAAAGAAATACCATACAATGGCCGCACCTCAAAAAAGTATATAATTTATTAGGAATATAAAGGTTTAAAAACAACATTCACATGGAGCAAACCCCAAGGATGGTTGCAATAGAGATATAACAATATATTTGTATGCCTGTGGTAATGTCCCACAGAGAGAGCAATACATGAGCGGAAACACAATAGGATCCCCGAAAAATAACCTCCCTCAATCACGATTTTCTGTCGTGTGACTCGAATGACCCCGGGCCATGAATTTTCACATTAATAAATTTTCCTCTTTTTGGCCTACCTTACGCCCCTTTTTGAGTTGCTAACCTTGCCCTTGTTTAACGACATATTTTTATATATTTTTTTATATTCCTGTATATATGTGGTGGTTTATTCATTGCTAGTTTATGTTCTGTCTGAGCTTAGTCTTTATTGACAAACAATGGGACCTAACAACTTTTAATTGAGAATGCATTTATTGTTTGTCTTTATGGGTCTTTGCTTGCTCCCTTCCTTATATATGCGCCTGCGTTTCCCTGGCCGCCTGTCTCGGTGCATGGTTCACACCCCTTTTTGGATTGCATATTGCATATGTGATTATTTATAAAATGATCTTTGTTAATAATGTTCATAATAATTTTTGTATATTTATTATGCGAAGTGATCACTGGTGGGATTTTAAGTTTTTTGATACATTGTGCAATAATTGATCGAAATTCTTTATATTTATTTGCACTTTTATTCATGTCCTTTATGGATGGATTAAGCACCCCTTCTTTGTATATTATATTTTAGTATATTTCTCACATTTATTCATAGTATACAAAATTTTTATATACTATGTCTTTAACACTTTACTTCTATTATCCTTATTATTATTTTTTCATTATATACATTACTTAGGGTTCTCTATGTGAAAGCATTGACTCAGCACTTTATGCCATGAATATTATGCAAATGAATTGTGATCTCCCATTGATTATGCATGAGAGAGCGTATATTTGGGACTTATGAAATATATTGTCTAATATGAATTATATTCTTCAAGGGGTCATATGAATTATATTTCTTAAGGGGCCACATGGCGTCCGCTATCACATTGTACTGTGATTGTACTATTATTATGTGCATATATATGTGTGTATCTTATTGCAATATGTCACAATCATGTAACCAATTATGTTGGACCATATGTTCCCTCCGTTCGAATATGCTGCGCTTGTATCTGTGTGCGGTTTGCGCTCCATTGGGGTTAAGTTGTGATGCGGCTCCCGGATGTGACGTCTGACGCCTCACTGCGCTTCCGCTGTTTGGAACGCATTGGGCGCTGGTGTCTTTTCCGGGAGCCATTTTGCGCACGCGCACCTGTGTTGTCAACACGCCGGCATGACTGGCGTTCACGGGTGCGCGTGGACCATGCACCGGGACACACCTAAGTGACCTCCATCGGCGGTTTCCCTCTGACCCCCTTACCTAATGAGTTTAACAGGTATGACTACAGCTTTTGTACATTTATCAAATTAGATGTTTTAATTAACTGACTATATAGGACGAGTTCCTAGGACTAGATCATACATGGACCTCTGAGGAAGCTAGTCCAGGCACTAGCGATACGCGTCAGGCTTTAGTGCATTCCTCTTGGATGGGTTTTGTATGCTTTGTGTGTTACCATTATGTTTGTGTTTCCACCATATGATTGAGGGAGGTTATTTTTCGGGGATCCTATTGTGTTTCCGCTCATGTATTGCTCTCTCTGTGGGACATTACCACATGCATACAAATATATTGTTATATCTCTATTGCAACCATCCTTGGGGTTTGCTCCATGTGAATGTTGTTTTTAAACCTTTATATTCCTAATAAATTATATACTTTTTTGAGGTGCGGCCATTGTATGGTATTTCTTTGTCTGGTTTTGCTCATGTTCTTTATATATACCAGGCCAGCACTCTGTTTCACTATATTTGGTGTGCCCCCCGTGTTCTAGTATTTCAGAGAATCATGCTTAATGTCACCCAACACTGGAACAGGCCACTGTCAGATATGTTTAGGCCCCGGCACCCAGACAGAGGAGAGAGGTCCCATAGCAGAGAATCAGGCTTCATGTCATAGTAGAGAATCATGCTTCATGTCACCCAACACTGGAACAGGCCATTGTCAGATATTTTTAGGCCCCGGCACCCAGACAGAGGAGAGAGGTCCCATAGCAGAGAATCAGGCTTCATGTCATAGCAGAGAATCATGCTTCATGTCACCCAACACTGGAACAGACCACTGTCAGATATGTTTAGGCCCCGGCACCCAGACAGAGGAGAGAGGTCCCATAGCAGAGAATCAGGCTTCATGTCATAGCAGAGAATCATGCTTCATGTCACCCACCACTGGAACAGGCCATTGTCAGATATTTTTAGGCCCCAGCACCCAGACAGAAGAGAGAGGTCCCATAGCAGAGATTCAGGCTTCATGTCATAGCAGAGAATCAGGCTTCATGTCACCCAACACTGGAACAGGCCACTGTCAGATATTTTTAGGCCCCGGCACCCAGACAGAGGAGAGAGGTCCCATAGCAGAGAATCAGGATTCATGTCATAGCAGAAAATCAGGCTTCATGTCACCCAACACTGGAACAGGCCACTGTCAGATTTGTTTAGGCCCCGGCACCCAGACAGAGGAGAGAGGTCCCATAGCAGAGAATCAGGCTTCATGTCACCCACCACTGTAACAGGCCACTGTCAGATATTTAGGCCCCGGCACCCAGACAGAGGAGAGAGGTCCCATAGCAGAGAATCAGGATTCATGTCATAGCAGAAAATCATGCTTCATGTCACCCATCACTGGAACAGGCCACTGTCAGATATTTTTAGGCCCCGGCACCCAGACAGAGGAGAGAGGTCCCATAGCAGAGAATCAGGCTTCATGTCACCCAACACTGGAACAGGCCACTGTCAGATTTGTTTAGGCCCCGGCACCCAGACAGAGGAGAGAGGTCCCATAGCAGAGAATCAGGCTTCATGTCACCCACCACTGTAACAGGCCACTGTCAGATATTTAGGCCCCGGCACCCAGACAGAGGAGAGAGGTCCCATTGCAGAGAATCAGGCTTCATGTCACCCACAACTGGAACAGGCCACTGTTAGATATTTAGGCCCCGGCACCCAGATGGAGGAGAGGTTCATTCAACTTTGGGTTGCCCCGCAATATAATGGTAAAATGAAAAAAAGAGGATTGAATGAAGTGCCCTGGAGTACAAGAATATATTGTTAAGGGGATGTAGTTATAAATGTCTAATCTGCACAAGGGATGGACAGGTCCTGTGGGATTCATGCCTGGTTCATTTTTATGAACGCCAGCTTGTCCACATTGGCTGTGGACAGGCGGCTGCGTTTGTCTGTAATGATGCCCCCTGCCGTGCTGAATACACGTTCAGACAAAACGCTGGCCGCCGGGCAGGCCAACACCTCCAAGGCATAAAAGGCTAGCTCTGGCCACGTGGACAATTTGGAGACCCAGAAGTTGAATGGGGCCAAACCATCAGTCAGTACGTGGAGGGGTGTGCACACGTACTGTTCCACCATGTTAGTGAAATGCTGCCTCCTGCTAACACGTTCCTTATCAGGTGGTGGTGCAGTTAGCTGTGGCGTGTTGACAAAACTTTTCCACATCTCTGCCATGCTAACCCTGCCCTCAGAGGAGCTGGCCGTGACCTCTTGCTTCTCCTCTGCCTTTGGCTTGGGCTTCCACTTGTTCCCCTGTGACATTTGGGAATGCTCTCAGTAGCGCGTCTACCAACGTGCGCTTGTACTCGCGCATCTTCCTATCACGCTCCAGTGCAGGAAGTAAGGTGGGCACATTGTCTTTGTACCGGGGATCCAGCAGGGTGGCAACCCAGTAGTCCGCACACGTTAAAATGTGGGCAACTCTGCTGTTGTTGCGCATGCACTGCAGCATGTAGTCGCTCATGTGTGCCAGGCTGCCCAGAGGTAAGGACAAGCTGTCCTCTGTGGGAGGCGTATCGTCATCGTCCTGCGTTTCCCCCCAGCCACGCACCAGTGATGGGCCCGAGCTGCGTTGGGTGCCACCCCGCTGTGAACATGCTTCATCCTCATCCTCCTCCACCTCCTCCTCATCCTCGTCCTCCAGTAGTGGGCCCTGTCTGGCCACATTTGTACCTGGCCTCTGCTGTTGCAAAAAAACTCCCTCTAAGTCACTTCTAAGAGACTGGCCTGAAAGTGCTAAAAATGACCCCTCTTCCTCCTCCTCCTCCTCCTGGGCCACCTCCTCTTCCATCATCGCCCTAAGTGTTTTCTCAAGGAGACATAGAAGTGGTATTGTAACGCTGATAACGGCGTCATCGCCACTGGCCATGTTGGTGGAGAACTCAAAACAGCGCAACAGGGCACATAGGTCTTGCATGGAGGCCCAGTCATTGGTGGTGAAGTGGTGCTGTTCCGCAGTACGACTGACCCGTGCGTGCTGCAGCTGAAACTCCACTATGGCCTGCTGCTGCTCGCACTGTCTGTCCAGCATGTGCAAGTTGGAGTTCCACCCGGTGGGCACGGCGCATATGAGGCAGTGAGCGGGAAGGCCGAAGTTATGCTGTAGCGCAGACAGGCGAGCAGCGGCAGGATGTGAACGCCGGAAGCGCGCACAGACGGACCGCACTTTATGCAGCAGCTCTGACATGTCGGGGTAGTTGTGAATGAACTTCTGCACCACCAAATTCAGCACATGCGCCAGGCAAGGGATGTGCGTCAAACCGGCTAGTCCCAGAGCTGCGACGAGATTTCGCCCATTATCGCACACCACCAGGCCGGGCTTGAGGCTCACCGGCAGCAACCACTCATCAGTCTGTTGTTCAATACCCCGCCACAACTCCTGCGCGGTGTGGGGCCTGTCCCCCAAACATATGAGTTTCAGAATGGCCTGCTGACGTTTACCCCGGGCTGTGCTGAAGTTGGTGGTGAAGGTGTGTGGCTGACTGGATGAGCAGGTGGAAGAAGAGGAGGAGGAAGCCAAGTAGGAGGAGAAGGCTACAGGAGGCAAAGAATGTTGCCCTGCGATCCTTAGCAGGGGAAGGACGTGCGCCAAACAGCTCTCCGCCTGGGGCCCAGCCGCCACTACATTTACTCAGTGTGCAGTTAGGGAGATATAGCGTCCCTGGCCGTGCTTACTGGTCCACGTATCTGTGGTTAGGTGGACTTTGCCACAGATGGCATTCCGCAGTGCACACTTGATTTTATCGGATACTTGGTTGTACAGGGAAGGCACGGCTCTCTTGGAGAAGTAGTGCCGGCTGGGAACAACATACTGTGGGACAGCAAGCGACATGAGCTGTTTGAAGCTGTCTGTGTCCACCAGCCTGAATGACAACATTTCATAGGCCAGTAGTTTAGAAATGATGGCATTCAGGGCCAGGGATCGAGGGTGGCTAGGTGGGAATTTACGCTTTCTCTCAAATGTTTGTGAGATGGAGAGCTGAACGCTGCCGTGTGACATGGTTGAGATGCTTGGTGACGGAGGTGGTGGTGTTGGTGGTACATCCTCTATTTGCTGGGCGGCAGGTGCCAACGTTCCACCAGAGGCGGAGGAAGAGGCCGAGGCAGCAGCAGAAGAGGTAGCAGGGGGAGCCTGAGTGAGTTCCTTGTTTTTAAGGTGTTTACTCCACTGCAGTTCATGCTTTGCATGCAGGTGCCTGGTCATGCAGGTTGTGCTAAGGTTCAGAACGTTAATGCCTCGCTTCAGGCTCTTATGGCACAGCGTGCAAACCACTCGGGTCTTGTCGTCAGCACATTGTTTGAAGAACTGCCACGCCAGGGAACTCCTTGAAGCTGCCTTTGGGGTGCTCGGTCCCAGATGGCAGTGGCCAGTAGCAGGCGGACTCTCTTGGCGGCGGGTGTTCTGATTTTGCTCACTGCTCCCTCTTTTGCTACGCTATTGGCTCGGTCTCACCACTGCCTCTTCCTCTGAACTCTGAAAGTCAGTGGCACGACCTTCATTCCATGTGGGGTCTAGGACCTCATCGTCCCCTGCATCGTCTTCCACCCAGTCTTCCTCCCTCACCTCCTGTTCAGTCTGCACACTGCAGAAAGACACAGCAGTTGGCACCTGTGTTTCATCATCAGAGACGTGCTGAGGTGGTATTCCCATGTCCTCTTCATCAGGAAAAATAAGTGGTTGTGCGTCAGTGCATTCTATGTCTTCCACCGCTGGGGAAAGGCTAGGTGGATGCCCTTGGGAAACCCTGCCAGCAGAGTCTTCAAACAGCATAAGAGACTGCTGCATAAGTTGAGGCTCGGACAGTTTCCCTGATATGCCAGGGGCTTGATGTGACAGACTGATGGACTTGGTTTTCAGGCGCCACCTGTGCGCTTTCTGCAGAAGACTGGGTGGGAGATAATGTGATCGTGCTGGATCCACTGTCAGCCACCCAATTGACTAATGCCTGTACCTGCTCATGCCTTACCATCCTTAGAACGGGATTGGGCCCCACCAAATATCGCTGTAAATTCTCGCGTCTACTGGGACCTGAGGTAGTTGGTACACTAGGACGTGTGGCTGTGGCAGAGCGGCCACGTCCTCTCCCAGCACCAGAGGGTCCACTAACACCACCACGACCTTGTCCGCGTCCGCGTCCCTTACTAGATGTTTTCCTCATTGTTACCGTTCACCACAATAAGAAAAAAATTATTTGGCCAAATGTATTGAATTCAAATTCAGGCCTTTTTTTACAGGCATCTAACACTATCTGGCTATCTACTTAGGTACCGTATTACACTAATACAGGCACAGCAGTAACCACAGATTTAGCTGAATATAAATTGTAGGTCTAGTATTTAGGCGGTGGATGACAGGTATGCGTTTACGGACAGAATTAGACTTGGAAATGCACGGTAGCGTTTGAAGTTATTGAGAATGACCCTATCCGCACCTTCAATCTAATATACCCTTTTATGGATAGATTTAAACTTGGCCTGATACAGCAGAAACCACTGATTTAGGGAATTGCTAAGTTGGGAATTGTATTTCAACCCAGAACAAAAACTGTGCTTTGGCGGATACTAAATAACTTTACTAGCCACAGCAGTAAACACAGATTTAGCTGAATATAAATTGTAGGCCTATTATTTAGGCGCTGGATGACAGGTATACGTTTACGGACAGAATTAGACTTGGAGATGCACGGTAGCGTTTTAAGTTATTGAGAATGACCCTATCCGCACCTTCAATCTAATATACCCTTTTATGGATAGATTTAAACTTGGCCTGATACTGCAGAAACCACAGATTTAGGGAATTGCTAAGTTGGGAATTGTATTTCAACCCAGAACAAAAACTGTGCTTTGACGGACACTAAATAACTTTACCAGCCACAGCAGTAACCACAGATTTAGCTGAATATAAATTGTAGGCCTATTATTTAGGCCGTGGATGACAGGTATACGTTTACGGACAGAATTAGACTTGGAGATGCACGGTAGCGTTTGAAGTTATTGAGAATGACCCTATCCACACCTTCAATCTAATATACCCTTTTATGGATAGATTTAAACTTGGCCTGATACAGCAGAAACCACTGATTTAGGGAATTGCTAAGTTGGGAATTGTATTTCAACCCAGAACAAAAACTGTGCTTTGGCGGACACTAAATAACTTTACCAGCCACAGCAGTAAACACAGATTTAGCTGAATATAAATTGTAGGCCTATTATTTAGGCGCTGGATGACAGGTATACGTTTACGGACAGAATTAGACTTGGAGATGCACGGTAGCGTTTGAAGTTATTGAGAATGACCCTATCACACCTTCAATGTAATATACCCTTTTATGGATAGATTTAAACTTGGCCTGCTACAGCAGAAACCACTGATTTAGGGAATTGCTAATTTGGCAATTTTATTTCAACCCAGAAAAAAATATATCCTTTGCCAGACAGCAGACAGTATTACAATTGGCTAGCCACAGCTGAAACACCAGATTTAGGGTACTGCTATTTTGGCAATTGTATTTCATCCCTCAATAAAATAGCAAGCACAACCAAGCCCCTGATGTAGGATATAGCAAAAAACAACAACACACTATTGAGGCATGGCTGTGATGGCTACAATAGTAGGCATGGCTGTGATGGCCTCTTGGGGCAAGTAGTATGACACTTGGTGATTGGCTGCTTTGCAGCCTTTCAAAAAGCGCCAAGAAAGCGCCGAACACCGAACCCGAACCCGGACTTTTACGAAAATGTTCGGGTCCGTGTCACGAACACCCCAAAATGTTCGGGTTCTCTCATCCCTATCATTCACCAACCACCAATAATGTAATCACAAGCAGTCTCACTTCCGTCATCATTACACAACATAATATTCCAAAGCAAATGTTCAGACATATAAGCATAGGTATCTATCACTATGCAGATAGTAAATATACATAACTGTGTATGTCTATACGCATTTGAGGTTGAACACCTGCCTTTTGTCATGAGTTATTGAAGTAACGAATGAAATAAGAGAGAGAAAGGGAGAGAGAAAGAATAGGAAGAAGGAGGCAGAGGAAGAAGAGGAAAGAGAGGGGAAAAAAAGGGGGGGGTTGTTAGGGTCCATCCGAAATGAACCATTGTTTAAGTTGCGAGTAGGGAGGGATTCCTGAAAATCAATCCATTTTGACCAAGTCCTGAGGTATTTGAAGGTCTCATCCGTGGACTCCGCAGAGATCTCCTCCATTCTAGCAATATACAGCATTTATTGACACCATTCCCTCATATTGGGTAAATGTGTCATGCGCCAGTGTCTAGGTATTACTGATCTGGCCGCAGAGATACAAAATCTCAGTAGGCTCTTTTACTGGGAAGTAATGGAGCCCGGCAGGATGGAGAGGAGCGCCACCTGGGGAGTGTTATCAATAGTTTTCTGTGTGATACTTCGATATACTTCGAATACCTTATACCAGAACGGTTTAATCAATACACATCGCCACCATATGTGAAGCATAGTACCTTTCTCCCTGTCACACCGCCAACATGATTCAGAAACTGCAGGAAAGATCCTGTGTAGTCTAACTGAGTATCTATACTATCGTAACATAATCTTATAATTTTTTTCCTGTGCAGAGCAGGCCATTGAGAGCTTATGAGTTCCCAATTCCTGCTCTCATCCCAAGATATAGCTTGGCGTGCCTTTATGGGAATCAGCAATTAAGTTCTGATAAAGCAAAGAGATTGAGTGTGTCGGAGGAGAGGACAGTAAGAACTATTTTTCGGTTTCAGATAAGGAGGTCCCAAAAGAGCACTGCTCCCCCCCGGAAGAGATTTAATACTTCAGCTACTCAAATTCCAACCAAGAGATTCGAGCATTAGGATATTTTGTGGTCAGTTCAGTTAAGGAAAGTAGAGGGGTCCCTGAAAGAAAATGGTGAAAGCGGGGGTCATCTGATGCCAGTATGCTGAGAAAAGAATCTCTGCCGATGCCAGCGGGGAAAGCCAGGTTATGGAAGATCGGAGTTGAGTGGGCTGAGTCTTCTAGCGCATATACCTTTCTGAGTAAAAAAGTCCCATATTTAAGGGTCTGTCGCATCAGTGTGTTCTGTTTATTTAAATGCGGACGAACTTCAGGGTCAATCCATGGGGCATGTTTAAGAGGGATAGAATAAAAAGACTGCTCCAACCGTACCCACTGTTTTGAGGCACCATGATATTGCCAATCTAAGAGCCTAAGGAGGGAAGTAGCCATGTGATATAACTTGAAGTCCAGTAAGCCCACCCCCCGGAAGA
Organism: Bufo bufo; assembly: GCF_905171765.1. Lineage (NCBI taxonomy): Eukaryota > Metazoa > Chordata > Amphibia > Anura > Bufonidae > Bufo > Bufo bufo. The sequence continues at coordinate 95,179,686 of NC_053390.1, forward strand.
TTTAGGTCTAATTAAGGTAGAGAGGCCTATCCGTGGATTCAGGAGACCCCATACAAACCTGACAATTGCAGTTTTTAAAGTTCGAAAAAAGGAGGAGGGTGGTGTCAAAGGGACAGCTTGAAAAATATATAAGAACTTTGGTAGGATGTCCATCTTTAGGACATTTATTCGGTCAAACCAAGATAAACCTTTTTTGTTAAAGGCAGCAAGGTCCTTCACTGTCCGTTCAAGTAAGGGGAGTTAGTTTAATGTAAACAAGTGATCCGGGTCCACTGGAATCTGCACCCCTAAGTATTTAATCAAAGAAGGTTGATGCCTAACCAGGAATGAGGTAAGAAGAGTGGCAAACTCCCCCCGGTGGATAGATATATTGAGAATTTCAGATTTTGTATAGTTGACCTTGAAGTTACTTAGATGGCCGAAACGTTCAAGTTCCTTCAAGATTGATGGAAGAGATATGCGAGGTTGGGGGACCTAAAGCAAAAGGTCGACTGCTTATAAAGCTGTTTTATACTGGGAGCCCCTGACCGTGATACCATGAACTGACGGGATCTTGCGAAGTGCGTTGCCCAGATGTTCCATCACTAAGACATAAAGTAAAGAGGACAACGGGCACCTCTGTCTAGTGCCGTTTTGGATCTAAAATGATGGAGATAAGAGACCGTTTACCCGCACTTTGGCCGTTGGATTAAAATATAGAGTGCATATTCTATTTAGGAACTTAGGCCCCAACCCAATTTGTCTCAAGGTTGAATGTAAAAAATTCCAGTGGACCCGATCAAATGCCTTTTCGGCATCTAGCGACAGCAAACACAAGGGAGAGGCACTGGATCACGCTGCGTTTGCAAGCAGCAGAGTTTTAATCATGTGTTCTCACGCCTCCCTCCCGCGTATAGAGCCTACTTGATCTGTGTGTATTACATCTGGTAGTAAGGGAGCCAACCTATCAGCAAGGATTTTAGAGTATAATTTAATATTAATATTAATCAGAGAGATAGGCCTGTAGTTTGAGGACAGGGAATGATCCTTGCTGGGTTTGTGTAAGACAGTAATGTGTGCCTCTAGGGATCGAGAAACAAATTGGGAATCTAAACCAATACTATTGAAGAATTTTGTCAAAAAGGGGGATATAATATCACCAAAGCGTTTATAGAAAGCTGGTGTAAAGCCATCAGGGCCCGGGCTTTTCACAGAGGGTGATTCCTTGATAGTGTTCTTTACTTCTATGTCAGAAAAGTCTGAGTCCAGTATCTCCCTATCCTGATCCGGTATTGTGGGTAGTGCTGTTTCTGAGATATATTCATCTATGCGAGCGTTGATGGAAGAAGGGGTCATATCAGAGAACTGACCCTTTATGTTATATAATTGGGAATAGTAAGAAAGGAACACCTTCAATATCTCTATAGGGTTATGGGTGGTGTTACCATTAGCTCTTCTAATATAGGAAATAAAGGTTTGAGTTGTCCTGGGGTGTAAATTTCGTGCCAATGGTCTACCGCATTTATTACAGTATTCATTAAAAAAAGCGCCTCCCTTGGTCTATGTATTTTTTATACATTTAGTCTATCAAAGCTTTAATGGAATCTCAGATTTTCAGTAATTCAACATGAATAGTGGGGGATAGTGTTTGTTTTTGTTGTATTTCCAGATTGTGGGCCTGGTTAAGGAGGGTGGATAATTTATGGGCCTTTTCTTTTTTTAGTCTGGTACCATGTTTGATGAAGGTTCCTCTAATAACACATTTTAACGCCTCCTAATTCGTTGGTAAGGGAGTATTATCAGAGGAATGTATCTGTAATAAATCCCCTATTGTTTTTCAGATGTCAGCCACACATACTCTGTCTTTAAGGAGGCTATCATTTAACCTCCAATTCCAAGGCCTATACACAGCAACAGGTAGCTCCATTGAAAGAAAGATTGGTGCATGATTGGAGAATAATATATCCCCAATGGAGACCTGGGTTTTCCATGCTAGGGTATGGTGACTGACAAGAAAAAGGTCTATACAGCTGTAAGACTTGTGGGAGGGGAAAAAATGTGTAGTCTTCACCTTGTGGGTGAAGAATCCGCCAGACGTCTACAAGCTGTAAGGAGTGGAGGTGAGAAAGTAAGGATCTCAATTGCCGGCGAGGAGCAGTGCCCTGACCTGTGGTGGAATCCATGATTGGATATAGTGTAAAATTAAAATCTCCGCCGACTATCACCTGTCCTTCCACAAAATCAGATAATTGATCCAAGAAAGATCTGCAAGTAGAAAGCTGTCTTTGATTAGGCAAATACCAGTTAACCACAGTAACTAAGGTTGAGTAAATCTGTAATTTGATAAATATATAGCACCCCTCTCTATCCATTTCAACATCCACCACATTCCCTTGTAAGGAATTATTTAAGGCCAAAGAGACTCTTCTAGACCTTGAGTCTGGGCTTGGGTTGTGGTACCATTGTGTAAAATACCTATATCGGACCGACGGCACATGTCCCTTTTTAAAATGTGTCTCTTGTAAAAGTAAAATTTGCACCTTCTGTTTATGCATATAGTAGAGAATTTGTGAATGCTTTTGGGGTGTACTAAATCCCCGGACATTGATTCTATTGTGGAGTGCAAGAAAAGCAAAAAAAAAAGGGGGAGGAGGGAAGGAAGGAAAAGTAAAGGGGAGAAAAGAGAAGAAAGAAAAGAAGAAAAGAAGTGAGGAGAGAAGTAAGAGAAAGACAGAAGAAGAAGCGAATAGGAGGACGCTTAATAATAAAGAATAAGTTATAAAGATATTAAGTCACGTCCAGTGTGGACACGAAAAGACCTTGTTGATGTAAAGCAATAAGGGAAGTGTGTCCCACGTTAAATAGACGTGAATCCCTGTGCGGGGACGGGCTTTCAACAGAGGAGCTACCCCCCCCAGATACACAAAGAGAGACCCAAAATAATATTATGCCAGATGATGGTAAGTTAGAAACATCACAAATGTACAACTTTAAACTATGATTAAGTGGAAAGTCCCCATACTTATGGTGACTTCACCAAGGCAGAAATACTGTGAAGATAAACATCACACATATCAAATAGAATGCCATGTTCGTGTGAATCTGCCGTCCAGGCTCTTACCCTCCCCTCCCCCAGTGGGGGAACCCCTAGGCCCGAGGGCAGACCCACTGAAGATGGCTAGAGAAGCCAATCATAAGTTATGAGCATATGGTAATAATAAGCAAATCTAAACAGGTGCCCATATCGGGTATTACTTTCAACTTTCTACGGTATAATGGGTCAATTTCTGTGATGATATAGAAGACTAAATGTCCTGGTTCCTCAGTATAACAGGTCAGTGACCGTAAGGACCTGATCTGGATATAGAAAGCTGGATTCTCACTCGTCCTCACTCTGTGGAGGTCTCGCCTGTCATGTGTGGGCCTCAGGCAGTACGGACTTTACGGCGAGGTGGTCTGGATTCCTTCCGGGGCAGTGGAGCTGCTTCCATTGTGGTGCTACTTGGGAGAGCGTGCCACTCCGAGATCTTTACTAGTTCAATGTCCAGTAGCGCAGCGAAAGAAGGTAAGTCTCTGAGATGGCGGAGTGTCACTGTCTGACCATTTAAGTGAACCTGCAAGCGAAAGGATAATCCCCTAGTATATTCAAACTTGTGTTGTTGCAAAACTGACAGCAGGGGTGCAAAACCTTTCTTTTCAGCAATGTAAAGCTTGAAAGATCTGATAGGATTTGTATATGAGAGCCTTGGTATTGCACCTGGCCAGCCTCCCTGGCTTTTTTCATGATGGCCGCCTTCTGTTGGTAGTGGTGTACCCGACATATGACATCTCTGATGCGCGATGGGCTCTGTCTAGCTCCAATGGTGTATTTTGGGGGACTCCTAAGAGATCATTAAAAATAGAGCGCAATGTATTGTCCAAGTCCTTAGAAGCCACCGATTCAGAAAGGTCCCTTACTCTTATATTATTTCGCCTTCCTCTATTTTCCGCATCATCCAGCATATCTGCGAGGTAGTGCAGCTGAAAAGTGTGCAACTCTATAATGGATTCTTGTATGTCCTGCTTAGCAGACACTGCCGCCATAGATTCCTCTTTATCCATCACCCTCTCCCCCAGAGAGAGCATTTCATTTTTAATGTTGTTGACATCTGCCCTGTACACTTTTTCCAGTCTGGAGATATATGTCTCCATATCATCTTTAGTGAGGATGGAGGAGATCCTTGTATGGAGGTCCCTCAGTTCTGTGAGGGTAGATGCCCCAGCCTTGCGCTGTGGTGCCATGAGGGTCATCTCTGAGGATTTGCTAGGGGGGGAGGTAGGGGAAGCCAAAGGTGTTTAAGCATTAGAGAGATGGTGGTCATGCCTGTGGTTGTGAAGGCAATGGCCGCTTCCAGTGTCGGGCCATGTGGGGGCGGAGCATGAGCCCCTTGCGTTGGATTTCCCCCTGCTACCTCCATTGCCGTGGCTGTATTGCATGGTGCCTCCGATTCTCTGTCCAGGTCAGCGGGACCCCGAATATCTGCCTCTGAGGGAGAGGAGGATCCAGGTGTCTCTGTCAGTTCGTATCATATGCAAGAGCCTCCCAGGAAGATGGTGCAGGAGGTGAGCGCTGCGATCCGGGGGAAAGGAACCTTTCAATGCCTTGCGATGGAGGATTCTTTGGCTACCTAAGAGATGCAGGCATGCTTTTGTTCTTTCTGAATCCCATTTTATATGATTTAGTGATGTTAGTGAGTTGGTTTAGAGTCACAAAAGTAGTCTAGAGGCAGGAGATGAAGTGATGTGTGTCTCTACTCCTCCATAGCTAGGCCACGCCCTCCGTCTTCCAATTTAGCATCAAATCTCAAGATAATTACAACCACTGCTCAAATTCATCATGTGCACACAAACAAGAATACACCAATATTCACTTCAAATAGTGAATCAAAACTGAAAAAGAGTGTATGAAAAAGAGTTAAAAGAAATAGAAACATAGAAGCCCAAAATGGGCAAAACAGAATAGAGGAATATAAAATTTTGCACAGCTTACACCAAGCTGTCCTATAGATAATTTTGATATATATAGGGATAGATAAATGTACCTATAAGGGAATCAATTTGTCATCCAAAGAGATGAAGGCCTTACAACAATTACAGTCTAACAAACATATAGTCACCCACCCAGTGGACAAGGGAGGTGATTTAGTAATACAAAATAAATTCTAAGACAATTAGAGGATAAAAAAACTATTTAAAATTAATGTCAGATCCAACGATGACATATTATGCACAGTTAAAAAAAAACCACTTGTGTTAAATACCATACCAAGAAAATATTTTAACTAAACACGTATTTGATTTTATTTAAATACACCTCAATATATTCCAGTATTTTATTGTATGTCTGAGATACACAAACACCCCACCACCGGGTAGCCTGAAAATATCAGGTATTTGGTCCTTCACCTCTAATATATCACAATACATTGATTATTTTCTTCAATCGATATAGCCATATAAAAGATAATACAGAAGTAATTTTATAATTGGAATCCATAAAATGGTCACATTAGATTTATATACATCCATAGATCAGCAACAGGGCACTGAGGGTACAAAATGCTTTTTTGAAAAAGAGGGTGAATTAGAGGCCCCTCAGATTATGTTTCTTTTGTAAGGTATATCCTTTATTCTCTATCACAATTATTTTATGTAGGAATCTGAGTTTAAGCATCAAATTAATGGTACCACCATGGGGACTAGATTTGTACCAGCTATGCTATTTTATTTATGGGCTGCTGGAAACATTTATGATATTTCCCAGGCTCAATGTGGATCTCGTCCTATGGCGGCGCCATATTAACGATATTATTTTTATTTGGAAAGGACCCATTGAGGACTTAAAATTCTTTATAATGGAAGTTAATGATAATGATTTAAATCTCAAATTCATGCCATATATTAGCCGGGAAAGCAGGGAATTTTTGGTAGATGAGGGATTGGAATGTACAACATATCATAAATCCACTGCCAAAATAGTTTTATCTTACCAACAAGTAGCCATCAACCAAGACATTGGCACTGTTTACAATAAAATAAAACAATAGGCTCTAATCTACCAGCTAGGCCTCTAATTGTCTATAATAAAGTTCCAAATATGTCCCACAAGAAAGCAACTACGGGTAAAAATATTCAATCACAAACATGTAAAATCTGTATGATTCCCCTAAAAGGATAGGGGAACATATACATACATGGACAAAATTGTTGGTACCCTTCAGTTAAAGAAAGAAAAACCCACAATGGCCACTGAAATAAGTTGTAACTGACAAAAGTAATAATAAGTGAAAATTTACTATTATTCTGTTGAACCACAATTCAAAACCAATGTTTGATATTCATTAGCCGATTGTCAGTAAATTTTTACTTATCATTACTTTTGTCAGTTTCCACTTATTTCAGTAAACCGTTGTGAGTTTTTCTCTCTTTTATGGAAGGCTACCAACAATTTTGTCCACATGTGTATATAAGAATGGACTATGAAAATCATTTTCTATCAAGCCATTTTTAATTACACCAACAGGCAGATCCTAGTAAAATCAGGTTTACAGGTTTACGGTTAGTTAATAAAGATTGGAGAAGGAGGGATTTTATTGCTGAAATGTCAATCTTGATACATCTATAATTTTGACACTATAGTTTTTAAGGGCCTTAATGCAGAAGTAGAATTACGGTATGTATATTTTTATGATGCATGTAGAAATGGTGCTGTATATTTTTCTATAATCTAGTGGATTGAATGCGGTGGTGTCTCACACCTGATCTGAGTCAGGCTGTTTTCTGGCACTCAGATAGGTGTGGGACTCTCCTTCCTCCTCCTCTCCCCCGTTATTTATGTATTTATTTTATGTAAAACTACTTTTAGATTTATACTTATTGTTATACCCACGTTAATGGTTATTTAATAGCTCCTGGATTCACAACCACACCCATGTATTTTTACTTATTAGTATGCATATCAAATGTGTCATTATCTTCTGATAAATCCACATCAAGTTTTGTCTTTGCCATTTAAGCTAAACTAGAGGGAATAGCATACATCACTATATTTTTAGTATTTTATTGAGGAGCGGTTTAGAGACCCGAAATGCATCTAAGAACCCTTATTTTTCTTGCAGCGTACAATGTCTTTAACCCCTTAGTGACCACCCATACGTGTTTTTACTGACGTAAACAAAGGGGGTTTTAGCTAAACGGCTGGCTTTAATCAATCATTACATGTACTTAAAATGGTGTATTAAAAACTATAATAACGGATATTTATTACTCATATAGTGGATGTTTAATGTCTGTTTGGCTGACTCTTAATTCTACATTAAGCATCAGTAAGCTCAGCCAATACACCAAGTGCAGTGGTGGAGCACATGTGACATCTGGAATCGGGCTAAATCAGAAGTCATCATCATTGTCGGCAGCAGCCCATGCAGCTACACAAGCGCATCACAAGTGAGGAGACGCAGAGCACCATGAGACAGAGTTCTGGAAAGCTTGGCCAGTGTTAGAGCCCAGTCAGTGTACACTGTGCATTGCAGCAACATGCATAGCTAGTCCTTTCTGGTGGCGAAACAGTTACTGTGACAGGAATGTGGACACCCCAATTAAAGTAGAATTAGAAAGCTTATTCACCTCAATTTGAAAATCAAGGCCTAATAGAATTGCTGATGTAATAAACAAGGTTGACACCCCAATAATAGTAGAACAAGATAGGTCATGCACCCCAATGTGAGAATCAAGACGTAATAGAATTTCTTATCTAATAAAGAAGGTTGACACCCCAATAACAGTAGAACAAGACAGGTTATGCACCCCTATTGTGATAATCAAGACATAATAGAATTTCTTATCTAATAAACAAGGTGGACACCCCAATAACAGTAGAACTAGACAGCTTATTCATCCCAATTTGAGAATCAAGGAGTAATAGAATTGCTTATCTATTAAACAAGGAGGACACTGTTCAATTAGATAGCTCTTTGCCCTACATAGGGACTGATGCAAACTGTACTTTCTCCTATGGATCCCTTCAGCTTCAGATTACAGTCTCTGCAGTCTCCCTATGCTCTCACTACAGTGTGTAAAAACTCTCCCTACAATCTCCCTACACTGTCTCTACATTGTCCCTGCCCTCTCCCTGTCCAATATTTCACAATTAAAAGCTTTTAGCAACACTGTCCCTAATGCTTGTCACGTCTCTCCCTATGCTCAGCTCACAGTTAAATGGCAGAGACTGCGTGGGATGAGGCTTTTATAGGGCTGTGACATCACAGGCACTAGCTAGCTGCTGATTGGCTATCTGCGTTGCATTATGGTTGATCTCCCATTCCTTGGCTTCTTACTTTCACTTTGTAACATGTGTAGCTGCAATTTTAGGGAAAAAAATGATGCGCTACCATGAAGCGTGAGGAAATTCGGATTAGTTGCGAATCAAATTTTTCCTAAACAGATCGAATTCCACTTCAGATGCTTTGATTTGCTCAACACTAGTCACAATTGACAACAGCATCAGAGGGGTTAAATGTCCATGATAAGTGTTATTGCTGATCATAGGCAATGCCTTCAGGAATCTTTTGTTTAAAGCAGCAGGGGCCCGACGGCTATGGCACACGCTCAACTTCTGAGTGGCCACCATTCCCACTTCCACCATACATATACAGCGGAGGACAGAAAGTGATTAAAAAGGGGTGTGGAACAGGCAGAAATACTCTCTGGTTGAGGACAAAGGAAGGAGATCTGTGTGAGAGCTGACTGGAGGGGTTGCTGAAGTATGGTTTTGGTAAGCTGGCAGAAAGAAGCTCCCCAGACAGGGAAATCTAATGTATAGTAAGTGCCAAACAGGCAGGGATTTAATTTTGCTGCTGTTTTGTTTAATTTTTATGCTTGCAACCTTTCAATAAAACCTGACCACATACAGGTATCAACCCCAGCAAAGGCAAGCCTGAGCAGATCACACACACACTCACTTACAATGGGGCATTTGATTTCCTATAAAGTAAAATGCTGGCTTCTGCTTGGATTATCCCATCTCTCTCCAAAGTCCAGATTGTTACATATGTGGAATATTCCGTTGGAAGTCTCTTCTTCTCTGCTATATAAATTAGATGTTACACTATATAACTATAGAGAGAAAGAATAGAAACCAGCAGAGAGCGAATTTCTCACGAATGCTCCTATGTAGCTACAATTGCAGCATCACTCTGTAGTCATAGAATGAAAGAACATTGAAGATGTCCGAAGTTGCACTTCATACAAAATTGCATGTAATTGTAACTGCTGCATATACTGTCGCAATATCTGTTTGAAGTGGATCTGTCAATGGAAAATAGCTGCAAGTCCCCCGGGCTATTACACCAAATTGCATAAAAATTGACTAACACCATTTTGTATCTCTCAGTCATCGGCAGAGGGTAGGAAGAGGACGCTATCCTCATGCATCGCTCATAACATTAACTAGGAGTTCACTGTATTAACCAAATGGAACAATATTTTTTGATGAGTGATGGCTTTAGAAAAAGTCAGAGTGGCACTGCATGTAAACGAAAACACCCCTTTTTTTCTTGTGTCAGCACCTCGTCAATTTAGGATTAAGCAGGTATACTTGCATGCTGTGCGCTGCCGGCGGTGCTCTGTCCAACATGTAACTAGACAGTTATGCTTCAATAATTTTGTGAACAGGTAAAAGGACGGCACTCACCACTCTGCGCTGTGACAATTTTATTTTATTCTTGGTGAGAAGCGGACAACATATATGAGTATATTCCAGCTGAATTAGGTGACGGCCGTTTCGCACCTTAGTGCTTCATCTGGCCCTTAATCAAGTGAAACCCTTCACCTGCTCTTAAAGAGATTCAAGCTGTGACGTGATATTATCTGCACCCAACAGGTATTGCACCGGTCCGGCGCCTGCCCTTGTGCGTCAGAGTAAATCGCGTCATGATGAAAGACAAACAATAAAACAAAACTTTAAAATGGTACCATAATCTTACAGTTATATATACAACACGTTAATGAGAAAGGTAGGGTCCCCATAGGAATACACCCATGTCGATCTTATCATTTAGACCCAAGGGTCCCATTGCGTCTGCACGTAGGATCCACTTACTTTCTCTCCTGAGAAGCTCCTTGTGTCTATCACCCCGTTGCGGTAGACTCTGCACTATCTCTATACCCGCAAAGCTAAGGGTGAAATGGTTACCTGCGTGCTCCTCCCTCACATGATCTATCAGCCTTGTGCAGCCTTTTCCCGTGGACAGTGAATTTATATGCACCCTGATCCTCTCCTGGAGACATCTGATCGTTTTGCCTATATAAAACCTGCCGCATATACACTTAATAAGGTACACCACGTATTTACTTTTACAGGTAATGAGGGTATTAATGCCTTCAGATTTGGGGATGCGTGGTACAGGCAAAAGTTCGGCACCGCCATGGGTACGCCAGTATCATGTACGTTTGCGAATTTGTATTTAGCAAGATTCGAGGACAGATACGTGTACGCACTTTCTAACCCTTTCCTCTCATGCATTCATGCATACTTAAGATACATCGACGATGTGCTCATAGTATGGACAGGGACAGAGGCTGAGTTCACTAACTTTGTACAGTATCTTAATAAGGTGAATGACATGAATATGCTGTTCACGTATAAGTATGGAGGCGACCGTCTGGAATTTCTGGACGTCGAGATCTCTGTGAGAGACGGCGAGCTGGTGACCGAGGGTTATCCCAAACCAACGGACACCAACTCGCTTCTACACTTCTCCAGTTACCATGCCCCTAGTGTGAAGAAGGCGGTACCCTATAGCCAGTTTGTCCGACTAAAGCGGATTAATAAGTTTGAGGTTGACTACAACCGACAAGCCTTGGAACTAAAGAATAGACTACTGGCCAGAGGGTATCCCCTTAGTTCATTGAACCAGGCCATGAAGAAGGCCGCTCACATAAAACCCCAAATTTGGCCCATATCCACTGGGAATGATCAGAGAGTGGTATGGCCAATGAGGGCTCCCACCCCTTTGTCTTCTCTTTCATGTATGGACCCATGGCCTCTGAAATTAGGAGGGTCATTAAGGATAACTGGTCCATACTTGAAAGAGACGAATCATTAAAGGAGTTAAAAAACATGGCACCTATCACAGCTTTCAGGAGATGTCACACGCTGAGGGACAAGTTAGTCCGCAGCAGATTTCTAGAGAAAAAACCTATTACCGGGCTAGAGAATTGGGGACCTAAGGGAAACCACAGGTGCGGACACTGTTCGTGCTGCAGGTTGAACCCCCAATGAAGCACGTTAAGGTTTGGAGGGATACAACACAAAGTTAATACCCTCATTACCTGTAAAAGTAAATACGTGGTGTACCTTATTAAGTGTATATGCCGCAGGTTTTATATAGGCAAAACGATCAGATGTCTCCAGGAGAGGATCAGGGTGCATATAAATTCACTGTCCACGGGAAAAGGCTGCACAAGGCTGATGGATCATGTGAGGGAGGAGCGCGCAGGTAACCATTTCACCCTTAGGTTTGCGGGTATAGAGATAGTGCAGAGTCTACCGCAAGGGGGTGATAGACACAAGGAGCTTCTCAGGAGAGAAAGTAAGTGGATCCTACGTGCGGACGCAATGGGACCCTTGGGTCTAAATGATAAGATCGACATGGGTGTATTCCTATAGGGACCCTACCTTTCTCATTAACGTGTTGTATATATAACTGTAAGATTATGGTACCATTTTAAAGTTTTGTTTTATTGTTTGTCTTTCATCATGACGCAATTTACTCTGACGCACAAGGGCAGGCGCCGGACGTGTGCAATACCTGTTGGGCACAGATAATATCACGTCACAGCTTGAATCTCTTTAAGAGCAGGTGAAGGGTTTCACTTGATTAAGGGCCAGATGAAGCACTAAGGTGCGAAACGGCCGTCGCCTAATTCAGCTGGAATATACTCATATATGTTGTCCGCTTCTCACCAAGAATAAAATAAAATTGTCACAGCGCAGAGTGGTGAGTGCAGTCCTTCTGCCTTTTACCTGTTCACGGAACAATATTTTTTGTGGTTTTGGTCTATCAGCCCAGCAGACCTGTCATTAAAATATGCTGAGCTTAATTAGGACAGCGTATTATAGTGACTGATCCGCTTTTAATGCATCAAGTAATAAAATGCCTACAATCCTCACAACCATAGAACAAGGCGAAAGCCATCAAGATGTTCACTGTCTGTTGGAAAACTTTTTCGCTGTCAGTTACAACGTCATCCCTAATCTTTACTGACAAGCACAATGGACAAATAATCATAATTGCACAATCAGTAGCACTATACATTTATGGGTCACTGGTTCTTTCTGCTTACTGACCCAAAACAAGCTGTTTCTGCAGTGAAAAGTAAATACATTAGATCAGAATGCCTCCTGAAATGGTGCCAGGAGTGTTACTAATACTGTGTGTATGGCTTCGCTATTTTCATGCCCTCATGATTTATTCTGCCCATTAATTATTTTAACATTTACATTTGTTAATCCAGTTAGAAGTGATTTAACCTTTCACTGCAAGCTCCTATAGATCCACTGCATACATGCATTTTATGTAGATCTTCTGGCTTAAATACTGCTTAAATTCAAGTGCTTGATGAGCAAATGCTTCACGGAGTTCATACTGATGGGATGATGATAAATAATGAGATCTTCTACACATTAGGTTCTGCTCACATATGCCTTAGGAGTCTCCATTAGGCTTTTGTTGGCCATGGAAGTAGCTTTTTATAGCAAATTACATTTCTTACTGACCCACTGTATCTTGGTAATATTGCAATTTGGCCTCCCTTTCAGCAGCAGGAAATCTTTCCCCCATTTTGCTTTCAGAGCAAGAGTCTAAAAGTATGGCCATCCAGTAATCATCAGATTGCTTCATTTGAATGATACGTCTGCCAGTACGTAAGTAAGTGAATATACAGCTTGCCATTCTCGCCACTTTGGCGAGAACCCAATTCTTTCCGGCTCCGCCCCCACTGAGATGGTTAGTCACCATGGCCACCCTCACCCTCATCCTCATGAACAAGCAACTCCTCCTCTTCCTGCACCACCTCTAGTGGCAGCTCCACATCCTCCTCTTCCTCCTCTGTGGGACTTTCTCCATGTGCGTCCCCAACAGCAAGATGTGTAAGCTATACTTAGCTAAGTGTCTGTTCTAAGATAGTGATGACATAGTTTATGCTGCAGTTGTCCCTACTGACGAATCTGGTGGCCTCTTTAAAGGGCCTGTTATTATAGCAGGCATCTCTGATAAGCTGCCATGGCCTGGCATTGAAACAATTCATGTTCCATGCGGAGGTGGTCTGGTGCATAATGAAATCATTCACCTCTTTATGCTGCTTGTACAAACGTTCTAGCATCTGCAAGGTGGAATTCCAGCGAGTTGGAAAGTCGTGAATCAAGCAGTGCAATGGCAGAGTCCAGGAGGGCGTTCCTCAATTAGAATGGCTAAAATGTGAGGACAGTCTCCTCTGTAAGCCACTATATTTTTTCAAAAAGCATTTCACAACTAAATTTATCATGTACACCAATCTGAAGCCACTGTGCCGGTGAAAAATGTCAGGAGTGTCACTCTGTTATTAACCACTTTGTTACAGCTGAAAGCAAATGTGTTACTCAGATAGGAAATTAACAATGAGTGAATGTGAAGTGTAGTACATGGAAAGTACCTACCTCCTTCCAGTGGGGGCAAGTGAGGATGCTCTGTTAAAGCCACGAGAGCAGTAGAGGTTTCTCTCTGTACCTAGACATATGGAGCAGCTACGATTCAACTAATATCATATATCCAAAGACCTACTGATAGGGAACTTAGATTGTGAGCCTCATTAGGGAAAGCTTGATGCTAATGTCTGTAAAGCGCTGCAGAATATGTCAGCGCTATATAAGTGCGTAAAATAAATGAAAAAAATATATCTAATTCAAAGAAAAAATGTGGGTGATTCAGTCAGCACAACCCTGTATGCAGGTGCACATCGCTATGGCGAAATACATATACAAACGCAAAATACAAATGCAATAGCACTCTGCAACCAGCACTCTGCCCTGCCTCTATGCTGGATGAGGCATTGGTGTACATTTTGGCCAAATCGTAATAAGCCACTCACCACGTCAAGGTCGCCTCTATGGAGTGGTCCCTAAACACTAGTTCCTACCTGTTTATGGGCCATGACAGCCACACAAAGTCCAGGGAGCGCAGGCACAGCATGAACGCCAGGCACACTCTGCTTTTAACCCCGTCCGGTGCCATTACAGCTTTCATCGGATCCAGGGATGCAAGTACCAACATGCATGCTGAGCCCACTATATACTTCTCCTGGATCCGATGAAAGCTGTAAGGGCACCGGACGGGGTTAAAAGCAGAGTGTGCTTGGCATGCATGCTGCACCTGCATTCCCTGGACTTTGTGTGGCTGTCATGGCCCATAAACAGGAAGGAACTAGTGTTAGGGACCACTCCATAGAGGCGACCTTGACGTGGTGAGTGGCTTATTACGCTTTGGCCAAAATGTACACCAATGCCTCACCCAGCATAGAGGCAGGGCAGAATGCTTGTTGCAGAGTTCTATTGCATTTGTATTTTGCGTAAATATATCAAATTGACTTGGTTCTACAACGTGCCAGATTCCCTAGCCAGAAACAGCTAGTAGCTGACTGCAAATTATAGTAATAAAAACTACTACTGCCCTTTTTTTAAAGGCATCCAGAGCCACCTACATCCTATACAATGTAAAATATAGGGAATTGTAGTGCCTCATTAATAATTGAATGCCAGATGCCATAACAATGACTTTATTAGGCTACTTTCACACTTGCGTTCGGGGTTCCGCTTGTGAGTTCCGTTTGAAGGCTCTCACAAGCGGCCCCGAACGGATCCGTACAGCCCCAATGCATTCTGAGTGGATTGCGGATCTGCTCAGAATGCATCAGTTTGGCACCGTTTGGCCTCCGTTCCGCTCAGCAGGCGGACACCCGAACGCAGCTTGCAGCGTTTTCGTGTCCGCCTGGCCGTGCGGAGCCAAACGGATCCGTCCAGACTTACAATGCAAGTCAATGGGGACGGATCCGTTTGACGTTGACACAATATGGTGCAATTGCAAACGGATCCGTCCCCCATTGACTTTCAATGTAAAGTCAGGAGTCCCTATTAATATACCATCAGATCGGAGTTTTCTC
Organism: Bufo bufo; assembly: GCF_905171765.1. Lineage (NCBI taxonomy): Eukaryota > Metazoa > Chordata > Amphibia > Anura > Bufonidae > Bufo > Bufo bufo. Next base: position 95,194,899 of record NC_053390.1, read on the forward strand.
CAATCCAATGGTATATTTTAACTTGAAGTGTCCCCATCACCATGGGAACGCCTCTATGTTAGAATATACCATCGGATTTGAGTTAGATTGTGAAACTCAGATCCGACAGCATATTCTAACACAGAGGCGTTCCCATGGTGATGGGGACGCTTCAAGTTAGAATATACTAAAAGAACTGTGTACATGACTGCCCCCTGCTGCCTGGCAGGTACTGCCAGGCAGCAGGGGGCAGACCCCCCCCCCTGTATTTAACTCATTGGTGGCCAGTGTGGCCCCCCCCTCCCTCCCCTGTATTTAACTCATTGGTGGCCAGTGCGGCCGCCCCCCCCCTCCCTCCCTCCCCTATATTTAACTCATTGGTGGCCAGTGCGGCCGGCCGCCCCTCCCTCCCTCCCCTATATTTAACTCATTGGCCACTGGCCACCAATGAGTTAAAAACAGGGGGGGAGGGAGGGGGGCCGGCCGCACTGGCCACCAATGAGTTAAAAACAGGGGGGGCCGGCCGCACTGGCCACCAATGAGTTAAAAACAGGGGGGAGGGAGGGGGGGGGCCGGCCGCACTGGCCACCAATGAGTTTAATACGGGGGGGGGGTCTGCAGGGGGCAGTCATGTACACAGTTCTTTTAGTATATTCTAACTTGAAGCGTCCCCATCACCATGGGAACGCCTCTGTGTTAGAATATACTGTCGGATCTGAGTTTTCACGAAGTGAAAAATCAGATCTGAAAAAAACAGTTATGCAGACGGATCCATTCTGAACGGATGCAAGTGTTTGCATTATAGGAGCGGATCCGTCTGTACAGACACCAAACGGATCCGCTCCGAACGCATGTGTGAAAGTAGCCTTACTGTAAAATGTTTTTGCTATACCTAACAGTTATCTGGAAGTAATATGCAGCATGATTAATAACACGGGTATAATAATGACATTATTTCAGAAAAATGCTCTTGCTATAACTAAGGAAGCGTTATGGATTCCATTTTTGTTTTCCGTTATAACATGGGCTTAATGATGATCATCCTCATCCTCATCTTTTGTTGGTTTTACTTCTTCCAAATCATTCTTCAAAGTCTCCATGTCCTAGAAAAGTCAGCAAGATGCAGAGAGAGGATGAGCTGGATGTTCCTGATGACATATTCTCATTGATATTAGATGATGTGCAGGGCCGGCGCTTCCATATAGGCAAGGGGGGCAATTGCCCCCGGATCCACAAGTCCTTAGGGGCCCCCAAGCTCACCACCCGACACCGGAACTGACCCGTATCTAACGGCAGGTCACAGGGAGATGAACGCTTCCATTGTGGAAGCGTTCATCTCCATAGTCATCTGTATCGCCGTCCTCGCGCTGTGGGGCAGGGGAGGGAGAGGCATCTCCCTTCTCCTGTTCCTCTGATAGGCTGCCGGCACAAGGCCTGCAGCCTATCAAAGGCCGGTGCAGGCGGCGGGATGGCGTCATCGCGCCGCCTGAGCCGTACAGCGCAGGACACAGGCCGGAAGAGGCCTGCATTGCATCGCTGTGTGATGGAGGTAAATATAAGTGTTTTTTTGGGGGGGGTTTTAATACCGGACTATCTGGGGGGGGGGGGGGGGTTGGCACTTGATACTGGCACATGGGGGGTTTTGCACTTGATACTGGCACATGGGGAGGGTATGGCACTTGATACTGGCACATGGGGGGGATGGCACTTGATACTGGCACATGGGGGGGATGGCACTTGTCACTGGCACATGGGGGGGGATGGCACTTGTCACTGGCACATGGGGAGGTTTGGCACTTGTTACTGGCACATAGGGGGCATGGAGAGGCACTTGTTACTGGCACATGGGGGGAAGAGAGGCACTTGTTACTGGCACATTGGGGGCATGGAGAGGTACTTGTTACTGGCACATGATTGGGGTGCATCTATGGGGGGCACTTGTTACTGGCACATTATTATGGGGCACTATGGGGGCTTCTACTGAGGCCACAAAGAAGGGGTATTTTATATGGGGGGCTCTGTGTGGTACTAGTATTATCTGTTTCTGCTGTATAGTATTGGGGAGCACAGTGGCACAGTATTTGGAGTTGTAGGATGATTTGTCCAGAAGGTGGGAGGATGATGGAAAAGTAGTAAACTAAGATTTTTTCTTGTTGTTAAACTGCAGAGACGGAAAATAGAGACAAAAGGGTGGTCTGGTCTGAAAGGAGACCGTGTGAGATACCCTCTATACATACAGGGGTTTGAATTAGGCATTTGAAATACAGCCTTTTTGTGCAAAGATATATTTACTTCAGACCTACACTGATTCAGGGCATGTGAGATATCCCCTATACATACAGGGGTTTGAATTAGGCATTTGAAATACAGCCATTTGAGACTGCCGAGAATTAAGCCCATAAACACCAACCTGTTGCAGCTAGGAATAACTCACACAGAGACTTCTTGGTTGGCTGGGGAATCGGTCACAGCTTTATTAACTTTTATTTTATTTTCTACCAACTTTTGTATATCAAACAACCCGTAAATAACTTGGAGTCTCAAGAAGCAGTATGCCCCACAGAATCTCTCTGTGGGCAAGTCCGCCTGCTTCTCCATCCTTTTAACACCGGCCTCCGCTGTGACTTAGTACATAATCCTAAAGAACAGTAAAACAAAAGAAACCATCAATCATAAACAATCAGGGTGGGAGGGAGGGACGCTGTCTGGCTGCCGTAGAGAAGAGGCCGGGCCCTCCCCTTTCACCTTCCTATAAACCCTTCAGCTAAACCATTACTCCAGCAATAATCAGAGCTGAGGGGGAGGATCAGGAGGGACTGTAACCATTAACACTGTCTTTTTGCCACTCCTGCCATAAAACACCCCTGCAGGCTATACCACCTTCACCTAGCTGCCTATGGATTAAACTATTAACCCCTTAACGCCTGACCCTCTCTGCAGTCCATGCCGCCTTCATATATCCCTCGGCGCCTGCTAGACTGCCGAGAATTAAGCCCATTAACACCAACCTGCTACCTGTTGCAGCTAGGAATAACTCACACGGACACTTCTTGGTTGGGTGGGGAATCGGTCACAGCTTTATTAACTTTTATTTTATTTTCCACCAACTTTTATATATCAAACCACCTGTAAATAACTTGGAGTCTCAAGAAGCAGTATGCCCCACAGAATCCCTCTGTGTGCAAGTCCGCCTTCTTCTCCATCCTTTTAACACCGACCTCCACTGAGGAGCCCGTGTACTCCTACACGGCGCTCCGACCCCCACCCAACAAGAACAAGGCCTGCTCAACACCAACTTGCAACCCTGACAGGAAAATGTCCAGCCCTATCTCATTTAGATGGACCCCGTCTTGCCGCATAAGGCACACATTGTCCCCTTCCAGCTGCCTATGTCTCACCACCACCCCTGCGCGTGATCAGACAAAGCGGGAGATCTGGGTGTTGACTGTGCGCCGGGCCCTTTCTATGGCGTTGCAATCCCTGGCACCTTGCCATGTGACCCTGGGGATAATCTCAGACCAGACTAACACCGCTTCATGAAAGAATGACGGCAGCCGTTCCAAATGAGCCCTAATTAAAGTAATCAACTCCGCAATTTTTAACAGACAGAGGTCGTTGCCTCCGGCATGAATAAGCAAAACAACAGGGGAATGCACTACTCTACTAATTTCCACCACAGCCGGCAGGACCTGAGACCAGCGTAGGCCCCGAACACCCCGCCACATGACTTGAATGTTCCCGAAAACCGAGATATCGGCCGCCCGGCCGAGATTCCGCTCTCTGTCCCGCCCAGAAGATGTAAGAATGGCCGATGAAACAAACGGTGGGTTGGGCCGCGCCTGAAAGAAAATGAAATCAATAAATGAGGACGAACGTAATACGCAAAACAGGCAGACCTCCATCTGCCGATCCGTTGCACCTCGGACTCCGGCATGCCTGCCCGAGACGCCTCTGTGGCAGCCCCGATCCGGAAAGAGTGCGTACCAAACTCAGACACCGGAAGGCTCAGAGTCGCCAGGCAACGACGGAACACAGACCTAAACTGAAAACGGGTGAGAGGACTACCATCAGCATGTAGAAGTAGAGGGAAACCTAGGGCTCTGGACGACAATAACTGAGAAACCGCGGCATGAGGGAAAACTGGGCCGTCCACTTTACGCAAAGGTAGCCATGCGCCGCGCCCGAAAACATCCGTTTTGGAGCGTCGAATGAAGACACTAAGGAGAACTTCGCCTGCGCCTAGACCGCCTGGCCGGGCCCGAGAAGTTGACACCAATTCCCCTATCCTAAGCGCGGCAAAAAAAGCCAAACAAAAAGCAGCCCTATACAGCACAACTTCATATGATGAGGGACAGACAGAGGGAAGAATCTCGCAGAGGCGCGTTAATAATGAATAGGAAACTGGGCGCCTACATTCATACCTGACAGCCTCTAATAGCCTGGCGGATTAAGAAGTGTTTAGTCACATCCGGCCAGCCGCGCAACTTAAGGTGAAAAGCAACTCCCCCTAGCCGCCGCTGCGCCATCGCTGAAGAAACCCCTTGCTCGCACAAGCCCAATAGATATGAAATGGTCACCTGCAAGCAAGCAGCCGGTAACTCCCCATCCGCAGTAGCCACTGCCACCGCACACCATTCTGCCCATGCCTTACCATATCTGGACCAAGTAGCTGGCGTCCCCGAAGCCTGTACCATAGCCATCAACCGCTGATTGGCAATTCCCATAGCTGCTGTGGGCAGGGGATGCCCTCTCGGATCGCTCCCAGCAACAGGTCCCTGAATTCCTGCCAATGAAAGCGAGAAAGAGCATCAGCCACGGAGTTCTGAACACCCGGTACATGGCGAGCCTGGAACCAGATGTTAGATTCTAAACAACGGAGGACCAAATGGCGCAATAATGACAGTACCGGAGGGGATGAAGAGGTCAATTTATTAATGCAATAAACTACCGCCATGTTGTCAGACCAAAAACATAAGCGTCTGTTCTGGACTTTGGGACCCCATAGGTTAATGGCCACAATGATGGGAAACAACTCAAGGAGGGTTATGTTGGAGCACAAGCCGGCATTGCGCCACTGTTCCGGCCACGGAGTGGCACACCATTCGCAGCCAAATACGGCTCCGAAACCGGTGGAGCCCGCCGCATCCGTAAACAATGACAGCTCCGCCGTTGTGACCTCCGGGGCTTGGTAGCACGTGTGGCCATTGTACCGGGCCAAAAATTCACTCCAAACTTTCAAATCCAGCTTCAACTGCTTGGTTAACCGTATGTTATGATCGGGTTTTTTAATACCGCATGTAGATAACGACAAACGCAGAGAGAAGACACGGGCCATGGGCATGATGAGGCACGCGAAAACCAGGAGGCCAAGCAATGACTGCATTTGACGGAGGGTAACTGATTTAAAAAACCTAAAATCATTCCTGACAGTTTGTCTAATTTGTCTGCAGGGAGGCGAAAAATCATCAAGGACGTGTCAATTTCGATACCCAAAAATGTAATAGACGTGGCAGGACCTACCGTCTTGTCTTCTGACAGGGGGACACCGAAATGGGACATGAAATAACGAAAGGTATTGAGGAGGAATTGGCATCCAGCAGAACTACCGGGGGACACAAATAAGAAATCATCCAGGTAGTGGATGATCGCCTGGGAGCGAGTCTCAAAACGGATAACCCATTCAAGGAAGGTGCTAAACAATTCAAAATAATGACATGAAATGGAGCAACCCATTGGCAAACAAGTGTCCTAATAATAACAGCCATCTACCATGAAACCCAGGAGGTGGTAGCAATCAGGTTGAACTGGGAGCAATCGAAAAGCAGCTTCAATGTCTGATTTGGCCAATAAAGTGTCTTTTCCAGCTTGTCTAACTAGTGACACAGCCCTCTCAAACGACACATAGGACACTGAGAATTCTTCCTTAGGAATACCGTCATTCACGAATGCCCCTTTTGGGAAGGACAAATGATAAATCAATCGAAAGGAGCCTGGCTCCTTTTTAGGGACGAGGCCAAGGGGAGAGATGCGAATGTTCTTGAAAGGAGGGGAAACAAACGGGCCCATTATTCTGCCTAACGCCAATTCCTTCTCAATTTTTAGTTTCAGTTGTATGGGGGGCGATTTTAAATTGTCTGCGAACGTAAGGGATGAAGAAAATAAAAACGGGATAAAAAACCCGAACTCAAAACCAAAACGTAGCTGAGCCGCCGCTTGCTTATTGTGGTATTGATCGAGCCAGGGGGACATCGCGGACTTGCTCACTGGTGTCTTTGCCACCAGCGGGAGGCAATGGTTTCTGGCCAGGATTGGTACGCTGGCAACGAACCGTGGAGTGCACCCCGCAACAGATGGAGCATTCATGTTTATGCTTACAGAGGGCGAAAAATCTGCAATGGCCCTCGTTGTACAACCAACAGGCTTCAGGTCTACGCACGGCCACCGCCCCCTGCCCAGTTGCTGAGGAGGCGGCGGCCGAGGGGGGAAAGGGCTGAGCTTTTTACGCCAACATGAGACGAAGCCATAGGTCGGCAGCCTTCACCCCCACCCAATTTCCGGAGTCAGAGCCAGGCGGCGGCGGAACTCCTCATCGTAACGCCACCACGCGGAACCACCGTGTGATTTAAAAGCGCTATAAATGGAGTCCATATAGACGAAGAGCTCCGCCGCACGCTCCGGGTGGCACTGAACCATAGTATAACCTAAGACTGCAAATGCCTGCATCCAGTTGCCTATAGTGTGTCCTGTCCACAAACCTCTTAGCATTAGGACGATGCTCCTTGTCGACCGTGTGCTGATCCACGGAAATGAATGACCAAATGTCAACATAATGATTAGCCCAAATTTTATTCTTCGTATCCTCGTCTAGATGAGCTCCTAACAGTGACAGCCCACAAAACAATGATTCTTTATGATCTCCCGCCCAGGGCTTAACGGGTGGAGAAGGCATGAGAGGTGCCTGAGGAACAGAATTCGGATCTAACTGGGCTAATAAAACTTTAAGAGCGGGCACTAACCCTTTCGCTACTGTGTCATTACCCCATGCTCCAGTAAAATTGAACTCACCGGTTGAAGTATTCGGCAATGGGGGAGCCACTGAAGCCGTCTGAGGAGGCGCTGTTGGAACCGCGCTGGTTGAATCAACCCCGCGGGACGGCCTGCTGGACCGCCGTCTGCGTTCGCGCCTACTACGGGTTCTTGACCTGCCAGAGCTGGAACCGCAGGAGCTCAGATCCGAGGATGAAGGTGGCCGCCATCTAGCAAATCTCGAGCGTGTAGAACGGCTACTCTGTCTGTAGGCTCTGGAACCATGGCGGGAACGTCTGGAGCGATGAGACACCGACCTGCGCCTTTCTCGGCGGTCGTGGACATCCACTGATGATCGAGGGGAGTAGTCTGTGAGTGGGGCCGGAGCAGAGATTGGGGGGGGTACTAGGCGGCTGGGCCGTTACCGCAGGGGCAGCAGCTAAATCTGGCAAGCGTGCAAGAGAAGCTAGCACTGGAGGGGGAGAGGGCACGCAATGAGTTGGAGGGTGAGTAATTACCCCATCCACATTCTCCTGTAGGGACTCCTGTGCTGCAGCGCTTGGCTGCTGCACCCTGGTGAGAGCCTCCTCTGCTGAGGAGTGCTCACTAGGTTTGTTCCCCATAACTTGCAGGGACAGGGGACTATACAGTGGCGCAGGAGGAAGGGAGCAGCGCGCCACAGCAGGGATTGGTGGCTGCACGCTGCGCTGGGTAAGAGAGACTGAATCGGGAAGTGTGGCCTGTGGAAGTGTGGCCGGTAGCACTGAGGCTTGGCCGACCTGCGCGCCAGCAGGATCTCTTCCCCTACACTGAAAGCGGCCCCTGGAGCGAGGTAAGAGGGAATGAGAGGGACTGAGCCGATTAGGTGGGCGGATAGTACGTGCCGGCCGCCTGCCACCCTCGCGCTCATGACGCTGAACAGGGAGTGGGGTGGGGGGGGTCAGAGGATTGCAGTGGGATATTTGGAGCCTGTAATCCCGCCAGCATGCAAGATAGTAAGGCTTCACTTTGTAAGGGCACCTGGAGCGCAACCAAAAGCTCCTGCTCTGTGGCCCTCCCCTTTCACATTCCTATAAACCCCCCAGCTAAACCATTATTCCACCAATCAGAGCTGAGGGTGAGGATCAGGAGGCAGCTGCTTCGGGGCCCGGGCTGCCAAGGGGGCCCCGACAGCGTGTGTGACAGTTTATTTTCAAGTTAGTTAAATATCAACGTTTTAATGTTCAGGGCCCCTTCACAGCAGCAGCGGCTGACCAGGCCCCCTTGCTAATGTGATCTAATCTTACTGTCTCCTAAAGTCTTCTGATGTGTCTGGGATTCAAACCCACAACCTCCAATGTATCAGTGTATCAGAGGCAAAGCATTTACCCTCACAACCATAAAGGCTACATTACAACTGAAAAAATCTATACACATGACAGCTGCCCCAACACACCCAGCACTGCTATATCTCTATATGACAGCTGTCCCAGCACACTCAGCTCTGCTATATCTCTATATATGAGCAGCTGTCATGTGTATAGATGTACACTTAGCCAGCTATAACAGTAGAAGTCTCATATTTTTTCAGTCAGCAGCAAGGCAGCTCTTATGGTCTTGTGGTTAGATGCTTTGCCTCTGATACAGAAGGTTGTGGGTTTGAATCCCAGCAGAAACTTTTCTGAAATACAAGCACTGACTCCATATATGGACATACAGGGCGGGACACAGGAAGAGGCTGACATGGAGGTAAGTAGAAGTGTTTATTATTTTTTTTTTATACCCGACTGTTACTGCCATGGGGGGAGTGGGGGGAGTGGGTGGGCACCTGATACTGGCACCTGGGGGGGAGGGGGGGTTGGCACCTGGTTGGCTCCTGATACTGGCACATGGGGGGGGGGAGAGGCACCTGATACTGGCACATGGGGGGAGGCACCTGATACTGGCACCTGGGGGGGGAAGCGGGGGTGGCACCTGATACTGGCACATGAAGGGGGAGAGAAGCACCTGAAACTGGCACATGGGGGGAGGCACCTGATACTGGCACCTGGGGGGGAGGGGGGGTTGGCACCTGATACTGGCACATGGGGGGGAGGCACCTGATACTGGCACATGGGGGGGAGAGAGGCACCTGATACTGGCACATGGGGGGGAGAGGGGTTGGCACCTGATACTGGCACCTGGGGGGGAGGGGGGGTTGGCACCTGATACTGGCACATGGGGGGGAGGCACCTGATACTGGCACATGGGGGGAGGCACCTGATACTGGCACCTGGGGGGGAGGGGGGGTTGGCACCTGATACTGGCACATGGGGGGAGAGAGGCACCTGATACTGGCACATAGGGGGAGGCACCTGATACTGGCACCTGGGAAGGAGGGGGGGTTGGCACCTGATACTGGCACATGGGGGGAGAGGGGTTGGCACCTGATACTGGCACCTGGGGGGGAGGGGGGGTTGGCACGTGATACTGGCACATGGGGGGGGAGAGGCACCTGATACTGGCACATGGGGGGAGGCACCTGATACTGGCACCTGGGGGGGAGGGGGGTTGGCACCTGATACTGGCACATGGGGGGGGAGAGGCACCTGATAGTGGCACATGGGGGAGGCACCTGATACTGGCACCTGGGGGGGGGTTGGCACCTGATACTGGCACATGGGGGGGAGAGAGGCACCTGATACTGGCACATTGGGGTGAGAGGGGTTGGCTCCTGATACTGGCACCTGGGGGGAGATGGGGGGTTGGCACCTGATACTGGCACATGGGGGGGGGGGGAGAGAGGCACTTGATACTGGCCCTTTTTTTGTGGGGGGGGGGAGATGGCACTATGATACTGGGACATGTGGGGGGGAGGAGAGAGGCACTTGATACTGGCACATGATGGGGGGGCATCTATGGGGACACTTACTGGCACATTATTGGGGGGCATTATGGGGGACACTAGGCCGGCAGCCTATCAGAGGCCGGACACTGAGGGGCATCTACTGGGGCACTATATATGGGGCATTTTATACTGGTACATTATGGGGGGCACTAGCAGGAAGGGGGGAGAGGAGCACTATGGGGGAATTTACTGGGGGCACTATATAGGGGTATTTTATACTGGGACATTATGGGGGCACTATGGGGACATTAGCTCAACTGGGGGCATTACAAGGGGGTATTTTTGCACTGTCACATTATAAGGAGAATTATTACTACTGGGGGGGGGGGGGGCATTATGGTGGGCTTTATTACTCCCCCATGGTATGACCCCCTAGTAGCAGCACCAGCCTCTCCCTGCTCTGCTATCCCTCTGCCCCTTATCCAAATCCTTATTATGAAATCTTTCTCATTAGGATAAAACACAACATCAGCTCCGCCGAGCCCCCGGCCAAGTGTTGAAGTGGTGTCCAAGATCCCCAAGGGTCAGGTAACTGTAAGTTTTCATGTGAAATATGTTTATGTTATACACATATAGCATCCACTGTGCCACGCAATATACAGTATACCGCTACACTGTGCCACACAATATACAGTATACTGCTACACTGTGCCAAAGGAGTGGGGTTTACACAGGAGGAGGGAGGTGCGAAGCGCGCTGGGGGGGGGCTCTTACAAATATTTGCTGTGGGGCCCAGTCACTTCTAGTTACGCCCCTGTTCAGACCGTGTGAGATACCCCCCTACATACATGGGTTTGAGTAAGGCATTTGAAATACAGCCATTTGAAATACAGCCTTTTTGTGCAAAGATATATTTACTTCAGGCCTACGCTGATTCAGGGCGTGTGAGATCCCCTCTATACATACAGGGGTTTGAATTAGCCATCTGAAATACAGCCATTTGAAATACAGCCTTTTTGTGCAAAGATATATTTACTTCAGGCCTACACAGGTTCAGACCGTGTGAGATACCCCCTACATACAGGGGTTTGAATAGGACATTTGAAATACAGCCATTTGAAATACTGCCTTTTTGTGCAAAGATATATTTACTTCAGGCCTACACAGGTTCAGACCGTGTGAGATACCCCCCTACATACAGGGGTTTGAATTAGGCATTTGAAATACAGCCTTTTTGTGCAAAGATATATATATATATACTTCAGGCCTACACTGATTCAGGGCATGTGAGATCCCCTCTATACATACAGGGGTTTGAATTAGGCATTTGAAATACAACCATTTGTAATACAGCCTTTTTGTGCAAAGATATATTTACTTCAGGCCTACACAGGTTAAGACAGTGTGAGATACCCCCCTACATACAGGGGTTTGAATTAGGCATTTGAAATACAGCCACTTGAAATACAGCCTTATTGAGCAAAGATATATTTACTTCAGGCCTACACAGGTTCAGACCGTGTGAGATACCCTCTATACATACAGGGGTTTGAATTAGGCATTTGAAATACAGCCATTTGAAATACAGCCTTTTTGTGCAAAGATATATTTACCTCAGGCCTACATAGGTTCAGACCATGTGAGATACCCCCCTACATACAGGGGTTTGAATAAGGCATTTGAAATACAGCCATTTGAAATACAGCCATTTGAAATACAGCCATTTGAAATACAGCATTTCTGTGCAAAGATATATTTACTTCAGGCCTACACAGGTTCAGACCGTGTGAGATACCCCCCTACATACAGGGGTTTGAATTAGGCATTTGAAATACAGCCTTTTTGTGCAAAGATATATTTACTTCAGGCCTACACTGATTCAGGGCGTGTGAGATCCCCTCTATACATACAGGGGTTTGAATTAGGCATTTAAAATACAGCCATTTGCAATACAGCCTTTTGGTGCAAAGATATATTTACTTCAGGCCTACACAGGTTCAGACCATGTGAGATACCCCCTATACATACAGGGGCTTAAATCAGGCATTTGAAATACAGCCATTTGAAATACTGCCTTTTTGTGCAAAGATATATTTACTTCAGGCCTACAAAGGTTCAGACCGTGTGAGATACCTCCCTACATACAGGGGCTTGAATTAGGCATTTGAAATACAGCCATTTGAAATACAGCCTTTTTGTGCAAAGATATATTTACTTCAGGCCTACACTGATTCTGGGCGTGTGAGATCCCCTCTATACATACAGGGGTTTGAATAAAGCATTTGAAATACAGCCATTAGAAATACAGCCTTATTGTGCAAAGATATATTTACTTCAGGCCTACACAGGTTCAGACCGTGTGAGATACCCCCTACATACAGGGGTTTGAATAGGACATTTGAAATACAGCCATTTGAAATACAGCCTTTTTGTGCAAAGATATATTTACTTCAGGCCTATAGAGGTTCAGGCCCTCTGAGATACTACCTCTACATACAGGGGTTTGAATTAGGCATTTGAAATACAGCCTTTTTGTGCAAAGATATATTTACTTCAGGCCTACACAGGTTCAGACCGTGTGAGATACCCCCCTACATACAGGGGTTTGAATTAAGCATTTTAAATACAGCCATTTGAAAATACAGCCTTTTTGTGCAAAGATATATATATATATACTTCAGGCCTACACTGATTCAGGGCATGTGAGATCCCCTCTATACATACAGGGGTTTGAATTAGGCATTTGAAATACAGCCATTTGAAACACAGCCTTTTTGTGCAAATATATATTTACTTCAGGCCTACACTGATTCAGGGCATGTGAGATACCCCCCTACATACAGGGGTTTGAATTAGGCATTTGAAATACAACCATTTGTAATACAGCCTTTTTGTGCAAAGATATATTTACTTCAGGCCTACACAGGTTAAGACAGTGTGAGATACCCCCCTACATACAGGGGTTTGAATTAGGCATTTGAAATACAGCCACTTGAAATACAGCCTTATTGAGCAAAGATATATTTACTTCAGGCCTACACAGGTTCAGACCGTGTGAGATACCCTCTATACATACAGGGGTTTGAATTAGGCATTTGAAATACAGCCATTTGAAATACAGCCTTTTTGTGCAAAGATATATTTACCTCAGGCCTACATAGGTTCAGACCATGTGAGATACCCCCCTACATACAGGGGTTTGAATAAGGCATTTGAAATACAGCCATTTGAAATACAGCCATTTGAAATACAGCCATTTGAAATACAGCATTTTTGTGCAAAGATATATTTACTTCAGGCCTACACAGGTTCAGACCGTGTGAGATACCCCCCTACATACAGGGGTTTGAATTAGGCATTTGAAATACAGCCTTTTTGTGCAAAGATATATTTACTTCAGGCCTACACTGATTCAGGGCGTGTGAGATCCCCTCTATACATACAGTAGGTGAACCCGATTTTGTGTCAATCTCGCTGTATTTCTCGGCGAGATTGAGCACATACGAGCCCCATCGCGGGAGCCAGCGCCGAGCTGGCTTGCCGCGATGGAGACAGAGCCGTCATAGAAGCGACGGGAGATCCGACTTGGATTCCCGCCAATTCTAGACGTGTGCGGCGTTTGTTATGAATCCTGAGGGGGCCTGGGTCCCGCCCTCAGGAGCATACCGGGCCCTTAGGTCTGTTATGGGTTGTAAGGAGAGCCCCCCCTACGCCGAAAAAAACGGCGTAGGGGGTCCCCCTACAATCCATACCAGACCCGTATCCAAAGCACGCTACCCGGCCAGCCAGGAAGGGAGTGGGGACGAGCGAGCGCCCCCCCCCCCTCCTGAGCCGTACCAGGCTGCATGCCCTCAACATGGGGGGTTGGGTGCTCTGGGGCAGGGGGCGCACTGCGGCCCCCCCACCTCAGAGCACCCTGTCCCCATGTTGATGAGGACAGGGCCCCTTCCCGACAACCCTGGCCGTTGGTTGTCGGGGTATGCGGGCGGGAGGCTTATCGGAATCTGGGAGCCCCCTTTAATAAGGGGGCCCCCAGATACCGGCCCCCCACCCTAAGTGAATGAGTATGGGGTACATCGTACCCCTACCCATTCACCTGCAAGAAAAGTGGTAAAAACACAATAAACCACACAGTGTATTAAAATATTTTATTTTTCTGCTCCGGAGGCCGCCCCCTGTCTTCTTTATTAGCTCTTTTACCAGGGGGGGGCTCTTCTTCTTCCGATATCCCGACGGGTCTTCTCCGCTATCCGGGGGGGTCTTCTCAACTCTCCGGGGTTCTCCTTCTGTCTTCTCCTTCTGTCTTGTTGTCTCCTTCTGTCTTCTGTCTCCGGGGTTCTCCTTCTGTCTTCTCCGCTATCCGGGGGGGTCTTCTCAACTCTCCGGGGTTCTCCTTCTGTCTTCTCCTTCTGTCTTGTTGTCTCCTTCTGTCTTCTCCTTCTGTCTTGTTGTCTCCTTCTGTCTTCTGTCTCCGGGGTTCTCCTTCTGTTTTCGCCTCTCTCTGTTGTTGACTCGGCGCACCCCGGTTCTTCGTCTCGCGAGACTCGGCGCACCCCGATTCTTCGTCTCGCGAGACGTCTCGCGAGACGAAGAACCGGGGTGCGCCGAGTCAACAACAGAGAGAGGCGAAAACAGAAGGAGAACCCCGGAGACAGAAGACAGAAGGAGACAACAAGACAGAAGGAGAAGACAGAAGGAGACAACAAGACAGAAGGAGAAGACAGAAGGAGAACCCCGGAGAGTTGAGAAGACCCCCCGGATAGCGGAGAAGACCCGTCGGGATATCGGAAGAAGAAGAGCCCCCCCCCTGGTAAAAGAGCTAATAAAGAAGACAGGGGGCGGCCTCCGGAGCAGAAAAATAAAATATTTTAATACACTGTGTGGTTTATTTGTGTTTTTACCACTTTTCTTGCAGGTGAATGGGTAGGGGTACGATGTACCCCATACTCATTCACTTAGGGTGGGGGGCCTGTATCTGGGGGCCCCCTTATTAAAGGGGGCTCCCAGATTCCGATAAGCCTCCCGCCCGCATACCCCGACAACCAACGGCCAGGGTTGTCGGGAAGGGGCCCTGTCCTCATCAACATGGGGACAGGGTGCTCTGAGGTGGGGGGGCTGCAGTGCGCCCCCTGCCCCAGAGCACCCAACCCCCCATGTTGAGGGCATGCAGCCTGGTACGGCTCAGGAGGGGGGGGGGGGCGCTCGCTCGTCCCCACTCCCTTCCTGGCTGGCCGGGTAGCGTGCTTTGGATACGGGTCTGGTATGGATTGTAGGGGGACCCCCTACGCCGTTTTTTTCGGCGTAGGGGGGGCTCTCCTTACAACCCATAACAGACCTAAGGGCCCGGTATGCTCCTGAGGGCGGGACCCAGGCCGGATTTTTATTTAAAATCCGGCGGGGACTTCCCCCTCAGGATTCATAACAAACGCTGCACACGTGTAGAATTGGCGGGAATCCAAGTCGGATCTCCCGTCGCTTCTATGACGCGCTTGCTGGGATGTGCTGTCACTATCCCAGTGAGTGCGAGATCTCGGCACCATGTTGCCGAGTATCAGCGCGACGCTGTCGTGCTAAAAACACAATGTCAGAAACACCTACTGTACAGGGGTTTGAATTAGGCATTTAAAATACAGCCATTTGCAATACAGCCTTTTGGTGCAAAGATATATTTACTTCAGGCCTACACAGGTTCAGACCATGTGAGATATCCCCCTACATACAGGGGCTTGAATCAGGCATTTGAAATACAGCCATTTGAAATACTGCCTTTTTGTGCAAAGATATATTTACTTCAGGCCTACAAAGGTTCAGACCGTGTGAGATACCTCCCTACATACAGGGGCTTGAATTAGGCATTTGAAATACAGCCATTTGAAATACAGCCTTTTTGTGCAAAGATATATTTACTTCAGGCCTACACTGATTCTGGGCGTGTGAGATCCCCTCTATACATACAGGGGTTTGAATAAAGCATTTGAAATACAGCCATTAGAAATACAGCCTTATTGTGCAAAGATATATTTACTTCAGGCCTACACAGGTTCAGACCGTGTGAGATACCCACCTTCATACAGGGGTTTGAATTAGGCATTTGAAATACAGCCGTTTGAAATACAGCCTTTTTGTGCAAAGATATATTTACTTCAGGCCTATAGAGGTTCAGGCCCTCTGAGATACTACCTCTACATACAGGGGTTTGAATTAGCCATTTGAAATACAGCCATTTTGTGAAAATAAATCTTTACTTGAGACCTAGTCTGGTTCAGGCCGTGTGAGATACACCCTTTACATACTGTCGTTCTTTTTTACCATTAATTAAACACCCATTTAGGGCAAGATCCTAAATTAAAAAAATATGAGGAGAGCGTCAAATAAGGGACGTGGCCCAGGTCGTGGTGCTGCTGATGGAGCTCCTGTTTCAGGGGGAAGACATGGTCGATCTGTGCCAGCTACAAGCAAAAGGGAAACCCCTTCCTCAGGTGCGAGTAGGCGACAAAACCTGCAGCAGTATTTGGTCGGGCCTAATGCTGCTCTACGAATGGTGAGGGCTGAACAAGTATAGGCGATAGTAGATTGGGTTGCTGACAGTGGATCCAGTTCCTTCTCATTGTCTCCCACCCAGTCTCCTGCTGAAAGAGCACAGTTGGCACCTGCAGCCGATGTCCATCAGTCTTTCACCTCACCCCCTTGCAAATCAGCCAAGCAGTCTGAGCCCCAAGTCATGCAGCAGTCTCTTCTGCTTTTTGATGACTCTGTTAGCAGGGTTTCCCAGGGCCATACACCTAGCCCTGCCCCAGAAGTGGAAGAGATTGAGTGCACCGATGCCCAACCACTTATCTTTCAAGATGAGTACATGGGAGGACCATCGCAGCACGTCTCGGATGATGATGAAACACAGGTGCCAACTGCTGGGGCTTTTGAAAGCGTGCAGACCGACAAGGAAGTCAGGGGTGAAGACTGGGTGGAAGATGATGTGGAGGACGATGAGGTCCTCGACCCCACATGGAATCAAGGTCATGCGAGTGACCGATGTAGTTCGGAGGAAGAGGCGGTGATCGCGCAGAGCCACCAGCACAGCAGAAGAGGGAGCAGGGTGCAAAAGCGGAGCGGCCGTCCTCTAGACAGTACGCCTCCTACTGCCCACCGCAGCAAGGGACCGAGCACACCAAAGCCAGCTCCAAGGAGTTCCCTGGCGTGGCATTTCTTCAGACAATGTGCTGACGACAAGACACTAGTGGTTTGCACGCTGTGCAATCAGAGCCTGAAGCGAGGCATAAACGTTCTCAACCTGAGCACAACCTGCATGACCAGGCATTTAAGTGCAAAGCACGAGCTGCAGTGGAGTAGTCACCTCAAAAACCAAGAAAGGTCTCTGGCTCCTCCTGCTTCCTCTTCTGCTGCAGTCGCTGACTCTTCATCCACCTCTGGAGTGACAGTGCCACCTGCCCCCTGCAAACAGAGGATCTGCCAGCAACACCAACACCTGGATCACCAAGCATCTCTACAATGTCCCACGGAAGAGTTCAGCTCTCCATATCCCAAACGCTGGAGAGGAAGAGGAAGTACCCCCCTACCCACCCGCAAACCCTAGCCCTGAATGCCAGCATTTCTAAATTACTGGCCTTTGAAATGCTGTCATTCTGTCTGGTGGAGACGGATAGTTTTAAAGGCCTTATGGCAGTGGCTGTCCCACAGTACATCGTGCCCAGCCGCCATTACTTTTCAAGGCGAGCCATCCCTTCCCTTCACAACCAAGTAGGGGACAAAATCAGGTGTGCACTGCGCAACGCCATCTGTGGCAAGGTGCACCTGACTACGGATACGTGGACCAGTAAGCACGGTCAGGGCCGTTGTATCTCCATAACAGCACACTGGGTAAATGCAGTGGTGGCTGGGCCTGAGGTGGATAGCAGTTTGGCGCATGTCCTTCCACCACCAAGGATTGCAGGGCGCTTCAGTTGGCCTACTGTTGATTCCTCCTCATCCTCTACCAGCTCCTCATCCGGTCAGTGTAACACCTTCACCACCAACTTCAGCACAGCAAGGGGTAAACGACAGCAGGCAGTTTTAAAACGTATCTGTTTGGGGGACAAACCCCACACCGCGCAGGAGCTGTGGACGGGCCTTGAACAACAGACCGATGAGTGGTTTGTGCCAGTCAGCCTCAAGCCCGGCCTGGTGGTGTGCGATAATGGGCGAAATCTCATAGCAGCACTGGGACTAGCCGGTTTGACGCACATCCCTTGCCTGGCGCATGTGTTGAATTTGGTTGTGCAGAGATTCCTTAAAAATTACCCCGACATGTCAGAGCTGCTGCATAAAGTGCGGGCCGTCTGTGCCCGCTTTCGGCGTTCTCACCCTGCTGCTGCTCGCCTGTCAGCACTGCAGCGTAACTTCGGCCTTCCCGCTCACCGCCTCATATGCGACGTGCCCACAAGGTGGAACTCCACCTTGCACATGCTAGCCAGACTGTGCGAGCAGCAGCAGGCAATAGTGGAGTTTCCGCTGCAGCACGCAGTGGTGAGTCGCTCAGCGGAACAGTGGCACTTCGCCACCAATGACTGGGCCTCCATGCGAGACCTGTGTTCCTTGTTGCGCTGTTTCGAGTACTCCACCAACATGGCCAGTGCCGATAACGCCTTTCTCAGCGTTACTATCCCACTTCTATGCCTCCTTGAAAAAACGCTCATGGCGATGATGGAAGAGGATGTGGCACAGGAGGAGGAGGAGGAAGATGGGTCATTTCATAGGGTTTCCGGCCAGTCATTCCCAAGTGGCTCCGAGGGTGGGTTCCTGCACCCACAAACGCCAGGTACACAATTGTCCAGCCAGGGCACAGTTCTGGAGGAAGAGGAGGTGGAGGATGAGGAGGAGGAGATGCAGGAGGATGAACCATGTTCACAGCAGGGTGGCACCCAGACCAGCTCATGGCCATCACTGGTGCGTGGATGGGGGGATACAGAGGACACAGACGATACACCTCCCACAGAGGACAGCTTTTTGTTGCCTCTGGGCAGTCTGAATCGGAAAATAATTTTCATATATGATCACTCGCATGAATCATGAAAGGGAAAGTATTGAATAGTGATCTGGATTGTTTAAGACTTAACTTTTACTTATTATACATTATAAAATATATCCCTCAAAGTGGTTCAATATAAATACAACTTTTCATAGTCCCACACTCCAGGGGACTCCTTGAAAACAAGGGAAACCGTGTCTACACTTAGTGTCAGACACTAAGGCTGAGTTCACACGGGCGAGATTTCCGCACGGGTGCAATGCTGGAGGTGAACGCATTGCACCCACACTGAATCTGGACCCATTCATTTCTATGGGGCTGTGCACATGAGCTGTGATTTTCACGCATCACTTATGTGTTGTGTGAAAATCTCAGCATGCTCTATATTGTGCGTTAATCACGCAACGCAGGCCCCATAGAAGTGAATGGGGCTGAGTGAAAATCGCAAGCATCCACAATCAAGTACGGATGTGGTGCGATTTTCACGCATGGTTGCTAAGATGACAGTCTATTCACTTGACTAGGGTATTGGTTATCCGTGTTCGCCTCTTCCATTTACCTTCCTATCCTTCTTTTACCCCTTTACCACCATTACACCTCCCCGCCACAGAGCCCCAATCTCAATAACAACTCGGACCACCAACTGGAAATGTAATGGCCACAGCAGCCGTTTATTAACCACTTAAGGACCACAGGTTTATACCCCCCTAAAGACCAGGCCCTTTTTTACAAATCGGCACTACACTACTTTCACCGTTTATTGCTCGGTCATGCAACTTACCACCCAAATGAATTTTACCTCCTTTTCTTCTCACTAATAGAGCTTTCATTTGGTGGTATTTCATTGCTGCTGACATTTTTACTTTTTTTGTTATTAATCGAAATTTAACGATTTTTTTGCAAAAAAATGACATTTTTCACTTTCAGTTGTAAAATTTTGCAAAAAAAACGAGATCCATATAGAAATTTTGCTCTAAATTTATAGTTCTACATGTCTTTGATAAAAAAAAAATGTTTGGGTAAAAAAAAAATGGTTTGGGTAAAAGTTATAGCGTTTACAAACTATGGTACAAAAATGTGAATTTCCGCTTTTTGAAGCAGCTCTGACTTTCTGAGCACCTGTCACGTTTCCTGAGGTTCTACAATGGCCAGACAGTACAAACACCCCACAAATGACCCCATTTCGGAAAGTACACACCCTAAGGTATTCGCTGATGGGCATAGTGAGTTCATAGAACTTTTTATTTTTTGTCACAAGTTAGTGGAAAATGATGATTTTTTATTTTTTTTTTTTTTTTCATACAAAGTCTCATATTCCACTAACTTGTGACAAAAAATAAAAACTTCCATGAACTCACTATGCCCATCAGCGAATACCTTGGGGTCTCTTCTTTCCAAAATGGGGTCACTTGTGGGGTAGTTATACTGCCCT
Organism: Bufo bufo; assembly: GCF_905171765.1. Taxonomy (NCBI): domain Eukaryota; kingdom Metazoa; phylum Chordata; class Amphibia; order Anura; family Bufonidae; genus Bufo; species Bufo bufo. The sequence goes on from NC_053390.1 coordinate 95,215,164, forward strand.
GGCATTCTAGGGGCCCGAATGTGTGGTAAGGAATTTGAAATCAAATTCTGCAAAAAATGACCAGTGAAATCCGAAAGGTGCTCTTTGGAATATGGGCCCCTTTGCCCACCTAGGCTGCAAAAACGTGTCACACATCTGGTATCTCTGTATTCAGGAGAAGTTGGGGAATGTGTTTTGGGGTGTCTTTTTACATATACCCATGCTGGGTGAGATAAATATCTTGGTCAAATGCCAACTTTGTATAAAAAAATGGGAAAAGTTGTCTTTTGCCAAGATATTTCTCTCACCCAGCATGGGTATATGTAAAATGACACCCCAAAACACATTCCCCACCTTCTCCTGAGTACGGCAATACCAGATGTGTGACACTTTTTTGCAGCCTAGGTGGGCAAAGGGGCCCATATTCGAAAGAGCACCTTTCGGATTTCACAGGTCATTTTTTACAGAATTTGATTTCAAACTCCTTACCACACATTCGGGCCCCTAGAATGCCAGGGCAGTATAACTACCCCACAAGTGACCCCATTTTGGAAAGAAGACACCCCAAGGTATTCCGTGAGGGGCATGGCAAGTTCCTAGAATTTTTTATTTTTTGTCACAAGTTAGTGGAAAATGATGATTTTTTTTTTTTTTTTTTTTTTCATACAAAGTCTCATATTCCACTAACTTGTGACAAAAAATAAAAACTTCCATGAACTCACTATGCCCATCAGCGAATACCTTGGGGTCTCTTCTTTCCAAAATGGGGTCACTTGTGGGGTAGTTATACTGCCCTGGCATTCTAGGGGCCCGAATGTGTGGTAAGGAATTTGAAATCAAATTCTGCAAAAAATGACCAGTGAAATCCGAAAGGTGCTCTTTGGAATATGGGCCCCTTTGCCCACCTAGGCTGCAAAAACGTGTCACACATCTGGTATCTCCGTATTCAGGAGAAGTTGGGGAATGTGTTTTGGGGTGTCTTTTTACATATACCCATGCTGGGTGAGATAAATATCTTGGTCAAATGCCAACTTTGTATAAAAAAATGGGAAAAGTTGTCTTTTGCCAAGATATTTCTCTCACCCAGCATGGGTATATGTAAAATGACACCCCAAAACACATTCCCCACCTTCTCCTGAGTACGGGGATACCAGATGTGTGACACGTTTTTGCAGCCTAGGTGGGCAAAGGGGCCCATATTCCAAAGAGCACCTTTCGGATTTCACAGGTCATTTTTTACAGAATTTGATTTCAAACTCCTTACCACACATTTGGGCCCCTAGAATGCCAGGGCAGTATAACTACCCCACAAGTGACCCCATTTTGGAAAGAAGAGACCCCAAGGTATTCGCTGATGGGCATAGTGAGTTCATGGAAGTTTTTATTTTTTGTCACAAGTTAGTGGAATATGAGACTTTGTATGAAAAAAAAAAAAAAAAAAAAAGCAGCATTTTCCACTAACTTGTGACAAAAAATAAAAAATTCTAGGAACTCGCCATGCCCCTCACGGAATACCTTGGGGTGTCTTCTTTCCAAAATGGGGTCACTTGTTGGGTAGTTATACTGCCCTGGCATTTTCCAGGGGCCCTAATGTGTGGTAAGTAGGTAAATGATCTGTGAAATCCTAAAGGTGCTCTTTGGAATGTGGGCCCTTTTGCCCACCTAGGCTGCAAAAAAGTGTCACACATGTGGTATCGCCGTATTCAGGAGAAGTTGGGGAATGTGTTTTGGGGTGTCATTTTACATATACCCATGCTGGGTGAGAGAAATATCTTGGCAAAAGACAACTTTTCCCATTTTTTTATACAAAGTTGGCATTTGACCAAGATATTTCTCTCACCCAGCATGGGTATATGTAAAATGACACCCCAAAACACATTCCCCAACTTCTCCTGAGTACGGCGATACCAGATGTGTGACACTTTTTTGCAGCCTAGATGCGCAAAGGTGCCCAAATTCCTTTTAGGAGGGCATTTTTAGACATTTGGATACCAGACTTCTTCTCACACTTTGGGGCCCCTAGAATGCCAGGGCAGTATAAATACCCCACATGTGACCCCATTTTGGAAAGAAGACACCCCAAGGTATTCAATGAGGGGCATGGCGAGTTCATAGAAAAAAAATTTTTTTGGCACAAGTTAGCGGAAATTGATATTTTTAATTTTTTTCTCACAAAGTCTCCCGTTCCGCTAACTTGGGACAAAAATTTCAATCTTTCATGGACTCAATATGCCCCTCACGGAATACCTGGGGGTGTCTTCTTTCCGAAATGGGGTCACATGTGGGGTATTTATACTGCCCTGGCATTCTAGGGGCCCTAAAGCGTGAGAAGAAGTCTGGAATATAAATGTCTAAAAATTTTTACGCATTTGGTTTCCGTGAGGGGTGTGGTGAGTTCATGTGAGATTTTATTTTTTGACACAAGTTAGTGGAATATGAGACTTTGTAAGAAAAAAAAAAAAATAATTCCGCTAACTTGGGCCAAAAAAATGTCTGAATGGAGCCTTACAGAGGGGTGATCAATGACAGGGGGGTGATCAATGACAGGGGGGTGATCAATGACAGGGGGGGTGATCAATGACAGGGGGGTGATCAGGGAGTCTATATGGGGTGATCACCACAGTCATTGATCATGCCCCTGTAAGGCTTCATTCAGACGTCCGTATGCGTTTTGCGGATCCGATCCATCTATCAGTGGATCCGTAAAAATCATGCGGACGTCTGAATGGAGCTTTACAGGGGGGTAATCAATGACAGGGGGGTAATCAATGACAGGGGGGTGATCAGGGAGTCTATATGGGGTGATCACCACAGTCATTGATCACGCCCCTGTAAGGCTTCATTCAGACGTCCGGATGCGTTTTGCGGATCCGATCCATCTATCAGTGCATCCGTAAAAATCATGCGGACATCTGAATGGAGCTTTACAGGGGGGTAATCAATGACAGGGGGGTGATCAGGGAGTCTATATGGGGTGATCACCACAGTCATTGATCATGCCCCTGTAAGGCTTCATTCAGACGTCCGGATGCGTTTTGCGGATCCGATCCATCTATCAGCGGATCCGTAAAAATCATGCGGACGTCTGAATGGAGCTTTACAGGGGGGTAATCAATGACAGGGGGGTGATCAGGGAGTCTATATGGGGTGATCACCACAGTCATTGATCACGCGCCTGTAAGGCTTCATTCAGACGTCCGGATGCGTTTTGCGGATCCGATCCATCTATCAGTGGATCCGTAAAAATCATGCGGACGTCTGAATGGAGCTTTACAGGGGGGTAATCAATGACAGGGGGGTAATCAATGACAGGGGGGTGATCAGGGAGTCTATATGGGGTGATCACCACAGTCATTGATCACGCCCCTGTAAGGCTTCATTCAGACGTCCGGATGCGTTTTGCGGATCCGATCCATCTATCAGTGCATCCGTAAAAATCATGCGGACATCTGAATGGAGCTTTACAGGGGGGTAATCAATGACAGGGGGGTGATCACCACAGTCATTGATCATGCCCCTGTAAGGCTTCATTCAGACGTCCAGATGCGTTTTGCGGATCCGATCCATCTATCAGTGCATCCGTAAAAATCATGCGGACATCTGAATGGAGCTTTACAGGGGGGTAATCAATGACAAGGGGGTGATCAGGGAGTCTATATGGGGTGATCACCACAGTCATTGATCATGCCCCTGTAAGGCTTCATTCAGACGTCCGGATGCGTTTTGCGGATCGGATCCATCTATCAGTGCATCCGTAAAAATCATGCGGACATCTGAATGGAGCTTTACAGGGGGGTGATCAGGGAGTCTATATGGGGTGATCACCACAGTCATTGATCATGCCCCTGTAAGGCTTCATTCAGACGTCCGGATGCGTTTTGCGGATCGGATCCATCTATCAGTGCATCCGTAAAAATCATGCGGACGTCTGAATGGAGCTTTACAGGGGGGTAATCAATGACAGGGGTGTAATCAATGACAGGGGGGTGATCAGGGAGTCTATATGGGGTGATCACCACAGTCATTGATCACGCCCCTGTAAGGCTTCATTCAGACGTCCGGATGCGTTTTGCGGATCGGATCCATCTATCAGTGGATCCGTAAAAATCATGCGGACGTCTGAATGGAGCTTTACAGGGGGTTGATCAATGACAGGGGGGTAATCAATGACAGGGGGGTGATCAGGGAGTCTATATGGGGTGATCAGGGGCTAATAAGGGGTTAATAAGTGACGGGGGGGGGGTGTAGTGTAGTGTAGTGGTGCTTGGTGCTACTTTACTGAGCTACCTGTGTCCTCTGGTGGTCGATCCAAACAAAGGGGACCACCAGAGGACCAGGTAGCAGGTATATTAGACGCTGTTATCAAAACAGCGTCTAATATACCTGTTAGGGGTTAAAAAAAACACATCTCCAGCCTGCCAGCGAACGATCGCCGCTGGCAGGCTGGAGATCAACTCTCTTACCTTCCGTTCCTGTGAGCGCGCGCGCCTGTGTGCGCGCGTTCACAGGAAATCCCGGCTCACGCGAGATGACGCCTATTGGCGTTAGTGTGACCTGGGAGCGCCGCAGAAATGACGCCTTTCGGCGTTAGCGTGACGGTAAGTGGTTAAATAACAATTACAATAATAACATAACATAATACTGTAAACCCCAATGGGGGAAGGTCCTTGAAGCCCCAAAAACATCGAGCTGTCGAACCGGGGTGAGCCATTCTTGCCTCCAGCCGTAACGCCCAGCTCAAAGGCACCACCGAATGACCCCCCCTCGATTCACCACAACCGCTCGGTCCACCTGGGAGTCCAGCCCCCACCGTGGGGCCCCCCCAGTTGTCCTCAGATTCCACCGTGCCCAACTCCAAGGACCCCCCCCCACCGCCACAAGCCGCCGTGACAAAACCAATCCCCACAAATCTCCCAATACCACAACCCCAATCCCTTCGACTCCAAAACCAGAAAAAAGGGGAAGAGTGGGTGGGAGCTTTTTCTCTTTCCCAAAATGGCCCCTGCCTTCCTCTTCCCTGTCTATTTAACCCCTTAACTCCACCCCCTCACTCAACCTAACCTATCCTAACCTTTCTTCCTGCCATAGCCCCCTCCCTCTCCCCTAGCCCGACCACTCCCCCTTCAGCTCACTAAACCAAACCCCCATCATGGGGGCCTCCCCTAAAGGGGGCTCCGCCCCCTCAGTCCGGCCATTGCTTGACGAGGGTATTGGTTATCCGCGTTCGCCTCTTCCATTTACCTTCATATCCTTCTTTTACCCCTTTACCACCATTACACCTCCCCGCCACAGAGCCCCAATCCCAATAACACTTCTGACCACCAACTGGAAATGTAATGGCCATTACAACCGTTTATTAAATAACAATTACAACAATAACATAACATAATACTGTAAACCCCAATGGGGGAAGGTCCTTGAAGCCCCAAAAACATTGAGCTGTTGAACTGGGGTGAGCCATTCTTGCCTCCAGCCGTAACGCCCAGCTCAAAGGCACCACCGAATGACCCCCCCTCGATTCACCACAACCGCTCGGTCCACCTGGGAGTCCAGCCCCCACCGTTGGGGCCCCCCCAGTTGTCCTCAGATTCCACCGTGCCCAACTCCAAGGACCCCCCCCACCGCCACCAACGACCGGACTTGACCACCTCAACTCCGGGCGTTCCTCCACAACCTTAGGGCCACCTCAATGCCATCCTGCAACGCCAAACTCCACATATCCAGCCCCACCGCATTCAAATGCACTCCGTCCGATCTCCAAAAAGCCCCTGTTCCAGCCTCCAAATCCCTATGCCTGACTACCACCGCCCCGTTCCTAGCCATAAAACGCCCGATTGCCCTATTCACCTTTACCCTCGCCTTATACCACCAACACATCCGGTGCCCTATCCATTCTCACGAACCTATGAATTTCAGGCAGCACCCCCTTCCAAACCATACCCCGCCTCCCAATCCACCTTACCACCGCAGACTCCCTGTCAAATCCTAGCTGTTGACCGTCCGGCCGAACCGCTGCCCGGACAGCCCCCCAGAAGACATAAGAATGCCCCAAAATCCACACCAGAGCGGGCGCCGCATCTGCAACGAGAGAAACAAAAGAACAATACCGCAGCTTTGCACCAACACAACAAACCTAAACACCAACCCCCCCCCCCTCTTAATAACATCGTCACCAAGCCCCCATCTAGCCGCTTCTGTCGCTGCCCCAATCCTAAAGGAGTGGCTAGAATACCCCACCTTATCCACCCCCACCCGGCTCAAACCCCTTGAAAAAATAGCAGAAAACTGGAAGCGAGACAAAAAGGTGCCATCCGCATGAACCGCCAACGGGGACCCTTCCCCTCCACCTATCCCATAATCCCGCAAACATTGAACCGGGCACATATCACAACCCTCCACCCGGAAAAGCACCACCTTCCGCCCTCTACCCAACGTATCCGTCTTCGACCGCCGGATAACAAACTCCACCCTATCTTCAAACAACTCAACATCCCTCCTCAAAAGTCCCCCTACCCGACTCACCGACGGACACACCAACTCCCCCACACGCATTGCCCCAAAAAACGCCAGCGAGAAAGCCAACCGAAACAACCGCGTTTCCCCTTCCGACCGACAAACCGTCCGCAACTGCCCCCCAACTTAAGCAACAACCCAAACGAGACTGGCCTCCTCCCATCCACCCCAGCACCCATCCTCCTCCACCCTTTCAATGCCTGCACCACCAAAAAGGACTTCGTAACATCCACCATCCGCCGAGTCTTAAAACCAAAAGCCAACCCAGCCATGTAACTGTTAACCTTGCTAACCGACCAACCCTGCTCCCTACCATGACCCAAAAACATTAACAAAGCCAACTCCGGCTCCTCCAGCCCCCCTCCCAAAACGGCACACCAATCCTCCCAGGCCCTCCAAGCCCTCATATATGTATCCCACGTACCCGGAGCCAATGACGCCCGAATAAGCCCCATCAATGCTCCTCCAACAGCTCCCACAGGCAAGCCGGACACTCCAAACCAACCGCATCCGCCTCCGGAGCCAACTGCCGAAAACGATTCCACTGCGAACGAGAAAGGGCGTCAGCAATGCAATTGTCCACCCCTGGCACATGTACCACTACAACCCAAGCATTAAGCGACAAGCACTCTAACACTAATCGCTGCAGCAGCCGCACCACCAGTGGCGACGACGCCGACAGACCATTTATCGCTTGAACTACGCCCATATTGTCGCAGTGAAAACGAACCTTCCTGTCCCGGAACCGCTCTCCCCACAACGCAACCGCCAGCACAATAGGGAACAACTCCAACAAAGCTAAATTCCTCACCCAGCCCCGTTCCACCCAAACCGCTGGCCAAACCCCAGCGCACCATTGACCTCCACAAAACGCCCCAAAACCTGAACCCCCCGCCGCATGAGTGAATAACTCAAAATCAAAAGCCTCAACCACTCCCCCCATAAAAAGCGATCGACCGTTGTACTGGTCCATAAAAGAACTCCAAACCTGTAAGTCCGCCCGCAGCTCCCTCCCTAACCGAATATAATGATGCGGAACCACCACCCCCCCGGTCACCTGCGCCAACCGCCTACAGAACACTCGCCCCATGGGCATTATCCGGCAAGCGAAATTAAGCTTTCCCAACAGCGACTGAAGCTCCCTCAACTGCAACTTTTTCGCCCGAATCGCCCTAGCCACCAAACCTTTCAGATCTTCCAGCTTATCACCCGGCAACCGGCACTCCACCCTCACCGAATCAATCACTATGCCAAGGAAACTTAATTCCGTTACCGGCCCCACCGTCTTGCCCTCCACCAGCGGGACCCCAAACTTCCCAAAAATCGAGCTCAACGTCTCCAACAACAACGCGCAAACTGGCGACCCCGGGGGACCAATACACAAAAAATCGTCCAGGTAATAAATCAGCGATTCACAACCTGACGAGTCCACAACCGCCCACTCCAAAAACGAGCTGAAAGTTTCGAAGTAGGCGCACGACAGCGAACACCCCATGGGTAAACAACGATCCACAAAGAACCCCCCATCCCAAAAACACCCCAACAAATGCTGACACTCCGGATGAACCGGCAACAACCTAAACGCCGCCTCAATGTCCGTCTTTGCCATTAATGTCCCCGCCCCGAAACGCCTCACCCAACTCACCGCCACGTCGAACGATGTATATACTACAGAACAAACCGCCGGGTCAATACCATCATTGACCGAGGAGCCCCTCGGGAACGACAGATGATGGATCAGGCGAAACTTATTCGCCTCCTTCTTTGGTACAACCCCCAACGGTGACACCCGCAAATTGCAAACAGGTGGCTCCAAAAACGGACCCGCCATCCGCCCAAGCATCACCTTCTTCCCCAACTTCTCCCCCACCACCTCAGGATGCTCCCTAGCAGACCGCAAATTCTTCCTGAGCAACACCGCATCCCCCGGCACGAACGGAATTCGAAACCCTTCCGCAAAACCCAAAACTAACAAACCCGCCGCCTCCCTATTGGGGTACCTATCTAAGTACGGTTGCATCTTTTCCAGCCGAACCGGCGTCACCCTCTTTTCCAAAACCATCCCCCCCTCTCTGCTTGCCCCCCTTAAAACACCTCGCTGCCCCATGATTCCCTCCACAGCCTGAGCATTTGTGCTTAAATTTACATTTAGCCCCGAACCTACAGTTGCCTTCATTGAAGGCAAAACACAGTCCCCTCGCTGAGGCAACCGCTGTATTGCCCGTCCCCCCACTACTACCTTCCCCACGAAAGGGCTGCCCCAAAACACAGTCCCCTCGCTGAGGCAACCGCTGTATTGCCCGTCCCCCCACTACTACCTTCCCCACGAAAGGGCTGCCCCAAACGCACTCACTGGGGCCGTAACCTTTAACCACAAGGCAATATCCTTATGGTCCCACCGCATCTCAGGGCGAACCGCCTTCCGCTGCCGGAACTGCTCCTCGTAACGCAACCACGCCACCTCCCATACACCCGATATGCTTCACCGATTGCGTCCAAATAACAAAACAACCCCGAACAAGCCCCCGGCGTCTTCTCCCCAATCACACTCGCCAATATCGCAAACGCCTGCAACCAGTTCGCGAACGTCCGTGGTATTAACCTATAACGGCGCTTCTCCTCCTCCTCCCGCTTACCATCCTCCCTTCGCACCCTATCCAAATTGAAGCGCTCCAAAGGAAGCAGGGAAAATATCTCCACATATTCCCCCTTCCAAATCCTCTCCCTCACCTCCGACTTCAAATGCGCCCCCAACGGGCCCTCAAAGCAAACATAAACCTCCCCCTTCGCCTTATCATCCACCCGAACAGAATCCTCCTCCCCTACCACTCCCGCCTGCGTCTGCACTGACACCCCCACACCCGGCAACCCCCGTTGCTGCTCCCCCGATGACCCTGCACTCGCAGCCAACCCGTGCACGCCCCAGGCCTGTAACGGCGACCCCTACTCAACCCCCAACTAGCAACCAACCCTGCCAAACCCCCCAACAATTGCCCCAGGCCCTTACTCAACTCTAACTGGGAGACACCCCCCACCCCAACCCCCACACCCTGCACTACCTGCGCAAGTGGTCCCCATGCAATCTCACCTGGCTGCCTGGGCACTGTGTTCCCATCAGCCGCAAATCCTGACTCCTGAAGATCTCTCCTCTGCGTCACGCCGTCGCCGTCCCGCTGTCCCCTGGACCCGCTGGGACCAGGGACGTCCTCTCCAGGATAGACCATGAAGCTGGAACCCTCATCTTCACCTTGCCTCCTGGCAAGGCAGGAACGTGCGGTGCAGCAGGACCCCTCCACGGCCCGGACCTGACATCTCCTGGGACTGGCCGACTCCTGTCCCCTGGCCCCACGCAGACCAGGGACGCCGGGGTTAACGGTCGCTTCTGAACTGCTCCTGGGGGCGGAGCCTCTTGCACTGCTTGCCTCCTGGGGCCTTCTGCCACCGACGGATCCACCTGCAGCAGCCCCGCGCTGTACACCTGACCTCCCACGCCGAGGGGCCGCCTCTGTGCCTGGAGTTACAGAGGCGCCCGCAGTACCCGGTCACGCTCCCACGACGTCGCCGCTTGCAGGAGTAGATGGCCGGGCCCGGCCACCCACCAGGCTCCGCCTACATTGAGGATTCCTCCCACGTCGGGGCCTGGAGGAAGCTGGTGTCGGCGGCACCCGACATGGAGGGTCCCGCGAGGGGCTCCTAATACGGCGCTGAGCCCGAGGGGGGGGAAGCCGATGGTGAAAGGCGAGCCGGCGGCCTGGCCCGCCGCGGCCATAAAACAGGTGGGTGAGGCAGAACGGACACCTCACCCGGCCCCCTCAGCAGCAGCTGAATCTGCTCTTGAGCCCACGCTGGGCCGCTCACCTCCGCCGCTGCCCGCAATTCCCCAATCATGGCCTCCAGTTGCTGCATCCTTCCGGTAAGCTAGCTCTCAGCTTTTTCTCTTTCATAAAATGGCCCCTGCCTTCCTCTTCCCTGCCTATTTAACCCCTAACTCCACCCCCTCACTCAACCTAACCTATCCTAACCTTTCTCCCTGCCATAGCCCCCTCCCTCTCCCCTAGCCCGACCACTCCCCCCCCTCAGCTCACTAAACCAAACCCCCGTCATGAGGGCCTCCCCTAAAGGGGGCTCTGCCCCCCCCTCAGTCTGGCCATTGCTGTATTATTTTCCCTTATAACATGGTTATAAGGGAAAATAATAGCATTCTTTAATACAGAATGCTTAGTAGTTGGTCAATTGAGGGTTAAAAACAAAAAAAAAATTAACTCACCTTCTCCTCTTGATCGCGTAGCTGCCGGTCTCTTCTTACTTCTTTAATCATGAGCTGCCGGCTAAAGGACCTGTGGTGACATCATATCACATGGTCCAATCATATCACATGGTCTAATTACATGATCCATCACATGAACGTGTGTTTAGCACGGCGGGGGGCATCATCACAGACAAGCGCAGCCACCTGTCCTCAGCCAATGTGGACAAGCTCACGTTCATTAACATGAACCAGGCTTGGATCCCACAAGACTTGTCTGTACCTTGTGCAGAATAGACATTTATACCACCATCAAACATACATTCTTGTACTCAAGTCAAGTGCAATGATTCTTTGTTTTATTTTATTTTATTTGTCCCAATATTTTGGGGGCTACCTACCCAATAAAAATTAAAAAAATAAACATTGTTGGCTGCCTCCTCCTCCTCTATTGCTGCCTCCACCTACAACACCACACTCACCGCCTCCTCAACCTCCGACTCCATATCGACCGCCTTCTCTGAGTTGCAGGTTAATAATTTGTAATTTTTAGTTATTTTATTTTAAGTTATTTCCCTATCCACATTTGTTTGCAGAGCAGTTGCCATGCTCTTAAGCACATTTTACTGCCTTTTACATCCCTCTAGCCTTTTCAAGGACTATTTTAGAGCCATTTTAATGCAAAAAAGTGCCAATTTTAGTGCAATAAAATGGAAAAAAATCTTATTTTCAATTGTCGGGTGACATTTTACCATTTTTAGCGTATACAAACCCCTGCTGTGCCTGGGTGACAGGGGCCTAAATCTCTCAAAATCGTCTGTTCTATTGCTGGGTGACATGATTCCCCTTTTGCCGTGAATGAACCCCTGCTGTGCCTGGGTGACAGGGGCCTAAATCTCTCAAAATCGTCTGTTCTATTGCTGGGTGACATGAACCCCCTTTTGCCGTGAATGAACCCCTGCTGTGCCTGGGTGACAGGGGCCTAAATCTCTCAAAATCCTCTGTTCTATTGCTGGGTGACATGAACCCCCTTTTGCCGTGAATGAACCCCTACTGTGCCTGGGTGACAGGGGCCTAAATATCTCAAAATCCTCTGTTCTATTGCTGGGTGACATGAACCCCCTTTTGCCGTGAATGAACCCCTGCTGTGCCTGGGTGACAGGGGCTTAAATCTCTCAAAATCGTCTGTTCTATTGCTGGGTGACATGAACCCCCTTTTTCCGTGAATGAACCCCTGCTGTGCCTGGGTGACAGGGGCCTAAATCTCTCAAAATCCTCTGTTCTATTGCTGGGTGACATGAACCCCCTTTTGCCGTAAATGAACTCCTGCTGTGCCTGGGTGACATGGGCCTAAATCTCTCAAAATCCTCTGTTCTATTGCTGGGTGACATGAACCCCCTTTTGCCGTGAATGAACCCCTGCTGTGCCTGGGTGACAGGGGCCTAAATCTCTCAAAATCCTCTGTTCTATTGCTGGGTGACATGAACCCCCTTTTGCCGTGAATGAACCCCTACTGTGCCTGGGTGACAGGGGCCTAAATCTCTCAAAATCGTCTGTTCTATTGCTGGTTGACAAGATCCCCCTTTTGCCGTAAATGAACTCCTGCTGTGCCTGGGTGACAGGGGCCTAAATCTCTCAAAATCCTCTGTTCTATTGCTGGATGACAAGATCCCCCTTTTGCCGTGAATGAACCCCTGCTGTGCATGGGTGACAAGGGCCTAAATCTCTCAAATCATCTGTTCTATTGCTGGATGACATGAACCCCCTTTTGCCGTGAATGAACCCTTGCTGTGCCTGGGTGACAGGGGCCTAAATCTCTCAAAATCGTCTGTTCTATTGCTGGATGACAAGATCCCCCTTTTGCCGTGAATGAACCCCTGCTGTGCCTGGGTGACAAGGGCCTAAATCTCTCAAATCATCTGTTCTATTGCTGGGTGACATGAACCCCCTTTTGCTGTGAATGAACCCCTGCTGTGCCTGGGTGACAGGGGCCTAAATCTCTCAAAATCCTCTGTTCTATTGCTGGGTGACATGAACCCCCTTTTGCCGTGAATGAACCCCTGCTCTGCATTGCTGACAGGGACCAAAATTTAGTGAAAACATCTGTTACTGATTGGAAGATGCGCGACTACAAGCGCACGCTGCTGATGGCATTCCCACCTGACAGCGGGGGCACAAGGCGAAGGCAGAGGAAGAGGTCGCCAACGCAGCTGGGGCACTGCCAGCACCTGAGAAGGCATGGTTAGCATGGCCAAAATGTGGAAAAGCTTTGTCAGCCTTGGAGATGCTGACCTGCCCTGCAGCCAGTGTATAGTGTGAACGTGTGTTTAGCACGGCAGAGAGCATTATCACAGGCCGCAGCCAATGTGTACAAGCTTACGTTCATTAAAATGAACCAGGCATGGATCCCACAGAACTTGTCCTACCTTGTGCAGAATAGACTTTTATACCAGCCTCAACCATCCATTCTTGTACTCAAGTGTACTTATTCTTTGTTTTATTTTGTTATATGTCCTAATATTAAAAAATTAAAAAATAGAAAATAACACAAATCAGTGTTGGCTACCTATTTCTCCTTCACCGCCTCTTCCACCTACACCGCCACATCAACCTACACCGCCACATCCACCCATCCACCGCCTCCTCAACCTCCTACTCCTAGATCCAGATTGTTATTTTAATTTTTTCTGTATTTTATGTTATTTTAAGTCATTTCCCTATCAACATTTGTTTGCAGAACAGTTGTCATGCTCTTAAGCACATTTTGATGCCTTTTGCAGCCCTCTAGCCCTTTCCACGACTATTTTAGAGCCATTGTAGTGCCCAAAAGTTCGGGTCCCCATTGACTTCAATGGGGTTCGGGTTCAGGGTCAAGTTCGGGTCCCGAACTCGAACTTTTTGTTCAAGTTCGGCCGAACTCGTCGAACCCGAACATCCAGGTGTCCACTCAACTCTAGTCTCTAACACCTTTCAACACTAAACCCTGCCTGAAAAAAAACTATTCCTTTCCCTACACTATCTGTCCCTTCTGCTGCAACTTGCCCTGACTAAGATTGAGACAAACCACGTCATCGTGTCATCAACGATGATGCGTTGCGGCCAGCCAATCACTGTAATGAGAGTAACCAACATGGCTACGGCATTACAGTGAGTGCTTCAAAAACATCAGTGAGGAAGTATTAAATATGGATACTGCTTTAGGCCCTTCCTTCATTTAAAAGTTAACTTTTATTAGATATATATTAAAAAACAAAAACAACCTCTTAAAAAATAACTGCCCAAAACTCCACAACACGTGTCTGTCTGCAATTCTCTTAGTCTTACATAAAATGTCTGTCTTGGCATCGGGACTTATGGAGGTCCTTCTTACGGTTCGTAGACTCATTCACGTTTTCAAGACAGGTAAATTTCAGACACAACTTTTCACCATATATGATGTATAGGACCAGTAACATATGATTCTCTTTTAAAGGCAGAGGATCCATGTATGTATAACTCTTCTTCCAGGGGAAGAACCAGGAGGCATATATGTCCCTGCACAGTCCCTCGCCTACCCCTGCCTGCAGGCTGAGCACCCGCCTCAAAAGGGGGTGACCGCACCTCTCGGTGGCTAAGCCCTCTCTGATCACTATTGATGCCCTGTCTATGTAGCCTTAGGTCCTAAATGGTCGAAAAATACAAACACTTGACAGATTATCAGTACAACAGTTAATAAAAAAGACTTTGATGAGTCTCAAAAAAATAAATTTGATAATTTAATAATTTTGAAATATGTTGGCTAAGAGTCTCAGATTTTATTATATCAGAGTGAGGGCTTAGTCCATATGTTATGTTTGCATAGTGCATTATTTTCCGTGATTTTATAAATGTAGCCATGCACATCCACATATTCATTATTAAAGATGAGCAAATTTTTCAAAAATTCTATTTGCTGGTTCGCCAAATTTTTCGGGAAAAAATTTGGTTCAATCCGAATGTATTTGCGGTGAATTACGTTAAAAAAAACAGCTATTTCCTAGCTGCTGAGAGCCTTTATAGTGGTCTAGAACACTGTGCCTTGCAGTAACACGCATAGTCCATATGACATGCAGATGACAGGCGTAGCTCTTAGAATCACTGCACACTTCACTTATTTTAGGCAGTCACGGGGCCAAAACTGACCAAATACCTCAAGTATGAACTCAAACTTACAGGTCGATGTTAGTGCCAAGAAGAAGCGCACTCCTTTTACACCGTCGCCAGTTGATTCCACATAGGTGTCTACAGAACCTGTTCTATTAAATGCTTATACAAGTAGAACCCTTCCCCCCCGACAGAGTGCAGAGGTTGTCAGCAGTAAGTTTGCATTGACATCACTGATTAATTTGCCCTTTCTCTGATCCATCAGAACAACAACTCACAAAAAACGGATCCTGTCTGTGGAGCATACGCCTTCACTCATTCAGCATTTTCTCAATAATCCATCGGTATTGCTAATGCCAAAAATATCAGGAGTGTACCGTATTTTCCGGCGTATAAGACGACCGGGCGTATAAGACGACCCCCAACTTTTCCATTTAAAATATAGGGTTTGGGCTATACTCGCTGTATAAGACTACTTCTGAATGCCCTCCTTGTCTTCAAGACGATCTTCTCCAGTCCAGGGAACTGACTCGGATCTGTGGATGGCACTGTTATGGGGAGGGGGATCAGTGGATGACACTGCTATTGGGAGGGGGATCAGTGGTTGACACTGCTATGGAGAGGGGGATCAGTGGATGACACTGCTATGGGGGGATCTATGGATGACACTATATAGCATCTTATGCTATATGTGTCATCCACAGATCCACCCCATGACAGTGTCATCCACAGATCCCCCTCCCCATAACAGTGCCATCCACAGATCCCCCCTAAACAGTACAATCCACAGATCCCCCTCCCCATAACAGTGCCATCCACAGATCCCCCTCCAAACAGTGCCATCCACAGATCCCCCCTAAACAGTGCCATCCACAGATCCCCTCCATAACAGTGCCATCCACAGATCTCCCTCCCCATAACAGTGCCATCCACAGATCCCCCCTAAACAGTGCCATCCACAGATCTCCCTCCCCATAACAGTGTCATCCACAGATCCCCCCATGACAGTGCCATCCACAGATCCCCCTCCCTATAACAGTGTCATCCACAGATCCCCCCATTACAGTGCCATCCACAGATCTCCCTCCCATAACAGTGCCATCCACCGATCCCCCCCCCCCGCCATGACAGTGCCATCCACAGATCCCCCTCCCAGACGCTCACAGGAGTACATTCATTAACTGTAATCTGTAACTTTAACTTTAAATGAGCGCTCATCTCTTTACTTGTGCTCGGATCGGCTCATGCTGAGAGGGTACCCTACCTAAGCCTATACTCCACCCCCCCCAACCTAGAAGCAGCAGAGTTATGCCGGAACTGCTTATCGAAGGGTAGCCTAAAGGGGCCAAAAGAACCATGCATAGGAGTTAGAAAACTTGATAACAGAAACTACAGACCAAAACTCGAAAGCCAATGATATTTCGTATAAGGATTCGGGATATTACGCATGGAACACGCGGAACTGCGACGACCCAACCGTTTGATGACATGTACTGGCACCTAATGCATGGACGCCGTTGCTGCCGCGCCCATGCGGAAGGAATGTCCTGTGATCCAGCGAGGACCGACCCCTGAACCTGTCAACTAACCTGAATGTACGTAAGAAAGGCCGCGGTGGTTAGCCGGGCATTGCCTAGTTCGAGTACGGGAGAACATGCCGCTTGGACTAAATACTACGCAGCCAAGCCTCCAAGGCCTGCACCGGACACCATCTGCTGTCCGTGGGAAAGTATCTGACCGCCACTGGTTGCCCCGGCCGTGACGTCTTGGACGAGGCCAAGGTGAGGACATAGATGGACCCGCGCCGGATGAGCTGACCTTTCCGCAGGCACCCAGCCAGCGTATTGGTGCCCATGAGCTCGCCTGACCTGAGGAATCCATGGAAGGCCAGGTACAAGGCTGTTTCTACCAGAGCGCTAACCTGTGGCCCGAACGGTTTGCCCCTGCAGTTTGCCTGTCACGGCCTGAACAAGCTACCGGTAAATGGCTGACGCCCATGTCGTTTCACAACAGACATCTTGCGCAAACCCTTCAAAGCCGCTTTGGTCGGGTGGGCGGAGAAGAGTGACGGTAGGTCCGGATGTAGCCTGTACCAATGGTGCTGAATACCTGCCATGTATAGTTAACAATGCTATAGGACAAGTTTAATTTAGAGTGGCAAAAACCCTGACAAAGCCCAATAGGTGAGTGATAGGCCCCCTTTTTTTTTTTTTTTTTTAATCTCCATGCGTGAGAGACTCTAATGGCGGAGTCCTGTGTGTAAACCTAAAGCGGAGAAGCCATGCGTGAGAGACTAATGGCGGAGCCATGCGTGAGAGACTAATGGCGGAGTCATATGTGTAAAACTAAAACGGAGAAGCTCTGCGTAAGGGACTCTAATGGCGGAGTCATATGTGTAAAACTAAAACGGAGAAGCTCTGCGTGAGGGACTCTAATGGCGGAGTCATATGTGTAAAACTAAAACGGAGAAGCCATGCATGAGAGACTCTAATGGCGGAGTCATTTGTGTAACCTAAAACGGAGCAGCCATGCGTGAGAGATTCTAATGACGGAGTCACATGTGCCAACCTAAAACGGAGAAGCCAGGCGTGAGAGACTAATGGTGGACTCGTATGTGTAAAACTCACATTGAGAAGCCATGCGTGAGAGACTCTAATGGCGGAGTCATATGTGTAACCTAAAACGGAGAAGCCATGCGTGAGAGACTCTAATGGCGGAGTCATATGTGTAAACCTAAAACGGAGAAGCCATGCGTGAGACTCAGATGGCGGAGTCATATGTGTGAACCTAAACGGAGAAGCCATGCGTGAGAGACTCTAATGGCGGAGTCATATGTGTAAACCTAAAACTGAGCAGCCATGCGTGAGAGATTCTAATGGCGGAGTCATATGTGCCAACCTAAAACGGAGAAGCCAGGCGTGAGAGACTAATGGCGGAGTCGTATGTGTAAAACTCACATGGAGAAGCCATGCGTGAGAGACTCTAATGGCGGAGTCATATGTGTAACCTAAAACGGGGAAGCCATGCGTGAGAGACTCTAATGGCGGAGTCATAAGTGTAAACCTAAAACGGAGAAGCCATGCGTGAGAGACTCTAATGGCAGATCCGTATGTGTAAAACTAACACGGAGAAGCCATGCGTGAGAGACTCAGATGGCGGAGTCATATGTGTAAACCTAAAACGGAGAAGCCATGCGTGAGAGACTCAAAAATGTATTTTTTTTTTTCACTATCAACCACTTAAGCAGCTCCCGTATGGGCACAGCTCTGAGTACGAGCATGAAGAGCATGGTATAACGCAGATCACCTGCACGGACTAACTAACATCCTGTGCCTAAATAAACCCCTTGGAACCTAATGTACGGCCGGCAGCAGGAAGCCAGCCACCGCCTATGATCTGCTCCCCCTGACCGAGCCTAGTACTCCTTCCCCTGATCCCTGCCTACCTAACGGCACGGCGGCCCGTGCCAGACTTTATTGAAGATGAGGAGCCTTACCCCCCAGCCGCGTGGGGAGCTCACGCTGCTCCCTGGCAGAATGCACCAGTGCGGGGGAGCCCCCCCCTCAGCTAGGGCCAACCCACCGCCGGCTGGACACTCGTACCGCGTGGGGAGCAGCGCCACTCCCTGGCAATGTGCACCGGATCAGAGGGAGCCCTTCCTTTACCGTGGGCCCCCGGCCCCCGCTGGTTTGAACCGTGTGCCGCGTCAGGAGCCGCACAGCTCCCTGGCATTGTGCGCCGGTGCGGGAGTGCCCCCCCTCACCTAGGGGCTGGTTATTGTGACTGGAACCTGCTGGGAGACTAAAGCCTAACTGGACCTACCTGTGACCGTGAAGGCTGACCTCCCAGGCCGTGGCTGACCCACGTGCGTAGTCGTGACGCAACTACCCGTAGATGCCCACCCAGTGCCTGTAGTTAACGTGAGTGCGACCGAGTCTGTGGATGTGACCGACTAGCCCCTGTAGTCGTGAGGGGACCCTACATCGAGAGTAGCGGTAACGGACCATCGCCTGTAGACGTGGTAGTATTACCTCATGAGTCTGTTGACATGAGACTAATGCCTGCAGTCGTGGCCGGTCTTAATAATGAGTCTGTAGTCGTAACGGATTTGTGCCTGCAGTCGTGGCAGGGCTTTAGAGCGGGTCTGTAGTCGTGACAGACTGATGCCTGCAGTCGTGGCAGGACTTTATAACGAGTCTGTAGTCGTGACAGACTGATGCCTGCAGTCGTGGCAGGACTTTATAACGAGTCTGTAGTCGTGACAGACTGATGCCTGCAGTCGTGGCAGGGCTTTATAACGGGTCTGTAGTCGTGACAGACTGATGCCTGCAGTTGTGGCAGGACTTTATAACGAGTCTGTAGTCGTGACAGACTGATGCCTGCAGTCGTGGCAGGGCTTTATAACGGGTCTGTAGTCGTGACAGACTGTTGCCTGCAGTCGTGGCAGGGCTTTAGAGCGGGTCTGTAGTCGTGACAGACTGATGCCTGCAGTCGTGGCAGGGCTTTATAAGGAGTCTGTAGTCGTGACAGACCTGGCAAAGCAACATTCCTATCTATACCATTATTATTATTTTTTCTTTTTTTTTTTTTTTTCTTTTTTTTTCCCCCCACCAAAGGCCACGACTGTAGGCGTCACCCTGTAAGAGATGCGCCAGAGGCCTGGACATAATAGTCCACCATCCCCCGTCCCCCAAGACTATGCAGGAGAAAAGAGGGGGTTGGCCCCCGCATGCACCACCCCTGACTCACCTGGCGGCCATGACAGCCACGAACCCCACAGTATCGTAAGTTAGCCCACCACCTGTGGACCTGAACAACCAAGAACAGACGTGTGAGTGAGCGCACGCCAGCTGGGCGACACTTCACTCATGCCACCGCTCCCTAGCTAACCACCGGATTATTGTGACTGCGCCCGAACCAACCCCCTGACTGACCGTATGGGCTTACGGGCGGCCCCGCTGCGTGCGCAAAGTGATGTGGCCAGCCCCCCTCCTTGAAGCCCTCTTTATATTTGATCCTTGAACATATTCCAAATTTTATTTAAATATTTTTTATTTTATTTTTTTTATACTCCTGCCTTAGTACCTAGCCACTGTGCCTGAGCAGAGGAGCCCTGCACCTGGACTGCAGTACCAGTATGGGCCTGTAGGTGTCGATACGTCACTAAAGAGTTTACCGCATATAACCGCAGTGCTGACCGCTGAATAAATTTGGTTTTTCGACCGAAATACTTCAATAAAGATTGTACTACATATAACCGCAGAGCTGACCGCTGAATAAATTTGGTTTTTCAACCAAAATACTTCAATAAAGATTTTACCGCATATAACCGCAGCGCTGACCGCTGAATAAATTTGTTTTTTCGACCAAAATACTTCAATAAAGATTTTATCGCATATAACCGCAGCGCTGACCGCTGAATAAATTTGGTTTTACGACTGAAATACTTCAATAAAGATTTTACCGCATAACTGCAGGATGCATCACTGAACGCTGAATAAAATAAGTTTTTCGACCGTAATACATCCCAAAAGGTTTTACCACATATAACGTCGACCGAAATATGTCAATAAAGATTTTAGCACATATAACGGAGCACGAAAATGGAGAGGGTCTTCGGATTCCCCCCACACTATATGAACGTCTCAAAAATAAACCGTAGCTCCTGAGAAGGTCATGGAGCGTCCCAGTCATCCGGCATCTATTCACCCCGCTGAAGGATAATTTTAAAAGTGTAGAAGCCACACGGGGCCCCTACGCTGCAGATTTATTGTCACGGGGCGCACTCGGTTTCCCATCAGCCGCAGACCTGCTGCTTAGCTTCAGGATTGAGGATCTGTGTTTGGCCTCGTTCCCAGGGCGGCTTTGCTAGCTGGGAGGCTCCCTGCTCCTAGGTCTGCCTTGAGCGCCGGGCTGATCACTTGGTGCTCGACTTGTCTGTCTGTCGGTCATGTGACGCTGGCCACGTCACATGACCCTCAGACCCCACTATAAATACAGGCAGCCTGCTGGCCACAGGTTGCCTGTTAATTATAGGTTCCTGGCTATTTGTTGGACTACTGAATACTCACCTGATCCTGTTCCCTGACGATCCTTTGCCTGCTCCTCCTGTACTGCGCATCCCTCCTGGTATTGTGACCTCGGCTCCCACCTGACTCCTCTTTGCGGACTCCTCTGGTACTTCTCTACTCTGCTGGTATTGACCCCTGCTTCTCCTGACCATTCTTTGCTTAACCCTTTGTACTGCGTAGCTCTCTTGGTTCTGACCCGGTTCGTTCACGTTCCGTATTTTGTCTTGTCTGTCTTCCCTGCACATATCCTAAGTAAGGGACTGTCGTCCAGTTGTCCCCTGTCATCAGGACTCGTGGGGCAAGTAGGGCCAGGGGTGAGGGTGGAGCGCAGTGGTCACTATCCTTCCCCCTGTGTGTGTGTGGACGTGACCGTTACATTTATGATGGAGACATCATGGAGATTTTACCGCATATAACCGCAGCGCTGACTGCTGAATAAATTTTAGTTTTCGACCAAAATACTTCAATAAAGATTTTACGACATATAACTGCCGCCGACGCGAACTGAGAATATATTTTTGTATTGAAATAGGCAACTAAACGCTTTCAACACATATAACCGCCGCCGTGAACTGAGAATGTATTTTTCTTTTTGTACTGAAATAGGCCACTAAATGCTTTCTAGACATATAACCACCGCCAACGTGAACTGAGAATGTATTTTTCATTTTGTACTGAAATATAAAATAACATATATTACCGCCGCGTTGACTGACACCGCTGCTTCTTCTGTGTAACGGGGTTCCGAAGGTGCACTCGGTCTCCCATTAGCCGCAGACCTCCTGCCTTAGTACCTAGCCACTGTGCCTGAGCAGAGGAGCCCTGCACCTGGACTGCAGTACCAGTATGGGCCTGTAGGTGTCGACCATCCCCCGCCCTCTCTCAAGCCAGGACCTGCTGGAGCGCAGCAAGCCAGTGATTCCCTTCTAGGTTAGAATTAACCATTGAAATCATAACTTGTTATACAGTGCACATGTCTGAGTATCTGCTTATCTCGTCTTGCCTGAGTTTGGCGCAGTAAAGAAGACGAGTTTATTCTGCAGCGGATTCCTAGACATGACTGAAAGTCACATAAGCATGTCCACCTTCACAGCCTCGCTAATTGTAATTACCAGGAGAACGTGCATCAGGATCGGCTGCGAGGGATTTGCGCTCCGCCATGTGGAACATTGCATCCCGTGCCCACCGCTATCGGCTATTTGTACAGGGAAAGCCGCGGCGTATTAATCGCCTATAGGTTTCGGCTTCCGCCCCCTGATCCTGCAGCTGGACCTCCGCTTACTGATTGCAGCTAATGAATAGATCCCTGTGTGAGCGGACGGCGTTTTCCTCTACGGCGGAACGTTCTGATACGGGAGTGAGTGATATATAACGCTGCGTCGTGGAGCCGACGGCCGGCGTGACCGATGCTCAGGGTATGCGAGCGGACGTCGTGACCCGTCGCTGCTGAGCCACAGGTGAGGGGTGCCTGCCTGGGGGACGCTGCATGTGGGAGCGGGGGTGCTTAGCGCAGGGCCAGGAGCGGATCGGGGTGCCTGTCTCGGGGTGCCGGAAGCGATCGGGAGTGCGGGCAGTCTCCAGCGCAGCTGGGGACCGGCGGCGCGCTCGGCAGCCCCACATGTTATACATAGCGAGACGGGTGTGCAAGCCACCCTGCCTACCTAATCACCGTAGCGACGAGCTCGACGCAGCCGATCCCCCGATCCTCCAGTGACGCATGCCCTTCTCTGGCACCAACCCACAAGCCGATTCGAAATCGCTCGAACCGACAAGTGGGGGGAGGAGGGCCAGGTTTAAATAGTGAACGCCCCGCCTCCCCTCACACAAATGCGGCACTCTTAATTGCCTACCACTAGGGTACCTTACTCTCAGCTCTGGTAATAGGCAGTGCGGGCGGCGCTCACTCACTGACGTCACGTGGCTGCGCCACCTAGTGGGAGGAGCAGGCACGTGACGTCAGTGAGTGAGCGCCTCCCGCACTGCCTGTTAGCGGAGCTGAGAGTAAGGTACCCTAGTAAAGAGATGAGCGCTCATTTAAAGTTAAAGTTACAGATTACAGTTAATAAATGTACTCCTGTGAGCGGCGGGGCCCTGTATATTCTAACCCCCAGGCAAGCGTCCCCGTCACCATGGGAACGCCAGGGGGTTAGAATATACCATCGGATCTGAGTATACCCGGCGTATAAGACGACCCCCGACTTTTGAAAATAATTTTTTGTGTTAGAAAGTCGTCTTATACGCCGGAAAATACGGTATCTAAAACAGAGATAACTCGTGAATGGAATATTTGTATGTCTTCTGTGTTTTGTACCCACTCCTGCTTTTGGCTACCAAATCATAAGCCAATTCTGATGGGACCATACAGGCCTTACAGCTGCTACACAGACAGGATCCGTTGTGCGTCTTATTTTTCCTTCCTTCTGACAGATCAGAAGAAAGGTCAAATAAATCATATAAATCATGATGTCAGCCAAGCCGAAAGGCAAAATAGTGGCTCAGTCATGAAGTGGAGAGGGTGGGAACAGCATGAGAAGTCCACAGAGTGGACCTATGACATAGTGGTGAGGTGGAAGCAGCATGAGGAGACCACAGAGTGGCCCAATGACAGGGTCTGGAAGTGGAAGCAGTATGAGGAGGCCACCAAGTGGCACAATGACCGAGTGAGGAGGTGGCAGCAGTATGAGGAAGCCACAGAGTGGCACAATGACAGAGTCTGGAGCTGGCGGCAGCATCAGCATCAGGAGAAGGACACCGAGTGGCACAATGACCAAGTGTGAAGGTGGCAGCAGTATGAGGAAGCCACAGAGTGGCACAATGACAGAGTCTGGAGGTGGCGGCAGAAGCAGTAGCAGCATCAGGAGAAGGCCACCGAGTGGCACAATGACTGAATGTGGAGGTGTCAGCAGTATGAGGAAGCCACTGAGTGGCACAATGACAGAGTCTGGAGGTGACGGCAGCAGCAGCAGAATCAGTAGGAGGCCACTGAGTGGCACAATGACTGAGTGTGGAGGTAGTAGCAGTATGAGGAAGCCACTGAGTGGCACAATGACAGAGTCTGCAGGTGGCAGCAGTATGAGGAGGCCACCGAGTGGCACAATGACAGAGTCTGCAGGTGGCAGCAGTATGAGGATGACACAGAGTAGCACAATGACAGAGTCTGGAGGTGGCGGCAGCATCAGGAGGCCACAGAGTGGCAAGGTGACATAGCGTGGAGGTGGCAGCAGCATCAGGAGGCCACAGAGTGGCATGATGACGAGAGATTGCAGAGGTGGCAGCAACATGAGGGGGCCAGAGAGTGGCACGACGATGAGAGATTGTGGAGGTGGCAGCAGCATGAGGAGGCCACAGAGTGGCCGCGTTGTCTATTCATTTATAGGGAATATGGAACAGAACAGAAGGTTAAAATTTCTCAACTTTATAAAGTGTTGCTTAAAACACGATTTAATAATACACGTTCTCTGGCACAAAAGGTTTGGCAAATTGATTGTCCGTGAATTTCCCTTGAAGAATGGGATAATATATTGACAAATTTAAGTTTACTTTCTTATAATTTTAATAAAGTTTTGGTTCAATTTAATATTCAATATTTAATAAATGTAATGATAAAAAAAAGTGTTGCCTAGGTCCTCTTTCACACTACCGTATGCTATTTCAGTGTTTTGCGGTCCATTTTTCACGGATCCGTTGTTTCGTTTTTTTTTGTTTCCGTTCCGTTTTTCCGTATGGCATATACAGTATACAGTAATTACATAGAAAAAATTGGGCTGGGCATAACATTTTCAATAGATGGTTCCGCAAAAACGTAACGGATACAGAAGACATACGGATGCATTTCCGTATGTGTTCCGTTCTTTTGCGGACCCATTGACTTGAATGGAGCCACGGAACGTGATTTGCGGGCAATATTAGGACATGTTCTATTTTTCAACGGAGCGGAAAAACGGAAATACGGAAACGGAATGCATACGGAGTACATTCCGTTTTTTTAGCGGAATTATTGAAATGAATGAATCCGTATACGGACTGTATACGGAACGCAAAAAAAGGCCCGCAAAACAAAAAAAAAGGCGTAGTAGTGTGAAAGAGGCCTAAGGCAGGAGAGAATCCACTAGTCATCTGTTTATTCAACGACGTGGTTACGATGGAGAAAGAATTCCAAAAAACAATTTCTCTCCACCTGGAGACGAATCCTGTTAAGATTGATGCAAGTGCGGTATCGGCTGCTCATCGACCCAGATACTTTTGGGGGAACCTGCCCGGCATGAACAGTCCTCTAGTAGGTACAGACAATGAGAAGACAAAGCGTCAACATAGCTTTGAGCCCGGAAGAGTCGCAAACTTCATCAAGATACGTCACTAAAGAGTTTACCGCATATAACCGCAGTGCTGACCGCTGAATAAATTTGGTTTTTCGACCGAAATACTTCAATAAAGATTGTACTACATATAACCGCAGAGCTGACCGCTGAATAAATTTGGTTTTTCAACCAAAATACTTCAATAAAGATTTTACCGCATATAACCGCAGCGCTGACCGCTGAATAAATTTGTTTTTTCGACCAAAATACTTCAATAAAGATTTTATCGCATATAACCGCAGCGCTGACCGCTGAATAAATTTGGTTTTACGACTGAAATACTTCAATAAAGATTTTACCGCATAACTGCAGGATGCATCACTGAACGCTGAATAAAATAAGTTTTTCGACCGTAATACATCCCAAAAGGTTTTACCACATATAACGTCGACCGAAATATGTCAATAAAGATTTTAGCACATATAACGGAGCACGAAAATGGAGAGGGTCTTCGGATTCCCCCCACACTATACGAACGTCTCAAAAATAAACCGTAGCTCCTGAGAAGGTCATGGAGCGTCCCAGTCATCCGGCATCTATTCACCCCGCTGAAGGATAATTTTAAAAGTGTAGAAGCCACACGGGGCCCCTACGCTGCAGATTTATTGTCACGGGGCGCCAAAGGCGCACTCGGTCTCCCATCAGCCGCAGACCTGCTGCTTAGCTTCAGGATTGAGGATCTGTGTTTGGCCTCGTTCCCAGGGCGGCTTTGCTAGCTGGGAGGCTCCCTGCTCCTAGGTCTGCCTTGAGCGCCGGGCTGATCACTTGGTGCTCGACTTGTCTGTCTGTCGGTCATGTGACGCTGGCCACGTCACATGACCCTCAGACCCCACTATAAATACAGGCAGCCTGCTGGCCACAGGTTGCCTGTTAATTATAGGTTCCTGGCTATTTGTTGGACTACTGAATACTCACCTGATCCTGTTCCCTGACGATCCTTTGCCTGCTCCTCCTGTACTGCGCATCCCTCCTGGTATTGTGACCTCGGCTCCCACCTGACTCCTCTTTGCGGACTCCTCTGGTACTTCTCTACTCTGCTGGTATTGACCCCGGCTTCTCCTGACCATTCTTTGCTTAACCCTTTGTACTGCGTAGCTCTCTTGGTTCTGACCCGGTTCGTTCACGTTCCGTATTTTGTCTTGTCTGTCTTCCCTGCACATATCCTAAGTAAGGGACTGTCGTCCAGTTGTCCCCTGTCATCAGGACTCGTGAGGCAAGTAGGGCCAGGGGTGAGGGTGGAGCGCAGTGGTCACTATCCTTCCCCCTGTGTGTGTGTGGACGTGACCGTTACATTTATGATGGAGACATCATGGAGATTTTACCGCATATAACCGCAGCGCTGACTGCTGAATAAATTTTAGTTTTCGACCAAAATACTTCAATAAAGATTTTACGACATATAACTGCCGCCGACGCGAACTGAGAATATATTTTTGTATTGAAATAGGCAACTAAACGCTTTCAACACATATAACCGCCGCCGTGAACTGAGAATGTATTTTTCTTTTTGTACTGAAATAGGCCACTAAATGCTTTCTAGACATATAACCACCGCCAACGTGAACTGAGAATGTATTTTTCATTTTGTACTGAAATATAAAATAACATATATTACCGCCGCGTTGACTGACACCGCTGCTTCTTCTGTGTAACGGGGTTCCGAAGGTGCACTCGGTCTCCCATTAGCCGCAGACCTGCTGCTTAGCTTCAGGAGCAAGGATCTGTGTTTGACCTCGTTCCCAGGGCGGCTTTGCTAGCTGGGAGGACCCCTGCTCCTAAGTCTGCCTTGAGCGCCAAGCTGATCACTCGGTGCTCGACTGGTTGGTCTGTCGGTCATGTGACGCTGGCCATGTCACATGACCCTCACTCCCCACTATAAATACAGGCAGCCTGCTGGCCACAGGTTGCCTGTTAATTTAGGTTCCACCTGTGATGTTGTCTTTCCTGGCGTACTTACCTCCTGCTGAATTCCTGACGATCCTCTGCCTGCTCCTTGTGTACTTTGCTGCTCTCCTGGTATTCTGACCCCGGCCTCCTCCTGACGATCCTCTGCTGACTCCTTTGGTACTTCACGACTCTCCTGGTCTTTATGACCCCGGCTTCTCCTGACAATTCTCTGTTTGCTC
Organism: Bufo bufo; assembly: GCF_905171765.1. Taxonomy (NCBI): domain Eukaryota; kingdom Metazoa; phylum Chordata; class Amphibia; order Anura; family Bufonidae; genus Bufo; species Bufo bufo. Next base: position 95,242,579 of record NC_053390.1, read on the forward strand.
CATTTGTACTTTGTAGCTTTCCTGGTATTGACTCGGTCCGTTCACGTTCTGTTGTTTGTCTGTCTGTCATCCCTGCACTTATTCCAAGCTAGGGATTGCCGTCCAGTTGTCCCCTGTCCTTAGGACTTGCGAGGCAAGTAGGCAGGACCAGGGGTAAGGGTGGAGTGCAGTGGTCACTTCCCTCCCCCTGTGTGTGTGTGTACGCGACCATTACATTCTGGGAACCCCTGCACCACTACTTCCCGGGTAGGTAGGCTGCTGCGAAGCAGGTGCTCTACCCCGGGAGCGTTTGGCTCCCGACCTCCCACTGCTGCCACCCTGCTGACTCCCAGCCATGCTTTTAACACATATAACCGCCGACGTGATCTGAGAATATATTTTTCTTTTTGTACTGAAATAGGCCACTAAACGCTTTCTGCAGAAATAAATGCAACAGTAAAGTGCGTATATATTTTTCTGTTTGTACTGAAATAGGCCACTAAACGCTTTCAACACATATAACCACCGCCGACGTCAACTGAGAATATATTTTTCTTTTTGTACTGATATAGGCCAGTAAACGCTTTTAGCAGAAATAAATGCACCAGTGAAGTGCGTATATATTTTTCTTTCTGTACTGAAATAGGCCACTAAACCCTTTTGCCACAAATAAGTTCACCAGTGAAGTGCGTGTATATTTTTATTTTTTTACTGAAATATGCCCCTATACGCTTTCAACAGAAATAACTGCAGAAGTGAACTGAGAATATATTTTTCTTGTTGGACTGAAATACACCCCTATACAATTTGACCATAAAAAACCTAGAGTGAAGTGCGCATATATTTTTCTTGTAGTACTGAAAAATGCCCCTATACGCTTTCAACAGATAATGGCAACAGTGCAGTGCGTATATTTTTTCATTTTTTACTGAAATACGCCTCTATACGCTTTCACAAGAAATAACTGCAGAAGTGAAATGCGTATATATTTTTTTTGGTAGTACTGATATAAGATACTAAAGATACTAAGATATAAGCCACTAAAGGCTTTTCAACATATTACTTGCAGCCCAATAACAAATAGCTGGAATGACAGAGCTGTCTAATGGCTATTTGGATCCCCAAATAATCTTTCCCTGCACTTGTAAATCGCTTTCCTATCAATGTCCCTAGCGCCTTCTGACGTCTCTCCCTGCACTAAGATGCTGTGAAACGATTCCTCCCTATCCTTTCCCTGCACTTATAAATATTTTTTTTTGTTCTTTTTTTTTCACAATCAGGTTTTTCCAATTGCTGTGCCTAGCGCCTTCGCACGTCTGTCCCTGCACTCTGAATGCAGAGAAATGTCGGACTGTAAGATGGCCGCCGTATTTATAGTGCTGTGACATCACAGGGCTGGCTGCTGATTGGCTCCATGCAGGCATGTCAATATGGGTGATCCCACCTTCCCAGAGTTCCTTGCCCTATGTCCTCAGTCCTCACATGTGTAGCCGCCATTTTAGGAAAAATGTGATTAGTTACCATTCATTGTGAATAAAATTATTCCTGAAATTCTAAACGAATTCCACTTCGTCAGCTTCGATTCGCTCATCTCTATTCATTATCATATCATGCTTAAAATGTATCTGTATAGAGACACTTGCTGTTTATTCTTTTCCTTATTTCTGTGTCCACCTTGTGTCACACATGCTCAGATCCATTGTTCAATTGCCGCCAGCCATATCTTCTGTTAGCTGTGACAGTTAAGCCCCATTTACATGTCCATGAGGAAATCCGTGATAAGATGTTAAGTGATTCATCCATGAAGATGCCCATGAAGGATCCGTGCTAGGTCCGTGTGTTGATTTTTTGCTCTCTTGTGTGTCATCCATGGATGAGAACGCCGGAAGCACGCACAGACGGCCCACACTTTATGCAGCAGCTCTGACATGTCGGGGTCCGTTAAACATGAATGAAACATGGATTGCATGTGTGTTGCATCCGTGTTTTTCAAGGACTCATAGACTATAATAGGAGTGATGGATCTGTGGGCACAGGCAAAATAGAGCATGCATCCATGCTACAACCACGGACCATGCTAAAATACTGATATGCGAATACACACATTAAAATGAATGGGAACGTGTGCTGTCGATGGAGAACACATACAGCACACGTCCGTGATTCACTGACGTGTAAATGAGGCTTTACAGGTAGAGAAGGACATCGCCCCTAAAAAGGGACACACACCCTGAATTCCAGCCTGAAATAAATGAGTAGATCAACTGGAGCATTAAATAGTGAGATCTCTGGATCAATGTGAGGTGTAGGGCTGGTTCTAGCTTTGTTAGAAAGAGATTGCCATGTACTATATGATGTCTGAGTTTCATTTTTTAAATTAATCATGGGATAATGCCTTTAATAATTCTCACCCAATGTATGTTTTATTTTCTACAGCGCAGTGTAAAGCAATAGGCCTTTTCATGGTATAACATTTTACATGGTTAAAGCCACAAGTAAAACACTTACAATATTGTTTCCTCTAATAAAAATGTTTTTCTGTAGAAATTCGGAGCAGCGTCTCTTCATAACAAACAAAAAAAAAATCAGCGTGGACTGATTTGTATCTGCTTAAACTGGGAAGCAGAGACAAAATCTGAGTACAATCTGTCACCATGCCTCGATGAAATCAAATAGACAACACTTTAACTGGACATGTGGCTTCCTGGGGATAGCCGGGCAGAGAGGATTAGAGCAGATAACTCACAACCCAGATTTAGTTTACGGACTGTGATCCTAATTCCATAATCAATAACATTTAGAAGGATATGTCGTGGCAGCGCTGAATCCTTTCGCCACTTAATAAACATTTATCTGGTTTTGTTTCTTCCCTGCCTCTAATGGTAAAAACAAAAAAATAAGGGCATTAGATAGCAGCGGGGGCATTTCGATTAGATGAAATGAATAGAAACAAGCAGAATTGATATTGTAGTAGGTTCACTAATAAAATGCTTATGATATGCTTTCCCGCTGTCACGTTCCTCGTAGCTTACACCTTGTTAATAGCGCTAGCACAGCAATGTTACTCTGGTCAGGCATTATGTTTAATCAGGCCCGGTGATCTCCCATGCTGTAAATCCCTTCAGGTCTAACTAGGATTAATGCCCTCTTGCATGCATGTAATAGCTGCAGTGTGTGCTAAATTTAATCAAAATTTCTCTAAGGGAAATTGAAACTCCCTGGTAAATAAGATGTTTCTTCAAGATCAGTTGCTTAACTGCTAGAGACTTAAAGTTTGAGATTCTTCTTGTTTTGTTTTTTTTCTTCTTTAAATCACTGACACCAGTTTTTTAACAAAATCTGTGTTCTATCCCTTTCTGTAATTACATAATGATGGTGAAAATACAGTAGGGGTGATTTATCATAATTAGTTTAAGGGAAGAATGGAGTCATTGCCTATAGTGACCAATTACATCACTTCTTTATACTTTATACTCTGTACAGATCAATTCATCTCATTAACAAAAAAATTTCATTTGCAAGGGGCTGTTCCCGATGCTGAAGAAGCTCCCCCTTGCTGCTTAATTGACAGGGCTGGACATTCTACCCAACCCTGACAACTCGTGCCTGTGCAGCTGCTTCAATTAGCGGTACAAGCACAGAGGCTCTGCTTCCACTACCGGAGCAGTGACTGTGCATGCACGGCTACACTTCTAGGAAGCGAGGCATGAACAGTTGCTGCTCCGGAAGCAGAGCCTCTGCACTTGCCCCGCTATTCGAAGCAGTGGCGCAAGTGCTAGATTGTCCGGGTCGAGGATCGAGCGAGATGTTCAGCCCTGTTGCAGCGACTGGGCCACAGGGGCACACGTTGAGTGTGGGTGGCCATATGGTTGCAGTATTCGTACCCACAGTTAATGGAAGCTCCCTGGGCCGGATTGCAGTGATGGGAAGAGTGCACCGGTTCTTCCTTTTTGGGCACATTATGGTTCTGGGGTTATTCTGCCTGATGGAGACAGGATTGGACATCTTGCCAGCACTGACAACTCGCACCTGTGCAGCTGCTTCAAGTAGCGGTGAAAGCACAGAACAGTCTCTGCTCCGGAAGCAGTGGTGCAAGTGCTAGATTGTCCTGCTCAGAATCAGGAGAGATTGTCCGGGTCCAGGATTGAGTGAGATGTCAGCCCTGTTTCAGCGACCGGGCCACAGGGGCACACGTGAGTGTGGGTGGCCGGATGGGTGCAGTAGTTGTACTCACAATTTCTTGAAGCTCTCTGGGCCAGCGTGCAGTGATGGGAAGGGCAAACTGGTTCTTCCCTTTGGGGCACACTCTAGTTCTGGGGTTCTCCTGCCAGAGGGCGGTTGAGGTGCCCTTGATGTTGCTGTTTTAGGGTACGAGGCAGGCTTCCGGTTGCGGTGCAAATGAAGTGTGGTATAATGATGAGATTGGTGTTAGTATAACAAATCCACAGTACTTTACTTGAAGCCAGTCAGCAGGCAATCCACACAAGCACTATTTAAATGAAATGCAGTCTTTACAGTCAATTCAAGTAGTTCTCAAAGGCTGTATATGGAGGCTAGCTTCCCTCTTTCTCAATCAGACTGGTCAGTCTCTCCTTTTCCTGACCTAAAGGGATGCACTTTCTCTACCATCAGATATATATATATATTTATGGTCAGGGCTAGGAAAGACGTCGGCGTACGCAGAGAATCCTGCCCTGAACATAGTGGCTGAATTGTGCCGGGAGCCACGGGCGTGGGTACACCAAGGAAAAGGGGGCATACCCAATGGAAGCTGAAAAAAGGGGCGGGAGGGAGGAGCGTGAGGCTCGGGCGCCTGGCTGAGCGATAGCAGGGGGAATAAGTAGCCAGACGCCCCTCCCACAAATGCAGGCTGATAACAGCCTTACCTATATATACATATATATACACTATATATATATATATATATATATATATACATATATATATACAGTGGATATAAAAAGTCTACACATCCCTGTTAAAATGTCAGGTTTCTGTGATGTAAAAAAATTAGACAAAGATAAATCATTTCAGAACTTTTTCCACCTTTAATGTGACCTATAAACTGTACAACTCAATTGAAAAACAAACTGAAATATTTTAGGTAGAGAGAAGAAAAAATAAAATAATATGGTTGCATAAGTGTGCACACCCTTAAACTAATACTTTGTTGAAGCACCTTTTGATTTTATTATAGCACTCAGAACTTAAGGCCATCTGTCCACCAGCTGAAGCTCAACAGAAGATGGGTGTTGTAACAGAACAACAACCCAATGCATAGAAGCAAATCAACAACAGAATGACTTAAACAGAAGAAAATACGCCTTCTGGAGTGGCCCAGTCAGAGTCCTGACCTCATCCCGATTGAGATGCGATGGCATGACCTCAAGAAAGCGATTCACACCATACATCCCATGAATATTGCTGAACTGAAACAGTTCTGTAAAGAGGAATGGTCAAGAATTACTCCTGACCGTTGTGCACGTCTGATCTGCAACTACAGGAAACGTTTGGTTGAAGTTATTGCTGCCAAAGAGGTTCAACCAGTTATTAAATCCAAGGGTTCACATACTTTTTCCACCTGCACTGTGAATGTTTACATGGCGTGCTCAATAAAAACATTTAATAACATTTAACATTTAATTCTTTAACATTTAATTATTTTTTTCTTTTTTTATAATTCTTTATTATAGAAAATAGTGACATTACATATAATAAAAAACAACATAGTACAGTAAAGTTGCTCTCTTCTCAGGTATAGTACTAAAAAGGCATTACAGTCATAGAAATGGGGACAATCCTTCCGTGACAATCCTACGAGGACCAAAATGAATGGACACATCATTCAATTCAAAGAATAAGCTACATTTGTCAGGGTAACTGGCATGTTTATTACATTGTTATAGGTTCCTGAAAGAGGTCCAGGGTAGCCAACATTTCTTAAATGTGAAGTTCCTACCATTCTCCCAAGACGCTAACTCCTCAAATCTATAGAGTTGATCTATTTTAGCTATCCATTGGGGTATGGGTGGAGTATCTTCAGAGAGCCAGTACTTGGGAATCAAAAGATGTGCTTCATCTAAGAGGTGATTAAACAGTGGAGGAAAAGCTTTCAGGGAGCTGGAAGTATGTACCCCTAAGAGGCCTAATTGTGGTGTAATGGGGATATCTGAATGGCATATCCTGTTACTCTCATCAAAGATTTTCGACCACCATGTTTTAATTAGTGGACAAGTCCACCAGATGTGAAAGTATGAGCCCCTATCTTTACAGCATCTCCAGCAAATATCATTGTTATCTGTTTTATATTTACAGGTTACATCTGGGGTTTTATACCACCTTGTTAGGATCTTGTATGCATTTTCCTGAATACGTATGCACCTTGATGCTTTATGGGGTCTCAAAAGAATTTTAGATATTATTGCCTGGGGAAAGGAGGTCTCAAAGTCTTTCTCCCAATGACCAATGAATGCAGGTTTGGGCATGAGAATAGGGGTAGAAAGTTTCTTATAAATCAGCGAGATCAGTTTAGGACGTGAGTCAGAGCCTACTAATAGACTTTCAAACCAGGATAACGGGCGAGTCAGAGAACCTTTAGTTATATTTTTGGATATAAAAGCCCGAAGGAAGGAAGTTAAAGGGGGTGAAAATTAGCATTCTGGAAAGGTCTGAGATATAAGGTTCGGTGTAAGAATAGTTCCATTGTCATCAAATAGGGATATTACTGGGTATGTTGAGTTCCTTACTGATAAGGGAAGGCTGTAATAGCGCTTTGGGTGCAAATGTTAAAATATCTCTAGTTTGAAGCAATGGTGATGGCAAAGTTAAAGCATGTTTAGAGGATTGAAACCAGTTCCAGGTTTTTAATGTGGCTTTAATAATTGGGTTAAGGGATTTGGCTGTAAACTCAGAGGTATCGGTTCCTACCAATAGTCCTCTAAAAAGGAGCTCGAACTGCGATTGTTCTAGGTCAACCCATGGCATGTTTGTAGTTCCTTCAAACCAACCTACCATTCTAGCCAATAGGACAGCATTATTATATAAAACCGGGTTAGGCATCCCTATTCCACCATAAGCTTTGGGTTTGTTTAGAGTGTGCAATGCTAGTCTTGCCCTTTTCCCGGCCCAGATAAAGGATCTAATCATTTGGTTCACTGTGTTATAAAATGATTTAGGCACTGGGATTGGCAGGACCTGTTGTAGGTATGTCAATCTAGGGATTATAAGGGATGTTACAATATTTTTCCTACCAAACCAGGATAACATGTGTTTATCCAGGGAAGCGAGCTGTTCTTTTATTGAGTTTATTAATGGGGTGTAGTTTAGACTAAAAAGAGAGTTTGGGTCAGAGCCTATTTTTACACCCAAATATGTAATGTGTGGGGTATCACAGTTGAAGGGGGATTTAAGTCTGAGTTCTTGAATAATTGAAGCGGGGAAACCTACGTTTAGTATATGGGACTTATTCATGTTCTATTATAGAAAGGATGTGGGGTAGGGCTATAGTAGGATTAGTGACCATAATGAGTAGGTCATCAGCGAAGGCTGCTGCTTTATGTTCGAATCCGCCCACTCGCATACCTTGAATCCCTCTCTCTCTCCTAATAGCCTGTAAGAGAGTTTCCATAACTAAAACGAATAGTAGGGGAGAGAGGGGACATCCTTGTCTCTTCCTGTTGCGAATAGCAAGGGGAGGGGAGAGAGAGTTGTTAACAATAACAGAGGCTGATGCATTAGTGTAAAGAGAACTTACCGCATTAATGAATTGATTTGTAATCCCAAAAGTGTGTAGTACTTTATTCATGTAATCCCAGTCATCTCTGTCGAAAGCCTTCTCAGCATCAGTGCTGAGAAGGATCATTGGTCTGTTGTGTCTCTTTGCATAATATATGCAATTAAGTACTCTAGATGTATTCTCCTTGCCCTCCCTACCCTTTACAAAGCCTACTTGATCTTTATTGACCAATAAGGGAAGAAACTCTGATAGGCGTGTCGCAAGCATTTTTGCCAGAATCTTTAAGTCTAGGTTTAGCAAGGAAATCGGGCGATAGTTCGCGCAATTGGAGCTGTCTTTTCCCTCTTTAGGAATCAAGGAAATATGGGCTCTAGTCATATCTATTGACATTGGGGTGCCCAACAGAGAATTGTTACAGACTTTGAGCAAATGAGGGCCTAAGGTATCTGACAACGACCGACAATATAAGGCAGGGAGGCCATCAGGGCCTGGGCATTTCCCTCTAGGGAGCTGTTTGATAGTGGTTTCTAGTTCCTTCAAGGTAAAGGGTGTTTGTAGTGTTCGTGCTTGTTTTTCGGAGAGGGCAGGAAGGGCGAGCAAATCCAAAAAGTTAGTGATATGTTTATGTGGGGTGGGGTTCCTTTGGGTGATAGATTCCAATTCTTTTAAATTGTATAGCGAGTGGTAAAATTCTCAAAATTTGGAAGCTATGGATGAGGTAGTGAAGGCTGTTTCACCATTTACTGATTTAATTTTGTGTATGTAGTTAAGGGACTTTCTTTGTTTAATACGTTGCATCATAAATTTAGATGCTCTATCTCCATGAGCATAATATTTAAATTGTGCTTGGAGATAATATTTGGCTGAGGAAACGTTTAATACGTTTTTTAGGGCTTCACGTGAGTCTGTTAAATCTTTATATAGTGTTTCTGACAGCGACTTTTTTGTAGGGATTCAAGATGTTGGATGTTAGTTAACAAGCTATCTATCTGGAATCTTCTGGCTTTTTTTAATCCTAGCTCCCATGGGTATGAAATGGCCTCTCATGTAGGCTTTATGAGCATCCCATAGCACTTGTTGAGTCAGTGTTCAAGGAGAAAAATTACTTTAACACTTTTTGTGTTTGTGTCAGGGGATCTCCAGGAGAAATGAATTGTTCATTTAAACGCCACCTAAAGTGTCGAGCATCGGAGGTGGGCATATCTAGCGTGAAGAACACAAGGGAATGATCCGATAAATACATCAAACCTATACTAGCCAGGTTACAAAATTGGAGATGTTCTTTTGATATAAATAGGTAGTCAATTCTGTGGTAGGACCCATGAACTGGCGAGAAGAAGGAATAGTCAAGTGCTTTCGGATTAAAGAGTCTCCAGACATCACAAACAGACCAATTATGAAGGTATTTCTTGAGATGTCTGAGGGCCTTGGCGGATATGGCAGATTTTTTAGAAGTGGAGTCAAGTTCTGGCTCAAGCGCAACATTAAAATCTCCGCCTAGGATCACTACACCCTCTTTATGTGGTTCTAATATTGAAAGGACTTCCAATATCTAAGTAACCTGGCCAGTATTGGGTGCGTAGAGATTGATAAAGGTATACACCTGGTTAGCAATAGAACCTTTAAGCATAATATACCTTCCTTCAACATCTTGAATATGGTGGAGATATGAGAATGAAAAGTCCTTCCGTATCCCTATGCTTACGCCCTTGGAGGCTGAGGATCCTGCTCCACAATGGAACCAATTTGAATATAAAGATCTTGTGAGATTAGGGTATCTGTCAAATTTAAAGTGGGTTTCCTGGAGGAAGATGATTGCGCATTTTTCTTTTCTCAAGTAAGAAAAAACCTGGCTACGTTTAGAGGGGGAGTTAAAACCCTTCACATTGAAGGAAGCCACACGGATACTAGCCATGGCCTAATATGACGGGTGTGTTAGAAAAGCAAATTACTGATAGAGAGCAAGATAGAAAAATATAGAAAGATGTTAAATAGCACTCAGCCTCCCCGGGCGAAGCTGTAGGACGTCCATGTAGTCCATGCGTGGATTGTAGAACATGTATGGGTGTTACAGCACCTGAGATTAAGAGAGCAACAAAGGAAAACAATAAGAACATAAAATAATACATAACAAGATCAGGATAAACACTAATGCAGCAGAGCATAGGAGCTCTACAAACTTGTAAGGGGGGATGTATAAGTTTCCCAACCCTATCCCTCTAGGGGCCATCAAAGACCAGATCATATAATGGTCATAATGCAATGCAATAAAAGTTACCTATACGCCAATGTAGGACTAATAAAGGCCTATACTATAAAATATGCTTAAGCTCGTTAGATCACACTGAAATTAAGAGGACGTATTTGTATAACAATAGAATCAAAAACGGGTGTCTTCGATTTTAGCAATGGGTCAGCTAGCTCCCCTGTGCCACTATTAAGATCAGAAGATCGTTCGCATAGGCGAAGGTTAAATTGCTTTGGTTTCCGCTTGTGTTATAATCGAGCGTCGGGAGAGAAGAGCATTGCTAACAAAGAAAAATCGTTGTCCCGAACAGAGATGCACCCTTCTAACTTACGGTTAAGCATAGCTGAAATTGCAAGGGCAAATTGGCATGACTGGGCAATCATATCTATTTCAAAGTTTCCTCGATTAAAGCATGGGGTCAACTAATTATTTCGCATTGATATAATATTCAGATGATCCTGCGCCTAAGAGCATTGTAAATCGCTTCGGATTCTGATTCTTATACAAGCAAGTACAGGGAAAAGTGAACATTGCAGAGAGACTATTTTGCAGACGGAGATATGCCCTACTAAGTTGCGATTAGGCATGAAAGGAGTTACAAGGGCGTATTAATAAGGGTGGACAACAAGACAGAAAGCATGCTTCTACAATTTGGGCAAGTGACCATCTAACTCTCTTGCGCTTTTTGCAAAAATCAGGAAATCGTATATGTTAGCGCAAGCAAAAGACGCAATAACATCAGAATTTACTGTAAATGAGCCTTTGGGTAAGTGATCATCTGACTCTCCTGCGTCTTTGCTAATATCAGGAAATCGTATGTGTAGATGCATGCTAAGAACGTAGCAAATTCCGAATTTACCGCAAGGTAGCCCAGAGAGATATAGATAGTGAAGGGATGTCAGTTGCACAAAGAGAAGCATGCCTAACTAGATTACGATTAAGCATCAAACCAGCTTATATGTAATACGAAGAGATATAATAACTAGGTGACTATGAACAGGTAATATATCTAACTTGAGAAAAGGGGAGAACCCTAATAAAAGCAAAGTCAGATAGAAGTGATATAATTATCTGAGGTATTGAAGTCCCGAACATTCTGTCCTCTGATAGTGGGAGTCTTCTCGGGGTGGCAACGTTTCCTCTTCTTGCTCTTTGCGGCTTGGGGGTACGAGGAATCTTCCATGGCAGAATATTAGGAAGCTCAGGAAAGATTGTCATCCCCTGGAACTCGTCCCAATTCTCGATAGGTAGTGGCTGGATCCCCAGGTGATCGTAAATCTTCTCCAGGTCCTTGAATGAAGATAAGAATAGGCGACGTCCATCTTGGGAAAAGGAGAGACCAAAAGGAAATGTCCATCTATACAGTATCTTGCGAGCTCGCAGCCAGTCAGTAAGCGGTTTTAAGGCTTTACGTTTTTTAAGTGTCGATTGCGCCAAATCCTGAAAGATGGAAATGTCGTTGTCTTTCCCCAAATCAGGGACGGGTTGTTCCTGGCACTTGTAAGAATTGCTTCCTTGACTGGGAAGTATAAGAATTTACAGATAATGTCCTGAGGTGGTTCATTGGGCTGAGGCTTAGGTCTTAGGGCTCTATGCGCTCTTTCAATGGTGACTTCATGAGCGGTTTCTGGGCCCAGGAGATGAAGGTATATCTCTATCACCGTTTCTGGTATATTCGGGAACTCCGCTGAAGCGAAGATTATTTCTTCGTCCCCTATTTTCTTGGTCTTCCACGGCTGTGTGCAGCATGTTAATATGTGCATAGTATTCCGCCATGTTCAAAGACACCTCTTTCTGGTAAATAGTGAGTTTGGCTTGATTTTCTTCTAGCGATTCTACTCTCATGCCAATATGGCGTATGTCGCTTCTGATAGCCGCCATTTCTGAGCTCAGGGGTTCGAGAGCTTCAGCTAGCGATTCTTTCAGGAAACCTCTAGATATTGGCAGGGCATCTGGGCCGGGGGAAGCATCCCTACCACCATCGGCACCATTTGAAGCCTGTTGTCTGTAGCTGGAGGCTTTCAGTGATCCGGGCGCCATCTTAATTTCCTTTGCCACGCATGCAGCAGCTGCTTTTTTAATGAATTTGTCCATATCGCCCGCATTTATCAGTGATTTGGCAGGTCTGGAGGAGTCAGTGGGCTTCTGTTCACCAATTTTGACAATTTTTTGGTCTGAGGAGCAAATAAAAATGTGCTAAGAGGGATAATCTGGTCACAGAGCAGCGCTTCACACCACCATCTACGCTCAGTGCAAGCTCCGCCCCCATAACATTAAATTCTTTGTGTTATTCATTTAAGCAGACTGTGATTGTCTATTGTTGTGACTTAGTTAAAGATCAAATCACATTTTATGACCAATTTGTGCAGAAATCCATATCATTCCAAAGGGTTCACATACTTTTTCTTGCAACTGTATTCACAAAGCTTTATTTTTCAGTTATTTTACCTTTCTGATGTCTGTATTCAGCCCTTAGCAACACTATTTCTCTGTGCCTCTATTTCAGCATCTTCCTCTCACATACACATAACCAGAGACAGACAAGACCAATCAGAATGCAGATTATCCCCCCACACACACAACCCCAGAGCAGTGTGTATCCTTTCACATACAGCTAGCCAGAGACAGACAAGACCAATCAGAATGCAGATAACTCCACCACTACCCCACAGCAGTGTGTATCCTCCCACATACAGCTAACCAGAGACAAGCCTTAAAATTACATAAAATCAGTAAGCATTTGTTTTAGCTTCTTAATAGTCACCTGTCAGCTCTGCAGCTGCTCCCTCATTCTCCTTTAGCTGCTCATATCTCTGGTTTGTATTGTTTCAAAGCTGACATTCCAAGTAGAGGTGAGCGAATCGAAGCTGACGAAGTGGAATTCTATCCAAATTTCAGGTAAAATTTGATTCGCACTGAAGCCCAATTTTTTGGCGATTCGTGGTAACGAATCGTATTATTTCCTAAAATGGCTGCTGCACGTGTGGGGACATGGAGCAAAGAACTCTGGGAAGGCGGGATCACCCATAATGCCATGCATGCAGCCAATCAGCAGCCAGCTAGCCCTGTGATGTCAAAGCTTTATAAATAGCCTCAGCCATCTTTGATTCTAACATTTTCTATTGAACTTAGTGCACGGAGAGACGTCAGCAGGCACTAGGGACAGTGCTAGAAAATATAGTGTACATATTCTGTGGTGTTCTGTAACCAATACTGTACTACATCAGAAAACAGTGTCTGTATTGAAGATTCCAATAATCTGGGTCTAATATAGTTTCCAAAATCTGTGGTGTTCTGTAACCAATACTGTACTACATCAGAAAACAGTGTCTGTATTGCAGATTACAATAATCTAGGACTAATATAGTGTCCATATTCTGTGATGTTCTGTAACCAATACTGTACTACATCAGAAAACAGTGTCTGTATTGCAGATTCCAATAATCTGGGTCTAATATAGTGTCATTATTCTGTGGGTTTCTGTGACATATACTGTCCTGCATCTGAAAACTCTTTAGAGGACTGTAAAACAATCTGCACTACATCTTGTGACAAAACCATTAATATGAAGAAGGCGAGCACTAAGGGACAAGGAAGTGGGCGTGATGCTGATGGTGCACGCAGAGGCCGTGGCCCTGGGAGCAATGAAACTGTGCCTGCTGCCAGTGCACCAAAAAAAAAAAAAACATCCACCGTACCCAGCTTCATGTCCAACTTAGCTGGGTGGCACAGGACAACACTGTCCAAGTCGGGCCAGTACGAACAGTTGGTCAGTTGTAATTGATGAAGATAATGCTTCCAGTCAGTTAAGCACCACCCTCTCTTCCACAAAGTCCAGTCTCTGTAGCAACCGAATTCTCATTCTGTTCATCCTTCCTCCCACCATGGAGAGGCTTGCCAAACAAGTGATTCCACAATCGGATATTCCGAGGAGCTCTTTCCAGCGCCACTATTACATTTGGCCCTCGCGCCCAGCATGCTTGAATAGGGACCTGAGATATTGTGCCCTGATTCCCAACCTCTTGAGCCTTCACAGTCTCAAGAAGATGACGGTGGTGAACGGCAATCATTTGTTCACGAGATAGATGATGATGAGACACAGTTGTCAATCACTGAGGTTGTGGTTAGGTCAAGTCAGGAGGATGAGGAGATTGAGGAAGTAAAAGAGGAGGTGGTTGACGATGAGGTCACTGACCCATCATGGGAAGGTGAAAAGCCGAGCAAGGACAGCAGTGCAGAGGGGGAGGGATCCACAGCACCGCAACAGGCTGGAAGAGGCAGTGGAGTTGCAAAAGGGAGAAGTCAGCCTACACCAAACAGGGCCGCAACCGTTACACCGAGCACCCCCATGCGTAAATCTACTTTGGAAGGGGTAGGTGTTTCGTAGCATGGCGCTTTTTTTAGAAAAGTGCAGACAACAAAACAGTTGTAGTTTGCAACCTGTGCAGTACCAAAATCAGCCGGGGCGTGAACACTAGCAACCTCATCACCACCAGCATGATCCGCCACATGTCATCCATGCACCCTAATAAGTGGGCCGAACGCCTGGTTCCACAATCTGGGTCTGCGGGTCACACCACTGCCTCCTCTTCCCCTGTGTTACGCACTGCTGGGCAATCCCCAGTCGAAGGCGCAGGCCTGGGTGCCCCTCGTCTTGCACCTAGACCTTCGCATGAACCATCAGCCACAACATCCACTTCCCTGTCCCAGCGCAGCGTCCAAATGTCCATAACAGTCATTTGAACGCAAGCACAAATACACAGCCACCCACCCACAGGTCATAGCACTAAATGCACAACTTTCGAAATTACTGGCCCTTGAAATGTTGCCATTTAGGCTTGTGGACACTGAGGCCTTCCGCAACCTGATGTCGGCGGCCGTCCCTCGGTACTTCCACCTCCAGCAGCAGTCAGCCATCAGTCACTAGCTGGAAGCAGTGTAGCACTGCTGTGGGTAAGCGTCAACAGGCCGTGCTGAAGCTGATCTGCTTATGGGACAAACAGCACACCACCGCAGAGCTGTGGCAGGGTATAAGGGACCAGACTGAGCTGTGGCTCTCGCCATTCAAGCAGTTGTGGAATACCAGCTGCAACATGGTCGTCGCCTTTCCAGTCAGCTTCCGCTATTCACAAGCGATGAGTGGGCATGGATGTCTGACCTCTGTGAGGTTTTAAAAAACTTTGATGAATCCACACAGATGGTTAGTGGTGATAACGCTATTATCAGCGTAACCATCCCACTGCTGTGTCTACTCAAACGATCGATGCTCACAATTAAGGATGATGCTCTCAATGTGGCAGACGAGGAAATAGGGGAGGACATTGAAGGGTTAAATATAATTAGCTGTATAATCTGTATGAAGGACAGGAGGTTGGGTGACATCATATTGAAGGGTGAATATATATACGTGTACCTCCTGTCTCTATGAGGAAAAGTTTCTAGTCAGCAGTATTATAACAAGAGCTGCCTGTCTGTAGAAGGAACTGCTATTATTGTAATCAGAGCTGCAGCTATTCTTGTATGTATGCATGAATGTATATAATGCCTGTATGACAAAACAATAAATAGAACTGTTACTGACATCATACTGCTTGTGTCACTGACATGTTCTCCAGACGTCTGTCTTTGGGGACAAAGGATGGAATCAAGGTGCATTGATAAGGAAATATTACCATTTCAGTTGGGGGATCGTCCGTGGAATATAAAATACAGGAATTCGGTAAGTAACGGAACATTCCTGTCTAACGACTGGGGACATTCCGATACTTTCCGTAAAATTTTCTGTTGCTTCTATTTTTGAATCCGCTTTAGACATTCTGAAAGATATGGTAGCTATCTTTAGGGAAGATAGAATGAAAAATAATGGTGTCTGTCTTTAGGGAAGATAGACTGTAAATAGACTCCTGGCCAGGTCACACAGATAAAATTCTTTGGGGAAGTATTTATTAGATATATCCTTTAAGGGGAAGGATTTGCTAGTGGAATTTTTTTGGGAAGAATTCATATAGAGTCTGCACCTTGATTTCTCTTGTCACCCCCTGTCTGTTGCTTCTTTTCTGTCGCTTTCTTATGCTTTATGTTATGTTATGATGTTATGCAGAATTAAGTACTTTTTATGCTGAAGGTAAGCAGCAATTGATACTGTGAAAAATGTACTAACTTTATTGTGTGTGTCCTGGATGACCTTCCAACCCAGCAACTGGTGAACGCAAGTAACTATTTTAAGGGATTATACTAACAGACAGTTGAGCAGGTGGTTGTGCATAGAAATAAGTCCTTCACGGTTCTGGGGAAAATTTTGCTCTGCCTCCATCTCAATTAAGTTTTAAGAAATGGGTGCAAAGCAAGGAAAGGTCTCTCCACCCCCTCCGAATGTAGGAGAAACATGTAGGGATTATGTAGCCCGGGTCTGTGGGACTGATTATTATTTAGTTACTCCCTGGGTGGATAATATGCCAGGATGGACAGAGGCAATAAAGAGTATAAATTCGTTCCCTCCGGAAGGGGCTAATGACACCTTCCATATGGATATGGTGAGAAAGGGTATGTTTGGGTGACACTGAAGCTTACCCATATTATGGTCCAGACCCCCAGTGGGACATGCAGTATATGCAGTCAAGAAGGGAAAATTGCCTTACTTATGCACCATACTGGTATGATTAACCAAATCATAAGGTTCACAAGCAGAAGGCAGGGAACCAGGAGGGATATATATAAAAAGAAACATGAGTTAGAAACATAATTGACAAGGGGTTCACTCCAGTAGCCCCCTCCTCCCTATCTAGAAAATATCCCACAGATATATTATTCCCTTCCAAAAGTTGACTTAGATTAAATAGGCAGTACTTTGAGGCCCAGGTATTATTAAATTGGCTCAAAAGGGAAGAAGATAGGAGGAGAAGAGCTGACACTCTAGAGTCCTTTTCACAGTGCACACTTCTTCTTCAAAGCATCTGTTGGGTGATAGTTCAGACGCTGCCCGCAGCACCATGCCCCCCTTCTCCTCATGTCCATTACATACACAAGGCTTCGAGTGACAGCAGTAAAGGGAGGGGGGATGGCTCCTGAGCTAAAAATGCAGTTTCTGACAATTTGGGATTGACCAGTTGTTGTCCTGGAGATACGAGAACATGTAGAATGCAATTCACACATTTCTAACACTAGAGATGTCATATCTCCCATGCGCCTTAGATCACAATAAAAATGTTTTCCAAAACCTGAACATATACCTCATCATGATGAGGACAGTGACCTTGAGGAACAGTTCACTTTTATGACTGTAGGGGTCACCTTGTTAAAGGAACCTATTGAAGTAGATGTTATTTCTAAGATTGTTATTATACCTATAGCCCCTGAGGTTCTAGACGTACCATCTCTGCTATCAGCTATTTCTGCCCATACAGAGTTTTTCTGTGTTATTGATTTGATGAATGCATTTTTTTCTGTCCTAGTTGACAAGGAGACACGGCCACTTTTTGCTTTTACATTACATGGTGTAGAATGCCTCAGGGTTATGTAGACTCCCCAGTAGTCTACTCCATTGTCCTCCAAAATACACTGCGCCCTTGGACTGCCCCTCATGGTTCTGTCCTTCTACAACATGTGGACGATCTCCTCATATGTAGTTCTACTCGGGAGGCTTGCCAGGCAGACTGTGTTAGTTTACTACTGTGGTTATGTGAAAATGGTCTCAAAGTTTCTAGGAAGAAATTACAATGGTGTATGGAAAGTGTTGAGTATTTGGGCTTTGTTCTCAGTAAAGGTGAGAGGAGAATCAGCCATGCCAGAATTACCTCCGTTCTGGGTCTGCCCCACCCACAAACCAAGAAAGACATGTTGACCTTTCTTGGCATGATTGGTTACTGCCGCCAATGGATTGCTGATCGTTCCTACTATGATAATATTCTGAGACAAGCCACTAATGCTGATATGCCTGACTCCATTAAATGGTCTGATGACATGTTACAAGCTTTTAGTCATTTGAAATGTGCAATAGTTTCAAGTCCTGGTTTGGGCCTACCCGACTATGGCGTGATGTTTCACTTATTTGCCAGGGACAATTGTAAAACCATGGCAGGAGTCCTGGCGCAGGATCATGCAGGTAAATACCGCCCTGTTGCTTTTTTCTCAAAAGTGGTTCACGTACAGGTTCAGGGCATGCCTGCGTGTCTCCGGAGTTTGGCAGCCTGTGCTATGGTCGCTGAGATGGCCACGTCTATCACCCTAGGTCATCCCACCACTCTGCATACCTCACACAATGTTCAGGCCCAATTGAATAACATACATACGCAACACATGTCAGCACAAAGACTGAGTGGATATGAAGTTTTGTTGCTATCTAATCCTCAACTTCATATCAAACACTCAGCAGCCATGTTCGGCCCAAGCTGCTGAACTGATTGCCCTCATTAGAGCTTGTTGTCTTTTTGAGGGGAATAATGTAAATGTATACACCGATTCCAAGTATGCCTTTGGGGTTGTACACGATCATGGGGTAATCTGGCAGAGGAGAGGCTTCATAGCTGCAGATGGGAGACAAATCTCACATTCCACCCTAGTACATGATCTCCTGGCCGCCATCCAATTACCGAGCAAAGTTGCTATTATCCATTGTAAGGCACATACTGGACTCCAAACACACATAGCTAAAGGTAATGCCCTAGCTGATCAGGCGGCAAAAGAGGCTTCTATTAGAACGGCAGCAACAGTTCAAATGCCCTCCCTAGTTCCAGACATTACCCTTACTGACGATCTATTGCTCAGCCTCCAGGATTTGGCTACCAGTAGTGACAAAATAGAATATGTGAGGAAACTTGTATAAATCTTAGATCAAATTGTACAAGATATTGCTCATGCCTCTCCTTTCTCTCCACAGGAACCTACGCATCCTTTCCGACCAGGAGACGTGGTGATAGTCCAGCGCCTGGCAAAAGGACGAAAACAGACTGAGTTTCCGTTTGGACCACCCACCCGAGTAGTAGCAGTCACCAGAACAGCGATTCTCACAGAAGAGGCTCCAATCTGGATTCACGCTAGCAGAGTGAAAAGGGTCCCTGAGGCTTCTTCTCCGGTGACAGACAAAGATAAAGAAGGTGAAGCAGGTGTGAAATCCCTGAACAAAGAGGGGAATTCAGAAGAAGTTTCCCTGCAAAGTTCCTTGCCACAGGCTGAAGATGATGACCCCACAATATTCTGGGAGATTTGTTTGTCTTCTGATAATTATTAATCTTTGTGTTTTCTTGCCAGTCTGGCTTACTACATGTATTTATCACCCAGAGGAGATGAGTTTCTTCTGCGGTGCACCAATTAATCGGACAGTATATAAAAGAGCTCAGGAGCAAGATCCCTTGGCTCCCGTCCCCTTTTATTCTGAACAGAATAGTATAGACAGGATGGCAAATGCCCTAAATGTTAGTTCATTGTGCCTTAAAGACTTACAGAGCCCACAGGATCTTATACAAACATGTGTTATTGCTGTGCCTACACCCGATGAATCCCTCCTTGAAGTCTGGTCAATGGCTAACAATACACAATCTTTTATTCCCTTGTATGACCTCTGTGGGGAGTGCCAGAAATCAGGAAATAGCAGGGATAATATTAGAATAACTACTATTAACGTGACTACAGCACAGACTTGTTTTACCTTTTCCCAGGATATGACTTTATAATGTGATAATAGAGACATAAAAAGTGGATTACCTAGGAATAGTGTATATGAGTATATTGACGACACTTGTAAAAAGAATAGTAGGCTTGCTAACTCCCTGGATAATTCCATGAGTTGTAATAAGACCATTGTGACTCCCAGTTTTATCTATAATATAATGCTCCCTAAGGGATGGTTTTTTGTCTTATGGTAACAACACCTACAATTACATTCCTGCTAATGTTATTGGAGGTCCCTGTGCGTTATCCAGGCTGACTTTGGCCCTTCCCAGTCAACCCCCTATCAGGAGAGCTTACAGATCGGTTACCAAGACTTTATCAGAAGACTGTGACTCTACTTTACCCCTTTTCAGCCGTACAGAATATACAGGTTTGGGCGCCTCTATATTAGGAGTGCCTGGACTGGCTATATATAATACTCGTACTATAAATTCTATTGCATGTGACTTAGCTAAATCTCTGAATCACACCTCTATCGCCTTATCAGACATGCTTTTAGATATACAAGGCGTAAGAGGAGCAGTGCTAGAAACTAGATTTACTGTAGATTATCTATTACTGAAACATAATATAGGATGTCAAGATTTTAAAGGAATGTGTTGCTTTAATTTATCTGATCATTCCAGATCAATCCAGTCCCATATTCAAGTGTTACTTGAAATTGCTAATAATATCAGGAAAGATGTTGAGTCATCCTCTTGGTGGGACTGGTTATTGAGCTGGCTGCCGGATTTGAGTTGGTTTAGAACATTATTGATCAGTATTATAATTATTATTGCTTCCTTGATTGTCATATGTTGTTGCATCCAATGTATTCCTTCCCTCATACAGATGTTTTGTGGAATGTGTCCAAAACCCACAGATCCTGGACAATCATATGCTACTTACCTCTCTATGAGAGAAAGAAGATAAGTCATATTCATGACTTAAGAGGGGATTGAAGGGTTAAATATAATTAGCTGTATAATCTGTATGAAGGACAGGAGGTTGGGTGACATCATATTGAAGGGTGAATATATATACATGTACCTCCTGTCTCTATGAGGAAAAGTTTCTAGTCAGCAGTATTATAACAAGAGCTGCCTGTCTGTAGAAGGAACTGCTATTATTGTAATCAGAGCTGCAGCTATTCTTGTATGTATGCATGAATGTATATAAGGCCTGTATGACAAAACAATAAATAGAACTGTTACTGACATCATACTGCTTGTGTCACTGACATGTTCTCCAGACGTCTGTCTTCAGGGACAAAGGATGGAATCAAGGTGCATTGATAAGGAAATATTACCCTTTCAGACATTACACAGGGTGATAGCCGGACCACCCACAGTTCGTCTTCTCAGTGCGAATTGGACCATGAAGAGGAGGAGGAGTAGGCGGAAGAGCTGGACACAGTTGCCTCTGCTACAGAGGGTAGTACCCATGGAACTTTAATTTCATCTGTTCAGCGTGGATGGGCAGAAGAGAAGGATGAGGAGATGGAGAGTCATCCTGATGTCGACATCGACGTCTTGTCTGTTAGTACTCTGGCGGACATGGCTGACTTCATGTTAGGCTCCCTTTCCCGCGACCCTCACGTTATACGCATTTTAAACAACACGGATTACTGGGTGTTCACCCTTCTCGACCCCCGCTACAAAGAGAACTTCTCATCTCTCATTCCGGTGGTTGAGAGGACGAGTAAAACGGTGCAATACCAGAAGGTACAAAATTTTCCATCTGACAACGCGGCTGGCAGAGTCCGTACTTCCTTAGGGAAATGAGGAAGTGAGACAAGGGGAACACACAGCAGTTCCAGCAAAGGCAGAACAACACTCTCCAAGGCATAGGACACTTTCATGACACCCCGCCAGCAACCTCACCCTAAAGTGCGGCCTAGTGGTACAAGGAGGGAAAAGTTTTGGAAGATGGTGAAGGAATACATAGCAGACTGTGTCAGCATCCTAAATTATCCCTCAGTGCCTTACAACTACTGGGTGTCAAAGCTGGACACCTGGCATGAACTTGCGCTCTACGCCTTGGAGGTGCTGGCCTGCCCTGCCACCAGCGTTTTGTCTGAGCGTGTATTTAGTGCTTCTGGTGGCATTATAACAGATAAGCGTATCTGCTTATCCACTGGCAATGCTGACAGGTTGACTCAGATAAAAATTAACAAGGCCTGGATTGCCCCTGACTTCTCAACTCCATCAGAGGAGAGCTGAGCTGAGCTGATGATGAACATAAATGCAATTTCAATCTATCATTTATAATGTACTTAATCTACTGTAGTGTATTCCCATGCACCTTTTCCACCACAAAAAAGAGTATATGGTTGAATCTTGTTTTCTCCTCCTCCTCCTCCTCATCCAGATTGTATATATTCCCTTCACTCAAATTCTTTTAATAGGGTCAGCTCAACTGCAGGCCCTCAACTCACATTTTTTGTAGCAACAGCTGAACAGCATGCACTCGCATATAATGTTTTAGAGCGTCATCTGAACAGCATGCACTCGCATATAATGTTTTAGAGCATCAGCTCACCTGCAGGCACTCGCATATAATGTTTTTGAGCGTCAGTTGAACATCATGCACTCGCATATAATGTTTTAGAGCGTCAGCTCACCTGCAGGCACTCGCATATAATGTTTTAGAGCGTCATCTGAACAGCATGCACTTGCATATAATGTTTTACAGCGTCACCTCACCTGGAGGCACTAGCATATAATGTTTTAGAGCGTCAGCTCACCAGCAGGCCCTCGCCCCTAATGTTTTGGATGGTCAGATCAGCAAATGTTTTTGAGGGACACCAGCAGGCCACCAATCATAATTTTTCAAGGGTGTGTATGATGCCCTCCTTTATGTGTAACAAAGGGTGTTTTGGAGTGCCGGTTCCTTGTAATTTTTGGCAGCCCTTTCACTTAGTGCATAGGCTTTATGAGTGTAGGAGTTCCACTGCCTGAACTATTGTACCACAATGTGAATGAGGCCCTCCTTTATGTGTATATGGTTGAATCTTCCTTTTCTCATCCTCCTCCTACTCTTCCATTATATCAACATGCTTATTCTTCGCATATAATGCCCTAGCATATATGCCCTCGCATATCATTTTTTACAGGGTCAGCTCACCTGCAGGCTCTCTCATATAATGTTTTACAGGGTCAGCTCAACTGCAGGCCCTCATATATAATGTTTTACAGGGTCAGCTCCCCTGCAGGCCCTTGCATATAATGTTTTACAGGGTCAGCTCACCTGCAGGCCCTCACCTACATTCTTTTACAGGGTCAGCTCATCTTCTGATGATGACAGCGAAGTCTTGCCTGTTGGTACTCTGGCACACATGGCTGACTTCATGTTAGGCTGCCTTTCCCACGACCCACGCGTTATACGCATTTTAGACAACACGGATTACTGGTTGTTCACCCTTCTCGACCCCCGCTACAAAGATAACTTCTCATCTCTCATTCCTTTGGTGGAGAGGACGAGCAAAACTGTGCTATACCAGAAGGTCCTTGTTGAAAAATTGCTCCAAAGTTGATAGGGCAGACATCCAAATGGATTGTCACCTTCACGGGGACGTGCGATCGCCTAGAAGTTATCTAGAGTCAACAAAGTGGAGGCATGCCCTCACCTACAAGTCCAGTCTCAGTAGCCAAGAGTCTGGTCAACACAATCCTCACCTTGATGGCACACTGGGTGAACATTGTGCAGACCGGGAGCAAGTTGGCTGCTCGCTGGCTCCAGACTGTCCCTCCAATAGATCCTCGTTAATGGAAAGTGTACTCATTCCAATAACAGGGGCGCTTAGGAGTGCAGTATTGTTATTTATAGTCATTACCTCCCCGAGTCTGGAGTGGGTAATTGCCGCGTGCCTGCTGTCTTCCTTGGGATCTTGTGCTTTAATAACTTGACCCACCCTCTCTGGTTGGTTCACAATTAGAAAAAAAAGGGGCAAGGAAACAACAGCCAATCAGATTTCAGCCATTGACCTCCCTTGGATGTGGTAGCCCTTTCTCATGCTCCCTCTCCAGCATCGAACCCTGATTCCCTGTTACCCGTGATCAACATGGTAGGCGCAGAAAATAACATTGAAAGTTGATAGGGCAGACATCCAAATGAATCGTCGCTGTCACGGGAACGTGCAATTGCCCAGGGGTTATATAGAGTCACCATTTTGGCAGCAGGCCCTCGCCCCTAAGGTTTTAGATGGTCAGATCAGAAGGCCTTTGCTCCAAATGTTTTTGAGGGTCACCAGCAGGCCATCAATCATAATTTGTCAACGGTGTGTATGATGCCCTCCTTTATGTGTAACAAAGGGTGTTTTGGAGTGTTGGTTCCTTGTAATTTTTGGCAGCCCTTGCATATGCTTTATGAGTGTAGGAGTCCCACTATCTGAACTATTGTACCACAATGTGAATGGGGTCCTCCTTTATGTGATATATAGGCTGTTTTGGTGTGCCTCTTGCTTGTAATTTTTTGCAGCACTTGCACTTTAAATACAATTGAATATATAGGAAAGAATGTTTCCTACCAATTTTTCCTGTAAAATGAATTTTTTGAGGGGGTTTTGTGTGTATTTTTGTCAGTCTGTTGGGCCTCTTTCACACGGGCGAGATTTTCGCATGGGTGGAATGCGTGACGTGACGTTAACGCATTGCACCTGCACTGAATCCGGACCCATTTATTTCTATGGAGCTGTGCACACAAGCGGTGATTTTCACACATCACTTGTGCGTTGCGTGAAAATCGCAGCATGTTCTATATTCTGCGTTTTTCACGCAATGCAGGCCTCATAGAAGTAAATAGGGCTGCGTGAAAATCGCAAGCATCCGCAAGCAATTGCGGATGCGGTGCAATTTTCACGCACGGTTGCTAGGAGACGACCAATTCTAATGGGACCATACAGGCCTTACAGTTGCTACACAGACAGGATACGTTGGGCGTCTTATTTTTACTTCCTTCTGACAGATCATATAAATCATGATGTCAGCCAGGCCGAAAGGGAAAATAGTGGACCAGTCATGAAGTGGGGAGGGGGAAGACAGCATGAGAAGGCACAGGGTGGCACAATGACGGAGTCTGGAGTTGGTAGCAGTATGAGAAGGCCACCGAGTGGCACAATGACCGAGTCTGGAGGTGGTGGCCTTAGGAGAAAGCCACTGAGTGGCACAACGACAGAGTGTGGAGTTGGCAGCAGTATGAGTAGGCCACAGAGTGGCACAACGACAGAGTCTGGAGGTGGTAGCAGCATGAGGAGACCACAGAGTGGCACAATAACAGCGTTTAGAGGTGGCAACAGCATGAGTAGGCCACAAGGTGGGACAATGAATGAGTCTGGAGGTGGCAGCAGCATGAGGAGACCACAGAGTAGCAAGGTGACATAGTGTGGATATGGCGACAGCATCCGGAGACCACAGGATGGCAAGGTAAAATAGTGTGGAGATGGTAGCAGCATGAGGAGACCACAGAGTGGCAAGGTGACATAGTTTAGAGTTGGCAGCAGCAGCTGCATAAGGAGACCACAAAGTGACCCGGTCAGATTGGGGCGGTGGGTGGCAATACCAGTACCCGCTGACGAAAGTGGGTTAAATAAGGAGCACTTAGCATCAGATGTGTGGCATCAGGCGGGTTGCAGCATCAAAGTGGTAGCTGAGGCAGGTAGTCAGAAGAAACCGATCTCTTGTATCAAAGTGTTGGTGTGGCACCATGGATTATCCAGTCTGATGCATCAGGAATTGGTTGTTGGAAATCCTGACTGATCCACGCCTGATTCATCTTGACAAAAGTCAGTCTCTCCACATTTTGGGTGGACAGGCGAGTTCTCCTTGGGGTAGCTATGGCCCCCGCTGCACTAAACACCCAATCTGATGCCACACTATTGACCGTGCAGGACAGCTTTTATAGGGCAAACTCTGCTAGTTGCGGCCAGAAATCCAGTTTGGCTACCCAGTAGTCCAACGGATCTTCAATGTGGGGTGGCAGGGTGCTGTCCAAGTATGCCACCACCTGCTGGTTAAGGTTCTGCTCTACGTCTAGCTGCTGCTGCTGGTGAGTAGTTTCTTCACTGCTGCTGCTGATAAAGCTGGTACTACTCCTGCCACCCCACCCCTCCCCAGCAGCCATGGCAGTGGAACGTGAGTGCAGAGGGCCCCACCGGACAGACCTGCGAGAGGATGGACAATGGCGCAGATAGGCAGTGAGCAACTGACTACATAGGAGGACTCTGTAGTAATTAAGTTTGTCCTTCCTCTCGGTGGGTGTAAAAAAGGCCCCCATTCTGGACCGGTAGCGAGGGTCCAACAAGGCGGAGAGACAGAAGTCATCCCACTGCCGAATGGTGAAAATTCGGCTGTCACCACTCAAGTAAGTCAGCATGCATCGGACCATTTGTGCAAGTGACTCAGAGGGACTCCCTGCCTCCATATCCACTGCATACTACCACCGTGTGTCCGGGTCCTCTGTCTCGTCTTCCTCATCACCCTATAGCTCCTCTGGCTGCTCCTGCTCCTGTCCTGTCAGCTGAGTAGAAAAACCACTAATTTGGCTACACATTGCCTGTGCTCCAATGTCCTCCTTCCCCTCCTCCTCCTCTTCCAGTTCAGCCCCCACAGGGATCATGTGGCCATGAGATCGAGGAGCCACGTCTACTGTCCCCTGACCAGCCATTGTTACCAGCATCTGTTCCAGGACATGAAGCAGTGGAATGACGTTGTTCATTCCGTAGTCCTAGCAACTGACAAATAATGTGGCCTCCTCAAAGGGCCTGAGCAAACGACAGGTGTCACGCATGAGCTTCCAATGGCTGACATCGAAGTTAAACAGTGGAGTACTCCTATCTGCTTGCATCATCAAGAAATCATTGATGGCCTTTCTCTGTTCATATATTCGGTTCAACATATGGCAGGGGCATTGCTAGGTCAAAACATTCGGGGCCTGGGCCCCTGATGTTTTGTCCCAGGCCCCGAATGTCCTGCCTGCATGTTAGATATAACTGTATTGCCGTCCTCAGAATGGCAATACAATTGAATATAATGCACTGCAAGAGCTGAAGGACCTGTGATGACCCTATAGGTCATGTGATCAGTTCTTAATGCAGTAGCTGAAAAGGACCCGGGATGCTGTCACCATCATGTTACCAGTGCAGGAGAAGACGGCTCAGCAGTGAAGAGAAGCCCTGGGAAGAGGCTGAGGTGAGATCTGCTACATGAGGAGAGGTAAGTGAAGATTACTCAGTGTGAGAGGCAGAGCAATGCTGGGAGTTGTAGTTATTTAACTGGGACTGTATGTTAGGGCTAAAGAGAGGGAAGTTATTTACATGGGATAGTGAGGGGTAGCTGGGGTAGGAGGGATCCACATTATTTCTACTAGGAGGGATCCACATTATTTCTACTAAGAGCACTATGGGGCCTTATTACTACTGAGGGGTCTGTAGAGAGCTTTATTACCACTGGGGGAATAATAGGGGGCCTTAATTCTAATGGGGGAATAATAGGGGGCCTTAATTCTAATTCTAATAATACCCTGTGAAGGTATTATTAATACTGGAGGGCTCTTATAATAATGGAGGCACTCTTGTGGAGCATTATCACTGTTGGGTCCAGTAGGGGGCAGTATTACTAATGAGAGCATTCTAGAAGGGAATTACTATTGGTGGGACTATGAGGAGTAGTGTTACTATGGGGGGCACTCATTTTTCTTCAGGATAGTATTTGGGGGTACAGAAAAGTAAGGAAGCTAAGGCCTCTTTCACACTTGCGTTGTCCGGATCCGGCGTGTACTCCACTTGCCGGAATTACACTCCGGATCCGGAAAAACGCAAGTGTACTGAAAGCATTTGAAGACGGAACCGTCTTCCAAATGCTTTCAGTGTTACTATGGCACCCAGGACGCTATTAAAGTCCTGGTTGCCATAGTAGGAGCGGGGAGCGGGGGAGCGGTATACTTACAGTCCGTGCGGCTCCCGGGGCGCTCCAGAATGACGTCAGAGCGCCCCATGCGCATGGATGACGTGATCCATGCGATCACGTGATCCATGCGCTTGGGGCGCCCTGACGTCACTCTGGAGCGCCCGGGGAGCCGCACGGACGGTAAGTACACTGCTCCCCCGCTCCCCGCTACACTTACCATGGCTGTCAGGACTTTAGCGTCCCGGCAGCCATGGTAACCACTCTGAAAAAGCTAAATGTCGGCTCCGGCAATGCGCCGAAACGACGTTTAGCTTAAGGCCGGATCCGGATCAATGCCTTCCAATGGGCATTAATTCCGGATCCGGCCTTGCGGCAAGTGTTCCGGATTTTTGGCCGGAGCAAAAAGCGCAGCATGCTGCGGTATTTTCTCCGGCCAACAAACGTTCCGTACCGGAACTGAAGACATCCTGATGCATCCTGAACGGATTACTCTCCATTCAGAATGCATTAGGATAATCCTGATCAGGATTCTTCCGGCATAGAGCCCCGACGACGGAACTCTATGCCGGAAGACAATAACGCAGGTGTGAAAGAGCCCTTAGATGTCTGTGTGTCACACTCTGCAGAGACGAGGCGGCTGAGAGAAGTGTCCGGACCGAATGAAGAAGATGATGACAGAGAAGATCTACATCAGAGGAGACGTCACCTGGGAGGCACTGAATGTGAGAGGTATAGCAAGTACAGTAAAATGTCTTCAGTGCTAGTGTTTGCAGGTGGGGGGGGGGGGGAACGGTTGTTCAACTTAGAGAATTGTGCCATATGCATTGGTGCTTGGGCCCCGGATCTTTTGAGACCCTAGCAACGCCCCTGACATATGGAGGGTGGAATTCCAACGGTTGAAAATATTGCATATTAGCCTATGTTGGGGGATGCCGTTCTGTCACTGCAGCTCAAGGAGGGTGTGTTTTGTGGTGTACAAGTGGCTGTAGCGCATGCAAAGTTTCCTGGCCATTTTTAGGATGTCTTGCATATGGGTGGAAGACTTCAGGAACCGCTTGACAACCAGATTGAACACGTGTGCCATGCAGGGCGCATGGCTCAGCCTTCCTCATGTCGGCACTGCCGTGTGCTTTGGCAGACACCTACATGCTCAAGGACTGGCCCACCTTCTGTTCTTCATGTGTGTGCAGGGCTTGTACTGTCTTTTTCACAAAGAAATGATAGCTTGGGACTCTCCACCTTGGCTCGGCACAAGCCATCAGTTCTGTGAAAGGTGCAGAGTCCACCACTTGGAAAGGGAGGGACTGCAGAACCAGCAATTTGGACAGGAGCACGTTCAGCTTGTGCGCAGTTGGATGCGTTTACGCATACTGTCGTCTCCTGGCAATCACTTCAGTGATTGATTGCTGACGGAATGACTGACGAGCGTTGTCAGATGGAAATTTTTGGAGCAATTTTTCAACAAGGACCTTCTGGTATTGCACCATTTTGCTCGTCCTCTCCACCTGAGGAATGAGAGATGAGAAATGAGAAATTCTTTGTAGCAGGGGTCGAGAAGGGTGAACATCCAATAATCCGTGTTGTCTAAAATGCGTATAACGCGCGGGTCGCGGGAAAGGCAGCCTAACAGGAAGTCAGCCATGTTTGCCAGAGTACCAACAGGCAAGACTTCGCTGTCATCATCAGGAGGATAACTCTCAATCTCCTCATCCTCTTTCTCCTCTTCTGCCCACCCACGCAGAACAGATGGAATTAAACTTCCATGGGTACTACCCTCTGTAACAGAGTGAACCGTCTCCTGCTCCTCCTCCTCTTCATCGTCCAATTTGCGCTAAAAAGATGGACGGATGGTGGTCTGGTTATCACCATGTGTAATGTCTTCTTCCCCCATTTTCACCTCTTCCACATGCAAAGCGTCGTCCTTAATTGTGGGCATAGAGCGTTTGAGTAGACAAAGAAGTGAGATGGTTACACTGATAATAGCGTTATCGCTGCTCACCATCTGTGTTGATTCCTCAAAGTTTCTTAAAAAGTCAAAGAGGTCAGACATTCATGCCCACTCCTCGCTTCTGATTGGCGGAAGCTGACTGGAAAGGTGACGACCATGTTGCAGCTGGTTTTCCACTACTGCCCTCTGCTGCTCACAAAGCCTGGCCAACATGTGGAACGTGGAGTTACAGTGCTCACGTCGCACAACAGCCGGTGAGCTTGCCGAGCTCCAAAGCTGCCTCCAAGTTATGGCCATTATCACAGACAACCATGTGGCGAGAGCCACAGCTCAGTCTGGTCTCTTATCCCCTGCCACAGCTCTGCGGTGGTGTGCGGTTTGTCCCCTAAGCCTATCAGCTTCAGCACGGCCTGTTGATGCTTCCCCACTTCAGTGCTACACTGCTTCCAGCTACCGGCTGATGGCTGACTGGTGCTGCACGCAGATAATTCAGATGGAGAAGGAGGCGGAGGAGGAGAAGTGTGGGTTGGAGCCACTAACGTAGGTGCTGGTGGAAACCCTAATGGAATTAGGGCCCGCAATCCTCAGCGTCGGTAGCACCTGTGCCATCCCAGGGTAAGACTCACTCCTGGCCTCCACAATGTTCACCCAGTGTGCCATCAGGGAAATGTAGCGTCCCTGGACAAATTCACTTGTCCATGTGTCCGTGGTTAAGTGGACCTTCCCAGTAACTGCGTTGGTCAGGCCACGTGTTGGTGTAAGGCGGGCAAGGCACATCTTGAAAAATAGTAGCGGCTGGGGACAGAGTACCGCTGGATGGCTGCCGCCATCAGGCTGCGGAAGGCCTCAGTGTCCACAAGCCTAAATGGCAACATTTCCAGGGCCATTAATTTTCAAAGGTGCGCATTTAGTGCTATGGCCTGTGGGTGGGTAGCTGGGTATTTGCGCTTGCGTTTAAATGCCTGGGGTAATGACATTTGGACGCTGCGCTGGGACAGGGAAGTGGATGTGGTCGCTGATGGTGCTTGCAAAGGTCCAGATGCAGGGTAGGAGGCATCCGTGCCTTCAAGAGGGGAAGAGGAGGCAGTGGTGTGACTCGCAGACACAGATTGGGGACCCAGGTGTTTGTCCCACTTATTACGGTGCCTAGATGCCATGTGGCAGTTCATGCTGGTGGTGGTGAGGTTGCTAGTGTTCACGCCCCGGCTCATTTTGGTGTGGCACAGGTTGCAAACTACTATTCTTTTGTCGTCTGCACTTTCCTCAAAAAAGCGCTGTTGACCAGACTCTTGGCTACTGAGACTGGACTTGGTGGAAGACAGGGTGGCGCTTAACCAACTGGAAGCATTATCTGCTGCAATCCAACCGACCACCTGGTCGCACTGGTCTGACTTTAAGAGTTTGTCCTGCGACACCCTGCAAACTGGGACATAAAGCTAGGTATCGTGGATGATTGTTTTTCTTCTGCTCTGGCAGCAGGCACAGTTTCAACGCGCCCAGGGCCACGGCCTCTGCGTGAACCATCAGCATCACGGCCATTTCCCCATCCTTAATGTTCGCCTTCTTCATATTAGATGTTATATGCTTGACACACAAGATGTGGCATGGATGTCACAGTTCACAGCAAGCACAGTATATGGAAAAAGTACATAAAAGTATGGAAAAAGGAAAATAGATTTCACTTATATTTTTCCTATCTCTGGCCCTGACACACAGAAGGTATTGGACGGATGTCACAAGTCACTGCAGACACCCTCTATAGAAAAAGTAATGAAAATGATGGAAAAAATATAATCATTTTGTCACAAAGAGGGGGAGGGGATGGGGCACCACTGACTCCACCCACACCTATGTCCCTGCCTACTTGCACTATCCATCCTAGGTAATGGAGCACAACTGGGCGGCCTTCCCTAGCCTTGGTAAGTGCGGAGGGACAAACAAGACAGACAAACATAGAATGGTAAACAAGCAGAGTCAGAACCAGGAGATAATTACAGTACCAGAGGATAAGCAAAGACTGGTAAAAAACAAGCCAAAGTAAAAAACCAGGAGAAGCGAAGCAGACACAAGGAGCAAGCAAGGACGGAGACGATAACCCAGTCAGGAGTCAAAAGCCATGGAATCACACTAAGGAAAACTGCATAGGACCTTATTCACAGGCAACCTGTGGCCAGCAGGTTGCCTGCACATGGAGTGGGGAAGAGGAGTCATGTGACGTGGCCAGCGCCACATGACCATTTCCCCAGCAAGAGGAGTCATGTGACGTGGTCAGCGCCACATGACTCATTCCCCTACAACCAGCCGAGCGTCAAGTGCTCAACTCGGCGCTTGGACTCCTTACAGTTGCCATGGGAGTGGAGAATGCCAACCACCCTAAGGAGGTGAGTGCGGCCGGGTCCTCCCCGCCCCCGTTGCTGTAGAGACGAGAACGCAGCACACGTCCTCACTCCATACTAGCCGCAGGTCGCCGGCGGCACTGAGGAGTGATAACGTGAAGCCGGCATCTCGTTACAGTACCCCCCCTTTTACGAGGGGCCACCGGACCCAAAGTCACTGGAGATGGTTTGTCGGGATGATCATGATAAAACTTTTTAATCAACCTAGTCGCATGAATTCTATTCACTGGTACCCAGGACCTTTCCTCAGGTCCATAACCCTTCCAATGAACCAGGTACTGAAATGAGTTTCGAACTCTCCTGACATCAATGATTTTAGAAATTACAAACTCATTTTGATCATTCACCTGTACCGAGGGAGGAGCTGCCTGCGATGGAATTACGGGCGAAACATATTTCTTAAGCAATAATTTGTGAAATACATTGTGAATACGGGACAAATCTGACAGCTTCAACCTAAAAGATACAGGATTAATTACGTCGAGGATTTTATATGGACCAATAAAACGTGGTGCAAACTTACTGGATGACACCTTTAACGACAAATTTTTGGTGGACAGCCAAACCTTTTCCTCGACCTGAAAGTCCAACTCTCTGGAACGCTTCCTATTAGCCTTAATTCTCTCATTCTCATAAGCTTTTTCCAGGTTCAATTGAACGCGAGCCCAGACTGTGCACAGTTCTGACGTTACCCTATCAGCTTCAGGGTTAGGTGAAGGAACAGATGAACCAGAATTAAATCATGGGTGAAAACCAAAATTGCAGATTAACGGAGACACTCCAGTGGAAGAGTTCACACGATTATTAATGGCGAACTCCGCCAAAGGGAGGTATTTTGCCCATAACTGCTGGTTATCAGAGAAATTGTTCAACAGCCTGATTAAGCCGTACGGTTTGTCCATTGGTCGAAAAGCTGACGAAAAGGACAAAGATATCTCACATCTCTGACAAAAAGCTCTCCAAAATTTGGAGACAAACTGAACACCCCTGTCAGATACAATGTTTTCAGGAACTCCATGCAATCGTACCACTTGTTCCATAAACACAAAAGCCAAAGTCTTGGGATTCGGGTGCTTGGCTAGAGGAACAAAGTGTACCATTTTATTAAATCTATCAACCACTACCCACACCACTTACCCTCAGAGGGTGGAAAGTCAGCAATAAAATCCATAAAAATGTGTGACCAGGGTTTACTAGGAATGGATAATGGTCGTAACTCGCCAGCAGGATGCGTTCTTGGAGTCTTGGACTTGGCACATACCTCGCAAGCAGAGTGTCACGGCGGACAGGAACTCAGATACACAGACAACCAAATACACAAGTGTCTAGGCTAGATGCTGGGGACAGGTCACCTCCTAGCACATCCCTGACTTCTCTCCCTATGCTGCTAAGCCCACATTCAGACCTAAATAGTAGGAATGAAGTGTCCTTGTGCCTGGACTGCAAACACCCTAGAATCCCTGAGATGGTGAAAGGGGAGAAGGGGCAGAAGACACACAAATAGCCTAGACCGCAAACAACACAAACAGAAATCAAACTTATCTGAGCTGGAACAGACAATCCTTCCTTCTAAGGCCAGACTGAAAGCTATATATGATTCCAAAACAAACAAAAGGTTAGACACGTGCTGCCAATCTGACAGACCTCCGCACACCTTCTGAGCCGGGCATGACACAGAGACATAATACCTGACATCCCTAGATAACGTGGGCCACCAATAAGACCTGGACACGAGTTCTCTGGTGCCCTCAATACCAGGATGCCCACAAAAAACAGAATCATGACACTCACCAAGCAGCCGGAGACGGAAATGCCCAGGAACAAAAAACTTATCTGTAGGTGTCTGTGCCGGAGCTAAATGTTGCTCTGCCTCAATATGAGACGCAAGATGCGTGGATAATACTGCCACAATGATGTTAGCTGGTAAGATGGGCTCAGGAGGAATGTCAGGGGTTTGAAATGCACAAAAGCTTCGAGACAAGGCATCAGCCTTTACATTCTTACTTCCTGGCCTAAAAGTAATAGAGAAGTTAAAACGCGTGAAGAATAATGCCCATCTAGCTCGACGAGGATTCAGCATTTTCACAGACTCAAGAAACAATCAATTTTTATGGTCAGTGACAACAGTGATACAATGTTTTGCCCCCTCTAAAAAATGTCTCCACTTCTCAAAAGCCCATTTGATGGCTAACAATTCCCGATTACCAATATTATAGTTCCTCTCAGTGGGAGAGAACTTCCGTGAGAAAAACGCACAAGGTTTTAAATTAGTGAGGTTAGAGTGTCCCTGGGAAAGAACAGCCCCCACCCCATCCTCAGAAGCATCCACCTCCACTATAAAAGGTTTCTTTTGATCCAGCTGAATCAAGACTGGGGCATTCCTAAAAGATCTTTTAAGGGTTTTGAAAGGCTTCAATGGCCTCCAAAGCCAGTTAACAAGATCCCTCCCCTTCTTAGTAAGGTAGGTCAAGGGTTTAGCATTGCAATTACCGATTTTTTAAAAATAAACTTACGGTAATAATTGGAAAACCCTAAAAAGCGCTGTAATGCTTTTAGGGATGACGGTCTCACCCAGTCTAAAATAGCTTGTACCTTACCAGGATCCATTTTAAACGCATGTGGAGTGAGGAAATAGCCAAGATACAAAATTTCTTGTACCCCAAAAATGCATTTTTTTAACTTAGCCGATAGTTGATTTTTTTCTTAGAGTATCAAGTACTTGTCTGATATGCATAACATAAGAATCCCAACTCAAAGAAAAAATCTAAATATCATCAAGATACACAATCATAAATTTGCTAATTAATTCCGTGAAAATATCATTCATGAAATTTGTAAAAACTGCAGGAGCATTACTAAGCCCAAAAGGCATGACCAAATATTTCAAATGTCCTTTCGGAGTGTTAAAAGCAGTTTTCCATTTGTCTCCTTCTTTAATTCGAACTAAATTGCATGCTCCTCTCAAATCGAGTTTGGAAAACCATGAAGCCCCCAGAACCTGATTGAACAGATCCGGGATTAAAGAAAGGGAATATTGATTCTTAATAGTCATCTTGTTCAATTCCCGATAGTTAATACAGGGTCTGAGGCCTCTGTCCTTTTTTTTTGGACAAAAAAGAACCCGCCCCCATAGGAGACACAGAGGGTCGAATGTGTCCTTTAATCAGACTTTCCTTAACATATTCTGTAATGGAATTGCGTTCAGGACCAGATAAATTATATATCTGCCCCTTAGGGAACCTGGACCCTCCCACTACTTATTTTTATTTTTTATTTTTTTTTATATATTTTATTTTCCAAAAGACAAAAACAAGAAGAAAAAACGACAATCTTCCACTTCAGTGTCACATAATAATAGAGTCAGTATATTAGATTCATCTTGTATTAAATTTCTCTTTTACTAATCATCCCCCCTGTCCCTCCCTCCACCCCCCCTTTTCTTTCCGCGGAGCTGCCGTGTCTACATTGATTGTTAATTCATTATTATTTCTAGTTGTCCCCTTTCTGTTCCATATCTACATCAACTATCATTGTTTCCAGTTACCCCAGATCCGCTGCCAGACTACCTTTTTCCGAGCTGTTTGGGCTAATATGTGTTCATACTGCCTAACCCTGTTCATCCACTCCATCCACTCCCAAAAACTGGGGTATTTCATTGTGCCCCAATGTTTAACAATTATTATTTTGGCTAGTGCTGTGCCCCGTAACCAGAGTGTCTGCTCGGTTTTATTTTGATCTGTCTCTGGGAAGATCCCCAGAATAGCATAATCAATGCATGCCTGGTACGTCATCGGGGAACAGTCCTGCAGTTTCTGAAATATTTTGATCCAGTATTGATTTATCCCTGGGCATTCCCACAGCAGGTGTTTATAATCTCCTCTATCTTTGTTACATTTATAGCAGTTCTGTTTCCTATCTTTATAAATGGTGTGGAGTAATGCTGGTGTGTAGTAAAGGCGGTGTATGATTTTCAAAAGAATCCATGCATGGGCGGGCGACACAGTCGATCTTTTAATATTTCTATAAACAATATTCCAAAAAATGGGTTCCCCCTTCTGTAAATCTCTTTCCCATTTATCCTCACCTCTAAAAGTGATAGTTTTTGTGTATTCATATTTTAACTTAACATAAATGTGCGATGTAGACGTGTTGAATGTCATGTCGTGGCAGTCTTCTAAAAAAGTGTTTTTTACTATCTTCAAATAGTTCTTATTATCCGTGTGGTGTATAGCGTGACGTAACTGTTCATATCTAAATTTATCCATAAATCCTAATTTAGTGTCTAGTAGTATTTCATTTAGGGGATTAATCTGTCCCTTATGAAAAACTTGTGTTACTAAGTGTATCCCATATTTTTCCCAATATTCAGCTTGACCCAATTGCATAACTTGTGGCAAGTGTGCATTGCCCCACAGTGGGGTGTACTGAACTGCTTCAGATGCACCTACCATATCTCTAATCTGTTGCCAGATGTAGCCAAGCATTCTACTAAACGGATTTGTTATTGTTTTCTTCTTAAAGATACCGGTTTCGAGAATATGGAAGAGGTCCGACCATGGTCTACAATGCTCCCCAAAAAGGAGCCGAATGCATTTATTCTTTCGGTTCCTCACACACCATCTCAGTTGAGCAGCAAGATAATATCCTTTTATGAACGGGATGGACATTCCACCCCCTTCTTTATACAGATACCGTATCTTGATTCTGACTCGTTTACGGCCCCAAATCAGTTCGTTAAATAGGCTCTCTAACTTATTAAAGAATTTATCTTCTATCGTAATTGGACTGGCATTGAAAACGTATAGTAACATTGGTAGTAATGTCATTTTGATGAGGGCTATTCGGTTAATTTGTGACAGGGGAAGTTTAAGCCATGTTCTAATTTTTTCCTTAACTTTATCTATTATTTGGAGTATATTCAGTTTCTTATAATGTTCCAACTTGGTCCCTATCTGGATACGCAGGTAAAATAGGGAGTCTGCTGGGGTCAGTATACTGACCCGAACATTATGGCCCTGTGGAACCGGGCGTCTCAATGGAAGAAATTTTGATTTTTCCCAGTTAATATCGTATCCAGACAGGCATCCAAACTCGTCCAGACTTTCCATAACCCTGGGTAAATTTGTATACCCCTTCCCCAAAAAGAGCAGCATATCGTCCGCGTATAAACTAATTTTATCAGCTTTTCCCTCGCACCCGAAGCCAAATATTTCCACATCTGATCTAATTTTACATGCAATTGGCTCCAGGAACAGTGAGAAGAGCGAGGGGGAGAGGGGACAGCCCTGACTTGTTCCTCGGGTCAGAGAAAAAGGGGCAGAGTATTCACCATTAACTCGGACCCTGGATACCGGAGTTTGGTACAGAATGCGCACCCACCTGGAGAAGTATTCGCCTATCTTTACCCGGGACATTACCCTCCAAAGGAAGGGCCACTCCACCCTGTCAAAGGCCTTAGCGGCATCCAGTGACAGGATGGAGCAGTCCTCCCCATCCCCCAGCTGGATGTTCAAAAAGGCCCGCCTTATATTGTCCTGTATATTCCTTTTGGGGATAAACCCGGTTTGGTCTGCATGAACGATTTTATGAATGACGGTTTTTAATCTGTTGGCTAGCAGTTTTGCAAGAATTTTATAGTCTGTATTCAACAGAGAGATGGGGCGGTAAGAAGTGACCAACAGCGGATCCTTCCCCTTCTTGGGGATCAGTGTGATGGTGGCCTCCTTCCATGAGGGTGGAAGGGAACCCATTGTCCAAGATTGATTTAGCACCTCCAGCATTTGAGGGAGAATGGTTCCCTCATGTTTCCGGTATAGTTCAAATTGAAAACCATCCACCCCTGGAGATGTATTGCCCTTGATGGAGTGCAACGTAATCTGTAGCTCGGTCAGTTGAATAGGTCTATTCAGCCAGTCGATATCTTGTTGACCAAACTCAGGGATCTCGATATTGTCCAGGTATTGATCTATTCCCCCCCCCCTGATTTTTAGATCCAGATTGATATAGCGTCGAAAAATACCTGGTAAATTCCCTTAAGATATCGTCGGTATCTCGGAGGGTATCTCCTGCCTCTGTCTTAATTCCAGTAATGTTGGTACCACCCCCTTGGTTTCTTACTATGATAGACAGTAGTCTACTTGGCTTACCGGACTCACTGAAGGTCCTTAACCCTGAAAAGAACATTTTGTTTTGTGCTTTTTTATATAGATATTTTTTATATTCGTCTTGTGCTTTTTTAAATTGAAGTTGTTTTTCTGGGGTATTTACGTGTCTGATCTCATTCAATATCTGATCCATTGTCCCTTCTATTTCTTTTTGGGTTTGGGCAAAGAGATTTTTCTGTTTCCTGATTTCATGTGAATATGTACCCCGAAGAAATGCCTTAAGTGAGTCCCAAACCATATGGATATGTGATGAAGTAACATTGTCCCTCCAAAAATTTTTAATTTCCTCATTAATTCTTCCTAGATCCCCTATCAATGTCAACCAATGAGGATTAAGTTTAAAAATTCTATTGGGGTTTGGTTTATTCGGACTGTCCAGTACAACCATAACCGGACTATGGTCGGAAATACCATGACATTCATAATTCATTTTTTTAACTCTGTTGATCAACACGGGGCTGGCGAGGGCCAGATCAACTCGGGACATGGACCTGTATGTGTTACTAAAGCATGAGAATGCTTGCTTATTCCCATAAATAGATCGCCATATATCGACCAGTGCCATCTCTGTACAGATTCTGGAAAGTACTGTACTTGAACCTGAATTCGGTTCGTAGTTGGATATGGTGGAGATCCTATCTTTTTTAATATCCATGACCGAGTTGAAATCGCCCATCACCAGCACCGGGCACTCCTCTCGTGCTGCGATATACTCCATCAACTTGCACAGTACAGTGGTTGTGAAAGGGGGTGGTATGTAAATAAACGCAATAATTCTCCTTTGCCCCTGCCAAAGACAATGTAAAAAAATATACCGGCCCTCTTGATCAATTAGCTGATATATTGGATCATAATCTACCAATCTATGAATATAAACACTGATTCCCCTAGAGTATATAGAGTGACAGGAATGGTATTCGTGAGAGGCCCATCTCCTTCTGCCCAGTGCTGCAACTTTTTCACCTGTAAAGTGTGTTTCTAACAGGGCCACTATTGCTGGTAAATGTCTAGAGACTAAATCAAACACTGCGCACCTCTTAATTTTATCCGCAAAACCGCGGATATTCCATGTCAGTATGCTAGACATTGTAAGGTAGTGAGGCAGCACTGAGCAGAAGGGCAGGGGAACCCCCAGCAACCTACTCTCAACACCACGACAGCCCTCCGCGGAAAGAAACCCCCTCCCCCAACCCCCCAAACCCCACTCCCATTCTGACCTGCGAGTCGCTGCTTGCGGCTCATAGGTCTCTAACTATAGGCTATCCCCCCCCCCCCCCCCCCCGCAGTAAACCCCCCCGGCCCCACCCCCCACCGCCACCATGAGCAAATTATTTATTTAATCCCCTGGACATCCATCCAGTCAGCTACATCGCCTGGGTTAGTGAAGAATTGAACGGTTTCATTGTAGATAACCCGTAGTTTTGCAGGGTACATCATGGAGTATTTTAGTTGGGCTTGTATCAGTCTCTTTTTAACATCCTTATATTCTCTTCTTTTATCTTGGGTGAATTTGGAAAAGTCTGGGTATATCTCTATATTGACGTCGTCGTATTTCACCGTTTGGGTTTCTCTCTTCCATTTAAGGATTTTATCCCGATCCCTTGAGGAGGACATTTTAATTAAGAAAGGCCTTGGTGCTGATCCTGGTGGGGGTTTTCTTGTTGGAATGCGGTGTGCTCTCTCCACTGTGGGGCCTATGACCGATCCTGTAGCTGTTAAGTTGTCTGACAGCCATTTTTGTATAAATTCTGTGGGGTCGTCTTTTTCTGCTCCTTCAGGGAAACCAACTAATTTGAGATTGTCTCTCCGTGATCTGTCCTCTAAATCGGCCATTTTTTCCTTCAGTGCTCTGTTATCACTCTCCACTATTGCCATCCTTTTTTTAATCTGACTTGATTCTTTTTGCAACTCCACAGTCAGAGTTTCATATTCTTTAACTCGCTGCCTCATTTTATTTACATCGTCTCGGATTACCGAGATATCAGTCTGCACTGCCGCCACCGTTATCGTTAGAGTGCTTAATGATTGGTTGGTTGTTTTAACTGCCTCCAATATGCCTGCAAGTTTGTGGTCAATATTGCTCATCTGATTGTCTGCTTCTGCTACCCGGTTTTCTCCCCCCTTATTTAGAGGATTTCCATTTTCTTCATAGTCCCCCATCTGTGTTGTTTGTTTCTGGTTACCCCTTGTCTTGGGAAGTGGGGGTGGGGATTTAAGATATTTGTCAAGGGGTGTCCTTACAGCGCCACCTTTGGGTGAGGAGGTTCCAACCGACTTTCTATTTTGCGGTTTTGGGGCCATTTTTTTTTTTTCCCCCCCTCTTACACAGTGATATCAATGCTGATTTTGCGCCAATCTCATTATTCCTTCTAAACACCGCAGTGGAAATCTTATATCTACCAGAGAGGGTAAGATAAATCAGAGGTATTACATATGAGCACCCCCAGGCTCCTACATCAAAGAGAGCCCCTTAATTGGGTATGTCCCAATGCTGGAGCTGGTGCATTCCGGGGTCTGGGGATCGGGGGTGACGATGAACAATTTACCATAGAATGGTGCGGAGTCCAGCAGCGTAGCAGGGGTGGAGAGGAGCAGTTTACCATAAAATAGTGCGGGGTCCAACAGCATAGCAGGGGCAATAGTCGGGGGGATAGTGATGTGCACTGAAATGGCCGATATGAAGCATAAAGAAGGAGGCTGTTTAAACTTTTTAAGCCCAACAGCTTTTACCGCAGCTCCACAAACAAGTCAATAAGGCAGCCGGCAAGTGGGACAGCGTGTAGCGGAGCATAGCAAGGGGCAGCCAACACAGCAGTGAGGGGTACAGAGCAGCCTCTCCAAGCGACCCCCCCCCCTCTCTTCAGGGCTACAAACGGCCTCTCCTGGCAGACATCGCCTAGCAAGCAGGGCTCCCAGAAACGACCGAACGCTTAGGGGGCATCTACTCACACCTCCCGGACTCCAGACACACGTGGAACCTCCACTCTCCAGCGGCGTGAGCCGGCACAGATAGACAGCCTGCAGCAGAGAGGGCCCCGGATATCCGACTTCAGGAGCTAACTCAGCGGAGAGGGCAGCAGCACTCCACAGCGCGGGGACGGGCCAGCGGACCAGCAGACACAGCGATCAGGTAAATCTTCAGCTTCAGACCCTCAGCCAGGGGACGAGTTGTTCACCATGTCGGGTCATGTCGGCGTCATCGCCCAGGTAGCAGCGAGAGCGGGAGCGGGAGCCGGCACCACGGGAGGGGGGAGGACCGCCGCACACACGTCTTCTCACGTCATGCCGCTGCGCCTCCTCGATCCTCACCCTCCCACTACTTCAATAGCGCAGTCATATGGTCTATGGAGGGGAAAGCTCTCGGGGTCAGATGAGGAGAATACATCCATATATTCCTCGATAAATGGAGGTAATGTCTTGGATTCTGCTGAGACCCCTGCCTGCACAAAAGATAAACAATAATCACATTTAGGGCCCCATTTTTCACAGGTGTGCCCTGTCAGGTTTAATAAGTGGGATTTCTTGCCTTATAAATGGGGTTGGGACCATCAGTTGCGTTGAGGAGAAGTCAGGTGGATACACAGCTGATAGTCCTACTGAATAGACTGTTAGAATTTGTATTATGGCAAGAAAAAAGCAGCTAAGTAAAGAAAAACGAGTGGCCATCATTACTTTAAGAAATGAAGGTCAGTCAGTCAGCCGAAAAATTGGGAAAACTTTGAAAGTAAGGGCTATTTGACCATGAAGGAGAGTGATGGGGTGCTGCGCCAGATGACCTGGCCTCCACAGTCACCGGACCTGAACCCAATTGAGATGGTTTGGGGTGAGCTGGATCGCAGAGTGAAGGCAAAAGGGCCAACAAGTGCTAAGCATCTCTGGGAACTCCTTCAAGACTGTTGGAAGACCATTTCAGGGGACTACCTCTTGAAGCTCATCAAGAGAATGCCAAGAGTGTGCAAAGCAGTAATCAAAGCAAAAGGTGGCTACTTTGAAGAACCTAGAATATGACATATTTTCAGTTGTTTCACACTTGTTTGTTATTGTATATAATTCCACATGTGTTAATTCATAGTTTTGATGCCTTCATAGTCATGAAAATAAAGAAAACTCTTTGAATGAGAAGGTGTGTCCAAACTTTTGGTCTGTACTGTATATACATGCTGTAATATTCCCCTATATGCTTTCACCAGAAATAACTGCAACAGTGCAGTGCGTATATATTTTTACGCTCCTATATGCTTTCAACAGAAATAACTGCAGAAGTGAACTGAGAATATAT
Source organism: Bufo bufo (assembly GCF_905171765.1). Classification (NCBI taxonomy): domain Eukaryota; kingdom Metazoa; phylum Chordata; class Amphibia; order Anura; family Bufonidae; genus Bufo; species Bufo bufo. The sequence continues at coordinate 95,284,877 of NC_053390.1, forward strand.
TTTTCTTGTTGTACTGAACTACGTCCCTATACGCCTTCACCAGAAATAACTGCAACAGTGCAGTGCATATATATTTTTCTTTTGTTACTGTAATACGCCTCTATACGCTTTCAACAGAAATAACTGCAACAGTGCAGTGTGTATATATTAATCTTTTTTTGCTGTAATATGCCCCTGTATGCTTTCACCAGAAATAACTGCAACAGTGCAGTGCGTATATATTTATCTTTTTTTACTGAAATACGCCCCTATACGCTTTCACCAGAAATAACTTCAACAGTGCAGTGTGTATATATTTTTTATTTTTTTACTAAAATACGCCACCTATACGCTTTCAACAGAAAAAACTGCATGTCAGGGATCAGACAGGAAGGAAAGAGTGTGCACTCTGATTCCACCCTCAACCGCTGTCCCTGCCTACTTACACTACCCGCCCTAGGCGACGGGGCATAACTGGGCGACGGTCCCTTACTTACGTAAGTGCACAGAGGAAAGATACGGAAGGTCAACAAGCCAAGGCTCAGAACCAGGAGAAGCGGGAGTACAAATGGAGCGGGCAAATGTAAGGTCAATAGTCAGAGCCGAGGTCAATCCAGGAGAGCAAATACGTACAAAGGATGAGACAAAGTCGAGGTCAAAGAACGAGCCGAGGTAACAAGGTCAGGAGGTCAATAAGAACAAGCAGCCGCAGACTAGAACCAAGGAACAAGGAAGCACCAATGGACCAGTATCACAGGCAACCTGTAGCCAGCAGGTTGCCTGTATTCATAGTGGGGAGTGAGGGTCATGTGACGTGGCCAGCGTCACATGACCGACAGACAGAGAAGTCGAGCACCGAGTGATCAGCTCGGCGCTCAAGGCAGACCTAGGAGCAGGGAGCCTCCCAGCTAGCAAAGCCGCCCTGGGAAGGAGGCCAGATCCTCGCTCCCGAAGCTAAACAGCAAGGCTGCTGCTGATGGGAGACCGAGTGCGCCTTCGGCGCCCTGTTACACTGCAACAGTGCAGTTGTCGTGGAAATTTTTATTAGCATAGGATGACTATAGTGTACTTTCTCTTTAGCTTAGGAATGTTATGTAGGTTTATTTTGTATATGCCTCCCTGTGTAAGGTCTGACTGGATTATGGTTATAAAGGAGCGTGATCGGGTCACGACGTTACAAGGGAAATTCTATAGATCAGCACTCGGGTTCCTACCCCCCCATGTGAAAGCCGCCACTATTGGTTTGAGAGGGATCTAATGGTTGCTGGCTCTGAGAGCAATGTTCTTAGTGAAAGCTACCAGCTGATTCATTTGGAAGTATTTGCATATGTTCTGGGTGTGGTGGTGGATTGTGAGCATGTTTGAGCTCCACCTACCGGCATTCTCAGAAAGTGTGCAAAAGTGTACCTTTCAGTTCTGAAATGTATTCCTATTGGTCAAGGCATGAGGTGGATTGTACCTGCCTAGCTGTAATATTATTGGGCGGCCATGTGCCATGGAGGGTGGGGTTAGCCCAGTAAAAAGGTCTAACACATGTTAAAAAAATATATATAGTCCCCTCGTGGGGTCAGATGGCTGCTCAGTACAGGAGATGAGATCTAGTTATGAGGTGAAGGCCACAAAGCCCCTTAAAGAATGGAGTAGGTTTCCAAGGGAACTAATTGGAGTAGCCCTCTGGAAGGGAGGTAGCGCAATGGTGGCTGAAAAAGTCAATCATGGCAATTAAGCAGTATGTACAGAAACCAGTTTAGGGGTAAACTGAGTTTAGGGATCCGATGCAGGAAGCAGTGGAGGCTCTATATGGGCTGACTTTGCTGAAACAGGCCGGATCCACTAAACCCGGGCCTACTGAAACAACCAGGACCTGAGGTAAGTGAGTCACCAACTGTCACTTCCACCTCCACTACTGACAGGGTCGCTTCTCTCTCTCTCTCTATCTCTCTCTTTCTCTCTCTCTCTCTCTCATCTCTCATCTCTCCATCTAACCTTGAGACGATGCACCATGTTGAATCCAGCTTCTCTTTGTCCTGGTTTTAAGGACGATGAGAAGGGGGGAAAATGGTGCAGAAAACAACAATGTTCAAACTTTTTACTAACCATTCAACCTCTCAAATGTCAATTTTCTAACATAGTAGGGAATTACGTTGAGAACCATCACGACTGCCTTTACTTTGACGGTACTTGGGTCAGATTTTTGCAAAGAAGGTAAAAATCACGGTCGATCCATGGCCTGACTGTTCCACTGTAACCCTTTATTCCATCAGGTATGCCCACAGGCAGCCCCATGGTTTATCACCCGATGTCCACCACCGGGTTCGTGAATCTCTCCCAGACCCAGACTCAATAACCAGTGTTCATTCTAGTCAACCAGGTGATTGGGTCGTGCTAAAGAAACATCCGAGGACGGGCCAGGTGCTGCTGATGACGCCAACCTCTCTGAAGTTCAAGGGACGAGACAACTGGATCCACACCAATCACTGCAAGAAGCTGCTCAACTACGTCAAATAATGAAGAGTATCACTTTTGTTTATTTGTTTAGTTTAATTTTTAGGGAGGGAAACGCACCTCAAACTAGAAAGGGCCGCAAGGAGACATTTGTTGATAGCACTGGTTTTACATTCCTAGAGGGTAATATCAGCTATAGGTTTAATAATAGCTCTGGCTCCTGCTCCTCGCTTGTTAATCCTGTATGGGTGTCTGGGCAGCTAAGCGGCTCATAGATGTGGTATAGGGCATAAGTTTGTGGGATCCTTCAGTTGTGAGGAAGGTATAATGGTCAACCTTGCTAATGAAACCCCCGATCTCAGTTATTACTGGAAGCCCGTGACTGTCAGAAGTTCTTGTGTGGAGTTGACAGGTCCGTACTATTTCCTATGCGGGTTAGCCGCTTATAAGGTAATTCCCCCTAATGCCAGAGGTTCATGTGTACTGGTGAAGCTTGTCCCTGCTTCTTACGTTGCAGCCGATTGGGAGAAACTGATGGTGTGGAAGGAGGTAAGAAGGGCAGGGAGAGCTGGAAGGTATTTGTTTTCTGGCTGGACGGGATGTGGAGTTGGACTTATGAAGCGATTGAACAATTTCTTGTCCATAGTGGATGAGATGTTCAAAGGAACCGTTAAGGCAGTGAGATAGATCACCGAGAAACATCAGTTGAGTGTCCAAAGGAGGGTTTCTGTGAATTAGATGACGGTTATGCCTTGCTAGCAGATACCATTGACAAGGGTCAGGCCCATACTGACAGGAGCAGAGGCGGAGCTATGACTAGTGAGGGTTGGAATCCTTTTTAAAGCTTTGGGAGGTCTTGGGACTCACTGGTTTTCCATTGGATCCGGGCAAAAGGAAATAGGACATGTACTTATGTTTTTTTGTTTCCATTCCTTCTATACGCCGGAGTGAGATGTTCCTGTTCTCTAATCGACCGAGTCACCGAAGCCCGAACAGACAAGATGCCCTGAAGACCAAACCATGGACCAGATGCAGAGGATTCCAAATCAGCCGGCGACCAGCGCGAAACGCCACCTCCTGAGTCACCTCCCAAAGAAAATAATCTCCGAGTCAAGATTTGTTTTTAAGCTACGTGTCAAGATTGACTTTCTGTTTTTCATCATCTGTTTTGTTTTATGGATTCAAGACTTTTTTTTTCAAAGAAGAAGATCGAGATTCATCGAGGGACACTGGGGAGCATATGACAAAGAGGAGGGACTGTTGTGGAAATTTTATTAGGATGTGTTTCTAATATATTGTGTATTGTCATCATGTCTCTCAGTGTCAGGGCAAACCATTGGAGTGGATATCTTCCTGTGTATGTTCTGTCACAGCTGCTGGGCGCAGAGGTCTCCGTCGGCGAATGGTCCATGTCCTAAGCACTGGGCTGTGGGCCGGGGGAGACTGATGTGTTCAGCAGAGCAGTGTTTTGTTGGCTGATGTATGGACGCCGGCTAGGGCCCCCGCGCAAGACGCGGATTTATTGGTTTGGCGTGAATACATTTGTTAAGAGAACAATATATGAAAGGAACGTGCATTTGTTGTCTCTAGTGCGCCTGATCAGCCGCTGGAGATAATGATGTTGTCCTGTAAATAAACATGCATGAGGATCATAGTAACTTTATTTGGCATTGATCACTGAGCAAGGCTGGATAAAGTTCACTCTAGTGGTAATGGGTTAGCTGGCTATGTTATTCTAAATGATGTTGTCTTGTCTTCCTATGTCATCACTTCCTATATGTCATCACTTCCTGCATCCTTGTTACATGAAGTAAGTGGTCGGGTGATGGGCCAGCCCCTTTTCTATTGTTACACCTTTTGTGAGTAAACAATAAAAGTGAACAGACTGGGCAGTGAACAACTGAACATGAAAACACCATTGTCTGACTATGACTGCGGTTGAAGAGATTTACCTTTCCTTACACAAAGTCTGATGTGAGTGGATTTCTATTATAAATATTTCTATTACAGATGGCTTCCAGTAATAACTAAATAGACTGAGGGATCGCTTCCTGAGTCTGAACGTCAAACCTCCTTTCCTGTCCCTCAATCATCTCCGGCACCCACTCCTTCTACATCTCCTCCCTCTGTTTCTAACTATGAGGCTTTCTCCACCTGTGACCTACAAACAATCTGTGAGTCTAGAGCAGGGATCAGCAACCTTCGGCACTCCAGCTGTTGTGAAACTACAATTCCCAGCATGCTTCATTCATTTCTATGAGAGTTCTTAGAAGAGCAGAACAAGTATGCATGCTGGGAGTTGTAGTTTCACAACAGCTGGAGTGCCGGAGGTTGCCTACCCCTGGTCTAGAGGGATCGACACCAGATTAAAAAATCAGGAGGACTGCATCAATGAGCTCAAAACCTCTGAAACGACCACAACTCCCAAACTGTATCCCTATCTGGATGACCTCAGATTGGATGGGGCTGTGAGTGAGGTGATACGTTTCAGTCCTCCCATGAAGCCTAAAGCTCTCAGATGTGTGCCCGGCTCATTGCATGACCCCCAGTCTGAGGCCTATCCAGTACGGGTACAACAGTACGAAGGACCACCCAACACACAAGGTAAGCGTGTATTAATGGAGAGGGTAGTATGGCATGTCCCTTTTAACCCTGCAGAAATCCGGACAATCCTGGCCGAGTTACCGGACTATAGGACCAACCCACGGGGGTTCGTGAGGCTGTTCAGCCAGAACCAGTTTAGTTATGGCATGAGTGGAACGGATTGTGCCCAGATTCTGCAGGCCAAGGTGGGCCTACAGGTAACCAGTGTCATTATAGCAAGCTGTAACATCACCACCCACGAGCAGGCCACCTCAGGAGGTAAGGAGTTTTGTATAGCTCTTAAATCCACACTTCCAGAACTATATGGTGCTAATTCCACCTTGGATATGATAAAGTTAAATCAAAACCCAGGTGAAGAGTGTGCTTGGTTCTGGCAGCGCCTGAAACAGGCGGCACTGGACGCGGTCCTCGAGGTCGGTCCTGATGTACCACCCGATGGCACGAAGGTCACTCCCACACATCTTTTGCTCAGGGCCAAATTTTTGGAGGGCATTAAGACCAAGATTCAGGACCGGCTACTCCTATCCAGACCCAAATACAGTGATATGTCCATGTCTGCAATTTTGTCCACTCTCTCCGCTATAAAGAGAGAGATGGATAGAAGGAAGCAGGACAAGGCGGCTAAGGTCCTTGTATCACAGGACCCTGAGAGAGAATGGAAGAAAAGGGATGTTCGGAGGCAAAGTGCCATAACTGTGGTCGAGAGGGCCACATCCGAAAGCACTACCTGAAGCTTGTCGATAAACCAGGAGGCAGATGGCAGTTCATCCCAGACAACCCTTCAATATCTGTCATAGGAATGGTAAGTGATGCCTATGAGTCATCATAGGACATCGGCAAATCGGTGTCAGCAACATCAACCTTTTTCTTGAGGAACTAAAACACCCCCTCCCTTGCCTCATTGACACCGGTGCAGCCAGAACTCTTTTGAGATCTCAGGATCTTCAAGGCAAGGTTCCCCTCTCTGGGGAGAGCACACCAACAGTAGGTCTCACAGGTCAGACAGTGTCATTACAGACCACCAAACCACTCCATTGCAGATTGGGTCAGCACACAACACAGTGCAAACATATTTTTCTTTTTTTACTGAAATACGCCCCTATATGCTTTCACCAGAAATAACTGCAGAAGTGAAACGCGTATATTTTTTTCTTGTAGTACTGAATAAGATACTAAGATATAAGCCTCTAAAGGCTTTTCAACATAACACTTTCAGCACAATAACAAATAGCTGGAATGACAGAGCTGTCTAATGACTATTTGGATCCCCAAATAATCGTTTCCTGCACTTGTAAATCACTTTCCTATTATTGTCCCTAGCACCTTCTGACGTCTCTTCCTGCACCAAGATGCTGTGAAATGATTACTCCCTATCCTTTCCAAGCACTTATAAATCTTTTTTTCTGTCTTTTTTTCCCCACAATCGTTTTTTCACTTGCTGTCCCTAGCGCCTTCACACGTCTGTCCCTGCACTCTGAATGCTGGAAAATGGCTGAATCTAAAATGGCTGACGTATGTATAGGGCTGTGACATCACAGGGCGGGCTGGCTGCTAATTGGCTGCATGCAGGCATGTCAATCTGGGTGATCTCTCCTTCACAGAGTTCCTTGCCCCATGTCCTCAGTCCTCACATATGTAGCTACTATTTTAGGAAAATTGTGATTCGTTACCACAAGCGTGAGGAAATTCGCTTTCATTGCTAATCAAATTTTTCCTGAAATTCTAAACGAATTCCACTTCGTCAGCTTCGATTTGCTCATTTCTACAATCCGGACAATCAATTAGCCAAGCCTTTTGTCCTGGAGAATGTGTATTATTAAATTGTGTTTTAAGCAACATTTTATAAAGTTGAGAAATGTTAACCTTCTGTTGCATATTCCCTATAAATGAATAGATGAAGTGGGGAGATCGAGAAAACGATTACACAGGGCATGGGGGAGGAGATGTCAAACATGGAGGCAGAGGAGGACATAAAGCAACAAATATTTAATACTTCAAACTTGTAACCTGGTCCCAGCCGACACAGAAGATCCAAGGAGGGGGGCGGCAGGAAGCAGCAAAGAGGAAACATCAGAAGGAGGGCGACCGCCCCGTCTGCGAGCGAGGCAGCAAGCAGACACCGCCAGACAAGGCGGACAAACACAGGGGATCCACCGAGAGTCTGGTCCAGCAGAAAGCAGAGGTGGGGGCGTCCCGCGATTCAGATAGCGAGGCTTGTGTCTTGCATAGTGCGGCAGGATAGAACGGTCAGAGGGAGGAGCGACATAGCAAACCTACGTCATCACGTCTTCACCCCCTCTGACGAAGGGGCTTCATCATCGGGAGAAGAGGGTGGCAGCTTGGCCGTGAGGCAGCGGCAGAGCCAGCAAGTCACTAGCATGACCGGGAGTCAGCAGGGTGGCAGCAGTGGGAGGTCGGGAGCCAAAAGTGCCCAGGGTAGACCACTGGTGATGAGCCGCAGGGACAATATTCAAATTTGCAATATTTTGCGAATATTTGGTAGAATATTCATCATGAATTCACGAATATGAGAATATTTTCTTGATCGCAAAAAATCGGCAATGTAATATTCGCGTAATGCGCACAAAATACAGGCGTGGGTCACTATAGCTAAATTTTTAAAGCTGCTAGAAGTTTCCTGAGACTAGAAAAAATGATTGGCATGGCAGAACATTACAATAGCTTTATATGAAGATAGAGTGCTCCAATATATTCACGATTGTGAAATCGGCACTAATAATACAAATATTTTGGTGCAATATGTGCAACTTCACATTTTAACAGGTCTGACTACTTATTAGTGATTGGTGCACTAAGTATTGTTGTGAACTTGTACATCACAGCACTATGTATCTATGTATAGCATGTATGTATGGACAGCATAATCTATCAGCTACACTATATCACTATCTAACCTAAACTGACTATCTCCCATTAACTATCTGTATTATATATATATATATATATATATATATATATATATAAGCTTACTAACTAATGTAATGACACAGGAAAGCAGAGAGCACAGCAATAACACAGCAGATCTGCAAAATACTGCATACAAGGGCTGCTGGGGAGGTTCTTATATAGTAAGGGGTAGGCAACTTCCCTATTGGTTGCTAGGGATGTTGCTAAGCTCAGACAAAAACATTGCAGCCTTCTCATTGGCCCACAAGCAAGAAGGGAGGTTACTGATGAAAAAAAAAATCTAGAATATTCGAAATTATGAATATACAGTACAGACCAAAAGTTTGGAAACACCTTCTCATTCAAAGAGTTTTCTTTATTTTCATGACTATGAAGGCATCAAAACTATGAATTAACACATGTGGAATTATATACATAACAAACAAGTGTGAAACAACTGAAAATATGTCATATTCTAGGTTCTTCAAAGTAGCCAGCTTTTGCTTTGATTACTGCTTTGCACACTCTTGGCATTCTCTTCATGAGCTTCAAGAGGTAGTCCCCTGAAATGGTCTTCCAACAGTCTTGAAGGAGTTCCCAGAGATGCTTAGCACTTGTTGGCCCTTTTGCCTTCACTCTGCGGTCCAGCTCACCCCAAACCATCTTGATTGGGTTCAGGTCCGGTGACTGTGGAGGCCAGGTCATCTGGCGCAGCACCCCATCACTCTCCTTCATGGTCAAATAGCCCTTATTTTCAAAGTTTTCCCAATTTTTGGGCTGACTGACTGACCTTCATTTCTTAAAGTAATGATGGCCACTTGTTTTTCTTTACTTAGAATTTGTATTATGGCAAGAAAAAAGCAGCTAACAGTCTATTCAGTAGGACTATCAGCTGTGTATCCACCTGACTTCTCCTCAACGCAACTGATGGTCCCAACCCCATTTATAAGGCAAGAAATCCCACTTATTAAACCTGACAGGGCACACCTGTAAAGTGAAAACCATTTCAGGGGACTACCTCTTGAAGCTCATCAAGAGAATGCCAAGAGTGTGGAAAGCAGTAATCAAAGCAAAAGGTGGCTACTTTGAAGAACCTAGAATATGACATATTTTCAGTTGTTTCACACTTGTTTGCTATGTATATAATTCCACATGTGTTAATTCATAGTTTTGATGCCTTCAGTGTGAATCTACAATTTTCATAGTCATGAAAATAAAGAAAACTCTTTGAATGAGAAGGTGTTTCCAAACTTTTGGTCTGTACTGTATATCAGTATATTCAAAATATTAGCGAATTCTTGAAATGCCGATATTAGCGATTAAAATTTGCGCCAAACAATATAGACACCCGCTTTGCAGGAGCCTACCTGCCCGGGAAGTAGTGGTGCACGGAGTCATAGAGGCAGCGGCGGTAGCAGTCAGTCAGTGCGTAGTGTTGGGGGTAAAATCACCTACTTAGTGGTGTGGCAGTATTTTTTAAAGGAGGAGGTGAACTTGGCCATATGTAGAATCTGTGGGCAGAAGGTGAAGCGTGGCCATGGTGTTAATGTTGGCACCACGACCCTGCGTCAACATATGCAGCGTCACTATAAAGTGGCCTGGGAGAACCGTGGCTCCGATGTGGTGGTCCAGCCTGCAACTGCTACATCACCAAGTGGCACTGGCACACAGCCGATTTCAGGCAGTCTCAGCTGAAGGGAGCTGTCTATCCTTCCCATCATCTACCGGGTTATGATGCTCCTGCTCCTGGTCCTCCTGCTCCTCATCGCTCATTCCGCCAGCAATCGATCACCAAAGCGGTTGCCAAGAGACAACAGTATGAGTGCACTCATCCAACGGCGCAGAAGCTGAACGTGCTCCTGGCCAAGTTGCTGGTGCTGCAATCCCTCCCTTTTCAAGTGGTGGACTCTGCACCTTTCAGAGAACTGATGGCTTATGCCTAGCCGAGGTGGAGAGTCCCAAGCCGTCATTTCTTTGCCAAAAAGGCAGTACCAGCCCTGCACACACATGTAGAACAGAAGGTGGGCCAGTCCTTGAGCCTGTCAGTGTCTGCCAAAGTGCACGGCAGCACCGACGTGTGGAGCTGTAACTACGTTCAGGGACAATACATGTCCTTTACGGCCCACTGGGTGAATGTGGTTTCTGCACAGCCAAACCAGCAACTTGGCCAGTTGACACCGCTTCCGCCTCCACGTTCTCACGCCGTTGGTCCTGCAACAATGTCCGTCTCAGCCTCCTCATCCTTCACCATGTCCTCAGCCTCCACTGCAGGGACAATTCACAGTGCCCCTCCAGCATGCCACATGTGCAGGGCATGGCAGTGTCACGCTGTTCTGCACCTCATTTTCCCCACAGACAGGATCTGTTTTTGGGGTTTTATTGTACTGACAGATCAGAGGAAAGGCAAAATAATCATTGATGTCAACACAAACTTACTGCTGACACCCTATCCACTCTGTCGGGGGACTTAACTGGTATAAGCGTTTAATAGAACAGGTTCAGAGAGGCCAGACTAGGACGCCAGGTAAGGGGAGGCCGTCATGATGGGTTTTGGTAGGAAGGGCCTGGGTTGGAGTTAGTTAAACTGGAGTGGGGAGGTGTGGTTAGGGTGATGAGATGGGAGGAGTTAGGGGTTAAATAGAGGTGACCGGTAGGCAGCCGGTGCCATTTTGTTGGAAGCAAACTGGGGAGCAGCTTACCATGTCACAGGTGGAGGAGATGCTACAGCAGCTGAGAGCGGCGGCGGAAGTCAGAGGTCCGGAGTGGCTGCAGGGACAGGTAGCCAGCCTGCTGCAGGGGGGGCGGCGGGGTCAGCAAGAAGGAGCCCAAGAAGGAGCCGAACAAGTTTCGGCTTATTCATCACTTGTCTTTCCCAAAGGGGGCGTCGGTCAATGAAGGTATTGACCCTGAACTTTGTTCGGTGGTTTATACCTCCTTTGATGCGGCGGTAGGTTGGGTGCGTAAGCTGGGGCCTGGGGCCTTGTTGGCAAAAACGGACATTGAGGCGGCATTTCGGTTGTTGCCTGTCAACCCAGATAGTTTACACTTGTTAGGTTGTTTCTGGGATGGTGGGTATTTTGTGGATAGGTGTTTGCCAATGGGGTGTTCGGTATCTTGTGCATACTTTGAAACATTCAGTTCTTTCTTGGAATGGGTGGTTAAGGATGTGTCAGGGTGTGTGTCGCTGATACATTATCTTGATGATTTTTTATGCTTGGGTCCGGCGGAGTCACGAGTTTGTTCATTGTTGTTGTCCACGTTGCAGTATGTTTTTGACTTGTTTGGGGTGCCGTTGGCGGCAGAAAAGACGGTTGGGCCCACAACGGAGTTGAGTTTTTTGGGTATTGTTATTGACACGGTTAAGATGGAGTGTCGGTTGCCTGAGGAGAAGGTTCAGGACCTGAGGGGGGCGGTAGGTAGTGCACTGAGGGCGCCCAAGATTCGCCTGCGGGATTTGCAGTCGGATTATGCCGATGGGGCGGATATTTTGCAGGAGATTGGCGGCTGCTACTGGGGGGGTGGTTGCCCCACATCATTTTATTCATTTGGGGCGGGAGTTAAAAGGGGATTTGGTGGTCTGGGACAAGTTTTTGAAGGATTTCAATAGCAGGACATTGGTGTTGGGGGAGGTGGTGGATAGTTTTGACTTTGATTTGTATTCGGATGCAGCGGGGGGGTTGGTTTCGGGGTTTTCTGTAATGGGCAGTGGTGTGCGGGTCAGTGGCCAGAGTCTTGGGTGTTGAGGGGTTGGGTCCGCAATGTTGCTTTGCTTGAATTGTTTCCGATTGTCTTGGCAGTGGTGCTCTGGAGGGATAGGTTTCGTGATAGGAAGGTTCGTTTTGATTGCGACAACCTGGGTGTGGTGCAGGCTATTAATGGGTTGACGGCTTCTTCTCCCCCGGTGGTTAAGTTATTGCAGCATTTAGTGTTGTGTTGCTTGGAAATTAATGCTTGGATTGTGGCTGTTCATGTGCCAGGTGTTGATAACGGTGTGGCTGACTCTCTTACTCGTTTGCAGTGGGAGCGTTTTCGGCAACTCGCCCCGGAGGCGGTAGGGTTGGTGTGTCCGGAGTCCCTGTGGGAGCTCTTGGAGGTATGGTAGCGGGGCTGTTGAGGGAGTCTTTGAGCGCTGGCACGTGGGCGGCATACGGTAAGGCCTGGAGTGAGTGGGAGGGGTGGTGTGCTGAGCTAGGAGTGGGGGTCGAAGAGGGTGAGGTTCCGTTGGTTTTGTTCTTGGGGAATTTAGCTGAAATGGGGAGGTCGGTAGCGCAGGTGAATCGAGTTATGGCAGGTTTGGCATTTGGTTTTAAGCTTAGAGGCCTACCTGATGTTACGAAAACCTTTTTGGTGAGGCAGGTGTTGAAGGGTTGTAGGAGGGGGAAGCGAATTGCTGATCAGAGACGGCCGGTTTCATTTGCTCTATTATTGAAAATAGGGGAGCAGGTGGGTGTGATTTGTCGGTCGATGAGTGAGGTAAGGTTGTTTAGATTGGCTTTTTCGCTAGCGTTTTTTGGGGCTTTTCGGCTGGGTGAGTTGGTGTGTCCTAGTGTTAATAGGGCAGGGAGTTTGTGTTGGGGGATGTGGATTTGTATAGTGACAGGGTGGTAGTGCGGATACGGTGTCTAAGACGGATAGGGAAGGTAAGGGGTGTAGCGTGTCACTGTTTGGGGTTCCAGGTTGTGGGTTGTGCCCGGTGCGTTGCTTGAGGGAGTACCGGGAGGGTGTAAGTTTTGGGAATATGGGGCCCATGTTGAGGCATGAGGACGGATCGTTTCTGTCGCGTTTTCAGTTCGTGGCAGTGTTTAAAAAATGTTTGGGGGAGTTGGGAATGGACTATAAGTTTTTTACGGGTCATTCCTTCAGGATTGGGGCTGCTACAGAGGCGGCGAGGTTAGGTTTGGGCAAGGAGGTGATTAAGAAAATTGGGAGATGGGAATCTTCACGTTTTAAATCCTATGTTCGTTTGGGAGGTTGGTAAGCTGAGTGGTGGCATTAATTTTCTTTTGTTTGTATTGCAGGTGCGCTGTTGGTGTGGATTATGGGGCATTCATTTGTCTTCTGGGGTGCGCTGCGGGCTGATGTGCGTCCGGATGGGCGTCAGCTTGGTTTCAGCAGGGACGAGGCGGTGCTGCGGTGGCTGGGGAGTAGGGGTATGTTGTGGGGAAGTGTGATGAGGGAGGTGCACCGTTTTGTTAGGTTGGATCGAGCCCCAGACATTTTAGTGTTGCATGTCGGGGGTAATGGCTTGGGGGTTAGACCGTGTCGGGAGCTTATCAAGGATGTTAAGTTTGACCTTTTGAGGTTGTGGTCTTTGTTTCCGGGTATGGTGATTGTCTGGTCCGACATTGTGGCTCGGAAGACATGGAGAGAGGCGCGTTCGGTTGAGCGGATCAACAAGGCCAGGGTTAAGGTAAATAGGGCTATTGGGAGGTTTATGGCGCGGAATGGAGCAGTGGCAGTTCGGCATACGGATCTGGAGGTGGGGAGCGGTGGTTTTTGGAGGTCGGATGGTGTTCACCTGAATGCGTTGGGCATTGATCTGTGGGCGCTTGGTTTGCAGAATGGAATTGAACGGGCCTTGTGTTTGTGGAGGAACGCGCAGGCTTGAGGGTGGTTGTAGGGTTCAAGCTGCGCGTTGGTGGCCGTGGGAGATCATAGAAGCTGGTGGTATATGACGGTATTGGAAATGGGAGGGCATCAATGGTGGGGCTGGACTTTCATAGTTTCAGGTACTTGGTTAATTGGAGAAGGCGTCCATCAGTTGGTGTCTCCGAGCTGGTGCTTACGGCTGGAGGCAAGATGGAGTTGCCAGGTTGGCTTCTTGTGGATGGTAACATTTTGGGGCTTCTACGATCTCCCTCGTCAGGGGTTAATGTTAATTTAATGTTATTGTTATTTATGGATGTATTTATTTTATTAATAAAACGGCTGCTGTGGCCGATTTAATCCAAGCAAAGTGTGTGGTGTTTTATTGGGATGGTACTTGGATGGGGAAAAAGGGGAAGTTATGGAAGGCCCTGAGTAAATAACCAATAACCCTATCAAGAGAGGCCGGACTAGGACGCCAGGTAAGGGGAGGCCGTCATGATGGGTTTTGGTTGGAAGGGCCTGGGTTGAAGTTAGTTAAACTGGAGTGGGGAGGTGTGGTTAGGGTGATGAGATGGGAGGAGTTAGGGGTTAAATAGAGGTGACCGGCAGGCAGCCGGTGCCATTTTGTTGGAAGCGAACTCCCTCCCTCCCGCCCTAAGGTTTTGGGTGGTGGAATGTACGGGACAGTGTTACATGTCACGGCAGTCGTGGCGGTGGGAGATCATAGAAGCTGGTGGTATATGACGGTAGTGGAAATGGGAGGGCCTCAATGGTGGGGCTGGACTCTCATAGTTTCAGGTACTTGGTTAATTGGAGAAGGCGTCCATCAGTTGGTGTCTCCGAGCTGGTGCTTACGGCTGGAGGCAAGATGGAGTTGCCAGGTTGGCTTCTTGTGGATGGTAACATTTTGGGGCTTCTACGATCTCCCTCGTCAGGGGTTAATGTTAATTTAATGTTATTGTTATTTATGGATGTATTTATTTTATTAATAAAACGGCTGCTGTGGCCGATTTAATCCAAGCAAAGTGTGTGGTGTTTTATTGGGATGGTACTTGGATGGGGAAAAAGGGGAAGTTATGGAAGGCCCTGAGTAAATAACCAATAACCCTATCATGTAGACATCTATGTGGAATCAGCTGACGACGGTGTAAAAGGAGTGCGCTTCTTCTTAGCGCTAACATTGACCTGTATGGCTGAGTTCATACTTTATTTGGTCAGTTTTGGCCCCGTGACTGCCCAAATAAGTGAAGCGTGTAGTGATTCTAAGAGCGACTCCTGTCATCTGCATGTCATACTGACAGTATTATTTCACTACCACAGCGGACTCCCTATGCGTGTTACTGCAAGGCACAGTGTTCTACTCCACTATACAGGCTCTCTGCAGCCAGGAAATAGCAGGTTTTTTTTTTGCGATTCACCCGCAAATAAATGCGGATCGAACCAAATTTTTTCAAAAAATTCAGCGAACCGGCCGAATCAAATTATTGAAAAATTCGCTCATCTCTAATTCAAAACTCTCAGACAATACCAGAATGACAGCAATATGTTCAGTACAGGGAAAGATTTCACTAATAGAAATCGGGATGCTGTGAATATTGCTGAAAGTGAAAATAAAAGCGATTATTCCCGACTAGATTTCTAACAGCGATTTCTCCTCTGTGGCTTGGACTTTAGCTGTCATTCTGGTCTTGTATGAGAGCCTGGAATGTCAGCTTTAGGTCGAATGCGCACGGCCGTGAACAGTCCGTGGTATCCCGGCCTGGATACCTGCTGACAGCAGGAGCGCACAGCGTCATTGGTTGCTATGACGCCGTGCGCTTCATGCCGCCGCTGCACTACAGTAATACACTCATATAGATTATACGAGTATATTACTGTAGTGCAGCGGCGGCATGAAGCGCACGGCGTCATAGCAACTAAAGACGCCGTGCGCTCCTGCTGTCTGCAGGTATCCACGCCGGGATACCACGGACCGTTCACGGCCGCGGAACACGGCCGTGTGCATTCGGCCTTAAAAAAAAAAAAACAGTTGCATGTTTCTTGCTGCTACCATTCAAGAGAAAGCGGCATGTAAAACCGCCCTCCCCCCTCCACTTTCTGCCCGAGCCCAGGCACTCAGGGCTGTGCTCCTCCTCCCAGTGCTCTCCCCGTATCAGGTTTATAATACAGAGAAGACGGCTGTACATGACAACGCTGTGAGATGAGAGCTGCTAAATAGGAAAGTATCATCACACAGCCTGAAGAACGTATTAAAAGAAAATAATAAAGATTTATTACAATCCGTTTAAAAAAGGGGAAAATTCTGTATATCAATTTCCGTGAATATCAGGCAACCAGACTTAGGCTACTTTCACACTAGCGTTCGGGTGTCCGCTTGTGAGCTCCGTTTGAAGGCTCTCACAAGCGGCCCCGAACGGATCCGTACAGCCCCAATGCATTCTGAGTGGATGCGGATCCGCTCAGAATGCATCAGTTTGGCACCGTTTGTCCTCCGTTCCGCTCAGCAGGCGGACCCCTGAACGCAGCTTGCAGCATTTGGGTGTCCGCCTGGCCGTGCGGAGGCAAACGGATCCGTCCAGACTTACAATGTAAGTCAATGGGGACGGATCCGTTTGAAGTTGACACAATATGGCTCAATTTTCAAACGGATCCGTCCCCCATTGACTTTCAATGTAAAGTCAAAACGGATCCGTTTGCATTATCATGAACAATTTTTTTTTTTTGTTCGTGGTAAGGCAAACGGATCCGTTCTGAACGGATCTAAGCGTTTGCATTATAGGAGCGGATCCGTCTGTGCAGATACCAGACGGATCCGCACCTAACGCAGGTGTGAAAGTAGCCTTATCTGGTGTAGAGAGGGATACCCTAAAACCAACTACACCTGATGAAGTCTCTAATAGACCCTATATCTTGCTAGCAATGTACTGCTACTTGTATGCAAGGTCAGGGATGAGGGCACGGTCCTTAATTTTTATTGGCTAGGGTAAACCAGCAGCGATCCTCTGTCTGTCACTGCAGCCTGGCAACTTCGAGCATAGTGGTGGCACCTCGCCTACCTATAGTACTCTGTATATAACATCACTGCCTGCATAAAGCTATATATGGGTCTGATCTGTAATTTGTAACCAATGATCCATACAGCATACAGCGTCAGCAGTTGTTGCATACTACATTTACAGTAGGCTAGCCTAATCAACATCCACACTCCCGCATTGGCGCTGTAGGGCTTCCGCCTTAGACCACATATACACTCGTTGACAGTAATATCTCATATAGAGGTAAACTTCCCATTCACACTTACACCCTGCCTAAAGAACCATGTCCTACAGTAATTAACAACAGCTTAACACGTTTCTATGTGACATGGATGTGCCACGTGTCCTCAGAAGCTTATTATTATGATAACCTGTAAGGAGAAAATGCCCTGCACTGTTGCATGCATGGGCTCCGTTGCAGTGATGGCCGTACGTGGCCGAAAACACGCCGAGTAGATATAACAGAGGGCCTACCTCCCGGGTGTGTGCGCTGATGCAAACGCCAATCAGAATTGAAGGCGTGTCTATGATCACACCCTCTGACTTGGCGAGTGCACAGATGAGCTGTAGCACTCCCGGGAGGTAGCGCATGCGCCATGTAGGGGGGAATCCAATCCACGGTGAAAATCATCAGCCTGGCACCGATGTGGTACAACACTAGGGGCCCGCCGGAGGGGATCATCTAAGAAGCTATAATGACAGAAGGTATCTACGTTAGTCCGATGAGGGAAACAGATCACATCGTCCCATTGGCCCATAGATCGCCAGTCAAGGCCCCCTGTGTATCAGGCACACATATACACAGGGACAATTGCATTGTGTGTTGGAACGTATATACACACCCAATGTGAATAAATGGCATTTAAGCAAACTCCCAAAAAGTTGTATAAACCCCTCTAAAGCAGCACAAGACAGTAGTGCTGCTTGAATAGGGGGCTATGTAACAGGTGACAGACAAAACAGTGTACTGGCATGATGAGTGATCATGCGTACACACATCACATATTTTGGCATACATTAAATACCGTTACTTATATAAAACAAGCATATGAGATAGCCTCGTTTAACCCTTTCGGGTGAACAGTCTGCAGTTTAAAGGTCCACATCGCTTCCTTGCAGAGCAAAGGTATATCAACATCACCACCGCACCTCAATACATCTGTTCAATCCCCTCCACTCTCAATACATCAGGATTGCCATCATGAACATCACACACATGACGTGCCACGGACATGTCTCTTTGATTACGGATGTCCGAGAGATGTTCACCAATTCTCCTCCTCAACTCACGTTTAGTCTTTCCTACATACTGTAGACCACACCGACAGTTAATGAGGTACACAATGCCTGTTGATGTACACCTGATAAAGGAAGGAATGCTATACCTGTCCCCTGTATTATGGCTCGTAAAAGAGTCTCCTTTCATGATATTACCACATATAATACAGGAGCCACAAGGAAAGGTTCCCTTGAGCATATTTTTGAGCCATGTCTCAGGCATAGGGAGTGTGTACAAACTGTGTACTAAACGATCGCGTAAGTTGAAACTATGTCGATAAGTGATGGAGGGACGGTCTGGTATCAAATGGACCAATGGCAATGCAGAATATCGCGTATCTGTTGGTGAGCTTTGTCACAAGTAGCTATAATTCTAGGGGTCGAGTCAGCTTTAGTTCTGATTTTGGGGACAAGAAGTTGACTACGGTCAGCACTCATAGAATGATGAAATGCCCTTTTCAATGTGTGCTGTGGTTACCCACGGTTCACAAACCGAGACCTCAGATCTGATGCAGCTGCCTTAAAGGGATTCTGTCACCTCTTTTTATCCTGTAGAAATGCGGACATGCACGGCTAGATCGCCGCTAGCATGTCCGCAATATACCTGCCCCATATCTCTGAGTGGTTTTATTGAGTGTAAAAAATAATTTTATATATATGTAAATCAGCCTGGTAAGGAGCTCAAGGGGCTGTACTAACCGTTCTGGAGCCCAGTCACGCACCCTGTGAAGGAGCCCAGCATCGCCTGTATCCACGAATCTCCTCCTTGCTCATGAAGTCAGATCGCCGTAATCTCACGATGCACGAGCTCGCGCAAGCGCAGTGGCGGCATAGTGTTCCTTCCCTGTGCTGGCATCAGCCTCAGGGAAGGAACTGCGCATGCGCGAGCTCGCGCACCGTGAGATTACGGCGATCTGAGCAAGGAGGAGATTCGTGGATACAGGTGGTGCTGGGCTTCTTCACAGGGGGCGTGGCTGGGCTCCAGAACGGTTAGTGCAGCCCCTTGAGCTCCTTACCAGGCTGATTTAAATATATATAAAATCATTTTTTACACTCAATAAAACCACTCAGAGAAATGGGGCAGGTATATTGCGGACATGCTAGCGGCGATCTAGCCGTGCATGTCCGCATCTCTACAGGGTAAAAAGAGGTGCCAGAATCCCTTTAAATTCACCAAGTTCAGAGCAATTCCTCCTAGCCCTGAGGTATTGTCCTTTCGGGATACCTCTTCTCAGGGCCAGCGGGTGCCCGCTCTTCCAATTTAAGAGACAATTGGTAGATGTTTGTTTTCTGAACAGATTGATGGTAATTCTTCTATCTGTTCCTATCGTGATCATGAGGTCCAGAAATGCAATCGGACGCTCCTGCATCTCTGAATAGGAAAGTAGCATGCATTTGTGAGAGTTATTATAAGGTAAAACTAAAAATGATGAAATTATAAAGCACAAAAGCATTTATACAGCAGGGTGTACTATGCCATTAGAGTATGAAAAATGAAACGGCAGGTTACACTTGCAATGGGTGCCTCCCCCTAAGGCACTCTATATAACGTTTCCCAGGTGTAAGAAAGTTGTGTGTTGCGGCCTAAAATCTCTCTTTATGTGTGTCATGGTGCTCCTACCTGGATACCACTGGACCCAAGGCTTTGGCTCCAAAGCAATAAATAGGGGTAATAATTGAGGTATAAAATAATAACTTGAGTCCAGACCTTGAGATGAAGTTCAATGGCAGCTTTACTTGAATAAACGTTTTTCCAAAACAGATTTCAGGCTTGTTTCCAGCAGACTTTAGCATTAAAATGGCAGGCAAACTCAACTCTGCTTATATCTGACTCTGCTGCCCTGAGAAGCTTAATTAGTCTCTTTGCTTTCTTCATGATGCTGTGCTTCACTCTTTGGTCGGGCTTACTGTATGTTCAGCCAAGGGATGTGGTAGAATCCAGTGAGCTCAAACATGGAGTCCCTACCAGCACACACACTACCACTAGCACTAGAACCAGTTCTAACTGGTCCCCACCCTTCCTGCAGGAAATAGGACTAGCCCACTTCCCTACAGAGGGGGGTTAGAATGGAATGGAACACTCCATTCTACCTAAGAACAGCTCTGCCTTGTTTGTTGCCACCTGCTAGTGAACCAGGCATATTACATGTTATAAACAGTTGCAAACATTATTATAGATGCACGTTATGGAGAGGACCTGGAACATAATGCATAGATGACTATGTTAGACCATTAAGGACAGTAGCAGGGTGTAGGACTGGCAACACCACTCTGGGGTGTTACACACTTTAACCTGTTTGGGACACATGACATACCGGTACGGCATGATGTCCCGGAACTTAATGACACATGACGTACCGGTACGTCATGTGTAGTTCCGATCACCACCGCCCAGCCCCCTGGATCTCACAGGCCAGAAGCTGTATGAGTAATACACACTGTATTACTCATACAACCAATGCATTCCAATACAGAAGTATTGGAATGCATTGTAAAGGGGATTAGACCCCCAAATGTTGAAGTCCCAAAGTGGGACAAAAAATAAAGTGAAAAAAAGTTGGAAAAATAAAGTTTTCCCCCCCAAAAAATTAAAAGTTTCAAGTAAAAATAAACTAAAACGGCATTTTCCCCAAATAAAGTTAAAAAAATTGGTGAAAAAAAGTATATTAGGTATCGCCGCGTCCGTATCTGGCTCTATAAACATATAACATGACCTAACCCCTCAGATGAACACCATAAAAAATAAAAACTGTGCTAAATTAAAAAAAAATTGTCACCTTACATCACAAAAAGTACAACAGCAAGCGATCAAAAAGGCGTATGCCAACCAATATAGTACCAATCTAACCGTCACCTCATCCCGCAAAAAATTAGCCCCTACTTAAGATAATCGCCCAAAAACTGAAAAAACTATGGCTCTCAGAATATGGAGATACTAAAACATTATTATTATTTTTTTTTGTTTCAAAAATGATATTATTGTATAAAACTCACATAAATAAATAAAAAGTATACATATTAGGTATCGCCGCGTCCGTAATAACCTGGTCAATAAAAATATCACATGACCTAACCCCTCAGGCGAATACCGTAAAAAAAAAAAACGGGTAAAAAAAGCTATTTTTTGTCACCTTACATCACAAAAAGTGTAATAGCAAGCGATAAAAAATTCATACGCACACCAAAATAGTGCCAGTTAAACCGTCATCTCATCCTGCAAAAATCATACCATACCCAAGATAATCGCCCAAAAACTAAAAAAAACTATGGCTCTCAGACTATGGAGACACTAAAACATGATTTTTTTTGTTTCAAAAATGAAATCATTGTGTAAAACTTACATAAATAAAAAAATAGTATACATATTAGGCAGCCACGTCCGTGACAACCTGGTCTATAAAAATACCACATGATCTAACCTGTCAGATGAAAGTTGTAAATAACAAAAATAAACATGGTGCCAAAACAGCTTTTTTTGTTACCTTACCTCACAAAAAGTGTAATATAGAGCAACCAAAAATCATATGTACCCTAAACTAGTACCAATAAAACTGCCACCCTATCCCATAGTTTCTAAAATGGGGTCACTTTTTTGGAGTTTCTACTCTAGGGGTGCATCCCCCTGATGCACCCCCTGGCTTCAAATGGGACATGGTGTCAAAAAACTAGTCCAGCAAAATCTGTCTTCCAAAAACCGTATGGCATTCCTTTCCTTCTGCGCCCTGCCGTGTGCCCGTAGAGCAGTTTACGACCACATATGGGGTGTTTCTGTAAACAACAGAATCAGAGCCATAAATATTGAGTTTTGTTTGGCTGTTAACCCTTGCTTTGTAACTGGAAAAAAAAAATATTAAAATGGAAAATCTGCCAAAAAAGTGAAATTTTGAAATTGTATCTCTATATTCCATTAAATCTTGTGGAACACCTAAAGGGTTAACAAAGTTTGTAAAATCAGTTTTGAATACCTTGAGGGGTGTAGTTTCTAGAACGGAGTAATTTGTGGGTGGTTTCTATTATGTAAGCCTCACAAAGTGACTTCAGACCTGAACTGGTCCTTAAAAAGTGTTTTTTTGAAAATTTCAGAAAAATAGAAAAAAATGCCTCTAAACTTCTAAGCCTTGTAACATCCCCAAAAACTAAAATGTCATTCCCAAAATGATCCAAACATAAAGTAGACATATGGGGAATGTCAAGTAATAACTATTTTTGTAGGTATTACTATGTATTATAGAAGTAGAGGAATTGAAACTTGGAAATTTGCACATTTTTTTTACATTTTTGGCAAATTCGGTAATTTTTTTATAAATAAAAATGTATTTTTTTCACTCCATTTTACCAGTGTCATGAAGTACAATATGTGACGAAAAAACTATCTCAGAATGGCCTGGATAAGTCAAAGCGTTTTAAAGTTATCACCACATAAAGTGACACTGGTCAGATTTGCAAAAAATGGCTTGGTCCTTAAGTTGAAAATAAGCCCGGTCCCTAAGGGGTTAAATAAAAATAATACTTGGCATGCCCGTATCTTCAGTTCAGTTCTCTGCTGTGCTGGTATAGTACTCTTTCTGTGACTTGCTTGGATATGGCACTTGACTTCTGCTGCCAATCACTGTCTTCAGACATCTACAGCAGAGAATAGTATTTGGCTGCAGCCGTGAGGTGCCTAATTCATGTTCATTACTGTGCATGTCACAGTGTTGGTAACTTGCACCTCTATATACAGATAACACAGGATCTGCCATTCACAATAGGTAATATCACAGATTATCTAATTATTGAAAGTCATGACCTCTGCACAGATCACAGAGCATGCCTAGAAAACTCTACCATAGATGTCAATGAGGTCCTCGCCTGTCCATTATGTCTGTGGCCAATGTGGCTGCTGTAAAGATGCTTTACCCGCCCCGGTAAGATGGACGACCCATAATCATGTTCAGATACGGTAATAGAATTTAAAAAAATCTGCACAAAAAAAAAAGATATGTGTTGCTATCTGGTTTTAACTGGCATAAAAAATATAAATTACACATGTCTTTAAATCTTTTTGTAGAACCAAATGGAGCACTGGTGGAGGATAAAGGTAGCATGTATATTAAATAATAATAAATGGCATTTATCATGTAGACAAAGTTAATACAAGACACTTACTAATGTATTGTGATTGTCCATATTGCCTCCTTTACTGATTACGACCATGCTGCAATCCAGCAGTGGTGGCCGTGCTTGCATACTATTGAAAAAAGCACCAGCCTATCTACACTCCCGCAGTCCCAGCCACCAGAGAGGCCTGCAATTTTTACTATATTGTGCAAGCACAACCACCACTGCTGGATTGCAGGGTAGTCATAACTCCTGGAAATGGGCAGTGTATAGAGAATCTAACCAGCAAAGGAGGCAATATGGACAATCACAATACATTAGTAAGTGCCCATATTAACTTTCTCTACATTATAAATGCCATTTGCTGAAGTGACACAACCCCTTTAAATATAAAGGTTAGTGATTGGTGGGGAAAGGGAGAGGGCAATTTGGAGCAGATAATTGGTTGGTTGTCCATACTATGGACCAGTGGAGTACTAAGGGAAAGGGAGTGTGGGGGGGCGGTCAGGGCCGGCGCCACCAGTAAGGCAACCTAGGCAGTCGCATAGGGCGCCATTTAGCAGGGAACGCCCCGTTGTGGTTTAAAAAACAAACAAAAAACGTTGGTTATATAAGTACGGGCGGCCGGGCAGCGGCGCCCCTCATGCTGTGCCGCCTGGGCGGCTGAGGCTGAGCGCTTGCCGCTCTAAAGAATCTCCGGCCGCCGGCTCAGTGCTGCGCAGCCTTCCTGCGCCTGCTGTCTCTGTGTCTGCTCTGTGCTGTTGTTAATGTAGCGTGGCCGAGCTCTGTTCGGTCCACGGTACAGGAGCTTTTGTTTCCTGTACCCGACCGGACTGACAGGAAGTGCTCACTTAGTGTGCACTTCCTTTTAGTCCGGCCGGGTACAGGAAACAAATGCTCCTGTACCGCGGACCGAACAGAGCTCGGCCACGCTACACTAGAGGTGGGGGGGAATGAGAGTGACAAGGGGGGGAAGGAAATGAGAGTGACAAGGGAGGGGGGGAGGAAATGAGAGTGACAAGGGAGGGGGGGAAGGAAATTAGAGTGACAAGGGGGGGGGAATGAAATGAGAGTGACAAGGGGGGGGAATGAGAGTGACAAGGGAGGGGGGGAGGGAATGAGAGTGACAAGGGAGGGGGGGAGGGAATGAGAGTGACAAGGGGGGGAATGAGAGTGACAAGGGAGGGGGGAGGAAATGAGAGTGACAAGGGAGGGGGGGAGGAAATGAAAGTGACAAGGGAGGGGTGGGGAGAGAGTGACAAGCGAGGGAGGGGGGGGAAGAGAGTGACAAGCGAGGGAGGGGGGGGGGGAGAGAGTGACAAGGGAGGGAGGGGGGAAGAGAGTGACAAGGTAGTCCCCAGAGCCAGACTGCAGCCAGAGACCAGATCATCTTATTGTCCTGGTGGTAAGTAGACAATGCAATATGTTTATTATTTAATAGTTTAGTTATTAATACTACATTGGAAACTAATTTACCTCACATTTAGGGTCCATTCACACATCCGTGTGTGTTTTGCGGATCCACAAAACACGGACAGCGGCAATGTGCGTTCCGCATTTTGCGGACCGCACATTGCCGGCACTAAGAGAATATGCCTATCCTTGTCCGCTTTTGCGGACAAGAATAGGACATGTTCTATTTTTTTTCAGGATCGGAATTGCGGATCCGGGTCCGCAATTCCGGATCGGGGCCGCATGTCGTGCGGCCCCATAGAAATGTATGGGTCCGCAATTCCGTTCCGCAAAAAGAGACAGCTACAAGAAGCTTGATTAACCCTAAGGAAAACATAGCAGTTCTTTTAATTTAAAAGCTGAGAAAGGAGTCGAACATATGTGATGTCATGATATGGGCAGATCATCTGATAAGGGGGGGGGGGGGGGCGGCAATTTTTATCTTGCCTAGGGCGGCAAAAATCCTTGCACTGGCCCTGGGGGCGGTCCGCCACGGGTGATGGCTTTCAGGGGGGTGTAATAAGCAGTGAGCGCTTCCATCAATACAGATTCTGTAGGTCTTGTCACTCACCGCTCAG
Organism: Bufo bufo; assembly: GCF_905171765.1. Classification (NCBI taxonomy): domain Eukaryota; kingdom Metazoa; phylum Chordata; class Amphibia; order Anura; family Bufonidae; genus Bufo; species Bufo bufo. The sequence continues at coordinate 95,309,844 of NC_053390.1, forward strand.
CTCCCCGCGCTCCTCCCGTCCTTTAGGCTGGCGGGGCACAGGGTGGTGAAGCAGGAAGACTTCTCCCCACTCCACCATTCAGCCCGCAGGCACAGATTGCGCTGCCAGCCTGTGTGGGTGGAGCCTGAAGCCCGCAAATCTGCATAAGCCCCACCCACACCGTGCTGCAGAGTGATCTGTGCCTGTAGGGAAGAGAGGTATGTGAGCTTCAGGAACGGGACAAGGTGAGTAGTTAGTGGTTTTTTTTTTAATACATAGGGGGCACAGAGGGCTTTATTACTATGGAGGGGGCACAGAGAGCTTTATTACTATGGAGGGAGCACAGACAGAGGACTTTATTACTATGGAGGGGGCACAGAGGACTTTATTACTATGGAGGGCACACAGAGGACTTTATTACTATGGAGGGCTCACTGAGGACATTCTTACTATGGAGGGAGCACAGAGGTCTTTGTTACTATGGAGGGGGCATTGAGGACTTTATTACTATGGAGGGGGCACAGATGGCATTACTAATGTGAAGGGGGCGCAATGGGCATTTCTACTATGGTGGGGGCACAGAGCCAGAGGGCATTACTACAATGATGGTGCAAGGAGGGCATTATTACTGTGAAGGGGGCACAGTGGGCATTATTATTGTGAATGGGGCACAATGGGGATTTCTAGTATGAAGGGGGCATATAGGTCATTATTAGCACAGTGGGCCTACTACTATTAAGGGGGCACAATGGGCATTATTACTGTGAAATGGGCACAATGGGGATTTCTACTATTAAGGGGGCACAATGGGGAATATTACTGTGAAGGGGGCACAAAGAGGGCATTAATACAGAGAGGGCATAACTACTGTGAGGGGGCACAGTGTGGGCATAACTACTGTGAGAGGGCACACATCTGTACAAAACTACTGTGAAGGTTGTACAATGAGGGCAATGCTACTGCGAGAGGGTACAATTTTTTTAAAAGTATTGGTGGGGGTGCCAGAGAAAGGACCCGCCCCGGGTGCCAAACACCCTAAGCACGCCACTGCTATGGATTGAGCTTTTCTCCAGAGACCAAGGGTGATGGTGCATCTTTTGGAATATCTGTCCTGTGCACACTGAGAACATGTCTAGTCCTTAGGAAAACCGTTTTGTAAAGCTAATTATTAAATATATTCTTGGCCCCATTTACATAACTTTAAAACAGTCCATATGTATCTGACATCAATCGGTGTAAAAAGTGCCTCCTCAGCATATGTAACAAAAACATTTTAGCAAACACTCTGAAGTGACTCATGGTTTATTATAAATCATTTATCCTGACGGCTTTTAAGAATTTTAGCACACCACATATTGGTATAAATACAGAATATAAGAGGAGGATGTGAGTTCATAAGGTAAAAAGCTTTATGTTTTTCAAATATTGGAAGCTAAATCAATCCAGGTATAGTATAAATGGTTAGAGTGCTTCTATACTTAGATTTTAATAGATTTTAACCCATCCATTTTTCCATCCACCTTCCAAAAGCTATCACTTTTTTTTATTTTTTATTTAAACTAGCGTATGTGGGCTTGTTTCTTGCGCGACAAGTTGTACTTTCTAATGGCGCCATATATTCCATATGATGTATAGGGAAGCTAGAAAAGAAATATTCATAAAGTGCAAATGGAAAAAAACACGAATGAACCAGTGTTTTATGGGTTTCCCTTTTACGGTGTTCTATCGTCAAATATCCACACCCCATGCGCTCAGAAGCACTACAGATATTACCTGGTATCTGGTCAGGCAGGTTTATACTGTATCTACTCCCCTATTGTGCTAAGATAACCGGACCATTGTACAAGACAAGCACTTGGGGGTCATTTACTATTCTGAAATGCACCAAAATTAGGCGTATTTCAGGTGCAGACGGTGGCGCAACAGTTAGTTGCGCTGCTATCTGCGATTTCACCCATCTCCTGTGGGGTTAGAAATTAGTTTGGAAAATGGTCTAAGGCCTATTGCACACGACCGTATGGCTTTTTCAGTGTTTTCTGGTCCGCAAAAAACGTATCCGCAAAAAATATGGATGACATTCATGTGCATTCTGTTTTTTGCGGGAACTGAACATCTGGTCCCTAATAAAACAGTATTATCCTTGTCCGTTATGCGGACAATAATAGGACATGTTCTATCTTTGAACGGAACGGAGAAACGGAAATACGGAAACAGAATGCATACGGAGTACATTCTGTTCTTTTTTTGCCGACCCATTAAAATGAATGGTTCCGTATACGGACCATATAGGGAACGCAAAAAACGCAATGCAAAAAAGGAAAAAATGTTCGTGTGCAAGAGGCCTAAATGTAAGACAGCAAGGAAGCTATCTTACATTTAAGACTAACGCTGGATGCGCCAAAGTTATGAAGGGGCCTACATCTCTGCATAACTACGGCGGATCCTCTGCAAGCTATGGGCCTTTATTATTAAGTGCCCCTGTCTCCTCATAGATTGTAAGCTCTTGTGAACAGGGCCCTCACTTTTAATTGTTGACTTGTTTGTTGCTATGTTATTTATGACTCTAATCGTACATTAACCCCCTGATTGCAAAGTGCTGCAGAATATTTTAGCACTCAATAAAGATTATTATTACTATTACTATTATTATTATTAATGTTGAGCGAATTGAAGCATCCAAAGCGGGATTCGATCAGAAGTTTAGGAAAAATAGGATTTGCCATGAAGCTGAATTTACTCACACTTCATGGTAACTAATTAGATTTTTTCTAAAATGGTTGCTGCATGTGTTGCATAGTGGAACGCGATATGACCCTTAAAGGGCTTCTGTCACCCCACTAAAGTCATATATTTTTTTTGGGCTAGTTAAATTAGTTATATTGCGATATATGAAAATATAATGGTCTTACTTACTTTGATTCAGCAGTTTCTTCTAAAAACGAAGTTTTTTAATATGTAAATTAGGTCTCTACCAGCAAGTAGGGCGGCTACTTGCTGGTAGCAGCTGCAGAAATCCGCCCCCTCGCCGTGTTGATTGACAGGGCCAGCCGGGATCTCCTCCTCCGGCCAGCCCTGTCGGCATTTAAAAAATCGCGCGCCTGTGTTCATTCGGCGCAGGCGCTCTGAGATGAGGAGGCTCGCCTCCTCAGCACTCCCTCAGTGCGCCTGCGCCGATGACGTCTTCTATTTCGGTGATGTCATTGTCGCAGGCGCACTGAGGGAGTTCTGAGGAGGCGAGCCTCCTCATCTCAGAGCGCCTGCGCCGAATGAACACAGGCGCGCGATTTTTGAAATGCCGACAGGGCTGGCCGGAGTAGGAGATCCCGGCTGGCCCTGTCAATCAACACGACGAGGGGGCGGTTTTCTGCAGCTGCTACCAGCAAGTAGCCGCCCTACTTGCTGGTAGAGACCTAATTTACATATTATAAAACTTCGTTTTTAGAAGAAACTGCTGAATCAAAGTAAGTAAGACCATTATATTTTCATATATCGCAATATAAGTAATTTAACTAGCCCAAAAAAAAAAAAAGACTTTAGTGGGGTGACAGAAGCCCTTTAACCACCTCCGGACCGCCTAACGCAGGATCGCGTTCCGGAGGTGGCAGCCCTGCGCAGAGTCACGCATATATGCGTCATCTCGCGATGGCCGAGATTTCCTGTGAACGCGCGCACACAGGCGCGCGGGCTCACAGGAACGGAAGGTAAGAGAGTTGATCTCCAGCCTGCCAGCGGCGATCGTTCGCTGGCAGGCTGGAGATGTGTTTTTTTTAACCCCTAACAGGTATATTAGACGCTGTTTTGATAACAGCGTCTAATATACCTGCTACCTGGTCCTCTGGTGGTCCCCTTTGTTTGGATCGACCACCAGAGGACACAGGTAGCTCAGTAAAGTAGCACCAAGCACCACTACACTACACTACACCCCCCCCCCGTCACTTATTAACCCCTTATTAGCCCCTGATCACCCCTGATCACCCCATATAGACTCCCTGATCACCCCCCTGTCATTGATTACCCCCCTGTCATTGACCAACCCCCTGTAAAGCTCCATTCAGACGTCCGCATGATTTTTACGGATCCACTGATAGATGGATCGGATCCGCAAAACGCATCCGGACGTCTGAATGAAGCCTTACAGGGGCATGATCAATGACTGTGGTGATCACCCCATATAGACTCCCTGATCACCCCCCTGTCATTGATTACCCCCCTGTAAAGCTCCATTCAGATGTCCGCATGATTTTTACGGATGCACTGATAGATGGATCCGATCCGCAAAACGCATCCGGACGTCTGAATGAAGCCTTACAGGGGCATGATCAATGACTGTGGTGATCACCCCATATAGACTCCCTGATCACCCCCCTGTAAAGCTCCATTCAGATGTCCGCATGATTTTTACGGATGCACTGATAGATGGATCCGATCCGCAAAACGCATCCGGACGTCTGAATGAAGCCTTACAGGGGCATGATCAATGACTGTGGTGATCACCCCATATAGACTCCCTGATCACGCCCCTGTCATTGATCACCCCCCCTGTCATTGATCACCCCCCCTGTCATTGATCACCACCCCTGTCATTGATCACCCCCTGTCATTGATAACCCCCCCTGTCATTGATCACCCCCCCTGTCATTGATCACCCCCCTGTCATTGATAACCCCCCCTGTCATTGATCACCACCCCTGTCATTGATCACCCCCCCTGTCATTGATCACCCCCCCTGTCATTGATCACCCCCCCTGTCATTGATCACCCCCCCTGTCATTGATCACTCCCCCTGTCATTGATCACTCCCCCTGTCATTGATCACTCCCCTGTCAGGCTCCATTCAGACATTTTTTTGGCCCAAATTAGCGGAATAATTTTTTTTTTTTCTTAAAAAGTCTCATATTCCACTAACTTGTGTCAAAAAATAAAATCTCACATGAACTCACCATACCCCTCACGGAATCCAAATGCGTAACATTTTTTAGACATTTATATTCCAGACTTCTTCTCACGCTTTAGGGCCCCTAGAATGCCAGGGCAGTATAAATACCCCACATGTGACCCCATTTCGGAAAGAAGACACCCCCAGGTATTCCGTGAGGGGCATATTGAGTCCATGAAAGATTGAAATTTTTGTCCCAAGTTAGCGGAACGGGAGACTTTGTGAGAAAAAAATTAAAAATATCAATTTCCGCTAACTTGTGCCAAAAAAAAAAAATTTCTATGAACTCGCCATGCCCCTCATTGAATACCTTGGGGTGTCTTATTTCCAAAATGGGGTCACATGTGGGGTATTTATACTGCCCTGGCATTCTAGGGGCCCCAAAGCGTGAGAAGAAGTCTGGTATCCAAATGTCTAAAAATGCCCTCCTAAAAGGAATTTGGGCACCTTTGCGCATCTAGGCTGCAAAAAAGTGTCACACATCTGGTATCGCCGTACTCAGGAGAAGTTGGGGAATGTGTTTTGGGGTGTCATTTTACATATACCCATGCTGGGTGAGAGAAATATCTTGGTCAAATGCCAACTTTGTATAAAAAAATGGGAAAAGTTGTCTTTTGCCAAGATATTTCTCTCACCCAGCATGGGTATATGTAAAATGACACCCCAAAACACATTCCCCAACTTCTCCCGAGTATGGAGATACCACATGTGTGACACTTTTTTGCAGCCTAGGTGGGCAAAGGGGCCCATATTCCAAAGAGCACCTTTAGGATTTCACAGGTCATTTACCTACTTACCACACATTAGGGCCCCTGGAAAATGCCAGGGCAGTATAACTACCCCACAAGTGACCCCATTTTGGAAAGAAGACACCCCAAGGTATTCCGTGAGGGGCATGGCGAGTTCCTAGAATTTTTTATTTTTTGTCACAAGTTAGTGGAAAATGATGATTTTTTTTTTTTTTTTTTCATACAAAGTCTCATATTCCACTAACTTGTGACAAAAAATAAAAACTTCCATGAACTCACTATGCCCATCAGCGAATACCTTGGGGTCTCTTCTTTCCAAAATGGGGTCACTTGTGGGGTAGTTATACTGCCCTGGCATTCTAGGGGCCCAAATGTGTGGTAAGGAGTTTGAAATCAAATTCTGTAAAAAATGACCTGTGAAATCCGAAAGGTGCTCTTTGGAATATGGGCCCCTTTGCCCACCTAGGCTGCAAAAAAGTGTCACACATCTGGTATCTCCGTACTCAGGAGAAGGTGGGGAATGTGTTTTGGGGTGTCATTTTACATATACCCATGCTGGGTGAGAGAAATATCTTGGCAAAAGACAACTTTTCCCATTTTTTTATACAAAGTTGGCATTTGACCAAGATATTTATCTCACCCAGCATGGGTATATGTAAAATGACACCCCAAAACACATTCCCCACCTTCTCCTGAGTACGGAGATACCAGATGTGTGACACTTTTTTGCAGCCTAGGTGGGCAAAGGGGCCCATATTCCAAAGAGCACCTTTCGGATTTCACAGGTCATTTTTTACAGAATTTGATTTCAAACTCCTTACCACACATTTGGGCCCCTAGAATGCCAGGGCAGTATAACTACCCCACAAGTGACCCCATTTTGGAAAGAAGAGACCCCAAGGTATTTCGTGAAGGGCATAGGGAGTTCATAGAAGTTTTTATTTTTTGTCACAAGTTAGTGGAATATGAGACTTTGTAAGAAAAAAAAAAAAAAATCATCATTTTCCGCTAACTTGTGACAAAAAATAAAAAGTTCTATGAACTCACTATGCCCATCAGCGAATACCTTAGGGTGTGTACTTTCCGAAATGGGGTCATTTGTGGGGTGTTTGTACTGTCTGGCCATTGTAGAACCTCAGGAAACATGACAGGTGCTCAGAAAGTCAGAGCTGCTTCAAAAAGCGGAAATTCATATTTTTGTACCATTGTTTGTAAACGCTATAACTTTTACCCAAACCATTTTTTTTTTACCCAAACATTTTTTTTTTATCAAAGACATGTAGAACTATAAATTTAGAGCAAAATTTCTATATGGATCTCGTTTTTTTTTGCAAAATTTTACAACTGAAAGTGAAAAATGTCATTTTTTTGCAAAAAAATCGTTAAATTTCGATTAATAACAAAAAAAGTAAAAATGTCAGCAGCAATGAAATACCACCAAATGAAAGCTCTATTAGTGAGAAGAAAAGGAGGTAAAATTCATTTGGGTGGTAAGTTGCATGACCGAGCAATAAACGGTGAAAGTAGTGTAGGTCAGAAGTGTAAAAAGTGGCCTGGTCTTTCAGGGTGTTTAAGCACTGGGGGCTGAAGTGGTTAATGTCGTGCAGCCAGTCAATCTGCTGTTAGCCATCCCCCTGTGATGTCACAGCCCTACAAAAGCCTCATCCTGCGCATTCTCTGCCATTTCACTGTGAGCTGAGCATAGGAAGAGATGAAGCAAGCTCTGATGAGCTAGGGACAGTGTTTCTGAAAACTGGTTTACAAAAGAATATCGGAGAGGGTAAGCGAGGGAGAGTGCAGGGAGACTGCCGGTTGAGTGTATCGCTATGTGCATGATGTTCTACTGCACCCACATTAAGAGTTAATCCGTTATTCTACTCATAAGTTAGTCAGGGAGATTTATCTAAACAGTAGGGTTAAGCGAACTCGAACTGTAAAGTTCTGGTTCGTACCGAACTTTAGGATTTTTGGACCCCAGACCCGAACATTTCCGTAAAAGTTCGGGTTCAGTGTTTGGCGGTTTCTTGGCGCTTTTTGAAAGGCTGCACAGCAGCCAATTAACAAGCGTCATACTACTTGCCCCAAGAGGCTATCACAGCCATGCCTACTAATGGCATGGCTGTGATTGGCCAGAGCAGCACGTGACCCAGGCTCTATATAAGCTTGAGTCACGTAGCGCCGCACGTCACTCTGCTGTTACCAGTGTAGGGAGAGGATGCTGCTGGACTTGTGATTTCAGGGAGAGAATAGGAGAGAATCTAACTCAGCGATCTACAGACAAATAGTTGTGTGGGTGCAGGGCACTATCGTTTTACCCTGCCCTGAGCTCATTGACCAAAAAATGCTAACTTTTAGAATTCTGTTAGTTAGGTGGGTGGCGGCGGCCGCCATTTTGTGCAAGCTCAGCGCACCAGCACTGTATCTGAGCTTTTGGGACATTGCAAATCACCATTTTTTTTGGGCAAACTACAACATCTGTATTAGGCCTCTTTCACACGGCCGTTTTTTTTTCCCGTTTACTGGCCTTTTTTTTGCGGTCCGTATACGGTCCGTATACGGAACCATTGATTTCAATGGGTCCGCAAAAAAAACGGAATGTACTCCGTATGCATTCCGTTTCCGTTTTTCCGTTTTTCCGTTCCGTTTTAACATAGAACATGTCCTATATTTGGCCGCAAATCACGTTCCGTGGCTCCATTAAAGTCTATGGGTCCGCAAAAAAACGGAATGCATACGGAAGTGCATCCGTATGTCTTCCGTATCCGTTCCGTTTTTTGCGGATCCATCTATTGAAAATGTTATGCCCAGCCCATTTTTTTCTATGAAATTACTGTATACTGTATTTGCCATACGGAAAAACGGAACGGAAAAACGGAACGGAAACGGAAACAAAAAACGGAACAACGGATCCGTTTAAAACGGACCGCAAAACACTGAAAAAGCCATACGGTCGTGTGCAATAAGCCTTAGTCAGTGTGCAATTTAAGCTAGAAATACACCCATCATTTTCTGGGCTTTGAAAAACACACTTTTTTTTCAAAAAACAGTATTTTCCAGATCTGCAAGTGTTAACCACTTTAGGACCACAGGTTTATTCCCCCCTAGTGACCAGGCCCTTTATTACAAATCGGCACTTCACAACTTTAACGGTTTATTGCTCAGTCATGCAACTTGGCACCCAAATGAATTTTACCTCCTTTTCTTCTCACAAATACAGCTTTCTTTTGGTGGTATTTTATTTGATTGCTGCTGAGATTTTTTGTTTTTCTGATATCAAAATAGACCGCAATTTTCTCAAAAAAAAGTGTATTTTTAACTTTTTCTGGTAAAATTGTTCAAATATAATTACATTTCTATACAAGTTTGTGTCAGAATTTATTGTGCTACATGTCTTTGATAAAAAAAATAAATGCAATAAGTGTATATTTATTGGTTTGCGCAAAAGTTATAGCGTTTACAAACTATGGTACAAAAATGTGAATTTCCGCATTTTGAAGCAGCTCTGACTTTCTGACCCCCTGTCATGTTTCTTGAGGTGCTAGAATGCCAGGATAGTATAAATACCCCCAAATGACCCCATTTTAGAAAGAAGACACCCCAAAGTATTCGCGGAGGGGCACGGTGAGTTCATGTATGATTTAATGTTTTTTCACAAGTTAGCGGAAAATGACACTTTCTGAGGAAAAAAATATAAATAATAAAGTTTCCAACTCTGCTAACTTATGCCAAAAAAAATAAAAAAATCTCCCACGGACTCACTATGCCCCTCAGTGAATACCTTGGGGTGTCTACTTTGCGAAATGGGGTCATTTGTGGGGTGTGTTTACTGTTCTGGCATTTTGGGCGGGGCTAAATTGTGAGCAACCCTTTAAAGCCTAAAGGTACGGCCCCTATACGCACCTAGGCTGCAAAAAAGGGTCACACATGTGGTATCGCCGTACTCAGAAGAAGTAGGGCAATGTGTTTTGGGGTGTATTTTTACATATACCCATGCTGGGTAAGAGAAATATCTCTGTAAATTGACAACTTTGTATAAAAAAAAATCAAAAGTTGTCATTTACAGAGATATTTCTCACACACAGTATGGGTATATGTAAAAATACACCTCAAAACATATTGCCCTACTTCTTCTGAATATGGTGATACCACATGTGTGACACTTTTTTGCAGCCTAGGTGTGCAAAGGGGCCCAAATTCCAATGAGTACCTTTAGGATTTCACAGGGCATTTTTTCGCATTTAAATTCCAAACTACTTCTCACGCTTTAGGTCCCCTAAAATGCCAGGGCAGTATAAGTACCCCACAAGTGACCCCATTTTGGAAAGAAGACACCCCAAGGTATTCCGTGAGGGGCATGGCGAGTTCATAGAAGTTTTTTTTTTCCGCACAAGTTAGCGGAAAATGATTTTTTTTAGTTTTTCTTACAAAGTCTCATATTCCACTAGCTTGTGACAACATTTTAGTTTTTTACATGAACTCGCCATACCCCTCACAGAATACCTTGGGGTGTCTTCTTTCCAAAATGGGGTCACTTGTGGGGTATTTATACTTCCCTGGCATTTTAGGGGCCCTAAAGCGTGAGAAGAAGTCTGGAATCCAAATGTCTAAAAGTGCCCTCCTAAAAGGTACTCATCGGAATTTGGGCCCCTTTGCACACCTAGGCTGCAAAAAAGTGTCACACATGTGGTATCGCCGTACTCAGGAGAAGTAGGGCAATGTGCTTTGGGGTGTATTTTTACATATACCCATGCTGGGTGAGAGAAATATCTCTGTAAATGAGAAATTTTTCCATTTTGTTTATACAAAGTTGTCAATTTACAGAAATATTTCTCACACACAGTATGGGTATATGTAAAAATACACCCCAAAACACATTGCCCTACTTCTCCTGAGTACGGCGATACCACATGTGTGACACTTTTTTGCAGCCAAGATGCGCAAAGGGGCCCGAATTCCAATGAGTACCTTTAGGATTTCACAGGGCATTTTTACGTATTTGGATTCCTTGAGGGGTATGGTGAGTTCATGTAAGATTTTATTTTTTGTCACAAGTTAGTGGAATATGAGAAAAAATAAAATAAAAAAATTTCCGCTAACTTGTGGTAAAAAAAAAAATCTTCTATGAACTCGCCATGCCCCTCAAAAGTGATCTTTATAGCACCGCAGCGATTTTACAGTGTTTTTGCAGTGATCAGAAAAAAATAATTCTGTCACTGCGGTGGGGCGGACTGAACGCAAGTGTGCGCTTAAGATTAGACCTGATCGGGCGAACCCTATGTTTTTTGTAGAGCCTAAGGTGACCCTAATGTACTGATATAGATCTGATTGCGATCAGTCTTGATCACTTACAGATACTATATAGTACTAGTGCTGATTAGCGACAGCGATGACGCTAATCAGCGACTAATCAGTGACAGCGGTGCGGTGGGCTGGGCGCTAACTACCTAACAAGTAGCTAACTAACTGGCGGTGATAAGGGACCCTTAGGCCCCATTCACACATCCGCAATTCTGTTCCGCATTTTGCATTCATTTCTATGGGGACAGACTTTGTCCCGCTCGGATCCGGAATTGCGGATCTGCACTTCCGTTCCGCAAAAATATAGAACATGTCCTATTCTTGTCCGCAAGTGCGGACAAGAAAAGCCATTTTCTATATAGTTCTGGCAATGTGCGGATCCACAAAATGCGGAAAGCACATTGCCGGTGTCCATGTTTTGCGAATCCGCGGATCCATGGATCCGCAAAACACATACGGACGTCTGAATGGAGCCTTACAGGGGGGTGATCAATGACAGGGGGGTGACAGGGGGGTGATCAGGGAGTCTATATGGGGTGATCAGGGGTTAATAAGGGGTTAATAAATGACAGGGGGGGGTGTCTAGTGTAGTGTGGTGCTTGGTGCTACTTACAGAGCTGCCTGTGTCCTCTGGTGGTCGATCCAAACAAAAGGGACCACCAGAGGACCAGGTCGCAGGTATATCAGACGCTGTTAACAAAACAGCGTCTAATATACCTTTCTGATGCGATTTTTTTAACATCTACAGCCTGCCAGAAAATGATCAGCGCTGGCAGGCTGTAGTATAACTTCTGAGCAGCGCGCCGCAAAATCTCGGTTCAAGTTTAATATATACAGCTTTCATATTCTGTTACCAAAAAAACACTTTTTTGGCAATCTACAACATCTTGATTAGTCAGTGTGCAATTTAAGCTAGAAATACACCCATCATTTTCTGGGGTTTGAAAAACACACTTTTTTTGACAAAAAAACACACTATTTTCAGGCCTTACAGCATCAGCACGTGTGAAATTACAGGCTTCTATACTGCTGTCAAATTCAGTTGTTAAACACTCGTTTGGGCGCAAAAAAATAAGTTGTCAGCCTTTGAAGCAGATGTCATTGTGAGATACACCCCTAATACATTTGGGTTACATTCAGAGATTTTAAATACCACCATTTAGTGCACCAATATTGAATTCAGGCCTACACTGGTTCAGGCCATGTGAGATACTCCCTCTACATACAGGGGTTTGATTCAGGCATTTGAAACACAGCCATTTGAAATACATCCATTTTGGGCAAAAAAATATTTAATTCAGGCCTACACTGGTTCTGACCGTGTGAGATACACCCTTTACATACTGTCGCTCTATTCTACTATTAAACACCCATTTAGGGCAAGATCCTAAATTTGAAAAATATGAGGAAAGTGTCAAATAAGGGACGTGGCCCAGGTCGTGGTGCTGCTGGTGGAGCTCCTGTTGCAGGAAGAGGACGTGGTCGATCTGTGCCAGCTACACGCACAAGTGAAACCCCTTCTTCAGGTGCGAGTAGGCGACAAAACCTGCAGCGGTATTTGGTCGGGCCTAATGCTGCTCTACGAATGGTGAGGCCTGAACAAGTACAGGCGATAGTAGATTGGGTTGCTGACAGTGGATCCAGTTCCTTCACATTGTCTCCCACCCAGTCTCCTGCTGAAAGACCACAGTTGGCACCTGCAGCCGATGTCCATCAGTCTTTCACCTCACCCCCTTGCAAATCAGAAAAGCAGTCTGAGCCCCAAGTCATGCAGCAGTCTCTTCAGATTTTTGATGACTGTTAGCAGGGTTTCCCAGGGCCATCCACCTATCCCTGCCTCAGAAGTGGAAGAGATTGAGTGCACCGATGCCCAACCACTTATCTTTCAAGATGAGTACATGGGAGGACCATCGCAGCACGTCTCGGATGATGACGAAACATAGGTGCCAACTGCTGGGGCTTTAGAAAGTGTGCAGACCGACAAGGAAGGCAGGGGTGAAGACTGGGTGGAAGATGATGTGGAGGACGATGAGGTCCTCGACCCCACATGGAATCAAGGTCATGCGAGTGACCGATTTAGTTCAGAGGAAGAGGCGGTGGTCGCACAGAGCCACCAGCACAGCAGAAGAGGGAGGAGGGTGCAAAAGCAGAGCGACCGTCCTCTAGACAGTACGCCTCCTACTGCCCACACCGCAGCAAGGGACCGAGCACACCAAAGCCAGCTCCAAGGAGTTCCGTGGTGTGGCAGTCCTTCAGACAATGTGCTGACGACAAGACACGAGTGGTTTGCACGCTGTGCAATCAGAGCCTGAAGCGAGGCATAAACGTTCTCAACCTGAGCACAACCTGCATGACCAGGCATTTAAGTGCAAAGCACGAGCTGCAGTGGAGTAGACACCTAAAAAACCAAGAAAAGTCTATGGCTCCTACTGCTTCCTCTTCTGCTGCAGTCGCGGCCTCTTCATCCACCTCTGGAGTGACAGTGCCACCTGCCACCCCGCAAACAGAGGATCTGCCAGCAACAGCAACACCTGGGTCACCAAGCATCTCCACAATGTCCCACGGAAGCGTTCAGCTCTCCTTATTCCAAACGCTGGAGAGGGAGAGGAAGAACCCCCCTACCCACCCGTGATCCCTAGCCCTGAATGCCAGCATTTTTAAATTGCTGGCCTTTGAAATGCTGTCATTCCGTCTGGTGGAGACGGATAGTTTTAAAGGCATTATGGCAGTGGCTGTCCCACAGTACGTCGTGCCCAGCTGCCACTACTTTTCAAGGCAAGCAATCCCTTCCCTTCACAACCAAGTAGGGGACAAAATCAGGTGTGCACTGCGCAACGCCATCTGTGGCAAGGTGCACCTGACTACGGATACGTGGACCTGTAAGCACGGTCAGGGCCGTTTTATCTCCATAACAGCACACTGGGTAAATGCAGTGGCAGCTGGGCCTGAGGCGGATAGCAGTTTTGAGCATGTCCTTCCACCACCGAGGATTGCAGGGCGCTTCAGTTTGCCTCCTGTTGCTTCCTTCTCCTACTCTGCTTCCTCATCCTCTACCAGCTCCTCATCCGGTCAGCATAACACCTTCACCACCAACTTCAGCACAGCCAGGGGTAAACGACAGCAGGCAGTTTTAAAACGTATCTGTTTGGGGGACAAACCCCACACCGCGCAGGAGCTGTGGACGGGCCTTGAACAACAGACTGATGAGTGCTTTGTGGCAGTCAGCCTCAAGCCCATCTAGTGGTGTGCGATAATGGGCGAAATCTCGTAGCAGCTCTAGGACTAGCCGGTTTGACGCACATCCCTTGCCTGGCGCATGTGCTGAATTTGGTGGTGCAGAGATTCCTTAAAAATTTCCCCGATATGTCAGAGCTGCTGAATAAAGTGCGGGCCGTCTGTGCGCGCTTTCAGCGTTCTCACTCTTCTGCTGCTCGCCTGTCAGCACTAACTTCGGCCTTCCCGCTCACCGCCTCATATGCGACATGACCACAAGGTGGAACTCCACCTTGCACATGCTGGCCAGACTGTGCGAGCAGCAGCAGGCAATAGTGGAGTTTCAGCTGCAGCGCGCACGGGTGAGTCGCTCGGCAGAGGAGCACCCCTTCACCACCAATGACTGGGCCTCCATGCGAGACCTGTGTTCCTTGTTGCGCTGTTTCGAGTACTCCAACATGGCCAGTGTCGATAACGCCGTTCTCAGCGTTACTATCCCACTTCTATGCCTCCTTGAAAAAACGCTCCTGGCGATGATGGAAGAGGATGTGGCACAGGAGGAGGAAGAGGGATCATTTCGTAGGGTTTCCGGCCAGTCATTCCCAAGTGGCTCCGAGGGTGGGTTCCTGCACCCACCAACCCAAGGTACACAATTGTCCAGCCAGGCAACAGTTCTGGAGGATGACGAGGTGGAGGATGAGGAGGAGGAGATGGAGGAGGAGGAACCATGTTCACAGCAGGGTGGCACCCAGACCAGCTCATGGCCATCACTGGTGCATGGATGGGGGGATGCAGAGGACACAGACGATACACCTCCCACAGAGGACAGCTTTTCGTTGCCTCTGGGCAGCCTGGAAAACATGAGTGATTACATGCTGCAGTGTCTCCGCAACGAACGTCGAGTTGCCCACATTCTAACTTGTGCTGATTACTGGGTGGCCACGCTGCTGGATCCCCGTTACAAGGACAACGTACCATCCTTAATTCCCTTACTGGAGCGTGATCGTAAGATGCGCGAGTACAAGCGCACGCTGGTAGACGCGCTGCTGGTGGCATTCCCACCTGACAGCGGGGGCACAGTGGAAGCACAAGGCGAAGGCAGAGGACAAGGAAGAGGTCGCCAAGGCAGCCTGGGCACCGCCAGCACCTCAGAAGTCAGGGTTAGCATGGCCGAAATGTGGAAAAGCTTTGTCAGCAAGCCACAACAACCAGCACCACCAGCTGATATGGAATGTCTTAGCAGGAGGCAGCATTTCACCAACATGGTGGAGCAGTATGTGTGCACACGCCTACACGTACTGAATGAGTGGTCTGCCCCCTTCAACTTCTGGGTCTCCAAATTGGGCACATGGCCTGAGCTTGCCCTTTACGCCATGGAGGTGCTGGCCTGCCCTGCAGCCAGTGTATTATCTGAACGTGTGTTTAGCATGGCAGGGGGCGTCATCACAGACAAGCGCAGCCGCCTGTTCACAGCCAATGTGGACAAGCTCACGTTCATTAAAATGAACCAAGCATGGATCCCTCAGGACTTGTCCGTACCTTGTGCAGAATAGACATGTATACCGGCACTAAGTAGCCATTGTTATACTGCAGCTCAATTGCTCATGTTTGTATTTTGGATATTTCACACTCTTTTGGAGTGTACATTAATTTTACAAAATTAAATTAAAACTAAAAACCTGTGTTTGCTATTTCGTCCTCCTCCACCGCCGCTTCCACCTTTATTTAAATATTTTCGACAAACCAATCGACTAACAGAGCTAAGTAACTCGGCTCACCGGACGGAAGTCCCGCTCGTATCATTGCGAGATTGGGTGAGATCGTCGACCAACACGAGCAACGAGGACGTATTGGCGTCCTCAGCCTACTGCCTGCATATAGCCAGGAACAGGACTTTGAATCAAGCGTGTAAGGAGGTAAGAATCCTCTCCTTTCCTAAGACTACAAGTTGCATATGCACTTAGTTGGACCGCCTGTTTCAGACGGCTGATTAAAGTCTTGCTCGAGACCACGAGTTTACAGAGTGGTATATGTGAATTATTCTATGTGGATGACACACTAACCGGGACAATTCTATTTTTGTGGTAATTACTATTAGCCGCAGGAGGTAAAACAACTATCGCATCACTTATCAACGTGCATTGTACTACCAGACAATTCACAGTGACACAAAGACTTTATAATTTTATCATTTTTTTTCACTGCATTTTTTGTATGAACACAAAGACACTTAATTTTGGACACTAAATTTGGATCCCAGGATTGATTATTATTATTATTTTTTCTCATTATTTCTTTTATATATAACCACTGAGCACTTTTTTGTCACAACAGTCATTGTGGTACATACCACACGTCATCTTAACATCAATGTTACCAGAACATCCATTGCTGCTGATATTTATTGCTACAATTGTTATTTAATTGCTGCTGCAATCTATTGCTGCAATTGTTATTTAATTGCTGCTGTTATCTACTGTTACAATTGTTATTTATTGTCCATCAACCCAGATATCCATTGTGGTCTTATATATTATTTATGGTCGTTCTGACCAAATCCTAGGAATTTTTAATATATTTTACGTGATCGTGTATTTTAGATGATATATTTTACTTTATAAATCACTGATAGATATACTTACATTTAATAAATACCACTTTATGCCATAGAGTGAGTGAGTGCTCGCTCTCATTACTATTTTCTTCCATATGGAACTTCACTTCATAAATCAATTTATTTATTTTTTGTACTTGTTTTATTTTATATCATTTCACTAGTGTTGAGCGCGAATATTCGAATATCTAATTTTTTTCGCGAATATCGGAACTTCGCTAATTCGCGAATATTTTGAATATAGTGATATAAATTCGATATTTCGAATATTGTTTTTTTTTTTTATTGTTATATTTTTTTCTTTCCCATTTCCCTAAAGTTGTTCTTACCTGTCCTTTGGATTCCTGGCTTCCTGGCTGCTCCAGTCAGTGCCCGTTGCCGCTTCTGCCGACTTCCGTGCTCATGGAGCATCCCCATCACCATGGGAACGTCTCCATATACTAGAATGTACTGTCGGATTTGAGAATTACATTGAAATCGCAATTCGATTATTTCAAGTTATAATAATCGAATTTCGATTTTAACTTCGCACTGCTATATTCCATATTCGTTAATTCTAGCCTAATATGGAATATAGCAGTGCTAAGTTAAAATCGAAATTCGATTATTATAACTTGAATTAATCGAATTGCGATTTCAACTTGGACCTGGTTTACTATGGTTGGCTTAGTAGAATTAGCGAATATGACGAATGTATTCGTCATATTCCACAAAACGAAGCTAACGAAGTATTCTGCATCTTCGTTTTAGCTACCTATTCATCAACTTCGCTAATTCTAGCAATCATATAGGAAAGTTTACTATAGAGACAGCTAAATTTAATTCGCTATGCGATTATATTACTTTGCTTTTTTTTTATAAATAGAATAATTATAATAATTATCAGGTATTATAATTATTCTATTTATTTTTTAAAAAAGCAGTCATATAATCGCATAGCGAATTAAACTTCGTGAAACTCAGATCCGACAGTATATTCTAACACAGAGGCGTTCCCATGGTGATGGGGACGCTTCAAGTTAGAATATACTGAGAACTGTGTACATGACTGCCCCCTCCCCCCCTGTATTTAACTCATTGGTGGCCAGTGCAGCCCCCCTCCCCTGTATTAAATGTGACCAGTGCGGCCCCCCTCCCTCAATATTCATTGGTGGCCATTGCGGATTCCAGTATTAAATTAGACCAGTGCGGCCTCCCCTCTCCCCCCCCCCCCCAATTAAAATCACCCCCCCCCCCATCATTGGTGGCAGCGGAGCGGCAGTTCCGACACTACTCAGTAACCCTTACTGATGGGTTCCTTGTTTTCAGTAAGATGAAGCGGTTTGTACGCTTAGGACAACCCATTTTATTAAAACGGTCCTCGATGGCAAGTTGATCATTACTGGAACCCCAAATTAGCCATATCTATGGGGGAACCCGGCACCAAGTGTTTAATCCCCCTGCTGCAACACCACGAGGGAAACAAAGCACTACACAGTCGAAATCAATGATGGATTGTAGACTGCAGTCCATGTTCTGGTGTGGTGCATGTGGAAGGGAGTAGGTTCCACAAGTAGTTCATAGCCGAAGACATTTCTGGTACTCGCTTCTCTGTAGATTTTGTAAAAGGGTGTCTGTCAACTCCAAAGTAAGCATACCGACATGTAGGGTACGTTCCACAAAACATAACCATACCTTTTTTCTAAACATCCAGTCCTCTAATCTAGAGAAATGCTTCTTTTTACTGTTATATAAATGAGGTTTTCGTAGCACCACGGGCGGGGCTGCTCCATTTAGTGTACCTGGGTTTCTCCGAGTCATTACTAGGGGCTCCGAAATATCAGGGACTGTCAAACAAGAGGGAGAAGCCTAAATGGTGTTGGTAGTGGAGTGATAGTGCACCAAATGGAGCAGTACTTCTCCCACAGTGCACCGAATACCTTATTTGCATAAAAAAGGATTTCTCATTAGAAATTTTCACAAGAATGATATTGTTATGCTTCGGAGCACCTACCCTACATGGCATCATGCTGACTTTGAAAGTTCCGATCGGAACTGCCGCTCCGCTGCCACCAATGATGGGGGGGACGACGATTTTAATTAGGGGGGGGGAGAAGGGAGGCCGCACTGGTCTAATTTAATACTGGGAATCCGCCAAAATCACTTTTAAGGTCAGCATGATGCCATGTAGGGTAGGTGCTCCGAAGCATAACAATATCATTCTTGTGAAAATTTCTAATGAGAAATCCTTTTTTCGGAGCCCGTAGTAATGACTCGGAGAAACCCAGGTACACTAAATGGAGCAGCCCCGCCCGTTGTGCTACGAAAACCTCATTTATATAACAGTAAAAAGAAGCATTTCTCTAGATTAGAAGACTGGATGTTTAGAAAAAAGCTATAGTTATGTTTTGTGGAACGTACCCTACATGTCGGTATGCTTACTTTGGAGTTGACAGACACCCTTTTACAAAATTTACAGAGAGAAGCGAGTACCAGAAATGTCTTCGGCTATGAACTACTTGTGGAACCTACTCCCTTCCACATGCACCACACCAGAACATAGACTGCATAGAAACATAGAAAGTGTCGGCAGATAAGAACCATTTGGCCCATCTAGTCTGCCCAATATATCTGAATCCTATTAATAGTCCCTGGCCCTATCTTATATGAAGGATAGCCTTATGCCTATCCCATGCATGCTTAAACCCCTTCACTGTATTTGCAGCTACCACTTCTGCAGGAAGGCTATTCCATGCATCCACTACTCTCTCAGTAAAGTAATACTTCCTTATATTACTTTTAAACCTTTGCCCCTCTAATTTAAAACTGTGTCCTCTTGTGGTAGTTTTTCTTCTTTTAAATATGCTCTCCTCCTTTACCGAGTTGATTCCCTTTATATATTTAAAAGTTTCTATCATATCCCCTCTGTCTCTTCTTTCTTCCAAGCTATACATGTTAAGGTCCTTTAACCTTTCCTGGTAAGTTTATCCTGCAATCCATGTACTAGTTTAGTAGCTCTTCTCTGAACTCTCTCTAGAGTATCTATATCCTTCTGGAGATATGGCCTCCAGTACTGCGCACAATACTCCAAGTGAGGTCTCACCAGTGTTCTGTACAGCGGCATAAGCACTTCACTCTTTCTACTGCTTATACCTCTCCCTATACACCCAAGCATTCTGCTGGCATTTCGTGCTGCTCTATTACATTGTCTTCCCACCTTTAAGTCTTCTGAAATAATTACTCCTAAATCCCTTTCCTCAGATACTAAGGTCAGGACTGTGTCAAATATTCTATATTCTGCCCTTGGGTTTTTACGCCCCAGGTGCATTATCTTGCACTTATCCACATTAAATTTCAGTTGCCAGAGTTCTGACCATTCTTCTAGTTTTCCTAAATCCTTTTCCATTTGGCGTTTCCCTCAGGAACATCAACCCTGTTACATATCTTTGTGTCATCAGCAAAAGACAAACCTTACCATCGAGGCCTTTTGCAATATCACTTATGAAGATATAAACAAAATTGGTCCCAGTACAGATCCCTGTGGAACCCCACTGGTAACATGACCTTGTTTTGAATGTTCTCCATTGGACTACAACCCTCTGCTGTCTGTCACTCAGCCACTGCCTAATCCACTCAACAATATGGGAGTCCATGCTCAATGACTGCAGTTTATTGATAAGTCTTCTATGTGGGACAGTGTCAAAAGCCTTACTAAAATCTAGATATGCGATGTCTACTGCACCTCCACTGTCTATTATTTTAGTCACCCAGTCAAAAAAATCTATAAGATTTGTTTGACATGATCTCCCTGAAGTAAACCCATGTTGTTTTTCATCTTGCAATCCATGGGATTTTAGATGTTCCACAATCCTATCCTTTAATAGGGTTTCCATTAATTTGCCTACTATTGATGTCAGACTCACTGGTCTATAGTTGCTCGATTCCTCCCTACTACCTTTCTTGTGAATGGGCACGACATTTGCCAATTTCCAATCTTCCGGGACGACTCCTGTTACTAATGATTGGTTAAATAAATCTGTTAGCGGTTATGCCAGCTCACCACTAAGCTCTTTTAATAATTTTGGGTGTATCTCATCAGGCCCATGTGACTTATTTGTCTTCACCTTAGACAGCAAACTTAGAACATCTTCCTCTGTAAAGATACATGCATCAAATGATTTATTAGTCATCCTTTCTAGTGGAGGTCCTTCTCCTTCTTTTGTAAAAACTGAACAGAAGTATTCATTAAGGCAGTCGGCTAGCCCTTTATTCTCTTCTACATACCTTCCGTCCTTTGTTTTTAATTTAGTTATTCCCTGTTTTAATTTCCTTTTTTCATTTATATATCTGAAGAATGTCTTATCCCCTTTTTTCATAGACTGAGCTAGTTTTTCTTCTGCCTGCGCTTTAGAAGTTCTTATACTTGCTTGGCCTCTCTCTGCCTAATTTTGTAGATTTCCTTATCTTCATTGCTCTGTTTTTTTTTATAATTACAAAATGCTAGCTTTTTATTTTTAATGATTTGGGCCACTTCTGCTGAGTACCACAGTGGTCTCTTCCTTTTTTTGCTTTTACTGACAAGTCTAATGCAATTTTCTGTTGCCTTCAATAATGCAGTCTACAATCCATCATTGATTTCGACTGTGTAGTGCTTTGTTTCCCTCGTGGTGTTGCAGCAGGGGGATTAAACACTTGGTGCCGGGTTCCCCCATAGATATGGTTAATTTGGGGTTCCAGTAATGATCAACTTGCCATCGAGGACCGTTTTAATAAAATGGGTTGTCCTAAGCGTACAAACCGCTTCATCTTACTGAAAACAAGGAACCCATCAGTAAGGGTTACTGAGTAGTGTCGGAACTGACGCTCCGCTGCCACCAATGATGGGGGGGGATGATTTTAATTGGGGGGGGGGGGGGGAAGAGGGGAGGCCGCACTGGTCTAATTTAATACTGGGAATCCGCAATGGCCACCAATGAATATTGAGGGAGGGGGGCCGCACTGGTCACATTTAATACAGGGGAGGGGGGCCGCACTGGCCACCAATGAGTTAAATACAGGGGGGGAGGGGGGGTCTGCCCCCTGCTGCCTGGCAGCACCTGCCAGGCAGCAGGGGGCAGTCATGTACACAGTTCTCAGTATATTCTAACTTGAAGCATCCCCATCACTATGGGAACGCCTCTGTGTTAGAATATACTGTCGGATCTGAGTTTCACGATGTAACTCAAATCCGATGGTATATTCTAACATAGAGGCGTTCCCATGGTGATGGGGACGCTTCAAGTTAAAATATACCATCGGATTTGAGAAAACTCCGATCTGATGGTATATTAATAGGGGACTCCTGACTTTACATTGAAAGTCAATGGGAGACGGATGTTGAAATCGCCATGCGATTACTTCGAGTTATATTAATCGCATTGCGATTTCAACTTGGACCTGGTTTACTATGGTTGGCTTGGTAGAATTAGCGAATATGACAAATATATTCGTTATATTCCACAAAATGAAGATAACGAAGTATTCTGCATCTTCGTTTTAGCTACCTATTTGTCAACTTCGCTAATTCTAGCAATCATATAGGAAAGCTTACTATAGAGACAGCTAAGTTTAATTTGCTATGCGATTATATGACTGCTTTTTTAAAAAAAAAAAATAGAATAATTATAATACCTGATTATTATTATAATTATTCTATTTATATAAAAAAAGCAAAGTAATATAATCGCATAGCGAATTAAACTTAGCTGTCTCTATAGTCAACTTTCCTATATAATTGCTAGAATTAGCGAAGTTGATGAATAGGTAGCTAAAACGAAGATGGAGAATACTTTGTTAGCTTCATTTTGTGGAATATGACGAATACATTCGTTATATTCGTTTTGTGGAATATGACGAATACATTCGTCATATTCGCTAATTCTACCAAGCCAACCATAGTAAACCAGGTCCAAGTTGAAATCGCAATTCGATTAATTCAAGGTATAATAATCGAATTTCGATTTTAACTTAGCACTGCTATATTCCATATTAGGCTAGAATTACCGAATATAGAATATAGCAGTGCTAAGTTAAAATCGAAATTCGATTATTATAACTTGAAATAATCGAATTGCTATTTCAATAGGAGAGTAGCCTTTAAGTTAAAATCGCAATATGCGATTATTTAAAATCGCATATTAATCGCGATAACAAGAATAATGACGAATATTCGATTTCGACGAATATAAAATGAATATTCTATTGAATATTCATGAATTTCGTCGAAATCGAATATGGCACCTGCCACTCATCACTACATTTCACTACTTTGTCATTTACATTTTCTGGTGAAATTAACCAATTTTTGGGTGTATAGTACCACTGCTATACCTAGTAGGCCGGTTAAAAAAAACTAATAAAAAATTGTCATTAACATTTTCTGGTGAAATTCACAAATTTTTAGGTGTATAGTTCCACTGCTATACCTAGTAGGCAGGTTAACAAACAAAAAAAAAAAAATTGTCAGTTACATTTTCAGTTGTAATTCAACAATTTTTGGGTGTGAAGTACCACTGCTATACCTAGTACGCCGTTTAAAAAAATAAATAGTCAGTTACATTTTCGGGTGAAATTAACCAATTTTTGGGTGTATAGTACCACTGCTATACCTAGTAGGCCGGTTAACAAAAAAATTGGCAGTTACATTTTATGGTGAAATTTTTTGGTGTAATATACCCCTCCTCTACCTAGTTGACAGCTTAATACATTTCAATCATTTTTATTTTACATTTTCGGGGTGACAATAAACAATTGTTTTCTGTCATAGACCCCTGCTCTACCAAGTAGACAAGTTAATTAATTTCTGCAATTTTTCTGTTACATTCTTGGGTTGACATTATACAATTTTAGACGTGAATAAATCTTTGCTCTGCATAGGTGACAGGGAATAAAATTTCTGAAATGCTTTTTTTTTTTTTTATTTAAACTTTTTATTGGTTTTCAAAAAGGGACAGGGAATAACAGGGTTACAGGTACAGGCACGCAGGCCATGTAAATACATACAGATAGGCTTCAATTACATTCAAGTACATGGCATTCTTGAGCATGGAGATTGATGATAGTCAGTCAGACCGGTATTTCGTGAAATTAGAGTAACAGCCTATGGGGTGAGTGGTAGATTGAGAAAAAAAAGGGGGTGGTAGGTATGTGTCCCACAATTAGGCTACAGGAAACTAGTCGTTGTGTAGTGATCGAACAGTGTGAGGGGGTGGTGAGTAGGAGGTCTATATTTGAGTTGAAGGGGGTGGTAAAGAGTGGGGTAAAAGTCTCTATGAGAGAGCCAGGACGAGTGTGGCTAATGGCCAGATGGATCTTGCCCAATGGTTAGGGATATTGGGCTTGAGAGAATGGCCCTGTTGGGAGATCTGTAGATCGACCATGGGAGCCACTTTTTGAGAAATATAGTATGAGTGCGTGTTTCCCATGATGACATTTCCTCAAACCTATGTAGTTGATCTACTTTAAGTATCAACTTTTCTATGGAAGGAGTCTGGGTTTGCAACCAGTAGCAGGGAAGTATGAGACGAGCAGCTAGTAACAATTGGGAGAAAACAAAGGGAAGTCGTGGGGGTTCGTTCCCAGATATATTGATATTAAGGCCAGTTGGGGTGAGGGTTGGATAGAAGTGTTGCATATATTGTTTGCTATGGAAAATATTTCGAACCACCATTTGGATATGGAGGGACATGACCACCAGATGTGGATGAAGTCTCCCTTATCTTGAAGGCACCTCCAGCAAATATTTGAGGCGGTGGGGGAATAGAGAGACGTCTTATCAGGAGTACGGTACCATCTTGTGAGGATCTTGTATCCATTTTCTTGGATACGGACACAGCGGGAAGTCCTGTGGGCAGATTCAAGAAGTTTGGGGAGGGACGTGAAAGGGATAACAATGTTAAGATCTGTTTCCCATTGTTTCACAAAGGCTGGTTTTGCCAACATAGGTGCTGATCGTAGTCTACTATAGATTTGTGATACTGTTTTTTTGGGGGTAGAGGGTAGGGAGATCACAGACTCAAGCCAGACAATGGGACGTTGGAGGGCGCCTGGCTGGATGTGTTGGTTTAGGTAAGCTCTAAGGTAAAGTACTGAGAACATATCACATGGACTTGGGTTAAGGAGGCTTTTCATGTCATCTAGGTTAAGGGGTTTGCCAGTATGGTCCAGCAACGATGAGATAGCTATGGTTGAGGATGACAGTCTTACAGAGGTAGTCGATCTCAGGGCTGAGGGGGCTGTACCGAGCACATCCCTAGTTGTAAGAAGTGGTGAGGGGAAGGGTATTGAACAATGGGATGTGGAAAACCACTTCCATGCCTCAAGAGTAGCTTTGACAATAGGGTAGTGGGAAAGGGGTTCAACTATAGGGTTTTGGTTTCCTAGCAGGAGGGCTCTTGGTGGCTTCCCAAGTATCTCTAATTCCATTTCTACTGCAGAGGAATGAGTGGATGGACGCAACCATGCTACTGCACGGGCTAGGAGAATGGCCTTACCATATAGTTCTGGATTAGGAAAGCCAATACCCCCCTCCTCCCTAGGCCTAGTGAGGAGGGAGAAGGCGAGTCTGGCTCTCCTCCCATTCCAAATAAAGGACCTAAATTTTTTATGAAAAGCTGTATAATATTGTTTGGGTACCGGGATTGGGAGAACCTGTTGTAGGTAAGTTAGGCATGGGAGGTATAGGGAAGAAAGCAGATTTTTTCGACCAAACCAGGATAAAGTGGGGTAGGATTGGGCTAGACTATCAATGGAGTTGAAGATTGAAGCTTTAAGAGGGACATAATTGAGAGAGAATAACTCTTTAATGTTGGGGCTGAGTGTTACGCCTAAGTAGGAGATGGTGGGAGAGGACCAATTAAAGGGTGAGTTTCCTCGAGACACCGTTTTGTGGACAGGGTTGATGCCTGAACAAAGAACTAGGGACTTGTTAGCATTTATCTTAAAGTCAGAGACTTTACTGTAAAGGTTGAGATGAGACTGAATGCAAGGGAGAGCAACTGAGGGATTAACCATCATCATTAAGACATCGTCCGCAAATGCTGCGAGTTTCTGTCTCTGCCTCCCAAACACAGACCCTCAATTCTCCTGTCCAACCTGAGGACAAAAGCGTTCTAAGGCCATTATGAACAAAAGTGGAGACAGAGGGCATCCCTGCCTTGTCCCGTTCTTTATGGCAAATGCAGAGGAGAGGTTCCCATTGACCATGACTCGAGCAGACGCTTGGTCATACATGGCAAAGGTGGCTTGAACAAAGGGATCAGGGAGGCCAAATCTGAGCAAGGCATGTCTCAAATATAACCAGTTCACTCTGTCAAATGCCTTCTCAGCATCTGTGCTGAGAGAAGCAGGGAGAGGAGTAGCGGTTGGCATGGCAAAGAGAGTTGATCACTCTGGTAGTGTTATCCTTACCCTCCCTGTTGCAGATAAAGCCCACCTGATCCCCATGAACAATAGAGGGAAGAAGAGCGGCTAGTCTGTTGGCCAGCATTTTGGCCAGGAGTTTGAGGTCTATGTTTAGGAGGGAGATAGGCCTGTAATTAGAGCACTGTTTGGGATCCTTCCCTTCTTTGGGTATAAGTGAAATATGGGCTGTTGTCATGTCTCTAGACAAGGGGACCCCTATAAGGGATAGGTTGCAGACCTCAAGGAGGTGTGGTAAAAGGATCTCTCTGAAGGTCTTATAATATTGTACTGGTAGGCCGTCTGGGCCAGGGCTCTTACCTTTTGGCATTTGATTTAGAGCTTTATTAATTTCCACCAGAGAGAAAGGAACTTCTAGGCACATTTTTTGTTCAGGCATTATGGCAGGGATATTAGAGGAGTTGAGGAAAGAAGATATAAGGGTGGTTTGCGTTTCAGGAGTGGCATTGGAAGGGAGGTTATAAAGATTTTCATAAAAAGATCGAAACTGGGCTGCAATCTGGGTGGCCGAAAAAATGGGATTACCCTCAGGGGAAGTGAGTTGGTGTATATGATTTGCAGCTCTCCTATTCTTGATCCTGGACATTAAAAATTTTGTAGCCTTATCACCATGGGCGAAAAATTTATGCTGGGAGTTTAAATAGTATTTGGCCGATTTAGCATGGAGGAGGGTTTTGAGTTCTGCTCTAGTTTTCGAGAGTTTCTGGAGAAGGGCATCTGAGGGGTTACTTTTGTGATGGGATTCAAGCTTATGGATGTTTTTAAGGGCCTCGTCTATGGCTTTTTCCCTCATTTTTTTCTGGTAGGCACCAGTGCTGATGAAGTGGCCTCTGATATAGGGTTTATGTGCATCCCAAAGCAGGTTGGCGGAGAGGTCAGGGACTCTTGTTAATGGAGAAGTATTCCTTTATATGTTTGGAACCCAATCAATCGTGGGCTGATGTCCCAGATAAAGATTCATTCAGTCTCCAATTGAAACGTGGAGGTGTACTATTAGGGGCTAGGATAGAGAGGAAAAATTGGGGCATGGTCAAGAGATGCACGGAACCTATGGACGCCTGGCTACATAACTGAATGTGTTCCTTGGATATGAAAAGGTAATCCAGGCGGTGATAAGACCCATGCATAGGGGAGAAGAAAGAATAGTCACGGGTATTTGGGTGATGTAATCTCCAAACATCAATTAGATGGAGATTCCAGAGACCGTCTCGGAAGTTTTTGAGAGATCTAAGGGAGTGTTGGGACTTCTTAGCAGAGGTATCTAGGGCTGGCTGTAGGGCTACATTTAAGTCTCCTCCCAGGACTACTATACCTTCTTTGAAGGAGTCAATTATGGGGCAGATACTTGAAAACCAACTAAATTGATTAAGGTTAGGGGCATATAGGTTTATGAAAGTGTAAGTGTACTGGCCTATGGTGCCCTTAACCAGAATGTATCTCCCATCTGGATCCTGCAGGTGACATGTGTATGAGAAGGGGGTCTTTCTTTGGAAGCCAATACTGACTCCGCAGGAAGCAGAAGAGCTTCCTCCGCAGTGGTACCATTGGGAGTAATGGGAGAATTGCATGTTGGGGTAGCAATTAAAGCGGAAGTGCGTCTCCTGGAGGAACACTACATTTGCACCAGCTTTCCTAAGGATAGAGAAAATTTGGCTGCGTTTCTGAAATGCTTTTTAATTCATGCGCGCCACCTCCTTTGATACAATGCTTAAACTTAAACAAGTTGTACCACATTTAAGCTTCAATACTTTGTCCCACATTTCCGCTATACTCTCTTGGCCATTATTTGCGCCTCAATAGCTTTCCCACAATTCAGCTTGACTCTTTTGGCCCACATTTGGGCTTCTGTAATTTGTCCCAGATTTGCGCCTCAAAAGCTTTTCCCACATTTCTTCTCGATCCCCATTTTTAAAATAAATTTATCTCCCTTAATTTGGTCTCTTTTTCTCATGCTCCATCTCCGGCCTTGAACCCTGATTCCCCGCCACCCGTAATCACCATGGTAGGGGGCATAAAAGAACATTGAAAGTTGATAGAGCAGATATCAAATGGATCGTGGGACATCACGGGGATGTGCGACATGGTGGGGCAGTAAGTATGCACACGCCTACACTAACTAACTGACAGGGGTCAGCCCCTGCAACTTCTGGGTCTCCAAATTGGGCACATGGCCTGAGCTTGCCCTTTACGCCTTGGAGGTGCTGGCCTGCCCTGCAGCCAGTGTATTGTCTGAACGTGTGTTTAGCACGACTGGAGGGTTATATTTCCCAATGTTCTGGGGTGTACCCTAATTTAAAAAAAATAAAAATACATTTTAAAACAAAAAGCAGTGTAGGCTACCTCCTCCTCCTCCACCGCCACTTCCACCTACACCGCCACATCCACCACCTCCTCAACCTCCTACTCCATATAAACCTGGTCCTCCTAGATCAAGATTATTATTGTTTATTTTTACGTATTTAATGTTATTTAAAGTCGTTTTCCTATCCACATTTGTTTGCAGAGCACTTGCCATGCTCTTAATCACTTTTGACGACATTTGCAGCCCTCTAGCCCTTTCCATGGACATTTTTACAGCCATTTTAGTGCTCAAAAGTTTGGGTCCCCATTGACTTCAATGGGGTTCGGTTCAGGGTCAAGTTCGGGTCCCAAACTCGAACTTTTTTCGAAGTTCGGCCGAACCCGTCGAACCCGAACATCCAGGTGTCACTCAACTCTATTAATGATATTTCAGTACAGTATAATTTTATTTTATTTATTAGTCATTGATAGTTCTTTTGAGTTTAATATATTTATTTGTTAAGTTAATGGTTTTAATGTAGATTAAAGAGTTATGTCCAGTGTTCTTTTTTTGTATTACTATAGTGTATGTTGTCGCCTCATTGTTTGCGCTTTTAATCTTTATGTACATGTTATGGATATATAATCATATTGCTATGTGCTCATATTTACCCTCCTGGCGGGGGAGGTTGATCACCTCCTCTTCCTCCGAGTCCTGAGTGGGATGGTGCTGAGGGTACAGCACTTTCCACCTCCTTCACTTCTCCCACATCTGGTGGGGTTGGCTCAATAGGCTGGGAGGGTCCGGCCACCTCCTCCTCTTCCGCCTCTACCTCCACTACCTCACCAATCGCATTCTCCGAATGGAGGGAATAGGAACTTCTGTGATCACAGAATGTTCATATTTTAGATAAACAATTCCAAAATCTTAAGAACATTTGATATAAAGAAATTACAATATGGAGGGATCTATATATAATTGCAGTGGCTGGCAGCTTTATGACGCATAACTCAATAAAAAATTAACAGTTTGAAAAAAGACATCCCCTCCACAGTGTCTTGAGGAACAATAGGGCGAGAGAAGACCCATGTAATCTCCTCAGTGTATCATAGGATGATCTACTTCTCTACACCAGAGTCGGCTACTTCCTAATCCTATCACTAACACAATAGAACAAAACGAAAAATAAACCAACACATTTATTGGGAGTCTCAAAGCAGAGTTAACCCTTATTGCGTTTATGGATTCACACCATGCTACCTTTAATGGGGAATACGAAAGATGTGGGCTATAAAACTCAGCCAAAAATTCATGGTTTATAGTTCCCTCAAAACCAAATAGGTCAGAGTGGGGGTCTCCATAGTCCTGGGTCCATAGCCCGTAGGAAGGAGGCTAGGCCTCAGGCTTCTACTGTAGACCACAGTGATGGTTCAGTCCGTCACTTGTGTGGCACAAAGCCAACACATCACATCACACCAAAGAACACCATCCCCACAATGAAACATGGTGGTGGCAGCATCATGCTGTGGAATGTTTTTCAGCAGCCGGGACTGGGAAACTGGTCAAAGCTGAGGGAATGATGGACAGGGATATTCTTGAGCAAAACCTGTACCACTCTGTGGTGTGATCTGAGGCTAGGAGGGAGGTTCACCTTCCAGCAGGGACAATGACCCCAAACACACTGCTACAGCAACACTTGAGTGGTTTAAGGGGAAACATGTAAAATGTGTTAGAATGGCCTAGTCAAAGCCCAGATCTCAATCCAATAGAAACTCTGTGGGTCAGACTTAAAGATTGCTGTTCACAAGCGCAAACCATCAAATTGGAAGGAGCAGAATCAGTATTGCAAGGAGGAATGGGCAAAAACGCCAGTGGTAAGATGTGGCAACTGCTCATAGAGACTTATCCAAAGCAACTTGGAGCTGTGATTGCCGCAAAAGGTGGCTCTACTAAGTATTGACTTTACGGGGTGAATAGTTATGCACATTGACCTTTTCTGTTATTTTGTCCTATTAGTTGTATGCTTTACAATTAACCAATTTAAAAGAAGGTCTAAGTTGTGGGCATGTTCTACAAATTACATGATGGAAATCCTCAAACAATCCATGTTAATTCCAGGGGGTGAGTCAACAATAAAAAGAACGAAGTCAAGGGGGGTGAATACTTTTTGCTTAGCACTGTATACATTACAGAGTGTTGGCAAAACATACTAAAGTTATTTACGCATGTACCTGGCATTTTCGTCCGGATTCTTTTAATGAAACGTGGCTGTCTTTGCTTCATGTCTGGACCATTTCTTTATAATGGCCAGACGGTGGTGTTTGCGACCCATTTGGCACCACATTTCATAGGCCAACTCCCGCACTATCCCTCTGTTTTTCGGCGTGGGACCGGGTGCGGTCGTAGCCCCGACCCAACATCCGCTGCAAGAGAAAAATGCAAGCATATAATCCCAATTTTTAACAATAATAGTATTGAAAATAATTTACTCAAGTAAACTGCTAAAAGTATTTAATGCTTTGAGGTGGAAATATTAGATTTAGGCAGCCTGCACGCCAGTATTTTCTGGTTCATTTTGAGTTACCCAGGGTGCATCCCGGGGAGACTAACCAGCTGTACACCCCATACCGTACCGTCACTTCACTAGACAGGTACATCTCTGCTCAGCTGGACAGTATCTGATAGCTCAGACCCCACCCACATACAGTCGTAATACAATCCCATCTTCTAACCGTAACAGTAAGGCCGCATGCACACGGGCGTGTTTTTTCTAAACTACGGACCGTACAAACCCGTCCTGCAGAGTGGACAAGCGCACGGCGTCATTGGTTTCTATGACGATGTGCACTTCCAGGCCACCACCGCTGTACTGTGATACACTTGTATGATCTATACAAGTGTATTACTGTACAGTGGTGGTGGCAAGAAGCACACGGCGTCATAGCGAGTTAGCAATAGCAACCAATGACGCTGTGCACTCGGCCACTCTGCAGGGTAACCTAACATAGTGAGTGTAATGTCACAGGAATACTTAATGCAAAAATCAATAATATCTAGTGAGACCTTATAAAATGTGAAGTTTGGTGCAACTTAAGAAAAATTAGAATCGCAGAAGGTCGCACTGGCGATTTTTTTTAGAACACTCTTTATGCATATAAAGCGATTGTTCAGACATGCAGGTGAAATGTAATCAAATACACTACTTTAATGTAAGATTACTTACAGTCACCAGGAGTTCTTCCTCTTCCTCGTTGAACATTCGCTCCAACCATCGCATCCATCTAATTGCTAGTTGGTGTAAACCAGTTGCTGTAGGCCACGCCTTCAGAACGCATGTGCTCTTGCGATTAATATTTTGCCGATGAAAAATTAATGCTTGTAGATCGCAGATTCGCTTAATACTTCTGGTATGTCAGAGTCCATGTTGTGGGACTATGTGTGCGCATTTACTAAGTATTTTGTGGCTGCAAATATGACCTGGAGGTTTCTCATGTTCGCATGCCATTAAAATGAATGGAACCCGCCGCGAACCTGCGGTCCGCGAACTTTTGAGCGAATTTGAGCAATCGCGTTCGCGAACCGTCCCATCAGATGTTCGTCCATCACTATTTATGAGGAATCAGAGAAAAGGCTTCACATGAGCCATCAGCTGAGCACCCTGATGGGACAGTGTCCCGCAAAGCCTGCTACTAGTAAATGTCAAGGCTGTACAGTGAAAGGGGCTTAAGATTTTTAATAATCTTTTCTCATTCCAACCCAATAAAATCTTTGCTGAATGGTAGCTTCTGTTTTTTGTTTACCAAAGTGTCCTGGCCTATCGTGGTACATTTCGAGGATGATTCTGACATCTCGCTGTGGTACTATAATTTGATGCAGCCGATCATTAGTGATGGGATCTAGGGTTCTTCTTAACATTAGTCCTTTCTGCATGAAGAGTTGCTTTCTGTGTCTCCATAGCTTGAGTAGCTTCGGGTCTGCATTCTTTATGCAGATTATTTCTGGTGTTCTTCTGCTGGGGAAGAAATCTTATATGTGGCTCAGAACAAGTCCAAGTAAGGACCTTTGAAATGGACCATATACTGAACACAATTAAAACAATAAAGCCTGGACCTGGAGCAGTTTTCTTTTATTAAATAGCACAGCAGATTTGTTAGCAGTTAAAAAGGAAGATACTGGCAAAGTCCAGATCTTACCAGATCATTCAGTGTGGCGCTTTTAGATGTTCCCAGTAAACCGGATTTTAGCCAAGGCAGTCGGCTATTAGATGCAGGAGTGTCCCTCTTTCTTTCTCCAAGTTAGTTCAGTTGCAAACACTGCAGTTACACATCGCTGTGTGGAGTTTACTGGAAAACAAACAAGTGTACCCTGGTTGGGATCCGATGTAGTTTATTTAGCAAGCTTGAAATTTTACTTACAGAATTAAAACCTTGTGGTTATGCATATAAACTGTCTCTTTAAAGGGAGTCTGTCACCAGCATTTCACTTTAACCCTTCCCACAGCTCCCTAGCATGCTTACAGTTAATAAAAACGTTACCTCTGGCATCTTTATAAGATATGCAAATGAGGGCACGCAAGTGCCCAGGGCGGCGTTACTCTCTTACTCGCGAGAATCGGCGTCATTAGCCGGTGCATGCGCAATAGTTACTGTGATGCCGTACAAGGAATGGGAATCGCAGTGCGCATGCGCCGGCCAAAGGAATGAGTGCGCCGGGCGGGATATCGGCAGCATAACAAGTTAGTACAAAGGCGGTCAGAGGGAAAGGATGGGCAGGCAGAGGGTAGGAAGGGGCGGGGGGACGCAATGAGAAGGCTGAGCAAGCAGGGCACCTAAGAGAGTAACGCCGCCCTGGGCACTTGCGAGCCCTCATTTGCATATCTTATGAAGATCGTTTTTGAGGGTTCTATAAGTCCAGGATTGATGCAGAGGTAACGTTTTTATTAACTGTAAGCATGCTAGGGAGCTGTGGGAAGGGTTAAAAAGTGAAATGCTGATGACAGACTCCCTTTAAGGTTTCTGTCCTAACACCTTCAATTAATTGCTCTTTCAGCATTTTATCTTGATCCTCTGCTTGGGGGGGGAGGGGGTCTACCTCTATAACAACTATTAGGCCTTCTGCACGCGAAAGTGTGTGCTCCGTGGCCATATTGCGGACTGCATTTGCGGATCCGCAATACACAGGCGCCGTTTCGTGGGCATTCCGCATCACGGATGCAGACCTATTCACTTAAATGGGTCCACAAATCCAGAGATGCAGAATGGTGCGGAACAGAACCCTACGGAAGCACTACGGAGTGCTTCCGTGGAGTTTCGTCCCGTACTTCCGTTCCGCAAAAAGATAGAAAATGTCCTATGTTTTTGCGGAACGGCCGGATCGCGGACCCATTAAAATAAATGGGTCAGCGATCCGCTGAGGCTGCCCCACGGTGGGTGTTCGTGCATTGCGGCCCAAAATTTGCGGGCCACAGCATGACCACTGGGCGCACACGTTCGTGTGCAGGAGGCCTTAGGACTTCCTGTAAGGATAATGCAAAGTCTCTGAGTGACTCACCAGGCTGCTGTCTAATCTTTACCTCGGACACAGTCCTGGGTTCAAAAGAGGCGTAGAGTCATTCAAATATCTGCTCCACTTTTCTCTGAACATGCCCAGGATTTCAATATTAATGCAAATCAGATGAAATTTTACACACTTTTTGTCTTGTGTTGCAATGTTTTGCAATGGCCACTAAATAGGCATCTGGCCCTTTAAGAAAGCTCTCTGCAGCTCTCCGGTCCGCTCTTCAACTCATGGTAATGCATCCTTTTATAAAGAAAACATTACTTCCACAGCGATATTGTTGGTAATATTTTTTGTTTTCTTCTTCCTTTTTTTTTTTTTAAGTTTATTCCGTTGCCAGATTGCTGCAGTGGCTCCACGGGTATTCTCAAGATAGCGGCACCCACGTCACTTCCGGGGTAGGTACAGTTAGCATTTCAGTCCCTCCGGGAACAACAGGTAGAAACTTCTATCCCTTGTGGCACTTCTTGCTCCTAGTAGGAGGCAGGCTAGATATTTTCCTGCTCCTAGAGGGGGTGGCACCCTCAGCTTTCCCAGCTCTAGTGGGGCGTCTACTACAGGGACTGCACAGCAATAATTAGCAATAAGGCACTTATGGCTGACCCTGTGGCCATTTTAGAAGATTTCAGCACTTCTTTCACTGACAGCAAGAAGTTTTGACCATGCGATTTGACAGAGGGGGCTTTGCATACATCCACTATACATTTTTAAAAATGAAAAAGCACTTTTTCCATGCAATAAAGATGTTTGAGATTTGCCTTCAGCAATGGTCTTTGAGCACATATATAGTCTACAATAAGGCACATTAATCCTGTTCAGGACTTCAAAATTGTGTAGCGACTGGGCCCCAGGTGCATGTGACTGGGGCTAATGTTGTGGACTTGGACCGAGAAATAGTTTCTACTCACCGTTAGAAGCTCCCTGGGTCAGCGTGCAGTGAGTGGAAGGATAGCACCGGATTCCACTCTTAGGGTTACAGGGATTCTCTTGCCGGATGGTAGTCGAGGTGCCCTTGATTGTGTGGGTTTAGGGTGCAGGGAAGGCAGGGTTCCTAATATCTTTGTGACGCTAGTAACCTTGGGAGCAAGTAAGTGATGAGTTTACACAATAAAGCCCCTTTCACACGAGCAATGTGCAATGTGTGAAGTGCGCGAGTGCAATGTGTGAAGTAAACGCATAGCACCTGCACTAAATCCTGACCAATTCTTTTCAATGGGTCTGTGCACATAAGCGTTGTCTTTCATGCATCATTTTTGCATTGCATGAGAATTGCAGCATGTTTTATATTCTGCATTTTTTCACCTGGTCCCATAGAAGTGAACAGGACTTCAGTGAAAAACACCTAAGGGGTTGTTTTCCACTTTAGCAATCAATCTTCCTCTCTTGTTTCTTCAGGCTGGAGGGATGCTGTTCTGTATAGTCATATACTTTGCTTCACAATAGCTGTGATATCCTTTCTAGGAATACTATCTACTGAAAGGTGGCCTTTCTGTCTTTGGTTATGGTTGGCAGCTGGTAGCTTGGAATCTATCTAGCTGCGGTATCTCAGCAGAATCGCACCCAACTGCTGCACAATACAAATGCACTATAATATACTTTCTATGTTAGAAGGTATATTATAGGTATATCACACCCCTCAATCCGTTTTTTTTTTTTTTTTTGTGGGGCAACAGGTATATCACACCAGTTGCAATTAGTTATTCCAATAGCGTTTGTCCCTCTATCTAGTTGCAGTATCGCAGCAGAACCGCACACAACTGCTGCACAATACAAATGCACTATAATATACTTTCTATGTTAGAAAGTATATTATAAGTATATCACACCCCTCAGTATGTCACACCTATTTATAGCACACCTACGGTATACCAGTCCTTAGAAGGACTTTTGTGGCCCTATTAGCTAGCGTTTGGTGTCCCTAACAGTCTGTCCCTGCTCCACACGGCAACCTCTCCCTACACTGGCAAAAAACAGAATGTAAAATGGCTGTCAGATCGGGTTTATTCAGGCTACTTTCATACTCTCGTTTGGTGAGGTTCCGTCATGGATCTGCACAGACGGATCCACACCGATAATACAACCGCATGCATCCGTTCAGAATGGATCCGTTTGTATTATCTATAACATTGCCAAAACGGATCCATCTTGAACACCATTCAAAGTCAATGGGGGACGGATCTATTTTCTATTGTGCCATATTGTGTCAGTGAAAACTGATCCGCCCCTATTGACTTACATTGTGTGTCTGGACAGATCCGTTTGCCTCTGCATCGTCAGGCGGACACCAAAATGCTGCAAACCGCGTTTTGGTGTCTGTCTCCAGAGCGGAATGGAGGCGAAACGGAGGCAAACTGATGCATTCTGAATGGATCCTCATCTATTCAGAATGCATTAGGGCAAAGCTTATCCGTTTTGGAATGCTTGTTAGAGCCCTGAAACTTATCTCACAAACGGAAACCAAAACGGCAGTGTGAAAGTAGCCTTATAGGGTAGGGGGTGTGTCCATGTGCTGAAACGTCTCAATTGGCTGTCCTGTCCCACCTGATAGATGTGTCATGGGTCAAAGTTCAGCGCTATGCAAAGAAATATGGCGCGTGCGAATATCGCCATATGTTCGCATGTTTGGCGAATTGCGAATGAGCAAAGTTCGCCGCGAAACGACCACCGGGCGAACCGCAAGGCCATCTCTACTTGACTGTAGCTGTGTCCGCAAAATGTTGATCCCATGCTTGGATGTGACTGGATTCACTCCTCTCTGTGTCATCTCAAAATGGCAACTTCCTCTTTCTCCTTCAGCCTGGCAACGCCACCTCTCATGAATATGGAAATATGTATATCCAGTTAGTAGCTGTGCCTGGGAAACAGTGACATCTTGTGGCCAGCCTAACGTCAGTCCAGAACATTTAATTTAATCCACATAAACAGTGTTCAACAATGATAACTGTTTCCCCGTCTCACAGGTACATGGAACTATCTCTGGAGTCTAGATAACTTTCCAGAATGGCTGTTGAAGGGTTTCTTCTACCTCAGACAACACACACTGCACTAACTTACTAATATAACTTTGTGGGAACTGAGGCACAAGCACATCTTCATGAAACACAATTACAGTGCCTAACAGTGTGTTTCAGGACACTGCCGCAGTAACAGCACAAGATGGTGGCAGATCACAAAAGGGGCAGATGGCAGTAAAAGGAAACATGCGTGTAGTATCAGGCGGGTGACAGCATCAGAATAGTGGCAGCAACACGTGGGCAGAAGTAATGGGCCATTTATCACAATGTTCTTGTGTGGAAGCACACTACAGTTAGATCATTACTGCCAGAATGATCTGATTTGTTGTGTCAGGCACCTATGTCTGGAAATCCTGGTTGATCCAGGTCTGATTCATCTTTATAAAGGTTAGTCTCTCAACATTTTGTGTTGAAAGGCGAGTCCACAATATGCATAGAGAGGGACTGTAGTATAAGCCAGGTGCACATTCACCTTCTGCGCCGTTGAATAAGTGCATGCGCATGTGTCTAGGAGTAGGAGAAACATCTGGAGCAATAGCCGAAGAAAAGGAACAACAGCTTCCTTCTGCTGAGGTTGAGGAGCCTTGACTGCTGGAGAAGGCGAGCGGGTGGCTAGGAGATGCAGTGGTTGCTGCGTCAAGTGTACCAGTACATTAGTGCCACGGTTTTCCAAGATCACTTTATGATGACGCTTCATGTGTTGACGCAGGAACATGGTGCCAAATTAGTACCCTGACCACGCTTCACCTGTTGCCCCAATATTCTGCATACCACCACACTAATGTCCTCCAGTGACTGCTGAGTATGGCCACACTGCCGAGTATGGCATTTTACCCCTAACACTACAAGCTGACTGCCTGCTGTTTCCTCTATGAGTCTGTGCATCGTCAGTTGTTTCCTGATAGGTAGGCTCCTGAGTAGCAGACAGTTAACCCCGGGCGCATTTGGCTCCAGATCTCCCAATACTTACACCCTGCTGGCTCATCGGCATGCTGCCACCGTGCTATGGTCTCACGAACCTGCTTTCTTCCTCACCTCCTTATGATGATGATGCCCCCTCTTCACCTGGCTCCCACATGCAATCAGCAACATCATCATCCACTTATATCTGCTTGTCACTTCTGTCACCCTCACCAGTCTCATGGCCATGTCCCTGACCGCTCTCAACACGTGCTCCCACCCAACTGTCATCATAGCTAGTTGTATGCCTAAGGTAGAATGCAGTAGACCTCTCCTCCAAGTCTGTGTTGGCCTGTAGTTGCTGATTGTCCTCACTACGCTTGTCCTCAATGAAGAGCTGGCAGCATCCATAACTTTCCAAGCAGAAGGAGCAGCAAAAGAAAGAGGCAGTTGCAGGACAGGTGAGGGCACAGAGGTTGCTCCTGGGCCATGCCAGCTAAGTATTGTGTCTGAAGAACCCACTGATTCCGGGCTGTGTGTATCTGTTATCTGAGAGGATGTTGAAGAGTGAGTCAACCATTCCAGTGCAGCTGGATTGTTGGTCAAAACACGACCGCTGGATGACAGTTGCAGCTCTGGCCTGTTGCTGTGGCTGCTGCTGCCACCACCCCTTTTTCTGCTGCTACTTGTGCCAGTTACAGCAACATTTTTGCCACTGTTCCCTTTAAGAGCTCCGTCTGTTGGCCATAGTGTATAGTAACTGAATCAGTAATGTACTAGATTAAGTATGAATGGCGCAGCAGAACTATATAAACGTGTCTATATATTACACTGCCTGTTGACAATGAGTCTGATGCACCATACGTCTATGTATAAATGAACAGATTATTATTAATGGAGCATCAGATTAACTAGGTACATACGCCTATATATTAGACTGGCTGTTGAGACTAAGTCTGATGCACAGTCAGTCTATGCATAACCGACCATATGAAGTATAAATGGCACATAAGAGGAACAAGATGCACAGGGCAATTACATTGAGCCTGCACTGTCCCTGCAGTCTCCCTATGCTCTCTCTAAAATCTCCCTACACTGTTCCTGCACTGCCCCTATCCAATATTCTACAATTAAAAGTTTGGTAAAAAACAAACAAAAAAAAAAAACTGTCCCTAGCACTTGCCACGTCTCTCTCTATGCTCAGTTTACAGTAAAATGGCGGAGACTTTTTACAGGGCTGTGACATCACAGGGGATGGCTATCTGCTAATTGGCTGGCTGTACAGCATTATCGGTCATATCTACTTCCCGGGCTTCTTACTTTCACTTTGTAACACATGTAGCCATCATTTTAGGAAAAAAACTATTTGTTACCACAAAGCACAAGGAAATTCAGATTCTTGGTGAACTGAAGTTTTCCTGAAATTGGGATGGAATTAAATTCGCTCAACACTAGTCTTAGGGTTCAGACGCTCACTGATTTAAACTTTTTATATGTATATTTTTGAAATGTTAGTGATTTAATTTAATTTCAGCATCTTTTCAGAAAAAGTAATTCACTAAGCCATAGTTCAGAGCTGACCCCGTTTATATTGCATTATATTAAGATATACCATTATAGTAATACCCATTTATATATCTTTATACTTAGAAATATTTTATGTTTTCAATCCATAAAAAAGGACCATTTATTAGAAGTGGCACAACTGTGTATCCAGAGTTAAATTTGAAAAATAAATCTGAGAAGTACATTTTTAATTTTCCTTACATAAACTAGAGTGAAGCTACCTACACACTGAACTGAGCCTAAGCAAACATAGTTTCCATGGTTACGCTTGCCGCATTCTAAATGTAGTATATGATTTAATTAGCTAAAATGACTACATACAAAGCTGATGACAGCTGAGCTTGTAGGCTAGTGAAAAATTCTGTAAATAGAAGTAACCTTACTTGTGGAATTATATGGTCTATCAAAGGTTTCTAGGAGAAGAAACTAAAGGCCACTAAAAAAGACACCTACAATACATACATTCGTCACAGGTAGGGATGAGCGAATCGACTTCGGATGAAACATAAAACCTTGTTCTGATACTGTACGGAGCAGGAGCTCTGTACAGTATTATAATGTATTGGCTCTGATGAGCCGAAGTTATTACTTCGCAAAGTCTTGCGAGACTTCGCATAATAACTTAAGAAATTGATTTATACTGTAAAAAAACATTTCCCGAATGCTATAAGTATCCGGTTTGACATTGCCACAATCACTGTCCGCAGTGGAGACCAGATCCCCAGATCCCCTTGTGTCATGTGACCATCTGTCATGATGTAAGGGGAGCCAGTCACTGACGCAGCAAGTGATTGGCTGTAGCAATGTCAAACCAATTGTTTACAGTGAGGTAGTCCAGCAGAACATCACAGACCTGGAGGAGAATGAGTGGGGACCCAGGGCAAGGAAGCAGGTAAGTAAGCTTTCCTTTACAGATCTGGCCCCCATTCTTGCACAACCTCATAATGGGAAGATTCTCTTTTTCAGTATATGTAAAAACTATAATCGTTTTAACGTATTTCATATTTTTCAACTTGTATAAAATTTTTGCCCTGCACTTCAGTCTTTGCAGTGCAGATAAAAACTGTCAACAAGCTGCACTTGATCCACTTTGATTGACAAGGAGAAGCATGATGACATTTTCACTGCCTGGCCCTGTCAAAGTGGAGATGGTACAGCAGTTGCAGAGAAAGAGGAGTCTTCTCCTTGTTCCTAGAGGCTCATTTGCATATACACTCACCTAAAGAATTATTAGGAACACCATACTAATACGGTGTTGGACCCCCTTTTGCCTTCAGAACTACCTTAATTCTACGTGGCATTGATTCAACAAGGTGCTGATAGCATTCTTTAGAAATGTTGGCCCATATTGATAGGATAGCATCTTGCAGTTGATGGAGATTTGAGGGATGCACATCCAGGGCACGAAGTTCCCGTTCCACCACATCTCAAAGATGCTCTGTTGGGTTGAGATCTGGTGACTGTGGGGGCCATTTTAGTACAGTGAACTCATTGTCATGTTCAAGAAACCAATTTGAAATGATTCAAGCTTTGTGACATGGTGCATTATCCTGCTGGAAGTAGCCATTAGAGGATGGATCCATGTTCTCATTCTGTTTACGCCAAATTCGGACTCTACCATTTGAATGTCTCAACAGAAATCGAGACTCAGACCAGGCAACATTTTTCCAGTCTTCAACAGTCCAATTTTGGTGAGCTCGTGCAAATTGTAGCCTCTTTTTCCTATTTGTAGTGGAGATGAGTGGTACCCGGTGGGGTCTTCTGCTGTTGTAGCCCATCCGCCTCAAGGTTGTGCGTGTTGTGGCTTCACAAATGCTTTGCTGCATACCTCAGTTGTAACGAGTGGTTATTACAGTTCAACGTTGCTCTTCTATCAGCTTGAATCAGTCGGCCCATTCTCCTCTGACCTCTAGCATCCACAAGGCATTTTTGCCCACAGGACTGCCGCATACTGGATGTTTTTCCCTTTTCACACCATTCTTTGTAAACCCTAGAAATGGTTGTGCGTGAAAATCCCAGTAACTGAGCAGATTGTGAAATACTCAGACCGTCTGGCACCAACAATCATGCCACGCTCAAAATTGCTTAAATCACCTTTCTTTCCCATTCTGAAATTCAGTTTGGAGTTCAGGAGATTGTCTTGACCAGGATCACACCCCTAAATGCATTGAGGCAACTGCCATGTGATTGGTTGACTAGATAATTGCATTAATGAGAAATAGAACAGGTGTTCCTAATAATTCTTTAGGCGAGTGTATAAAAACTTCATTTTTCTCAGCAATGTGGGCACATATGAATATGGGACCAACACAGATGCCTTCAGCTATCAAGTGCACATGCAACAGGTCAGACAATTTCAAAGGTGCTTACTAGTGTTTATCGAGCACCAAAGTGCTCGGGTGCTCTGGCCAAACACATCGGGATGCTCGGGTGCTCTACTGAGCACCCGAGTGTAATGGAAGTCATCGGGAGAACCCGAGCATTAAACCAGGCACCCCCTGCTCTGAAGAGGGAAGGGTGTCTGGTTCATAGGAAAAGGTCAGAAATTGATGTAAACACCACCGAAATGGTTCGGGAACAGCATGGGGAGGATGTCTCGATGCATCTTGGACTTCCAGGTCGCTGCTCGGAACGATGTTGTCCGAGTAGTATGCCACTGACAATAATATGCACAAAACTAGAGGTGGGACGAATCAGATTTATTTTTTAAATCCAAATCCGAAAAGGTTCTCGAATATATTGAATCTTTCGAATCTCGAATCCTACGAATCCTGTACATAAGAATTGTGTGAACGGTGTAAGAAACAAAGTGATCCAAACTCAATATTCTTTTAATATGAAAAAATAAAGAGTCCTTACTTTTTTAACAAAGTATTTGTCAACACAGAAAGAAAATAACCTTAAGGACAACTGAAATGAAAGGTATATGGAGGCTGACATTACTTGAGCAATAACAGTTGCCTGGCTGTCCAGCTGATCCTCTACCTCGAAAACATTAGCCATAGGCCCTGAACAAGCATGCAGCAGATCAGGTGTTCTTCAGACATTTTTGTCAGATAAGATTACCTGCATGCTTGTTTCTGGTGTGATTCATACACTACTGGTGCCAAATACACAAGCAGGGCTGCCAGGCAACTGGTATTGTTTAAAAAAGAAAAAACATGGCAGCATCCATATACCTCTCACTTCAGTTGTCCACTGTTATGGAGGGTGATCTGTGGATGACACTGTTATGGAGGGGGATCTGTGGATGACACATACCGTATATAGCATCTGTAACGGTATCAACCGTTGGCAACGTCCTTCTCCACTGGTCATGTGGCGCTGTAGAGCTGCTCCAGAGAATTCCAAGCCGAGTTGCGATTTTCAGTAGCTGTAGTGATATAGCTGTTCCCTAGAACACGAGACGAGGCTGCGAGTTGAGAGTAAGAAGAACAACATTTATTGGTGCCACTCTTGGCCTTATATACAAGTCTCCATGGAAGGGACCCTCCCCCGTGGACCTGATTGAGAACTGCGTGACAACCACACAGACCAATGGAAATAATCACACAATCCGGGACAGTCCCACACAATGTCTCACCTCTGCCTGGGAGATAATCAGGTTAGACACTGTAGGTAACCTAATTATCTCCAGACAGGAAAACCACACTGTGTATAAAGACCCCCATACAGGACGTACAATGTCTCCCCCCTGACAGGGAGATAATCAGGTTAGACACTGTAGTAACCTAATCAACTCAAGACAGTAAAACCACATTTTCTTTTTATACATTTATACATTAAAAGTACCCCAAAATCCACAATATTCCAACAGACAAACCAAAGGCTTCTGTTACATGGCTCCCTCTTAGTGGAACACGCTAGGAGACCCGGTTTGACCCCTTTTCAGGGCAACTTGGGGCTGTCCAGTCTCTGTTATGTGGGGTTGAGATCAGTCTGCCGGGATAACCCATCCGCGTTGCCATTCTGGCCGGGCCGGTACTGGATGGTAAAGTTGTAAGGTTGGAGTGCCAGACTCCGTTCTCAGTAGCCGGCCATTGTCCCCCGCAACACAATTTAGCCACACAAGCGGGTTATGGTCTGTAACAAGTGTGAACTCCTGTCTATATAAATATGGAGTCAATTTCTTTAAGGCCCACATTAGGGCTAAGCACTCCTTCTCCACCGCCGCTTAGCTGACCTCTCAGGGAAGAAGCTTTCTACTAAGGTAGGCGACAGGGTGCTCTCCTCCATCTTCTCCCACCTGGCTCAGAACTGCCCCCAGTCCGAACATTAAAGCATATGTATGGACAATAAAGCATTTCTTAGGGACTGGGGCAGCCAAGATGGGCGCATGAACTAATGCAGTATTAAGGGTTGAGGGTAAGAAGAACAGTTTTACAGTTCGGAGACCACAGGACCTGTCGGGGTAAATTTTTCTTGGTCAGGTCAGTCAGGGGTTTGGCAATGGCGCTGTAGTCTGGTATGAAGCGTCTGTAATACCCGGTTGTACCCAAGAAGGCCAGTACTTGGGTCTTGGTGTGAGGTGTGGGCCAGTTAGCAACAGCCTCAATCTTAGCAGGCTCAGGTCGCTGTTTCCCACACCCCACCCGGTGTCCCAGGTACTGGACCTCAGCCATCCCAAACTGGCATTTGTCTGGTTTCAGAGTCAGACCAGCGGCCCGAATCTGATCCAGCACGTTCCTACGTGAGCTAAGTGTTCCTCCCAGGACTCACTATAGATCGCTATGTCATCCAGGTACACACAAGCGAAATCCTGGAAGCCATCAAGGAGTCTATCCACCAAGCGCTGGAACGTGGCTGGGGCATTTTTCATCCCGAATGTCATGACCTTAAACTGGTACAGGCCAAACGGGGTGACAAAGGCCGACTTGGGGATCGCCTCCTTGGCCAGAGGAATTTGCCAATAACCCTTACAGAGGTCAATGGTGGTTAGATAGTGTCCCCTGGCTATGCGATCCAAAAGCTCCTCTACTCAGGGCATAGGGTAGGCATCAGTCACCGTCCTGTCATTTAACTTGCCGTAGTCCACACAGAATCTGGTGATACCATCTGTCTTGGGCACTAATACTACAGGAGATGCCCAGGGGCTGTCTGAGGGTTTGATTACCCCTAACCTCAGCATCTCATGAATCTCCTTCCGCATCCCCTCTCTGACTGCATCAGGGATGCGGTAAGGGAGCTTGTCCAGGGGTTTCTACTT
The DNA here is from genome assembly GCF_905171765.1 of Bufo bufo. Taxonomy (NCBI): domain Eukaryota; kingdom Metazoa; phylum Chordata; class Amphibia; order Anura; family Bufonidae; genus Bufo; species Bufo bufo. Next base: position 95,354,594 of record NC_053390.1, read on the forward strand.
TGTGAGTCGTGAGAGTGGTGTACCCAGGCTCTTGGGAAAAAGTAAGGCTCTTAGCCTGTAGTAGGTTGTGCAACTGTTCCCTCTCAGCGGGAGTGAGTTTGTCAACTAACTGAACCTGGCTAAGGAAATCGGCGGGTGACCCCTTCTCTAAGAGGTCAGGTAAGGGTAGGTTGTCAGGGTCCTCGGTAGCAGGGCTACATCCCGCCGACACATTCTCCGGTCTCTCGAAGTATTCTTTCAACATATTAATATGAAAGGCTCTTTTTAGCCTCTCATCCTTACAACTGGCGATGACATAAGTTGTATCGCACAGCTTCTCTATCACCTTATAGGGTCCCTGCCAGGAGGCCTGCAGTTTATCATGCTTAACGGGCTTCAATACTAAGACCTTTTGTCCAATAAAGAAATTGTGTTGTCGGCCACCCCTATCATACCACACCTTCTGTCGCCCTTGGGCCGCCTAGAGGTTGTCTTTGACTGCCCGTGCCAGCTGCTCCATGCAGTCCCGAAGCTCCAGTACGTATGATAAGATTGGGGTCCCTTCATTCTCAGTTTCCCCCTCCCAGTGCTCCCTGATGAGATCAAGGGCCCTCGCACCTGTCTCCCATATAGAAGCTCGAAGGGGGAGAACCCAGTTGATTCCTGCGGTACCTACCTATAGGCAAATAGGAGGTGCGGTAGGAATCGCTCCCAGTCTCTGTATTCACTGGTGAAAGTCTTGAACATTTGCTTCAAGGTTCCATTGAAGCGCTCACAGAGGCCGTTAGTCTGGGGATGGTAGGGTGAACTAAGTAGCGATTTAATACGGCAGAACTTCCACAGCTGTTGTCAGTTCTGCAGTAAATTGTTTGCCTCTGTCCGAGAGGATTTCATTGGGAAACCCGACTCTGGAAAAAATCTGCACCAGAGCGGTAGCTACAGTGTCTGCCTGTATGTTTGACAGAGCCACTGCCTCTGGATAGCGAGTAGCATAGTCCACCATGTTAAGTATGTACTTCTTACCGGATGGACTAGGGTTGGCGAGGGGTCCCACAAAGTCAATAGCTATCCTGCTGAAGGGTTCTTCAATAATTGGCAGGGGTACCAAGTGATCCTTGGGGTGATCCCCCTGTTTCCCCACTCACTGGAACACATCGCAGGTTCGGCAGTAAGTCCGTACGTCTGCGTGTACCCCAGGCCAAAAGAAGGTCTGGGTTACCCGGTGTAATGTACGGGTTACTCCTAAGTGCCCGGCCAAGGGAATGTCGTGCCCGATCCTAAGGATTTCCCTTCGATACTTGCTGGGGACTACTAACTGGCATTTTGGTAGGGGTTCTGTCCTGCCTGTTTAGTGACCCGGTATAACTTATTAGCGTAGCACATAAAAACTTCGTTGTCCAACCCCCCAGCTCCTGTTCCCGCCTTTTCCCTAAATTTCTGGAGGCAAGGATCCGCTCTAGTCTCCCTCCTAAACTCCTCAGGGTGGTCCCAAGCTATCAAGGTCGTGGGATTAGTCAGTCAGGGGGTGTCTTACCTGGGTCTCCGGAGCTGGTGAACTGGTCAGTTCCGTTCTAGCTTGGGCCCTCGTCGTCACGGGGTGGGCAACTGCTGTAGAGGTGGAAACGTAAGCACAAGTGAGGGGGCCCAAATCATTGCTCAGAAGGACTTCAGCAGGTAAGGTATCCATTATGCCAACTTTTACTACACCGGATCCTGCTCCCCAGTCTAGGTGAACGCGAGCAGTAGGCAGGCGAAATACGGCTCCTCCAGCCACTCGAACAGCTACGGTTTGGCCCGTACACTTATGGGCTGGAACCAAGTGCCCCTGTACTAGTGTAATTGTAGCCCCTGTGTCCCGTAATCTTTGGGCGACTTGTCCGTTGAGTTTGACCTTTTGTAGGTGCTGCTGTCTATTATCCCCGGAATCAGCATGAATGGGATTGACCTCGTACAATACCCCCAGATATTCCTCAGGGTAAGTGTTCATGTCCACGCAGTGGATAGCCAGGGTACGGTATGCAGCAGGGGTTGACACAGGGGGTGAATTGTTTCAGGAAGATCGAGGGGGGGGGGGGGGGGGAAAAGGGGAATTGGCCACTAGGTGTCCTGGTTTGTGGCATCGGTGACATTTCACGTTGGAATACTCTGAACTATTCTTGGAAGGACCAGCAAAACGAGGGGGACTGGGCTATAGCTGTATCCTACAACACGAGACGAGGCTGCGAGTTGAGGGTAACATTTATTGGTGCCACCCTTGGCCTTTTATACAAAGTCTCCATTGAAGGGGCCCTCCCCCGTGGACCTGATTGAGAACTGCGTGACAACCACACAGACCAATGGAAATAATCACACAATCCGGGACAGTCCCACACAATGTTCCCCTCTGCCTGGGAGATAATCAGGTTAGACACGGTAGGTAACCTAATCATCTCCAGACAGGAAAACCACACTGCGTATAAAGACCCCCATACAGGACGTACAATGTCTCCCCCCTGACTGGGAGATAATCAGGTTAGACACTGTAGGTAAACTAATCAACTCTAGACAGTAAAACCACATTTTCTTTTTATACATTTAAAGTACCCCAAAATCCACAATATTCCAACAGACAAACCAAGGGCTTCTGTTACAGCATCTTATGCTATATGTGTCATCCACAGATCCACCCCATGACAGTGTCATCCACAGATCCCCCCCACCATAACAGTGTAATCCACAGATCCCACCCCATAAAAGTGTCATCCACAGATCCCCCTCCCTGCCGCTCACAGGAGTGTACATTTGACAGTCACATTTCTAAACTAATCCATATCCTGCAGTAACTTTAACTTTAATAAGCGCCACTCATCTCTACTAGTACCTTACACCACTCCTCAGCTAGCTTCGGTAACAGGGCCAGGCTACAGCCTACAGGCAGTGTGCGGGCGGCGCTCATAGTGACGTTGCGCGCCTGCGTTGCCTAGTGGAAGGAGCAGGCGCGCCGCCCGCACTGCTTGTTAGTAGTTACTGAATGAGCGCTGATTTAAAGTTAGTTACTGCAGAACCAGGTCAGAGGATACCGATTACAGTTTAGAAGAAATGTACACTCCTGTGAGCGGTCAAAATGAATGGGGACACATTTCAGTTGGGGCACATGGGGGGGCACAGTGTGATATAGGGGGGGCCATGGCCCCCTATGGCCCCACTAGGCGACGCCACTGTGGAAATAACAGGCGTCTCGGGAGGAGCGGGGACATGGCGCGGGGACGTGATGTCGCGGCGGTATTTGTCGCATTCGAATTTCGTAAATTACGTCGGGATTCGAGTCCACGAATCCCACAAATCCAGCAAAATTCAAGGGATTCGACGGATTCGTCGTCCCACCTCTACACAAAACCCCAAAAAAAAATCTATTTTAGAGGAAAAATTGTTAAGCATTCTTTCCTGTATATTTACTTGTTTATAAAGTGAAAGGGCTGCCAAAAATTACAAGGAAGAGGCACTCCAATACAAACTGTATATCACATAATGGAGGGCCTCATTCACATTGTGGTACAATAGTTCAGGTAGTGGGACTCATACACTCATAAAGCCTATGCACGAAGTGAAAGGGCTGCCAAAAACTACAAGGAACCAGCACTCCAAAACACCCTTTGTTACACATAAAGGAGGGCATCTTACACACCCTTGAAAAATTATGATTGATGGCCTGCTGGTGACCCTCCAAAACATTTGGAACAAGGCCCTGCTAATCTGATCATCTAAAACATTAGGGTAGGGGGCCTGCTGCCGCATTGGTGACTCTAGATAACCTCTCGGCGATTGCATGTCCCCATGATGGCGACGATCCATTCGGATGTCTGCCCTATCAACTTTCGATGTTCTTTTCTGCCCCTACCGTAGCATGGTAATCATGGGAAACAGGGAATCAGGGTTCGATGGCGGAGAGGGAGCCTGAGAAAGGGCTACCACATCCAAGGGAGGCCAATGGCTAAAATCTGATTGGCTGTTGTTGCCTTGCCCCTTTTTTTTTCTAATTGTGAACCACCCAGAGAGGGTGGGACAAGTTATTAAAGCACAAGCGTCCAAAGAAGGCAGCAGACGCGCGGCAATTACCCACTCCTGACTTGGGGAGATAGTGACGATAAATAACAATACAGCACTCTTAAGAGGCCCTGTTATTGGAATGAGTACACTTTACGTTAACCAGGATCTATTGGAGGGCAAGTCTGGTGCCAGCAGCCAACTTGCTTCCGGCCTCCAGAACGTTCACCCAGTGTGCAATCATGGTGAGGATTGTGTTGACCAGACTATTGGCTACTGAGACTGGACTTGGAAGACAGAGTGGTCCTTAACTAACTGGAAGCATTCCAACTGACCACCTGGTCGCACTGGTCTGACTTCAAGAGTTATCCTGCGACGCCCTGCAAACTGGGACATGAATCTAGGTATCTTGGATGATTGTATTTCTTGTGCTCTGGCAGCAGGCACAGTTTCAACGCGCCCAGGGCCACGGCCTCTGCGTGAATCATCAGCATCATGGCCACTTCCCCGTCCCTTACTGCTCGCCTTCTTCATATTAAATGTTATATGCACGCTTGACACACAAGATGTGGCACGGATGTCACAGTTCACAGCAAGCACAGTATATGAAAAAAGTACGTAAAAGTATGGAAAAAGGAAAATATATTTCACTTATATTTTTCCTATCTCTGCCCCTGACACACAGAAGGCATTGGACAGATGTCACAAGTCACTGCAGACACCCTCTATAGAAAAAGTATTGAAAATGCTGGAAAAAAAAAAAAAAAAAAAAAATGGTACTGTAGCTATAAAATACTGCCAGCCTGCCACCACACACAATAGTCCTTAAAAGGACGTTTGGGTCTTTGAAACGTTTTTCTACTAAATAGATTGTGATTACAGTCCCTACAATCTCTGTCCCTTCCTAAGCGCAGCTCTTCCTGACTACAAATAAGCCAAACATGCGTCATCAGGTGCTATATAGCACCCGAAGACGTGCTCTTGCCAGCCAATCACTGTAATGACAGTAGCCAACATGGCTACTGGCATTATAGTGAGGGAAGTACTTACCTGCACGTTTATTGGCTGCATAGCAGGCGCGAAGCGTGCGGGTAGGAGACTCGAGCATGGCGCTCGAGCACATGTGGTACTTGGCCGAGCATAGCGATTCTCGAGCCGAACAGCAGTTCCGCCAAGCATGCTCACTCGACACTAGTGCTGACAGATTCTCCTCTTTTTTATTTTTTTTTATTTACTGGTTTTGAATTCCAAAATTACATAACAAACTTAACTATGTGGTCATACCCTTACTGTCATTTTTTATGTCTAAAATTACTTTGCATGCAAAGTGGTGAAAGTGTTGTTGGTAATATTAATTGACAATTTGCATCACAGTATAATATTAGAACTATATACACTTCTCAACATTGCAATTGCAACATCAAAAAGGATAAGCTGTAAGATTATGCAAATCAAGGAAGCCGCAGGTGTTGGGTGTTGCCAAGATCTACCAACGATCAAATTTTCAAGCACCTAGCTCCAATCTGTGGCATGCTGTAGGGGCATAAAATCCAGAATGAAAGCAAAGTTTTTTTTGTTACATGAAACCTCAAACATATGAAGTCATGTGGGATGATTTTGCAATGACTCCTGTTCTTCAACGTGCCAGTTATTGCCACTTGTGGCAAACCGAGAGGAACAGAATCCCTGAACAGAGATGTTGTTTTATCACTCTGGCAGATCGCTACGTGCCTAGACTCAGATGTAAACACTGTTCAATGTTATGTGTAGTGTTAAGCGCGAATATTCGAAAAGCTAATTTTTATCGCGAATATCGGCACTTCACGATTTCGCGAATATTAGCGATCTATATTCGTAAAAATGAATTTTTTATTTTTTTTATTACACAAATTCACAGTACACATTACATATTCTTAATTGTGTTCCAAAAGTCCTAAGGTTCCAATATTACATTGACGAGTAAGTGATTGAAGCGCAAATTTTCTTAGCGCGAATATTCTTGCGATGTGAATATCGCCACTTCTAACGGAAGAATGAGGCAAAGAGCTTAGTATTTAGCAACATTTTCTAGAGGACACTTAATCCCTCCCTTCTCTTAGCTTGTGGGCCAATGAGAAGGAGTCAAAGAGGTTAGCAACATCCCTAGCAACCAATAAGAAAGTTGCCCTCCCCTTACCATATAGGATTTTTTCATAGCAGCCATTTTGTGCAGTTTCATGCGGTTGTGAGAGGAGCTGAATACTGTCCTGTGCTTTTTAAAAGCAAATCAAAAATCGAATTGTAACCGAACTGATAGTGTTAGATAGGGTAGGTTAGTGTAGCAGATAGGTTCTAGTTTAGGGTATAGTGTTAGTTAGGTGAAAGATATAATCTGTTTAGTTAATGTGAGATAGTATAGGTTAGGGAACAGTGTAGCTGATAGGTTCTTGTGCAGGGTGTAGTGTAAGGTATAGTTAGCTGAAATATATTGATTTATTTAGTGTGAGATAGTATAGGTTAATAGTGAATAGTGTAGCTGATAGGTTTAAGTGCAGGTTGTAGGATAGGTATAGTATAGTGTAGGCTTTAGGTGTGTTTTAGTTTAGTGTCTGCGTAATAAAAAAATAAAAAAATAAGTTTATTAGTGTTAGTTTCTTACTGTTTAGTTGGTGTAGTGTCTGTGTTATTGTCTATGTCTTCTGTTACATCAAAAAAATGTATTAGTGTTAGTTTTTTACTGTTTAGTTGGTGTAGTGTCTGCGTCTTTTGTTAGTTAAATAAAAAAAACAAAAAAAAGTTTATTAGTTTTAGTTTTTACTGTAAGATTTTTACTGATTAGTTTGTGTAGTGTCTGCGTCAGTATCAGTGTCTTTTGTTATTTAAAAAAATAATAATCCATTAGAGTTACTTTTCTGTGTCAGTTTTTTACGATTTAGTTGGTGTAGTGATTAGTGTCTGCGGCAGTGTCTACATCTTTTTTTTTTATTTTTTTTTTTTGCAAGTGCAAAATCTTTATTGCATAACATCTATAATTTTTGTATTTAACAAACACAGGCTTGTACACACCTTATGACAATGGTATTTACTTTGGCTGTACATACTGTATGACAAAAGTTATTCATTTTCCCAGATTGTTCCTTGAACTTTGTGATGATGCATTTAGATGTTCACTATTTTTTTTTTTAATTAAAAGTTATCTTTATTTTACTTTTAGAAAACCGTACAATCAATACATAAGCCAATCTCTGTCATGATAATATATCCAATGTAACAGTCCTATAGCATCATTATATCCCCCCCCCACCACCCCTTGGCTTTCGTCCCCTCCGTTCAGTTAATGTATGATAGTCTCAAAAATTAAATAATGTATAACTACATAGCCCTGCGTGCATTTCTCCGCTTCCTTTCAATATCCTCGTATATTTTAATTTGTTGTAAGAGTAGAGCCCACTCCCTTGACGAGGGCGGGGAGACAGATCCCCAATACTTGACCAATATAGCTTTCGCTACCATCAATCCTCTCATCCAAATCCGTCTAACTTGGGGCGGAATCTCCATCTCTGAGCCATAATCTCCAAAGATCACTATCAGGATCCCCGGGTTATAGTTCATTGTAGATTCCTTTTGAAGGGCAGAAAAAACCTCATCCCAATACTTTCTTATTTTATTGCAACCCCAAAGCAAATGAACATAGTGTCTACATCTTTAGTTAGTTTATAAAAAAAAAAGTTTATTAAAGTTAGTTATATATATTTTTTTACTATTTAGTTGGTTTAGTGAGTAGTGTCTGTGTTTGCGTCTTTTGTTAGGTTAAAAACAAAACAAAAAGTTTATTAGGGTTAGTTTTAATTGTCTGCTTCTTTAGGTAGTTTAAAAAAAACACAAAAGAAAAAAAAAAAGGTTTTACTGTTATTGTTTATATATATATATATATATATATATATATTTATTTATTTTTTTTAATTATTGCACAAAAGTCCCATCCAAATAAAGTTTTTACCTAATTTCCTTATTATCATTTTTATAATATAAAAATATGAGGTCTTTTCGTGGGCATTCAAGCAGCAGGGGTAGAGGAGTAGTTGGTTCCAGTGCTGGACTGCTGCCAACACGGGGCCGCGCCTCTACCCACCGAGGGGCTGACACAGGTGTCAGGGGCGTCCGCCTCATTCATGATTATTTTGCCCATTTCCTCTCAGGATGCCGAAGAAGTAGTGTTGCTCATGGCACAAGCCAGTGCCACGGAGTCCTCTGCCCCGGCTCTGAGTAGCAGCAGAAGCAGTTCTTCTCCTGTAGGACCAACCCCCAGCCACAAAGAATCTTCCCTGCTCCTGTTTGAAAGCGATAGTGAGAGGGACATCTAGGGGGAGGTAATGCAGGAGGCTGAATTGCAGTTCAGTCCTCATGGTCAGGACCTTTTGGAAAAGATGGACGAGGACGGGGAGGAGGTACCGCCTGTCAGTACCCCAGTGACATCCCTTCCAACAGATGCGGGTGGTTTCAGCCAGCTAAACCCCGCACCTAGTCAGACCCAGGCGTCAGCAAGAGGACAGAGGAGCCAGGTCAGGGGTTCCACGTCTGCTGTTCCTCAGTCCACCACTGGTTGGCCCTGGGTCTGACATATTGGGGAGAAAGAGGAGGGTGACCGAGAATGGGTGCCACCTCTCTTGTCAGGCATCAGCAGCACTGATGAGATGGAAGGTAGGCACCCGAGGCAATTGGTGCAAAAGTTTGCCAGGGAGCCCAGCGTCAAGGGCTCCATTGGTAAAGGCAGTAGGAGGAGGTAGCAGCAGCCAGCTCCACCTTTGCGCACCGAGCCCGAACAGGCACAAGTCAGCACCAACCCATCTAATAGGAGGTCGATGTTTAAGTCGCCTGTTTGGGCTTACTTCACCCTGGCAGCAGACGATGTGCCATCTGTCAGCTGTGCCATGCCATAGTGAGGAGAGGGAGGTCTGTGGCTTGGCACCACTGCACTTACCCAGCATCTGAGAGTCAACCACTGACGGGAGTGGGAACAGATGCAGGGTGGTCGTAGTAGCGCCACCAGCAGTGTGCAGGGGACAGCATCTCCTGCCACTGTACTGCAGCCACCCCAACCCCTTCCAACAAGGCATTCCCACTCCCCCGCTCCTTCACCTAGAGGTACTGGTACCAGCAGCCATACCTCTGCCTCCACTGCACCCTCCTCTATGTCCTCCAGTGCCGTCCGGCGCCAGCCGCCGTTTGACGCGCGCTTTTGAATGTACCTACGACCACAGGGACTGACGTGTACTTTCACTCAGTGGGCTCCTGGCAAGGGTTATCGCCCAACATCTGCTGCCCTTCAATCTTGTGGACAGCAATCCATTCAGGCAGCTGTTGGAGCAGGCACAACCCAGATGGCATGTCCCCAGCCCCATTTCTTTTCCAGGAGTGGCGTACCTGCCCTACACCAGTGCAGAATGTATCCCTACATTGTGCAGAATGTATCCCTGTCGCTGGATCATGCTGTCAGCGACAGGGTGCATCTGAAAATTGTTGTGAAAATTTTATTATGTGGAAATTTTATCTTAGGATGTATGTGTGTTTTTATAGATTGTCATCTGTCTCCCTGTGTCGGATTTAGCCAAAGAACGCTCTAGCAGAGGGTACTTGGGTTGAATCGGGACCAGTGTCGAAACAGTCAGTATGAAAAACTTCTCATGGGCTTGGAGACGTGTTCTCAGTGTGTAGGGGGGCGTTTGCCGGTTTGTGAGCACTAAGCGCAATGCACTGGGCTTCTTCCCTTCAAATGTCTATACACATTAGAGAAGTGAAGTCTGCATAACGAGAGATACATATTATACCTCTGCTGCGGCTTCGCTATCCCTTTCTGGATACATATCTGCTTTTAAGACATGCATATCTGCCTTGTCGGTATGCTCGTACCGTATACTGACAATAGCCGTAGCAATGTCTCGCAGATAATCTCAAACCTATAAGAACCAGTAGAATGATCTTCGTTAGATACTGGTCACTTTTGAGCAGTATTGAATGAGGTCCATGCTGACAGTGATGGGGGTGGGCGGCCACCTGGCTGGTCAGACAATGGACATGACTCATCCTTCCTTATACAGGGATGGGGTGTGTGCATTGTCTGTCCAGCCACATTGATTGCCCCTCCCTGTCCTTTGACATGTCATCACTTCCTGTATGTTATCACTTACTGTATCCTTGTCTTGGGCCAGCCCCTTTTACACCTTTTGTGAGTAAATAAAAGGAGCAGACTTGGCAAGGAGGAGGAGGAGTTGCTCAGCAAGAATTCAATCAAGATGGTAACACCTGGGTCTGTCTGACTGTGGCTGAGGGACGAGAGATTTACCTATTTCTTTACACAAAGTTTGATGCGAGCAGATTACAACTTAATATTTCTACAACAGTTTGGCGAGATAGGAAGGATTCAACAGATTTTTTCTCTGCACAGCAGGTAAAAGGGAGGGGAGAGTAAACTGTAGTTTTGTCTGCTGTGTCAGAAAATTTCTGGCTTGTTAAAAGAACATTTTTCGCTCTATTTGTGTAAGGATAAGGTAAGAGTTTTTCCGTTGTGTAGTTTTTGGTGGATCTGAGTTGATTGTACATAGTGTCACAAGCAGACAGCTGAGAAGCTCTGACAGGAGCCGTTCAGATCCTCCCCCTTGAGTTTCTTTGTTTTGGTTTCTGTTCCTCACCTCGTTAGGCTATCTCAGCTGTCATGCAGTCAGACTCATTACCTCCCTTTATATTCTTCCCCATGAGGTAGTTGGGTGTGGCTGATACAACTTCCTGGATTGAGTGTGCATGCTGTCTTTAGCTCCCAGCTCCCAGCTACCAGTTCGCAGTTCACAGTCGTATGCAGATAAGTGCTGTTTTAGTATTTATGATTTTCTGTTGTCTGGATCCAGGTGACCCTGACTCCCTCCGTGTCTGTGTAGGGAGCCGGTGGTCGTGTCCCCTCACTATTGTAGGGCCTTCAGGTTAAGATAGCCGAGGTACGTGGATATGCGCCCATTCACCTTTAGAGTGGTCGCATAGGCTGAGCATTAAGGGAGAGCGGCAGGTCGATTGCAGGGGTCTCCCTTTATGTTCCTTAGTTGTGGATCCAGTTAGTCATCGTTTGTTATTTGTATCATATTGTTTCCTGTACACCATCCGTGACATTATCAGCCACCAAAACCGTCTCAAGCATGGATCCGGTTTCACTTTTGGCTGAACGCTTCCAGGGTCTTTCATTGGAGGTAGCTGATCTCCGTAAGACTTTTTCTCAGTTTCAAGTGACCGGTTCAGCTTGCGTTCATGGAGTTTGTGCTGAGCCTAAGATTTCGCTCCCGGATACGTTTTCTGGGGGTAGTGAGAATTTTGTACGTTTTAGAGAGGCTTGCAAACTCCATTTTCGCCTTCTTCCCCATTCTTCCGGTGATGAAGAACGAAGGGTGGGCATCATTATATCGCTGCTCAGGGGTAATGCTCAGTCCTGGGCCTTTTCGCTGCCGGAGGGGGCACAACCCCTCCGTTCAGTGGATGAATTCTTTTTAGCCCTGGGTCAGATATATGATGATCCGGATCGTATTGCTCTGGCTGAGTCTAGACTACGTCTGTTATGCCAGGGTAAACAATCCGCAGAGATATACTGCTCAGAATTTCGGAGATGGGCAGCAGATACGGGTTGGAATGATGCTGCACTCCGAAGTCAATTTTGCTATGGTCTTTCTGAGGGATTGAAAGATGCATTTGCCTTTCATGAAAGACCTACCTCCTTGAATTCTGCTATGTCTCAGGCTGTTCGTATTGACAGGCGTCTTAGAGAGAGAGGAGAGATTTCTCCTTCTTGTCATACTCAGTCCCGGGACAGTGCAGCGGTCTCATTCTGTGCGCAGGGGTCTCAGTCGCTGTCAGCCCCTTCTGAGCAGGAGCCCATGCAGCTGGGGTTGATTGCCTCTGACAATAGAGGATTCAGCCCGCAGGGCAGGGTTTGCTTTTGTTGTGGAGGTATAAATCATCTGGCAAATGTTTGTCCCTCTAGGAGATTCAGGCAGTTTTCTGGGAGTAATAAAGAGACAAAAAGGAAGAAATCTTTTAAGAATATTCCGTCTGTTACTATTGGCAGGGTTGAGGCGGAAATTGAAGAATTGTCTTTTGCTTGTAGTTCCCGTTTTGTCCTGCCTGCTAGGGTGGCGCTAGAGAGCAAGAGCATTTTTTGTGAGATTTTTGTGGATAGTGGAGCAGCTGTTAACCTCATTGATAACCAATTTGCAATAACTCATGGTTTCCAGGTATGCACTTTGCGAAAAAATATTCCTGTTTTTTCTATTGATTCAGCTCCACTTTCTCAGAAATCATTAAAGGGCATAGTTCACAATATCCGTTTAATTGTGAATGATACTCATGTTGAGGATGTGTCATGTTTCGTCCTTAGCGGTTTGCCTACTCCTCTAGTGTTGGGGCTACCCTGGCTCTCTAAACATAACCCCACCATTGATTGGCCAGCGAGGCAAATAAATGGTTGGAGTGACTTTTGCAGAGAGAATTGCCTCATAACATCTATTTCTGAGGTTTCTACTAAAACTGTACCACCTTTCCTCTCTGAATTTTTGGATGTTTTCTCTGAGAGTGGAGTTCAGGATTTGCCTCCGCACAGGGAGTATGATTGCCCTATTGATCTCATCCCAGGTGCCAAGCTGCCTAAATCTCGTTTATACAATCTTTCCCAACCTGAGAGGGTCGCGATGCGTGCTTATATCTCTGAGAGTCTGAGAAAAGGACACATACGACCCTCAAAGTCACCTGTTGCCGCTGGTTTTTTCTTTGTTAAGAAAAAAGATGGTTCTTTAAGACCTTGTCTGGATTTCAGGGAGCTGAACAGTATCACTATTCGTGATCCGTATCCGCTTCCTTTAATCCCAGATTTGTTTAACCAGGTTGTTGGGGCGAAAGTCTTTTCCAAATTAGACCTAAGAGGGGCATACAACCTGGTTAGGGTCAGAGAAGGAGACGAATGGAAGACGGCTTTCAATACCCCTGAGGGCCATTTTGAGAATTTAGTTATGCCTTTTGGTTTGATGAATGCCCCAGCCGTTTTTCAGCATTTCGTCAACAGCATTTTTTATCATTTAATGGGAAAATTTGTATTAGTGTATTTGGATGACATTTTGATTTTTTCTCCTGATTTCAAGACTCATAAGGAACACTTACGTCAGGTCTTACTCATCCTGCGGGAGAATAAATTATACGCGAAACTGGAAAAATGTGTGTTTGCGGTTCCAGAGATCCAATTTCTGGGGTTTCTTGTCTCCGCTTCTGGTTTTCGCATGGACCCCGAGAAGGTCCGCTCTGTACTTGAGTGGGAGCTTCCTGAGAATCAGAAGGCGCTGATGCGTTTTTTGGGCTTTGCTAATTATTACAGGAAATTTATTTTGAATTATTCCTCTGTTGTTAAACCACTCACGGATATGACCAGAAAGGGGGTAGATTTTTCTTCCTGGTCGGTAGAGGCGCGTAAGGCTTTTTCTGATATCAAGGAGAGTTTTGCTTCCGCTCCCATCCTAGTACAACCTGATGTTTCCTTACCCTTCATAGTTGAGGTTGATGCTTCTGAGGTAGGGGTGGGGGCGGTCTTGTCTCAGGGTTCCTCTCCTGCCAAATGGCAACCGTGTGCCTTTTTCTCAAAGAAGCTCTCCTCCGCAGAGAGAAATTATGATGTGGGAGATAGGGAATTGTTGGCCATCAAGTTGGCTTTTGAGGAATGGCGCCATTGGCTAGAGGGAGCCAGACACCCTATTACCGTGTTTACTGACCATAAAAATCTGGCCTACTTGGAGTCAGCCAAGCGTCTGAACCCGAGACAGGCCAGATGGTCTTTGTTCTTTTCAAGGTTTAATTTTGTTGTTACGTTCCGCCCTGGGGTTAAGAATGTGAAGGCAGATGCCCTGTCACGTTGTTTCCCGGGAGGTGGGAATTTTGAAGACCCGGGTCCCATTTTAGCTGAAGGTGTGGTGGTCTCTGCTCTTTTTCCTGAATTGGAGGCAGAGGTGCAGGCAGCCCAGTCAGAAGCTCCTGATCTTTGTCCTCCTGGGAGGTTGTTTGTGCCTCTCGCTTTGAGACACAAGATTTTTAAAGAACACCATGATACGGTCCTTGCTGGGCACCCGGGGACAAGAGCCACACTGGATCTCATTGCTCGGAGATTCTGGTGGCCTGCGCTTCGTAAGTCGGTTGAGGGTTTTGTGGCAGCTTGCGAGACTTGCGCTCGTGCCAAGGTCCCTCACTCACGGCCATCAGGTCCTCTCCTTCCTTTGCCCATTCCTTCCCGTCCTTGGACACATCTGTCCATGGACTTCATAACGGACTTGCCTCGTTCCTCGGGGAAGTCTGTGATTCTGGTGGTGGTGGACCGTTTTAGCAAAATGGTGCACTTTATCCCTTTTCCCGGTTTGCCCAATGCTAAGACGCTGGCGCAGGCATTTGTTGACCACATTGTCAAATTGCATGGGATTCCTTCTGACATAGTCTCTGATAGGGGCACGCAGTTTGTTTCCAGATTCTGGAAGGCTTTCTGTTCTCGCTTGGGGGTTCGCTTGTCATTCTCTTCTGCTTTCCATCCGCAGTCGAATGGCCAGACGGAGCGTGTCAATCAGAATCTGGAGACATATCTGCGCTGTTTTGTGGCGGAGAATCAGGAGGATTGGTGTTCGTTTTTGTCCCTTGCGGAGTTTGCTTTAAATAACCGTCGTCAGGAGTCCTCTGATAAGTCACCATTTTTTGGTGCATATGGGTTTCATCCGCAGTTTGGGACTTTCTCTGGAGAGGGCTCTTCTGGTTTGCCTGATGAGGACAGATTCTCCTCGTCTTTGTCATCTATTTGGCAAAATATTCAGGATAATCTAAAGAATATGAGTGAGAGATATAAGCGTGTGGCGGATAAGAGACGTATGCCTGGTCCGGACCTGAATGTTGGTGATTTGGTGTGGCTGTCTACCAAGAATATCAAATTGAAGGTTCCCTCCTGGAAGCTGGGTCCTAGGTTTATTGGGCCTTACAAGATCCTGTCTGTCATCAATCCTGTTGCCTACCGTCTTGATCTTCCTCAGACTTGGAAGATCCATAATGTTTTCCATAAGTCCTTATTGAAACCTTATGTTCAACCTATTGTACCCTCACCTTTGCCTCCTCCTCCGATTATGGTTGATGGGAATCTTGAATTTCGGGTCTCTAGGATTGTGGATTCTCGTCTTGTTCGCGGTTCCCTCCAGTACCTCGTTCATTGGGAGGGTTATGGTCCTGAGGAGAGGATGTGGCTCCCAGTGACGGACATTAAGGCCTCTCGCCTCATCAGGGCTTTCCATAGGTCCCATCCTGAGAAGGTGGGCCCTGAGTGTCCGGAGTCCACTCCTAGAGGGAGGGGTACTGTCACAAGCAGACAGCTGAGAAGCTCTGACAGGAGCCGTTCAGATCCTCCCCCTTGAGTTTCTTTGTTTTGGTTTCTGTTCCTCACCTCGTTAGGCTATCTCAGCTGTCATGCAGTCAGACTCATTACCTCCCTTTATATTCTCCCCCATGAGGTAGTTGGGTGTGGCTGATACAACTTCCTGGATTGAGTGTGCATGCTGTCTTTAGCTCCCAGCTCCCAGCTACCAGTTCGCAGTTCACAGTCGTATGCAGATAAGTGCTGTTTTAGTATTTATGATTTTCTGTTGTCTGGATCCAGGTGACCCTGACTCCCTCCGTGTCTGTGTAGGGAGCCGGTGGTCGTGTCCCCTCACTATTGTAGGGCCTTCAGGTTAAGATAGCCGAGGTACGTGGATATGCGCCCATTCACCTTTAGAGTGGTCGCATAGGCTGAGCATTAAGGGAGAGCGGCAGGTCGATTGCAGGGGTCTCCCTTTATGTTCCTTAGTTGTGGATCCAGTTAGTCATCGTTTGTTATTTGTATCATATTGTTTCCTGTACACCATCCGTGACACATAGATTGTGATGTGTGTGCTGAGCAGTACAGGGTATTGTGTTTTTTTGTAACTTCTTAACTTTTATGTTACTGTGATTTTGTAACAGGCGATTTTATAGAGGTTTATAGAGGCAGCAATTAGTTTTAGTGTTTGTACATTAGAGACAGCATTTAGAGAGTATTCTTATATTGTTAACCTGTAAATCACCCACAGAGTGGAGGTTTTGCTCTGGTTTCGGGGGTAGGGAACAGGGAATATAGAAACGGTTCTTATTGCGGGATATTGTAGACACTATCTTGATTTCCTTTGTGTGAAGGCCGTGTAGCTTGTCGGCCATCTTTATGACCATGTGCTATGTCGGCCATCTTTAAGTTGCTATGGAAAGCGATTTGATTGTTTTTGCCTGAAATGTTAGTTTTGTCCAGAATAGTTATCTTGTCTTTTTGTAACCTATGTACAGTTTGATTTTGTTTTGATAAGTTTTGTGCTGGATATCAGTTGAGTGTTCGGTTATGGTATAGCGCAGTGATCAGTCTGATACAGGAATCATTGTGTGAGCATTAGTGGCAGTTTAGCGGTGAAATCGTCCTATAGTTGATGATTCTGCTTAATGTTTGTATATCTGTGGCTGTTACACTGAATTGTAGACTTGTTTGGCAAAATGAATACAGATATTACAGTGAAGAAAGGAGGTGCTTGGTACCAGTTTTTGTTTTCTTGTGCAATGGAAAGTATTTTTAAAGAAGTAGCAAAGTTGAAGGACACGGCGGCCATTCTTCAGGCTATGCAGGGATCTACTGATCCATGGCTGCAGGCTCAGAATTGTGTAAGAAACCTGATCGGTACCAAAAAAATGGCGCAGAAAGGCAAGTATGCTCTGATTTTTGCTGCTGGGTGGATAGCGGATAAATATCAGGAGTCTTGTAGGCTGAAGCTGAGTTTGGAAGGAGAAGTGGAAGATTTAAAAGTGGAAATTGTTAAATTGAGAACGCTTGTCCAGCAGGCAGCTGAAGCTAGCGCTAATTATGAATGTACTGTGAGGTATAATACTAAGCTGCGCAAGGAAAATGAATGTTTATCTGAAAGGCTGACGCATGCACAGGGTGCTGTAAGGGAATTGTCTGAGTCATTGAAGCAACCGTTAGAGAGTAATGTGTCTAGGATTACAGGCAATGTATGGGCTGTAAGCATGGAGAAGTCTGAGGATTGTGGTTTAGATAGTGGAACCGACTCAGGGATGGAGATGGACAATGTGTCTGACCCTGGGGTTGGAAGTAACACAAGGCCAGAAGATTCCTCAGATGAGTCCGTGGTAAGTGGACTCAATACAGATAGTGTCGGATCTAGTCATGCTAGGATGGTTATTGTTTTGCGCCAAGTCAAATCACCATGTGCCCAGACAAGGTATTGTGCAGGGAGGCGTTGTTTTGCATGCAGGGAATACGGGCACATTGCACGATATTGTGACGTTGCTAATGGCAACAGACACAGGTATGTTAAGTACCCCAGAACCACACCTAGAAGTAAAGTGGTTTATTCAGCAAGGTGGGGTAATGGTCCCAGACATGGTTCTTTGCAAAGGCAGAGAACCCAGGGACAGCCAAGGTCATTTATCAATGAAGTGGATTTTAAATCACAATATGAACGGTGAAAATGTGAAGCTACCTAATTTAAATAGATTTTTCCCTTCCCCTAGGAAAAACCGGTTTAGGGACCTTGTAATGTTAAATCCTGCTTCTCTGGTAAAATGAATCTAAAGCTGGTTTAGGGCTGGGCAAATTAACATTTCAATGACTGGGTGGGTAGAAATTCTCCTGTACGGTTTCAGGTGAACCCTCCAATACATTGATTTGTTAATTCAGTCCTATACAGTTGTATGTGTTCCAGAGGGTTTTTGTTTTTGTATTTGGGTCTCAGTTTTAAGTTAACATTTACTTTTTACTGAATCTCAATGTATATAGCAAGACTGTCTGTAACTGAAGTTTTCTATGTTGTTTGTTTTTCTCTCCTGTTTACAGGTCTTCTACTAATCCATTTTTATTTTTTAGGTTTTTATTGAAGTTTTTTTCAGTTTTTCCTTATTTTACAACCCATTTTTATTTTTAGTCTATTATATATTTTTTCTTTTTCATATTTTGGCGCATTTCTCTCTCTCTTTCTTTCCCTGTCTCTTCTCTGTAGATTTGGTTAGGAGTACTGGGGGTCTCATGATATTGTGTGGGAACTACTGTCTGAATTCAAGGGTTGCTGCTGAGCGAGAGGTTTTTGATCAGTCACTGCAAAAAGGGTTTTGTGTGCTGTTCAGCTTGACTATATAGAATCATATCGGCAAAGGAAAGTGAGTTGATGAGCTTTTTTTAAGGAGACAAGATGATATATATATCACCCGGGCATACCAATAGCTGTGTGAGTAACCCCATTCCCCACAGGAGTACTGTGTTTGTTTCCTGTGCACCCCTCGTCCCCACAGAAGGTACTGTGTGTTCTCTGTGCACCCCTTTTTCCACTCCAGGTCAATTGGAAGCCCTATCCTGTGGTCAGGTCACTATTCAGAGCCAAAACCGAGGCTGGTATATCTCATTAGGAGACTCTGAAGGGCCGCTGTGTGTCGGCAAGAGCCCTTTTCCTCACACTAATTACTCCTGAGGTCTAACTAGGGTGAATGGAGTCCGTGTCGGTGCCAGAAACCCTAGGGCAACTCAGAGGCGAGCGAAGGGGAGTAGCAGCCGTCCAGTGTGTGTCGCAGGACAGTCTATGTTGTAGGTCGCGGGACACTGTAGGATGGACGCACCTAATTTTAGAAGGCTCGAGCATGGGTTTAAGGAAATTTAGGGAACAGAAGGGTACCACTTCTGACTATAGGACAGCCAAGCAGTACATGAAATCCATCTATGGAGGAGGAGTTGTTTTTTTTATAAATATTTTATTTTTATTTTAGAAACCACAAATTAGTACATGGTCCAATATTGATCAAGTCAGTATACATAACACAACAATTGCAGACATCATTATACCTAGCTAGTAGAGATCAATATAAGTACACACCCAATATAATAGTGAATATACTAATACCCACCCCCCTTCCCCCCCCCCATATTGGCTGCCGTCCGATCCATTCCATCAGCTATAAAACAACATTAAATATAACTAAGTGGTCTTGCGTGCCACCCTCTATTTTCTTGCAATATCCTCATATACTCTAATTTGTTGAAGGTATAAAGGAGGAGGAGGAGTTAAGCCCCTCAAAGATTGGCACCAAAGGACTGTAGGTCCACAGTGGACCATCCCCAAAGAAGGGACCTTTAAGGTCTGGATTGGGAAAAAGTTTGTCCGTAAATTCCTCACTAGACTCCAAAGCCATGGTTCCCTCCAGAAAGCAGAACTGTGGCTGCACGAAGCCATCGATCTCCAGCAACAGGGCATTCAAAAGTCCCAGACAGTGTGAACTAACACTGTCATGTACTCCCGTCCCGCTAAGACTGCAGAGTCCAAGAGAAGCACTTTTCTCTTTCTCTATCTCTCCCTCTCATTCCTCCCTCATCTCTCCATCTAACCTTGAGACGATGCACCATGTTTAATCCAGCTTCTCTTAGTCCTGGTTTTAAGGACGATGAAAAGGGGGGAAATGGTGCCGAAAACAACGATGTAACCTCTCAAATGTCAATCAATTTCTAATCTAATAGGGAATTACGTTGAGAACCATCACGACTGCCTTTTCTTTGATGGTACTTGGGTCCAATTTTTCCAAAGAAGGTAAAAATCACGGCCGATCCATGGCCTGAATGTTCCGCTGTAACCCTTTTATTCCATCAGGGATGCCCCCAGGCAGCCCCACCGGTTATCACCCGATGTCCACCACCGGGTTCGGGAGTTCCTCCCGGACCCAGACTCAATAACCAGTGTTCATTCTAGTCAACCAGGTGATTGGGTCGTGCTAAAGAAACATCCGAGGACGGGACTAGAGACGAGATATCTTGGGCCATTCCAGGTGCTGCTGATGACGCCAACCTCTCCGAAGTTCGAGGGACGAGACAACCGGATCCACATCAGTCATGGCAAGAAGCTGCTCAACTGAGTCAAAGAATGAAGAGTATCACTTTTGTTTATTTGTTACAAGGAGGCATTTGTTGATAGCACATAACGATACATTTCTAGAGGGTAATATCAGCTATAGGTTTAATATTAGCTCTGGCTCCTGCTCCTCGCTTGTTAATCCTGTATGGGTGTCCGGGCAGCTAGGCGGCCCGTAGATGTGGTAAAGGGCATAAGTTTGTGGGATCCTCCAGTTGTGAGAAAGATATACGGTTATGCCTGGCTAGCAGACACTATTGACAAGGGTCAGGCCCATACTGACAGAAGCAGGGCAGCGGAGGACTAGTGAGGGTCAGAATCCTCTTTAAAGCTTTGGGAGGTCTTGGGGTTCACTGGTTTTCCATTGGATCCGGGCAAAAGGAAAAAGGACATGTACTTATGTTTTTTGTTTCCATTCCTTCTATACGCCGGAGTGAGAGGTTCCTGATGTCTAATCGACCGAGTTACCGAAGCCCGAACAGACAAGACGCCCTGAAGACCAAACCATGGACCAGATGCAGAGGATTCCAAACCAGCCGGCGACCAACGCGAAACGCCACCTCCTAAGTCACCTCCCGAAGAAAAGAAGCTACGTGTCAAGATTGACTCTGTTTTCCATCATCTGTTTTGTTTTATGGATTCAGGACTTTTCGTAGACAAAAAAGAAGATCGAGATTCGTCGAGGGACACTGGGGTGCATATGACAAAGAGGAGGGACTGTTGTGGAAATTTTATTATGTGGACATTTTATCTTAGGATGTGTGTGTGTTTTTATAGATTGTCATCTGTCTCCCTGTGTCGGATTTAGCCAAAGAACGCTCTAGCAGAGGGTACTTGGGTTGAATCGGGACCAGTGGCAAAACAGTCAGTATGAAAACCTTCTCATGGGCTTGGAGACGTGTTCTCAGTTTGTAGGGGGGCGTTCGCCGGTTTGTGAGCACTAAGCGCAATGCACTGGGCTTCTTCCCTTCAAATTTCTATACACATTAGAAAAGTGAAGTCTGCATAACGAGAAATACATATTATACCTCTACTGCGGCTTCGCTATCTCTTTCTGGATACATATCTGCTTTTAAGACATGCATATCTTCCTTGTCGGTATACTCGTACCGTATACTGACAATAGCCGTAGCAATGTCTCGCAGATAATCTCAAACCTATAAGAACCAGCAGAATGGTTGACAGTGACAGTGATGGGGGGTGGGCAGCCACCTGGCTGGTCAGACAATTGACATGACTCATCCTTCCTTATACAGGGATGGGGTGTGTGCATTGTCTGTCCAGCCACATTGATTGCCCCTCCCTGTCCTTTGACATGTCATCACTTCCTGTATGTCATCACTTACTGTATCCTTGTCTTGGGCCAGCCCCTTTTACACCTTTTGTGAATAAATAAAAGGAGCAGACTGAGCAAGGAGGAGGAGGAGTTGCTCAGCAAGAATTCAATCAAGATGGTAACACCTGGGTATGTCTCTGACTGTGGTTGAGGGAAGAGAGATTTACCTATTTCTTTACACAAAGTTTGATGCGAGCAGATTACAACTATTAATATTTCTACAACACAATGGATGCTTGGACCAGCAGACATGGGCAGGGATGATACATAAGTTTCATAGCCCATTGAATTTCCCTCCGAGGCGCTGGGGAGGGATCAGCAGCATCTGAGTTTGTGGTGCCGCCTCAGGGTGTCCAGGGGAGAACTGCTGCTCTGCCCCGACAAACCACTGTCTCCACGGCAGCTGAGCCCCCAAGCAAGCGTCTCCATAGCTACGCAAGTGTGGGGCACATCCGCTGCCAGGCCATGCTCCAGCTTGTGAGCTTAGGAGAATGGAGACATAGACCTGATGTACTGGCCGCACTACAGGCTCAGGTCCATAAGTGGCTGACACCCCGCAGGCTAGAGGCAGGTATGGTTGTCTGTGACAACGGCAGCAACCTACTCGCCGCCCCCCATGCTGGCAGTCTCATACACGTGCCATACATGACACATGTCCTCAACCTTATTGTACAGAAGTTCCTCCACACATACCAAGGGTTGAGTGACATTGTGCAAAGGGTACGGAGGATTGACAGCCACTTCTGATGCTCACCAACCGCTGCCGCGTCCCTGTCCAAACTGCAGTAGGACAATAGTCTGCCCCTTCACAGGCTGATTGTGGACAGCGTGATGCGGTGAAACTCCACCCTTCATATGCTGGAGAGGTTGTGGGAGCAGCGACGGGTAGTGAGGGAATACCTGCTGGACCTAGGCACTCCAGGGCCATCACAACCACTCCCCTACATCACTAATGCAGAGTGGGGGCAGATACTGCAGGTCTGCCGTGTGTTGGCAACATTTGAGCAGGTGACCAAGATGGTAAGCGGGGAGCATGTCGGCCTCAATGAGGTTATCCCCATAGTGTTTCTGCTGGACAGGACACTAGATCGCCTGTTCGAGGATGGGTAGAGTGCCTTGGTGGAGCAAGAAGACGCAGCAATGGTCCACCAGGACCAGGCCCAGGACGAGGAGGAGTAGGAGGAAGAATTTGTCGATGTCCAGGAGTCTGGGCCTGGTCAGGAGGGAGACACGGTGCTGGGTCACCGTTAGTCCGGGGGTGGGGCAGCTCCCACCGGTAGCAGCAGCAGGAGGACCAAGAGGTCATGGTCCCGGGCAGCCATGAACAGTTACAGTAGGCTGTCCTCTTCCCCATGGCTGCCCACATGCTGCGATGCCTCAGGACGGACCCCCGGATCAGGAAAATAAAGGAGAGGGATGATTATTGGTTGGCCACCCTTTTAGACCCTCGCTGCAAGGGGAGACTGGAGCAGTTCATCCCAGCCAGCCGGAGACTGGCTCGGATGGATCAACTGCGGGCCTGTCTGATCAAGCGGCTGGAGCAGGCAAACCCTCGACCTCACGCTCCAGTTCTCCCCACCCATCTCACCCAGCAGGTGGCTGGCCCCAGCAGCACCAGCCGAGCAGGTGACCTTATGGGTGAGATGAGGTCGTTCTACCAGTCTGCGTGACCCAGTAGCAGCAGCAGCAGCAGTCACCACCAGCGGCTGGCCCGCATGATGGCAGACTACATGGGGTCCCTTGTTGCTTCCAACAGCAAGAGTACCGACGACCCCATGGAGTACTGGGTTGCCAGGCTGGACACTCAGTATGCGCTGGAGTTACTATCTTGCTCCGCCACCAGGGTACTGTCTGAGCGGACATTCAGCGCAGCAGGTGGAGTGGTCACCGACAAGCAGACCCGTCTGTCCACTGGCTCCGTGGACAGACTTACATTCATCAAAATGAACAAGTCCTGGATCGGCAGTGACTTCTTGGCCCCCGCTGTCGGTTCAGGCCATTAAAGGGTCCCTTGTCCATCCCTCTCCTTGTCTCTCCCTCCTAAACTCCGTTGTTTTTTTAATTTTTTAAATAATTTATTGATCTTTAAGTATTTATCAATGAAATTTTTTTAATTATGAAACTCATTTATGTATATGATTAATGATTTATTTGTTTAATTAGGAATTATTAAATGTATTTATTGATGTATATAATTATTTTTAGTTTTTATTTAAAGATGTAATTTAAAATATATTTATGTTAGAATGTTTTAATATAGTTGTATATTTATTTATTTAAATCATGTAATTCTAGATTAATTGATTGATCGAGGTTCTAAATTATAATCATGTATTTTGTTAATAACAAATTTAATGAAATAAAAAATAAAGAAATATTAGTTTTTCTCTTTATTTATTTTCATATTTATGTAATGATTAATTTGAGGTATTGTTTATATGTCGATTAATTTTAGAATTTATTGAATGGTTGTTATTTTATTATATTTAATTATGTATAGATTATTTTCTAAAGGAAAAGATTGCAGAACTTCCAATTGGTTAAAAAAGTTTAGTCCTTTATTCACCCATGCGACGTTTCAGTCCTCTTACTGGGACCGTACTTGGAAGTGCTGCAATCTTTTCCTTTTGTATCTTTTGATAGTGGGTCGCGTCCAATTGCTGGCACTCCTTACTTACGGCTACGATTTGTGCTGCCTTGAACTTTCTATTTTAGATTATTATCTATATAGATTATTTTTTATATATCATGTTGTTAGTCTAAAAAATATGAATTTAATTTAATTAATGTAATTGGCACACAATGCTACACACAACACGCGCACCGGTCTGCTATCATTTTTCTTATCAGGTACATGTCACGGATGGTGTACAGGAAACAAGACAATACAATATAAACAATGACTCACTGGATCCACAACTAAGGAACAAAAGGGAGACCCCTGCATGAGACCTGCCGCTCTCCCTTATTGCTCAGCCTATGCGACCACCCCAAAGGTGGATGGGCGCATATCCACGTACCTCGACTATCTTACACCTGAAGACCCTACAATAGTGAGGGGATACGACCACCGGCTCCCTACACAGACACAGAGGGAGTCAGGGTCACCTGGATCCAGAAAACAGAAAATCATAAATACATAAACAGCACTTATCTTGCAGACGACTGGGGACTGTGAACTAGGAACAGCATGCACACACACTCCAGGAAGTTGTATAAGCCGCACACTACTGCATTCTGGGGAGGAACTTAAAGGGCAGCAATCAGTCCAACTGCATGACAGCTGAGATAGACTAACGAGTTGAGGAACTCAACCAAAACAAAGAAATTCAAGGAGGAGGATCTGAAAGGCTCCTGTCAGAGCTTCTCAGCTGTCTGGCTGTGACAGTACCCCTCCCTCTACGAGTGGACTCCGGACACTCAGAGCCCACCTTCTCAGGATGGGACCTATGGAAAGCCCTGATGAGACGAGAGGCCTTAATGTCAGTCACTGGGACCCACATCCTCTCCTCAGGACCATAACCCTCCCAATGAACGAGGTATTGGAGGGAACCGCGGACAAGACGAGAATCCACAATCCTAGAGACCTGAAATTCAAGATTTCCATCAACCATAATCGGAGGAGGAGGCAAAGGCGAGGGTACAATAGGTTGAACATAAGGTTTCAATAAGGACTTATGAAAAACATTATGGATCTTCCAAGTCTGAGGAAGATCAAGACGGTAGGCAACAGGATTGATGACAGACAGGATCTTGTAAGGCCCAATAAACCTAGGAACCAACTTCCAGGAGGGAACCTTCAATTTGATATTCTTGGTAGACAACCACACCAGATCACCAACATTCAGGTCCGGACCAGGCACACGTCTCTTATCTGCCACACGCTTATATCTCTCACTCATGCTCTTTAGATTATCCTGAATCTTTTGCCAAATAGATGACAAAGACGAGGAGAATCTGTCCTCATCAGGTAAACCAGAAGACCCCTCTCCCGAGAAAGTCCCAAACTGCGGATGAAACCCATATGCACCAAAAAATGGTGACTTATCAGAGGACTCCTGACGACGGTTATTTAAAGCAAACTCAGCAAGGGACAAAAAAAGAACACCAATCCTCCTGATTCTCCGCCACAAAACAGCGCAGATATGTCTCCAGATTCTGATTGACGCGCTCCGTCTGGCCATTCGACTGCGGGTGGAAAGCAGAAGAGAATGACAACCGAACCCCCAAGCGAGAACAGAAAGCCTTCCAGAATCTGGAAACAAACTGCGTGCCCCTATCAGAGACTATGTCTGAAGGAATACCATGCAATTTGACAATGTGGTCAATAAATGCCTGCGCCAGCGTCTTAGCATTGGGCAAACCAGGAAAAGGGATAAAATGCACCATTTTGCAAAAACGGTCCACCACCACCAGAATCACAGTCTTCCCCGAGGAACGAGGCAAGTCCGTTATGAAGTCCATGGACAGATGTGTCCAAGGACGGGAAGGAATGGGCAAAGGGAGGAGAGGACCTGATGGCCGTGAATGAGGGACTTTGGCACGAGCGCAAGTCTCGCAAGCTGCCACAAAACCCTCAACTGACTTACGAAGCGCAGGCCACCAGAATCTCCGAGCGATGAGATCCAGTGTGGCTCTTGCCCCCGGGTGCCCAGCAAGGACCGTATCGTGGTGTTCCTTAAAAATCTTGTGTCTCAAAGCGAGAGGCACAAACAACCTCCCAGGAGGACAAAGATCAGGAGCTTCTGACTGGGCTGCCTGCACCTCTGCCTCCAAATCAGGAAAAAGAGCAGAGACCACCACACCTTCAGCCAAAATGGGACCCGGGTCTTCAAAATTCCCACCTCCCGGAAAACAACGTGACAGGGCATCTGCCTTCACATTCTTAACCCCAGGGTGGAACGTGACTACAAAATTAAACCTTGAAAAGAACAAAGACCATCTGGCTTGTCTCGGGTTCAGACGCTTGGCTGACTCCAAGTAGGCCAGATTTTTATGGTCAGTAAACACGGTAATAGGGTGTCTGGCTCCCTCTAGCCAATGGCGCCATTCCTCAAAAGCCAACTTGATGGCCAACAATTCCCTATCTCCCACATCATAATTTCTCTCTTCGGAGGAGAGTTTCTTTGAGAAAAAGGCACACGGTTGCCATTTGGCAGGAGAGGAACCCTGAGACAAGACCGCACCCACCCCTACCTCAGAAGCATCAACCTCAACTATGAAGGGTAATGAAATATCAGGTTGTACCAGGATGGGAGCGGAAGCAAAACTCTCCTTGATATTAGAAAAGGCCTTACGCGCCTCTACCGACCAGGAAGAAAAATCTACCCCCTTTCTGGTCATATCAGTGAGTGGTTTAACAACAGAGGAATAATTCAAAATAAATTTCCTGTAATAATTGGCAAAGCCCAAAAAACGCATCAGCGCCTTCTGATTCTCAGGAAGCTCCCACTCAAGCACAGCGCGGACCTTCTCGGGGTCCATGCGAAAACCAGAAGCGGAGAGAAGAAACCCCAGAAATTGAATTTCTGGAACTGCAAACACACATTTTTCCAGTTTTGCGTATAATTTATTCTCCCGCAGAATGAGCAAGACCTGACGTAAGTGTTCCTTATGAGTCTTGAAATCAGGAGAAAAAAAAAAAAATCTAAATGTCATCCAAATACACTAATACAAATTTTCCCATTAAATGATAAAAAATGCTGTTCACGAAATGCTGAAAAACGGCTGGGGCATTCATCAAACCAAAAGGCATAACCAAATTCTCAAAATGGCCCTCAGGGGTATTGAAAGCCGTCTTCCATTCGTCTCCTTCTCTGACCCCTACCAGGTTGTATGCCCCTCTTAGGTCTAATTTGGAAAAGACTTTAGCCCCAACAACCTGGTTAAACAGGTCCGGGATCAGAGGAAGCGGATAAGGATCACGAATAGTGATACTGTTCAGCTCCCTGAAATCCAGACAAGGTCTTAAAGAACCATCTTTTTTCTTAACAAAGAAAAAACCAGCGGCATCAGGTGACTTCGAGGGTCGTATGTGTCCTTTTCTCAGACTCTCAGAGATATAAGCACGCATAGCGACCCTCTCAGGTTGGGAGAGATTGTATAAACGAGATTTAGGCAGCTTGGCGCCTGGGATGAGATTAATAGGGCAATCATACTCCCTGTGCGGAGGCAAATCCTGAACTCCACTCTCAGAGAAGACATCCGAAAATTCAGAGAGGAAAGGTGGTACAGTCTTAGTAGAAACCTCAGAAACAGATGTTATGAGGCAATTCTCTCTGCAAAAGTCACTCCAACCATTTATTTGCCTCGCTTGCCAATCAATGGTGGGGTTATGTTTAGTGAGCCAGGGTAGTCCCAACACTAAAGGAGTAGGCAAACCGCTAAGGACGAAACATGACATCCTCAACATGAGCATCACTCACAATTAAACGGATATTGTGAACTATGCCCTTTAATGATTTCTGAGAAAGTGGAGCGGAATCAATAGCAAAAACAGGAATATCCTTTCCCAAAGTGCATACCTGGAAACCATGAGTTATTGCAAATTGATTATCAATGAGATTGACAGCTGCTCCACTATCCACAAAAATCTCACAAAAAATGCTCTTGCTCTCTAGCGCCACCCTAGCAGGTAGGACAAAACGGGAACTACAAGCAAATGGAAAACCTTCAATTTCCGCCTCAACCCTGCCAATAGTAACAGACGGAACATTTTTAAAAGATTTTTTCCTTTTTGTCTCTATTACTCCCAGAAAACTGCCTGAATCTCCTAGAGGGACAAACATTTGCCAAATGATTTATACCTCCACAACAAAAACAAACCCTCCCATGGGGGCTGAATCTTCTATTGTCTGAGGCAATCAACCCCAGCTGCATGGGTTCCTGCTCAGAAGGGGCTGACAGTGACAGACCCCTGCGCACAGAATGAGACCGCTGCACTGTCCCGGGACTGAGTATGACAGGAAGGAGAGATCTCTCCTCTCTCACTAAGACGCCTGTCAATACGAACGGCCTGAGACATAGCAGAGTCCAGGGAGATTGGCCTCTCATGAAAGGCAAATGCATCTTTGAATCCCTCTGAAAGACCCTGGCAAAATTGACTTCGGAGTGCAGCATTATTCCAACCAGTATCAGCTGCCCATCTCCGAAATTCTGAGCAGTATATCTCTGCGGATTGTTTACCCTGGCATAACAGACGTAGTTTAGACTCAGCCAGAGCAATACGATCCGGATCATATTATATCTGACCCAGGGCTAAAAAGAATTCATCCACTGAGCGGAGGGGCCGTGCCCCCTCCGGTAGCGAAAAGGCCCAAGACTGAGCGTTACCCCTGAGCAGCGATACAATGATCCCCACCCTCCGTTCTTCATCACCAGAGGAATGGGGAAGAAGGGAAAAAATGAAGTTTGCAAGCCTCTTTAAAACGCACAAAATTCTCACTACCCCCAGAGAACGTATCCGGGAGCGAGATCTTAGGCTCAGCACAAACTCCATGAACGCAAGCTGAACCGGTCACTTGAAACTGAGAAAAAATCCTACGGAGATCAGCTACCTCCAATGAAAGACCCTGGAGGCGTTCAGCCTAAAGTGAAACCGGAGCCATGCTTGAGACGGTTTTGGCGGCTTATAATGTCACGGATGGTGTACAGGAAACAAGACAATACAATATAAACAATGACTCACTGGATCCACAACGAACAAAAGGGAGACCCCTGCATGAGACCTGCCGCTCTTCCTTATTGCTCAGCCTATGCGACCACCCCAAAGGTGGATGGGCGCATATCCACGTACCTCGACTATCTTACACCTTGAGACCCTACAATAGTGAGGGGATACGACCACCGGCTCCCTACACAGACACGGAGGGAGTCAGGGTCACCTGGATCCAGAAAACAGAAAATCATAAATACATAAACAGCACTTATCTTGCAGACGACTGGGGACTGTGGACTGAGAACTAGGAACAGCATGCACACACACTCCAGGAAGTTGTATAAGCCGCATACTACTGCATTCTGGGGAGGAACTTAAAGGGCAGCAATCAGTCCAACTGCATGACAGCTGAGATAGACTAACGAGATGAGGAACTCAACCAAAACAAAGAAATTCAAGGAGGAGGATCTGAAAGGCTCCTGTCAGAGCTTCTCAGCTGTCTGGCTGTGACAGTACATCGAGTCAGTAGCAGAACACTGCAGTTGCACAGCCAGCCTAACCGTGTGAGGATTCCTCCAAGCCAGAGGACAGTAGGAGTGGCGGTGTTTATCAGCGGCTATCTCATCCTCCTTTTGTCTGTGAGGAGTAATTGGTACCACCGTTCTCCCCACCCATACACGATCATCACCGCACACACGCTGGGCTCCAGCCCACGGCAGGACCTATCCATCCTGTGTCCGTTTGAGCACAGAAGGCAGTGATGAGCCAGCTTGCCTCGGTCAGGGTCTTGAAGTGTCCCCTTCTTAGGTGCCGGGATTAGTTCACCTTCCCATCGTTGAAGACTTTGCTCCGTTCCCCGGCTGCTGGCGGGGTCCTAGGCGGTTGCCTTCAATGCGCTTCCCGGATGATCGATTGCAGGTCATGGTGCAGAATAAGCCTTTAAATGCGAGGCTTGTCTACACCCGGGGGGGTAGTGTCACACAACCCGTGGCAGACTTCACCGGGAAGAGGCTGACAGGCAAAGTGGAGAACCTTCTCTGTCATTCAGCAGAGCGCATTTTGGAGTCTCTTGTGAAGGCACTATGTTTTCTGGAGTTACATAGAACTGCTGTTAAACCTTTCCCTGCATTACGAATGCAGCTGTGCATAATATTTTTATACTTGAAATATAAATTATTATTCCTTTAAGTTCAAGAAAAACATACATTAATCGGGTCCTTTACAATGCTGATGTCTGGAGGTGGAGAATGATGCAGTGCTTCCCGGGAGAGATGGGGTAGATAGATATATACATGTGGTCTGTCCTGCTATAATATATCTATCTAACCCATCTCTCCATGTAAGCCCTCAAATTTTCTCCCCCTTGAGTATATTTTCTGTAATTAAAATGTAATTATCATGTTAAAATTTTGTTGATGCACTTAATATAAATATATATATATATATATATATATATATATATATTTATTATTTTTTTTTTATTCTACATGATTGGTATTTAGACTTGTACTTGGGACTATTAGGTTTAGTCACTACTACTTGAGAAAGGTCCCATTGTGTTGAAAAAAAAATGTAAATTAATGTTTAATGAACACTCATTCTAGGACAGAAGCATTTGTTTTTTGATATCTGATATATTGTACTATGCTATATTAGCCTTTACAATAATATGAAATTTATAAATTTTATGTGGAACGTATTGAAGTTTGTATGACTGGGAGAGCACTCATTATGTAAGCGAAGAACAAACATGCTGTAGTTGGGGTTGTATAATTTTTTGATAGTTATTTACTCCGTCTGCTGGGGCACCATTCCTGGGAACACTTTCCTGCTGCAAACTAATAACATGCCGCTGTCTTTTCCTGCTGAGTTAGGCCAAGCTATGTGTAGGCCTTATAATATAACGTTAACTTACCATCTGCCTGCTGAACTTGTCCTGATCCTTCAGAGTTATGTGTAGGCCTTATACTCCACCATTACCAATGACTGCTGCTATTATCCTGATCCTTCAGAGTTATGTGTAGGCCTTATACTCCACCATTACTATCTATCTGCTGCTGATACTGCTGCTGCTGTCTGTCCTGATCATGCTGAGTTATCTTTGGGCCTTTTACCACACCACATTACCCGCTGCTGCCTGTCCTGCTGAGTTAGGCCAAGATATGTTTAGGCCTTATACTCGACCGTTACTATCTACCTGCTGCTGATACTGTAGCTGCTGTCTGTCATGATCATGCTGAGTTAGGCCGAGCTATGTGTTTTTGACTTAAACTACACCGTAAACGTAACATCTCCCTGCTGCTGTTGTCATCATGATCCTTTTTAGCTATGTGAAGGCCTCATACTACACCGCTACCTTTACCTGCTGCTGCTGTCCTGATCAAGTTGATTTGTTATGTGGAGGAGCTGAGGAAGGGAGAGTCATAATTCCCGAAACGCGTCTGGGTAAACGCCATACACCTGTCGAATCTCTTTAGTCGCATGGCCATGCAGACAGGACTTTAATATTCGAAAAATCAAATTTTCAAATCGAATATAAGAAAGACGTCACTACCGGACCATACAGGAAGTTACGCAAGTGTAATCCCGCGAGCACTGAACGCGGTCATCGAACAGAGCAACGTGAGACGCCGGTCTCATACATCACCCGGTGCTTCTCACACTCCTTCAGAAAGAACCGCGGAATCAAGTGGACTATCCTTACAAAAGGGGAGGTAAGCGGAAAAACAGCCGAGAACATCTTTCTCTCCTGTCCAAAATATTTCAGGATTGACGTCCGATATATAAAAAAAGTATTAGTCGATTGCTTGAACCCTCTATAGCGCTGTATAGGTATTCACAAGATCGATTACCTATTATTGGGGGTATACTGGACTTTTACTGGGGACTAAGGCCATATTACAAGGCCCTACAAAGATTTCCAGATACAATCACGCCAGAGGATCAAATAATAATTTTCTGGACATTGATCCATATTCACCAGCCCCATTGTGGTTATATTGATGTATTTTATGTGTGATTTTTACTTGTTTTATATTGTCACTTATTTGGTTTATATCAAAGTACTTGTTTTATATTAACTCACTTGCAATAAATGTGTGCTTTATGGTAGAGTGCTCGCCCATACACATTTCTTGATTTGTTATGTGTAGGCCTCATACTACACTGTTACCTTTACCTGCTGCTGCTGTCCATATCAAGCTGATTTCATATTTGCAGGCCTCATAATACACCATTAGCACTGCTGCTAATGTAGCATAATACATTGCTGCTGCTGTCCTCAAAAAGCTTATTTATGTGTAGGCCTTATACTACATTGTTAACATGCACCTACTTCTGCTGTCTGTCCGGACCCTGCTGAGTTTGCCCCTGGACTAAAGGGTCCTTGCTGCTAAGTTCTCTGTTAAAATTACACCAAAACATAAGATTATTAAAAAAAAGGAAACGTTATAACTGCAAATAACTTTTTAATTCAAATAATATAAATTAAGTTGCTCTATGGCATTTTTTTGAGTTGTTCTTGCAACTCCACCAATTGTTGGAGGTCCTTTTGCTGCATTGTCTCAAACTGCTGCAGCTTCTGTGTCACTTTCCGTAGCTGGGCCCGGATATCCTTCACCGTTTTTTGGTGATCCTCTTTAATTTTCTTTATTTTCTTGTATATTTTATTAATTACTGTTAGGGAAAACCCCATTTTTTTTTTATCAATTAAGAATAAGAGCCAATTATTGCATTTTATGGAGTATTTGGTTTAGCACTGACAATTTACATCTCAATTGTTAAGTATACGATATTTACTATAATTATATATTAGGTTATTTAGTGACAGTTTAGTAGAGTATAATGTTATTTTTTGATTATTTAATATTAGTTTATGTAGATTATAGAGTTATTGTGCAGTGCGGTTATTTCTATTACTGTAGTTTGTGTTGTCCCCTCATTGTTGGACCTTTTATATTCATCATGACCTGCTCTATAAATGTACGGTGCAGAGTTTCCTGACTTTACGCCCAGCACAGTACTATTAGGGCACAACAAACAACCGGTCCCCTGGACATAATCGCTCGTGAACCGTGGTGCGATAGCTGATCTACCGAGCAGGTAGACATATTAAATAAGGGCTGCAGGAGTTTTTTCCAAACACCTGCACCCCCGATCGCTCCTATTGGCCGTATTACTTACACATGTGCATCACAGCTACGGAGCTGAAGGGGGGGCAGTGTCATGTGGAGGTGATCGATGCTGAAAAATACAGTAAGCCAGAACTTGTCTCCTCAGAGATGAGGCAGGGGACACCAGTGTTTTGTTCCCCTGCCATCGCTGATATTGGCTATAACAACTCTCTAGCTAATGGCAGCGCTATAGCTGCACAGGAAGAGGCAGAACTTCA
The DNA here is from genome assembly GCF_905171765.1 of Bufo bufo. Classification (NCBI taxonomy): domain Eukaryota; kingdom Metazoa; phylum Chordata; class Amphibia; order Anura; family Bufonidae; genus Bufo; species Bufo bufo. The sequence continues at coordinate 95,387,968 of NC_053390.1, forward strand.
CATATGGGGTGGGGTGTTTGGTGTATTCTTGGTGAAATGGGGAACTAAATGTGGGGTGCATTTAGTCCTGTTAGGCTATTTTCACACTAGCGTTAGTGGGTGCGGCAGGCAGTTCTGTCGTCGGAGCTGACTGTCGGATCCGCCGATCAGTGTGACAACTGACAGTATTTGTAGACGGATCCTTCTTGCAGTCTTTTTCCCGGTCTGCGCATGCGGATCCTTCCTTTAGTAGTTGTTTTGCAATGCCGGATCCGGCACTAATGTAAGTCAATGGGAATTAATTCCGGCATTTCCGGCAACTGATCAGGCATTTTGGACGGACATAATACCGCAGCATGCTGCGGTATTATGTCCAGCCAAAACGCCTGACAGTGACTGAACGGAAGGCATACTGATGCAAACTGAATGGATTTATATCCATTTAGAATGCATTGGGATATGCCTGATCAGTTCATTTCCGACAGAGCCCTTTTGACGGAACTCTATGCCGGAAAAGAATAACGCTAGTGTGAAAGTACCCTTACCACTTGTGAAAGTTAAAAATGTGGGTATAAATCAATTTTTGGGGGAAAATAATCAAATTTTTTATTTTTATTTTTTAACAGCTATCACGAGGGTGTCAAGAGCCACGTCTGACTCAGTTATACCAGGGGTCAGGAAGTCACAGCGGGTGGCTGCACGCTCTATGTATAAAGATAGTGCTGTTTCTTAATGGTAGCTTTCTGGGTTTGCCTTGCAACCCTTTTTGGCTCACTCAGGGATCCATAGCTTCTTCTCCTGTTTCTTGTCCAGCACTCCCAACCTCCTTATATTCCCCTCTCCCACTTCTCTGGTTGCCAGATATCGAGCTTCCTGCCTGGACTTCTATACTGACCCACTGGAGCTGAGTAGCTGTGATCCCTGGTTGTTGTTCCAGAGAGTTACCCTCCGGATCCCTGTTGGGCTTTTGTTGTCTGCTGTTATCGCCCACCTGGGATCATATGTTTTGTCTGTACTCTCCTTGGTGTTTTCCTTTAGTGTCAGTGGTGCGGACTAGTGATCCCACCGCCCTGTTCACTACGTAGGGCTCATCTTAGGGAAAGCCAGGGTTTAGGCACGTGATCGGCGTACGGGTGAGGAACCCGTCTAGGGACGTCAGGGCAGTCAGGTGCCAGCCTCAAGGTGAGTCAGGGGTCACCACCTTTCCCTCTCCCTTGGACAGGGCCTTCCCATTTCCCTCCCTTTGCGTGACTCCGGTCATGACAACAGCCAAGAGTTTCCGTAATTGAGTCACTTTTTGTTGTTTTCCACTGTAGGGCCACGTAAGGGTGTCTTCTCTTCACATGCGACATAGCTCCAAATTACCATTCAAGCTAAATCCTCTCACCTAACGCCATATGGTGCTCCTTCCACTCTTAAGCCTGCTGTGCGCCCATATTCAGTTTTTTGTGCACAACGGTGTTGTTTTTGTGAACTCCATATTCTGGGTAATAGATTTTGTATTTTTTTGGGATCTTAACACTTGATGTGATTCAGACAAAATAGATTAAAATTTATAATTTTCTAAAATTTAAATTTTAAAATTTCATTTTCATTTGATTCTCGTGGGGCATTTAAACGGTTAACCGAGTTTGTAGAATCAATATTGATTGGCTTAAGGGTGTGTGGTTTCTAAAATGGGGTAATTAATTTGTTGTTTCCACAATTTTAGCCACAAAAAGTGACTGCATAACTGAACTGTTATAGAAAAAATTTGGGTGTGGAACTATTTATTATTTTATTATTTGCTTCTCAACTTCTAAGCCTTCTAACGTCACAATAAATTAATATGTCATTTTCAAAATGATCCAACATGAAATAGGCATATGGGGAATGTAAAGTATTACATATTTTTGTCTCTATTACTATCTATTATAAAACAAATAGAAATTGAAATGTAGAATATTAATTTTTATTCCTCTTCTTTAAAATTACCGTATATACTCGAGTATAAGACGAGTTTTTTGGCACATATTTTTGTGCTCAAAAAGCCTCCTCGTCTTATACTCGAGTCTAGTCTAGCTCCGGTAATACAGGCAGTGCGGGGGGCGGCGCTCAATCACTGACGTCACGCGCCTGCGCCGCCTAGTGGGAGAAGGCGCGCGACGTCAGTGAGTGAGCGCCGCTCCCCGCACTGCCTGTATTACCGGAGCAAAGACAAAGTAAGAATACTGCTGTGAGCGTCGGGGGGAGGGGGGGGGGGATCTGTGGATGGCACTGTAGGGGGGGGAATCTGTGGATGGCACTGTAGGGGGGGGGGGATCTGTGGATGGCACTGTAGGGGGGGGGGATCTGTGGATGGCACTGTAGGGGGGGGGGATCTGTGGATGGCACTGTAGGGGGGGGGGATCTGTGGATGGCACTGTAGGGGGGGGGGGATCTGTGGATGGCACTGTAGGGGGGGGGGGATCTGTGGATGGCACTGTAGGGGGGGGGGGATCTGTGGATGGCAGTGCCATCCACAGATCCCCTACAGTGCCATCCACAGATACCCCCTCCCCTAAACAGTGCCATCATGGCACTGTTTAGGGGAGGGGGTATCTGTGGATGGCACTGTTTAGGGGGGGGGTTGTGTGGATGGCACTGTTTAGGGGGCAGATCTGTGGATGGCTCCCTGTATTTAATGCAGAGTGTGTGTGTATATAATGCACACTCTGCATTAAATACAGGGAGTCACCCTCTTGCAGATGTGTGTATATAATGTAGAGTGTGTGCATTATATACACATACACTCTGCATTATAGCTGCATTTCCCACCCTAGTCTTATACTAGAGTCAATAATTTTTCCCATTTTTTGGGGGTAAAATTAGGGGCTCGGCTTATACTCGGGTCAGCTTATACGCAAGTATATACGGTAGATATTTTTTTAAGAATAAGGCATTAATAATTCTACTCAATTTTACCACTGTCATGTAGTACAATTTGTGAAGATAAAATCTAACTATACCCGTAATAAGTAAAAGCGTTTTAAAGTTTTTAGCACAAAGTGATACATTTCAGATTTTCAAAAAAATTGCATGAGCATTAAGGTATAAACTGGCCTGGGGTATAGAGGGTTAATGTTTCTGAATATGTAATGTATACACAATTAGAATGATGTGTACACATATTTACCCTCCTGGTGCGGGGTGGTAATTAACTCCTCCTCCTTTTCATCAGGAGCTGGGGTGGGGATATCCTGCCCTTTAGAGGGTCCTGCCTCTTCCTCTGCCACCTCAACAACATTACCAACATCAGGTGGGTTAGTGGCAATGACACTCTGGGTGGGGACCGCCTGCTCATCATCCTTCTCCTCCTCCTCTGTGGAGACCTCCACCACGGCCAAATCAGCAGGGGAAACACGGCGGCGCATGACTGGTACGGGAAACACCACAACGTTTGTTATTAGTTCAGAATTAGACAAACAGCTCTGAACTAATAACAAATGCAAATTAAGGCTAGTTTCACACTAGCGGCAGGGACCTCCGTAACAGACTGAACAGACTGTCGGATCCGTCCTGCCGCTAGTGTACATGTCGCCCTGGACTACAGCTCTGGCCCCATTGACTATAATGGGAGCGGGGTGGAGTTCCGGGGCCGGAACAAAAAAAACATGCCGAGAGGCGGCCAGAATAAAACTAAGACATGTCGGCATGGTTTGTGGAGTTTCGGCCCCGAAACTCTGCCCCGCTCCTACTATAGTCAATGGGGCCGGAGCGTTAGTCCGGGGCGACACGTACACTAGCGGCAGGACGGATCCGACAGACTTTTCACCCGCCGGAACAGCCTGGTGGACGTCCATGCCGCTATTGTGAAACTAGCCTAAGTGGGGGATGTATGTAATGTAATGATGGACGGGGCCTTTTACTGTAATACAGAATGATGATTGCTGTTTATGTAGATAAACACACAGACACATACATATTTATTATTATGTGTGTGTGCAAAGTACGAAAACAGCCGTTACATCATACATCACTACCGCGCTGTGTGGATATATGGATATAGAGATTATATATATATATATATATATATATATATATATATATATATATATATACATACATACATACATATACACAATCACAGCGAGGGAGAGATGCATGAGGTAAATGGATGAATTGCTACATATCACACCAGGTACTAAGTAATGATTTGTAATGGGTGTATACATACAGTACAGATTGTTGGTGAGAGAAAAAAAAAAAAAAAAAAAAAAAAAGCATTGTACCTGGGCAGACTCTCTGACTGAGCTCTTTGACCCAGTCTGGGTGCCTCCTCTTGAGATCCGATGTTTTTTTATTATGGCAATTTCACTGTGATTCCACCGAAACTTCTTCTGAAGAAGATTCTTTACCCCCGTCACTATGGTCTGCTTTTCGGACTGTTTCCGGGTCCGATCATACCCCTTCTTCAACATTCGCTGCAGGATAAAGATGCAAGCATATAATCATACATTTTTAAAATACAAGTATTAAGAATAAATGTCCTCAACAACACAGCAAAAAGTATTTAATTTTTGGAAGGTGGAAATATTAGATTTAATGTTACCGTTTGTTACGACCAGAGGATGTGGATCCTCTGTGTCAGCTGATAGAGGACTGGGAATTAGTCCTGGTGTCTGCACTGGTTACCTTGAATGCAGCTACCTGCAGTAGTGTGAACAGAGTCCAACAAAGGCAGAATAAAGGAACAGATGGTCTTTACTGGCAGACAGTATTCAAAAGTCACTTGACAGATACAGGCAACACAAAGTTCAGAGCAATATAGCATGCAGATATAAGCAGTCTCATAGGCAGCGCAGGGTCTGGATCCAGGCAGACTTACAGGAGGAGATGGGCAGATGCGTAGTCAGGCAGTGCAGATATACTGTAAGCAGTCTCGTTGTCAGGCAGTGCAGATATAAGCAGTCTCATAGGCAGTGCAAGATCTGGATCCAGGCAGACTTACAGGAGGAGATGGGCAGACGCGTAGTCAGGCAGTGCAGAGGTCTATAATCCAGGTGATCCAATAAACAGACAGCAGGCAGATGCGTAGTCAAACGAAGCAGAGGTCAGAATCCAGGAAATCCAATAAACAGACACAGAGGAATGCTTCAGCGGGAGTCAAGAGGTACAACAACCACGCTTGGGCACTTCAGGATGAGTGAAGATGCCTTAAATACAAATAGTCCCGCCTCCGGGTGGGGATGGTAATCAGGAACCAGCTGCCTACTCCTATAAGAAAGGGAGAGGTGCGCGCGCGCATGCTATAGCGCATCAGATGACACCTGGCAAAGAGGACGGATGTGGCGGTATGCTGGCGGGCACCTGCGTCTCCTACAAGGTAAGCCAGTACTGGGGCCCATAGTGCTGCAATGTGTAGACAGCGATCTGCCACCCTGCAGTGGAGATGCAGATCCCATACTGACACCGTTATAAGATCAAATTGTATTCCAATTGTATGTGTATGAGGTATGAGCAATCGTATATTGACCTGCTGAGCTGAGATGTGCGGTACCTGTCTAGTGAAGTGACGGTACGTTAAGGGGTGTACAGCTGGTTCGCTTCCCTGTGGTGCACCCTGGGTAACGTTAAATGAACCAGCAAATACTGGCGGTCAGACAAAAAAAAAGATTCTCCAGACCAACAAGACATAAACTCTAATCTATAGACTATGTGTGTGTGTGTGTTATATAGTGTGTGGCAGGAAAATGGAAGTGCAATTTGCATGTGATTGATATTTCTTTGCTGTCCATACATACATGCTACAGACAAAGTGCTGTGATGTCAAAACAATACTTATTGCAACAATGATGAATATCTAATCTGACTTGATAAAAGATGAAGTTATATGCATTGCGCATATATAATCGCAACATTATTTACGATTTGCCCACTTGTGAATATTTTATAACACTCTTGCTTACTTTACAGATATTGTTCAAACATGCATTAAAAATGTAATCAAATACAGTGTTGTACTTACAGTTATCAGGAGTTCGTCCTCTTCATCGCGGAATTTGCTGCCAACCATTTTCCAGTCTGTAAACTTTCGCCTAGTTTGAAAAACGTCGTCACACACGCTAAGCTACGCACATGCGCATTACGCGAATATTAGGATTGTGATAACGAGTAAGCAAATTCATGAATATTTGACGAAATATGTCGAATATTCTATCAAATATTTGCGAATATTGCGAATTCGAATATTGCCTATGCCGCTCATCACTAGTTATGTGTCCCTTTTTATTGATAACATTTCGGTATAAAGCCATCCCCCTTCAGAAAAGAAATCAGAAGCTCCCCTTCAGGGAGGAAGTCTCGTGTAGGGACCTAATCAGTGTTTTCTGATCGATACTCTGACTGATTTAGCTGAAAGGTCTTTCCAGCTGATATGTCGCTGTCAGATGATGATAGCTTAATTAGTGATATAAGTACCTTAATTCTGGATGAATTATTGATGTAATTGTGTATTAAGTTCTTTATCCTCTGTATATAGATAATATATAATAAAATCATATTATAGACCTTCCTTTGAAGTGTAGCTGTAGTTTCAGTTAAGAGTCTCTCTTTAAAGAGTATCCGAGCCTGAAGTCTTGCTCTTATCAGCAAAATAGGTGCTCATCCCCATGTGTTGCCTCTAGTTCTTCATACCTCTGAATCTATAATCAGATAATTCTCATTCAGTGCAATGGGACTGTAATATTCATGCAGATGCAATGTGGCCTCTCCACAGTGGCAGGCCTAGGGTGAGAGGTCTGCCCAGAAGGGGGCATGGCTCTCAGGGGCTGCCAGAGCCTATAAGCAATGAGCACTTCCATCAATATAGATCCTGTCACTCAGCTCCCTGCGCTCTGTCTCTCCCGCACTGAATGGTGAAGCAGGAGGACTTCTCCCCGCTCCACCATTCAGCCACAGATCGCGCTGCCGGCCCGTGTGGGCGGAGCCTGTAACACAGAATCTGCATAAGCTCCGCCCACACAGTGCTGCAGAGCGATCTGTGTCTGTAGGGGAGAGAGGACTGTGACCTTCAGGAACGGGACAAGGTGAGTAGGTACTGTGTTTTCTTTTTATTTAACAGAAGGCATTTCTACCATGGTGGGGGCACAGAGGGTATTTCTACCATGGATGGGGCACAGAGGGCAAAATTACTACAAAGGGGCACAGAGGGCATTACTACTAAAAATGGGGCACAGAGGGCATTATTACTACTACAAAGGGGGCACAGAGAGCATTATTACTACAAAGGGGGCACAGAGGGCATTCCTACTACAAAGGGGGCACAGAGGGCAATACTACTACAAAGGGGGCACAGAGGGCAATACTACTACAAAGGGCATTACTAGTATTAGGGGGGCACAATGGGCATTACTACTATGGAGGGGGCACAATGGGCATTACTACTATAAATGGGATACAATAGGCATTATAGCTATGAAGTAGGCACAATGGGCATTACTACTGTGAAATAAGCACAGTGTGCATTATTACTATGAAGGGGGCACAATGAGCATTACTACTATTAAGGGGGCACAATGGGAATTACTACTATGAAGGTGCACAATGGGCATTACTACTATGAATGGAGCACAGATGGCATTACTACTGTGAAGGAGGCACAGAGAGCATTACTCTTGTAAAGTGGGTGGTCATAACTGTTGTGGGGCACTGAGTGGGCATTATTACTATGAAGGGGCACAGAAGGCATTATTACTATTATGGGGGCACAGTGAGGGCATAACTACTCTGAAGGGGCACAGAGAGGGCATTACAATTGTCAATAGGGCACAGATAGGGCATTACTACTTTGAAATGGGCACAGAGAAGGCATAACTACTGTGAGGGAGGCACAAAGAGGGCATTACAACTGTAAAGGGGGCACAATGAAGGGATAAGTACTTTGAAGGGGCACAATGTGGGCATAACTACAGTGAAAATTGTACAGTGAAGGCATAACCACCTTGAAGGGGCACAATATGAGCATAACTACCATGAGAGGGCACATATCTGGACAAAACTACTGTGAAGGTTGTACAATGAGGGCAATAATACTGTAAGGTGGTACAATTTTTTTTAAGTATTGGTGAGAAGGTGCCAATGCCTCTCCATTCTAGCAATACCATCTTCTGACCTGTGTGAGATGTTAAAAATAAACCTTCCCATTAATGAGATTGTGTTACTAGTGCATGTGTAGTACCCCGGACCTGGGGGTACTACGATTGTACTGTAAATGTTTTGTGGTATAATGCAATGTAATTTCATGTCATGCTGTACACTTTGTTAAACAGCAGATAGGGTATGGTTGGCAGTTTTTGGCAACAGGAATGAGACTTGCCATCCTATTACTCCCCTCTTGGTAGGAGTGGGCTGGTTTGACTTCCTGCCAAGGGCAGGGTAGAGCTAGTTAAAAGAGTCAGAAAGAAGAGAGTGAGGAGTGAGGGAGCCTTGGATTCAGCTCCCGATCCTCTGGGCCATAAGGGCCACAAAGTCAGCTCATCTAGAGGGACCACTACTACGGAGAGCCTGCAGGGTCCAGACAACAAAAAATCTTTAAATTGTGACATATTTTTTTCTCCAGACTGATCAAGCAATCAAACTATATAGACTCCTCTGCAAGGTGAGGGGAAACACGTTAAGACACTACCACCACAGTTCAGGACAGGTATAGCTAGAAGCCTGCATCATACAGAGTACAGCCATAGGAAAGGGAATCAGCTAGCAAACATCAGCCACCATACCCCATTATCTGGGAGGAGAAATTGCAGATTGTATGTACTGCTGCAGGATGTGCTGCTGTTTTTTGCACTCAGTAAAGAGAGATGTTATTTGTTCTATAATCTCTGCCTTGTTCCTTCACATCACTTATTCACTGCACTGAACCCCAGGGAGCGACAGCCTGAGGGAGTACACTGTGACACAACATTTCTACATCTGGCCAGGGACACTACCACTCTTATCCTCTGCGCCCGCTTCGGGGCTCCCTGCACATGTTCCTACATCCCTCAAAATCAAAATCACTAGCAAATATGGTCATATGTACCATACTGGCTTCCCTTCCTCCATTAAAACCAGGTAACCAGGCAATAGATGGCATATATTGCCCAGTGTCTAGTTGATGTGATTACTGGCTGTAGTGATGGACGAACATTGGCCGGAACGGTTCGTGAACGCGATTGCGCGAACACGATCAAATGTTCACGAACCGCAAGTTTGCGGCATGCCCCATTCACTTTGATGGCAGGCGAACCTGGAAAAACTTCAGGTCATATTTGCAGCCACCAAATACTTAATAGAAGTGCACAAATAGTCCCATAAAATGGACAGTGACATACTAGAGGGGGATCAATGACAAAAAATTCCCACAAAAAATATCTATTTTAATCAGGGGCCATTTGTATGGGTCTTAAAGGGAAATTCTCAAAAATGTGCCCTGCTGGAGCCTAGAAAATTTTTATTTTAGGCCACGGGAGTACGAGCCCCAAAAATTAGGCATTCACCTGACATTAAAGTGATTATGTGGCTCGATGTACAGTACAATTACAATAATACACTTACATTCACACAAATATCAGTAACCCACCCGCCTATTTACTCACTGTCCCTACGGGAGAACAATAGTTAAAAAACACAATTGTGGCACTGCAGGGGTTAATACATGCAGGCCAAGGAACACAGGGTATGGTGCAGCAGTGAAGGGGTTACTGCTGCAGGGGTAACAGGGTTCACAGGGAGGGCTGCTGGGAATGCAAGGGTTAAAGGGATAAGGGCAGTGAAGGGGTTACTGCAGAGTTAACCCAGGGGTTAACCCAGGGACAGGGCAGCTGGCAATGAAGGGGTTAATGGTCAGATACCAGGGGTACAGGGCAATGCAAAGGATCAGGGGAAGGAGGCAGGGATACTTAACCAATCCATGACTCGGTCAGCGATGAGCACTGTCTGCTCCCTCTCTCTCTCTCTTCTCTGGGGCTGCCGGGGATCTGATCTGGTAGGGTAAGTGCAGGGCTGTGTGCTGCCTGCGCTTCTCTTCAGGGGCAGGTCGGGATCCCTCTTCAGAGCGCCACTTGCCCTCTCCTAGCTGTGAGAACTGCAGGGGGGAGCGGGTTCTCTTCAGAGCGCCTGCGGCACTCTCCTTCTTCTGGGGGGTGTGGGGATCTTGTCTCTCCTAGCGCAGCCCGGCACATGGCTGCCTGCACTCTCTTCTATGGAGGGGGAGGTAGGGATCCCGAACTCTAGCGCAGCCTGTCAGGGGTGGGGGTGTCTCTTCTGAGCGCCGGCTGCGCTCTTCTCATCTTCTGAGCACAGCACAGCGCTCTGCTTCAGGGAGGCGGGTAGCGGTTCCGAACTCTCGAGTGCAGTGCCGCTGGGGTATTTAAACCCCGTGGCGCTTGCGGTACGGTGATATGACATCACCACACCAGCCCACGCTCCCAGGCGGGGGGATCCTTTGATCCTCGCGCCTGTGGAGATATCGCACATCTCTGGCGCTGTAATTACAGCACCGGAGGTGAGCGGCACACAGGGGCATGGGAACTCTTTGTTCTCATGTCCCTGTTAGGCATACCAGCGCTGGAGATGGTGACAAAAAGCAGAGGATCTTTATTGATCATCTGTCCTTTGAAGTGGCCGAAACTGGACATAATTGTCCAGTTGTCGGCCTCTCCTCAGCTGGGGGGGGGGGGGTGTGCACCATTCTTGGGGGTCATTCTTCGGCCAGCATTTTAACTATATATATATCCATAGATGCTTGGGGCACATCTATAAATATATATATATACATATGCCTACATAGATATACATATATATACAAAACTGGGGGTATGAATGGGCAGTAATAAGCCCACCCACACATATATTATATACATAGAGATGTATGCTGACAAGGGGGCATACATACATCTCTATGCATACACATACTTGGGCCCATACTGGCCATACAGGGCCAATATATATGTATGTATGAAAAGGCATATATACATATATTAATCATAATTATCCTTCCCTCTACAATTGGATATCAATTTTACTGCAGGCCAGTGAAGTACAGGCCCCAAACATTAGGCATTCACTGTACAGAAAAGAACAAGTGATTATGTGGCTAAAGGTACATTAGGCAGTCACCGTATAACAATTTAACTGTTGGCCAGTTAGATTACAGGCCCCAAAAATGATGCATTCACCATACAGAAAAGATCAAGTGATTATGTGGCTCGAGGTATATTAGACGGTCATTGGATAACAATTTTACTGCAGGCCAGTGGAGTACAGGCCCCAAACATTAGGTATTCACTGTACAGAAAAGAACAAGTGATTATGTGCCTGGAGGTACATTTGGCGGTCACCGTATAACAATTTTACTGTTTTGCTGTAATATGGTCATTGGATATCAATTTTACTGCAGGCCAGTGGAGTACAGGCCCCAAATATTAGGCATTCACCGGACAGAAAAGATCAAGTGATTATGTGGCTGGAGGTATATTAGACGGTCAGTGGATAACAATTTTACTGCAAGTCAGTGGAGTACAGGCCCCAAACATTAGGCATTTACCGGACAGAAAAGATTAAGTGATTATGTGGCTGGAGGTATATTAGACGGTCATTGAATAAAGACTTTACTGTAGTCCAGTACAAATATATGTCAAATCCATATGTTTAAAATAACTAAAAATATTAAATTTGATTAAAAACATGGCTAACGAAATCTCCCCTCTTGAATAAATCCCAAATGATAATAGGTGAAATTCGATAACACGTGGTCGTAACAGGTGTTGAATTCCTCCGAGGCCAACAATTAGGTATTTACCGTACAGAAAACATCAAGTGATTATGTGGCTGGAGGTATATTAGATGGTCATTGGATAACAATTTTACTGCAGGCCAGTGGAGTACAGGCCCCAAACAAAAATCCTTTTATGCCGCTGTATTTACATAAGACAGGGACCATTCTTTGTTCTGAGTGGTGGCGGATATGTGTGGGTTGGCATGAGGAAATTCAATTAAACCTGGTCTTCACAGGTGTTGAATTACTCCAAGATCCATGCCTCATTCATTTTTAGAAATGTGAGGTAGTCCACAATGTCGTGAGCTAGGCGAGTGTGCTTATCGGTCAAGATCCCCCCTGCTGCGCTGAACGTCCTTTCGGACAGGACAATCGATGAGTGGCAAGCCAAGAGTTCCATAACAATTTATGCCAGCTCTGGCCACAGGTCAAGAATGCACACCCAATAGTCCAGGGGTTCCTCGCTTCTCAGAGCGCCCACATCGGCCGTTAACCCGATGTAGTTGGACACCTGTCGGTCTAGGCGTTCCCTGAGGCTGGATCCAGAGGGTGGCTGTCGATGGGTTGGCTGCAAGAATAATCTCATATCCGAAGTGACCAACACATCTTCAAACCGCCCTCTTCTTGCAGGCGCGGTAGGATTGGTACCCGCACCTGTTTCGCTGTGGGTGGAAATTCCTCTGCCAGTGCCCGCAACAGCAGAATGCAACATCTCTCGCAGCAAGGCCTGGAAATGCTGCATTCTGACAGCCCTCTGTGATGCTGGTAACATGTCCGCCATTTTGTGTTTGTACCGGGGGTCTAAGTACGTTGCCACCCAGTACTGGTCTTTGCCCTTTATGCTTTTTATACGTGGGTCCCTCTTCAAACACTGGAGCATGAAGGCCCCCATTTGCACTAAATTGGAAACGGTGGAGAGCCCTGGCTCCTGCTCATCGCCCAGGAGAATGTCGCCTCCCCCCAGCCAAGGACAACACCAGGGATCCCCGAAAAGTTTAAAGCCTGCTCTTCTTGCTCCTACTCCTCCTCCCCCAGCCAACATCCTCCTCTGACTCCTCTTTAGACTCCTGCTGACTTGTCTCAGATGGAGTAGCCCCCCTGGGAATTCATTCAGCATTGCGACTTCCTCATCTTTCTGCTCCTCGACGGCTTGATCAATGACACTACGCAATGCAAGCTCCAGAAAGAAGGCGTAAGGTGCGATGTCACTGATGGCGCCCTGGCTGCGATTGACCAGTTTGGTGATCTCATCAAATGGCCGCAGAAGTCTGCATGCGTCGTGCACGAGCAGCCACTGGCGCGGTGGAAAAAAACAAGCTCCCCAGAACCTGTCCTGCCGCAGAGTTCATACAGGTAGTTGTTAACTGTAAGTTTCTGCTGCTGGGGCAGCCTATCAAGCATATACAAGGTAAAGTTCCATCGCGTCAGGCAGTCACAAATCAGACGTCTGACGGGCAGGTGGTGTCGCCGCTGAACTTCATCAAGGCGAACCATGGCCATCTAAGATCTTCTAAAATAGCCAGAGATTTTCCTGGCCTGCCGCAAGACATCCTGAACCCCTGGGTATTTGGTAAATAATTGGTGCACGACTAAGTTCAGGACGTGTGCCATGCACGGCTTGTGTGTCATTTTGCCCTGTTTTAGCGCGCTTAGGAGATTGGCACCGTTGTCGCACACCACTTTACAAACTGTCAAATTGAGCGGGGTTAGACACTGATCAGCCTGTGACCGCATAGCTAAAAGCAGTGCAGGACCGGTGTGGCTCTTGGCTTCCAGGCACAACAGCAGCAGCACTGCATGGCAACGTCTCACCTGGCACGTTGAATAGGTTCAGGGGAGCTTTTGGGGTGCAGCGGAAAAGGCAGTAGCAGTGGAAAAGGAGGAGTCAGCCGAGGAGGAGACGGAGGATGGAGTAGGAGGAGGAGAAGAAGAGGCAGGCCTGCATGTAATCCGTGGCGGTAACACCAAATCCACAAGGGTGCCACGGGTTGCATGCTTGACACCCGTCACAAGGTTCTCCCATTGCGCAGTAAAAGTAATGTTCCTTCCCTGCCCGTGTTTGCTAGACCACGTGTCTGTGGTCAGATGTATCTTGGCACCGACACTGTGTGCCAGAGATACATTTACTTGCTGCTGAACATGGCCATATAGCTCTGGGGTGCCCTTCTGGGAGAAATATTTCCTTCCGGGGAACTTCCATTGCAGTGTGCCAATGGCTACAAATTTTCTAACGGCCTCCGAGTCCACCAATTTATATGGCAGTAGTTGGCGGGCTAGCAGTTCCGACAAGCCAGCGGTCAGCAGTTGGGCAAGAGGGTTATCTGGCGTCATCAACTTTTTACGTTCGAACATTTGGGCCATAGAAGCCTGCCTTTTGCCAGATGATCGCAACGACTGCACGGTGGAAGGTAGAGTGGAGGACAAATGGGAGGAGAGAGGAGAAGGAGAAGAGGCAGGACGTGGAGAACCCAAAGTTGGCTTTGTGGGTTCTGACAGTGTTGCTCCCACTGGGCTCGGTGATGGGAAGCCAGGTGCCTTTTTAAGGCGATCATTCCTAGGTGAGTGTTGGGCTTACCGCGACTTATGCGTTGACAGCAAAGGCTACAGATGGCAACACTATTGTCAGCAGCTGACACGTTCAAAAAAGCCCACACTGCGGAGCCATGTGCCAGTGTCCTGGGAGCGCCAGATATGACCGTGCATGGTGGATGGATCACTCCAGATACATTTGCAGTCTGCTTTTTGCCTCCTGTGCACTGTGAGTTCTGCCTGCTTCTCCTCCCTATCTGATGTTCTGTCTCTCCCTCTGTACTCCCCTCCTCTTCCTCTCTTGTGGGCACCCACGTGACGACCGTCGACACGTCATCATTGTCACCTTCACCACCACTGACATTAGAGATCTCTAAGTAGGCAGCAACCTCCGTCCTTGGGCCGATCTGGGTACTGTCGTCAGACCGCCAAGAATGGCTGCGCATCTGTATGGTTTGGGAATGGATGGGAAAATAATTCCTCTGACTCGAGTGGAGGGGCTAGGGTGGTGGTGCTGGTGTCTTTGGGGGTGCACACAGCAGAGAGTTAGGAGGGTGCAGATACAGAGGATGAGGAGGGTGCAAAAGCGGAAGGCCTAGTGTGCCACTCAACCAACTCTGGTGTGTCCTTTGATGTAATCGCATGCACCTTCTCCAACTTCCCACTTAGGCTCTGGCCTGGTGCACCTGCCTCACCCCTACCACCCCTGCGGAATAGCCTGCCTCTTCCTCTGCTTGTCATTTTCAAAATGACCATGTGACAAAGTCCCTATAGAAGAGCAGTATTTGTGGAAGCAGGTATATTACAAGCCTCAATCAATATTTGCTGGAAGCTGGTATATCAAACCCTTTAATCAATATTTGGTGGAAGCTGGTGTATCGCAGGCCTCAATCTATATTTGGTGGAAGCCGGTTTATCAATCTCCTCTATCAGTATTTTGTGAAAACAGGTATATAGAACACCTTAATGAGTTTTTGCTGGAAGCCGGTATATCAAACCCCTTAAGCAATATTTGTTGGAAGCTGGTGTATCTCAGGCTTCAATCAATATTTGGTGGAAGCCGGTATATCAATTAACTCTATCAGTATTTTGTGGAGACAGGTATATAGAACCCCTTAATGAGTATTTGCTGGAAGCTCGTATATCAAACCCCTTAATCAATATTTGGTGGACATCGGTGTATCGCAGGCCTCAATCTATATTTGGTGGAAGCCGGTATATCAATCAACTCTATCAGTATTTTGTGGAAACAGGTATATAGAACGCCTTAATGAGTATTTGCTGGAAGCTGGTATATCAAACCCCTTAATCAATAATTGGTGGAAGCCAGTGTTTTGCAGGCCTCAATCTATATTTGGTGGAAGCTGGTATATCAATCCCCTCTATTAGTATTTTGTGGAAACAGATATACAGGTTCTTCTCAAAAAATGTGCATATTGTGATAAAGTTTATTATTTTCTGTAATGTACTGATAAACATTAGACTTTCATATATTTTAGATTCATTACACACAACTGAAGTAGTTCAAGCCTTTTCTTGTTTTAATATTGATGATTTTGGCATACAGCTCATGAAAATCCAAAATTCCTATCTCAAAAAATTTGCATATCATGAAAAGGTTCTCTAAACGAGCTATTAACCTAATCATCTGAATCAACTAATTAACTCTAAACACCTGCAAAAGATTCCTGAGGCTTTTAAAAACTCCCAGCCTGGTTCATTACTCAAAACCGCAAACATGGGTAAGACTGCCGACCTGACTGCTGTCCAGAAGGCCATCATTGACACCCTCAAGCAAGAGGGTAAGACACAGAAAGAAATTTCTGAACGAATAGGCTGTTCCCAGAGTGCTGTATCAAGGCACCTCAGTGGGAAGGAAAAAGTGTGGCAGAAAACGCTGCACAACGAGAAGA
Source organism: Bufo bufo (assembly GCF_905171765.1). Lineage (NCBI taxonomy): Eukaryota > Metazoa > Chordata > Amphibia > Anura > Bufonidae > Bufo > Bufo bufo. Next base: position 95,404,165 of record NC_053390.1, read on the forward strand.
GGTGACCGGACCCTGAGGAAGATTGTGGAGAAGGACCGATTCCAGACCTTGGGGGACCTGCGGAAACAGTGGACTGAGTCTGGAGTAGAAATATCCAGAGCCACCCTGTACAGGCGTGTGCAGGAAATGGGCTACAGGTGCCGCATTCCCCAGGTCAAGCCACTTTTGAACCAGAAACAGCGGCAGAAGCGCCTGACCTGGGCTACAGAGAAGCAGCACTGGACTGTTGCTCAGTGGTCCAAAGTACTTTTTTCGGATGAAAGCAAATTTTGCATGTCATTCGGAAATCAAGGTGCCAGAGTCTGGAGGAAGACTGGGGAGAGGGAAATGCCAAAATGCCTGAAGTCCAGTGTAAAGTACCCACAGTCAGTGATGGTCTGGGGTGCCATGTCAGCTGCTGGTGTTGGTCCACTGTGTTTTATCAAGGGCAGGGTCAATGCAGCTAGCTATCAGGAGATTTTGGAGCACTTCATGCTTCCATCTGCTGAAAAGCTTTATGGAGATGAAGATTTCATTTTTTAGCACGACCTGGCACCTGCTCACAGTGCCAAAACCACTGGTGAATGGTTTACTGACCATGGTATTATTGTGCTCAATTGGCCTGCCAACTCTCCTGACCTGAACCCCATAGAGAATCTGTGGGATATTGGGAAGAGAAAGTTGAGAGACGCAAGACCCAACACTCTGGATGAGCTTAAGGCCGCTATCGAAGCATCCTGGGCCTCCATAACACCTCAGCAGTGCCACAGGCTGATTGCCTCCATGCCACGCCACATTGAAGCAGTAATTTCTGCAAAAGGATTCCTGACCAAGTATTGAGTGCATAACTGAACTTAATTATTTGAAGGTTGACTTTTTTTGTATTAAAAACACTTTTCTTTTATTGGTCGGATGAAATATGCTAATTCTTTGAGATAGGAATTTTGGGTTTTCATGAGCTGTATGCCAAAATCATCAATATTAAAACAAGAAAAGGCTTGAACTACTTCAGTTGTGTGTAATGAATCTAAAATATATGAAAGTCTAATGTTTATCAGTACATTACAGAAAATAATGAACTTTATCACAATATGCTAATTTTTTGAGAAGTATGTGTATAGAACCGCTTAATGAATAGTTGCTGGAAGCTGGTATATCAAAACCCTTAATCAATATTTTCTGGAAGCTGGTGTATAGCAGGCCTCAATCAATATTTGGTGGAAGCCGGTATATCAATCCCCTCTATTAGAATTTTGTGGAAACAGATATATAGAACCCCTTAATGAGTATTTGCTGGAAGCTGGTATATCAAACCCCTTAATCAATATTTGGTGGAAGCCGGTGTATCGCAGGCCTCAATCTATATTTGGTGGAAGCCGGAATATCAATCAACCAACTCTATCAGTATCTTGTTGAAACAGGTATATAGAACCCCTTAGAGAGTATTTTCTGGAAGCTGGTATATCAATATCAAACCCCCTAATCAATAATTTGTGGAAGCCGGGGTATCGCAGGCCTCAATCTATATTTGGTGGAGCCGGAATATCAATCCCCTCTATCAGTATTTTGTGGAAATAGGTATATAGAACCCCTTAATGAGTATTTGCTGGAAGCTGCTCTCTCAAACCCCTTAATCAATATATGGTGGAAGCTGGTGTATCATAGGCCTCAATCAATATTTACAAGCAATTGCAGGGACCGCGTTGATACCAGCTGCTTATTTGTGACTGTGGATCCAGCTCCCCTTTTTCTATCTCAATCAATATTTGATGGAAGCTGGTATATCAATCCCCTTTATCAGTATTTGGTGGAAATAGGTACATAGAACCCCTTAATGCAGCAGTCCCCAACCGCCAGGCCGCGGCCCAGGACCGGGCCCTGGAAGATGGTTTGCCGGGCCGCAGCGATCAGGGCAGTCTTTAACGCTGTACTAATGAAGCGCTTCCATTATGGAAGCTCTTCATTAGTACAGAAGGACCAGGAAGCGGTGAAGGATCTGTACTCGCACACTTCCTGGTCCTCGGCTATCGGCTGTGCAGGGCTGCGCACAGCGTGAGGTCTCTCTGTGACTTCACACTGTGCGCCGCTATACACAGCCAGCCGACAGCAGAATGAAGAGGATCGCGATGGTGACCAGGGGCAGGAGAGGTAAGTGTTTTTTTTATTTTTATTTGCACTGGGGGCTGATGGCTGACCTGGGGGACATGGGCAGACATGAGGGGCTAATGGGGGGGCTTATGGCTGACATGGGGGGCTAATGGGGGGCTTATGGCTGACATGAGGGGCTAATGGGGGGCTTATGGCTGACATGAGGGGCTAATGGGGGGGTTTATGGCTGACATCGGGGGGTTTATGGCTGACATTGGGGGGGGTTTATGGCTGACATTGGGGGCTGATAGATGGCTAAAGGTTTGGGGGTTGATCTGAGCCATTGGGGGTCTGATCTGAGGTCTGATTAACATTGGGGGTCTGATTGCTGGTCTGACCTGAGGTGTAATGAAAAATATTTTTTTCTTATTGTTCTCCTCTAAAACTAGGTGCATCTTATAGGACGAAAAATACGGTACAGTGCAGCAGAGACCATAGTCAGTTTATATAGTGTTATATATTTTAATATGCACCTTGTGTTTTGTTATGCGCGTGAATAAGTCAGCCCCGCCCCCTTACTCCCCACCCGGTCCCTGGGAAAATTGTCTTGCATGAAACTGGTCCTTGGTGCAAAAAAGTTTGGGGACCACTGCCTTAATGAGTATTTGCTGGAAGCTAGTATATCAAACCCCTTAATCAGTATTTGGTGGAAGCTGTTATATCGCAGGCCTCAATCAATATTTGGTGGAAGCCGGTATATCAATCCCCTCTATCAGTATTTTGTGGAAACAGGTATATAGAACGCCTTAATGAGTATTTGCTGGAAGCTGGTATATCAAACTCCTCAATCAATATTTTGTGGAAGCTGGTGTATCACCCCCCTCAATCAATATTTTGTGATAGCCGGTGTATCACACCCCTAAATCAGTATTTTGTGGAAGCAGGTATATCAAACCCCTTAATCAGTATTTTGTGGAAGCAGGTATATTGCACCTTTTAATCATTTTTTTTGGGGGCAACAGGTATATCACACCAGTTGCAATTAGTTATTCCAATACCGTTTGTCCCTCTAGCTAGCTGCGGTATCTCAGCAGAACCGCACACAACTGCTGCACAATACAAATGCGCTATAATATACTTTCCATGTTAGAAGGTATATTAAAAGGTATATCACACCCCTCAATCAGTTATTTTTAGGGGGGCAACAGGTATATCACACCAGTTGCAATTAGTTATTCCAATAGCGTTTGTCCCTCTATCTAGCTGCAGTATCGCAGTAGAACCGCACACAACTGCTGCACAATACAAATGCACTATAATATACTTTCTATGTTAGAAAGTATCTATAGCACACCTATACCGTCCTAAAAAGGACATCTGTGGCCCTATTAGCTAGTGTTTGGTGTCCCTAACAGTCTGTCCCTTTTCCACACAGCAACCTCTCTGTACACTGGCAAAAAAACAGAATGTAAACTGGCTGCCAGATCGGGTTTATTTATAGGGTAGGGGTTGTGTCCATGTGCTGAATCATCTCAATTGGCTGTCCTGTCCCACCTGATGGATGTGTCATGGGTCAAAGTTCGGCACAATGCAAAAGAATATGGTGCCGGCAGACATCGCCATATGTTCGCATGTTTGGCGAACGAGCAAAGTTCGCTGCAAAATGACCACCAGGCGAACCGCATGGCCATCTCTAACTGGCTGTATAGTGTGCATCGAGGCCAGGTTTAGAATGTATTAGTGCAGCCCTGTTATATCCTCTTGCAGCAGAGATGGGCATTTAGTTACTTATAATTAGAGGTGGGACGGGGGATTAGTCGAATCCACGAATCCCTCGAATCTTGTTGGATTCGTGGACTCGAATCCCGATGTAATTTCCATAATTCGAATCCGATGAATCCCGCCGACCCTGCGGCGTAGCAACGTCATGTCCCCGCTCCTCCCGAGAGCAGTCTGCCGCTCGGCGCCGGAGAGAAGAGACGCCTGCAAGCCCCGGACTTCCTCGGACTGCACTGCTGGAGCCTGCCTCAGTCTCAATGAGCCCCCCAGCCATACACAAGGAGGTAATATTTCCTATATAGCCCTATTTCACCTTAAGAACCAGGCCATTTTTTGCAAATCTGACCAGTGTCACTTTAAGTGCTGATAACTTTAAAACGCTTTGACTTATCCAGGCCATTCCGAGACTGTTTTTTCATCATATATTGTATTTCATGACACTGGTAAAATGAAGCAAAAAAAGTAATTTTTATTTATAAAAAAATACCAAATTTACCAAAAATTTGTAAAAAATTTCAAATTTCCAAGTTTCAATTTCTCTACTTCTATAATACATAATACCTCCAAAAATAGTTATTACTTTACATTCCCCATATGTCTACTTCATGTTTGGATCATTTTGGGAATGATATTTTATTTTTTGGGGATGTTACAAGGCTTAGAAGTTTAGAAGCAAATCTTGAAATTTTTCAGAAATTTTCAAAAACCCAATTTTTAGGGACCAGTTCAGGTCTGAAGTCACTTTGCGAGGCTTACATAATAGAAACCACCCAAAAATGACCCCATTCTAGAAACTACACCCCTCAAGGTATTCAAAGCTTATTTTACAAACGTCGTTAACCCTTTAGGTGTTCCACAAAAATTTATGGAAAATAGAGATACAATTTCAAAATTTCACTTTTTTGTCAGATTTTCCATTTTAATAACTTTTTCTAGTTACAAAGCAAGTGTTAACAGCCAAACCAAATTCAATATTTATGGCTCTGATTCTGTAGTTTACAGAAACACCCCATATGTGGTCGTAAACCGCTGTACGGGCACACGGCAGGGCGCAGAAAGAAAGGAATGCCATACGGTTTTTGAAAGGCAGGTTTTGCTGGACTGGTTTTTTTGACACCATGTCCCATTTGAAGCCCCCCTGATGCACCCCTAGAGTAGAAATTCAAAAAAAGTGACCCCATTTTAGAAACTACGGGATAGGGTGGTAGTATTGTTGGTGCTAGTTTAGAGTACATATGATTTTTGGTTGCTCTATATTACACTTTTTGTGAGGCAAGGTAACAAGAAATAGCTGTTTTGGCACCGTTTTTATTTTTTGTTATTTACAACATTCGTCTGACAGGTTAGATCATGTGATATTTTTATAGACCAGATTGTCACGGACGCTGCAATACCTAATATGTATACTTTTTTTACACAATGATTTCATTTTTGAAACAAAAAAAATCATGTTTTAATGTTTCCATAGTCTGAGAGCCATAATTTTTTCAGTTTTTGGGCAATTACCTTGGGTAGGGTATGATTTTTGCGGGATGAGATGACAGTTTTATTGGCACTATTTTGGGGTGCGTGTGACTTTTTGAATGCTTGCTATTACACTTTTTGTGATGTAAGGTGACAAAAAATTGCTTTTTTTACACCGTTTGTATTTTTTTTTTTTTACGGTATTCACCTGAGGGGTTAGGTCATGTGATATTTTTATAGAGCAAGTTATTACGGACGCTGCGATACCTAATATGTATACTTTTTTTTATTTATGTAAGTTTTAGACAATAACAGCTTTTTTAAAACAAAAAAAATGATGTTTTAGTGTCTCCATATTCTGAGCCATAGTTTTTTTATTTTTTTGACGATTGTCTTATGTAGGGGCTCATTTTTTGCGGGATGAGGTGACTGTTAGATTGGTACTATTTTGGTGGGCAAACGCCTTTTTGATCGCTTGCTGTTGTACATTTTGTGATTATAGGTGACAAAAAAATTGTTTATTTAGAACAGTTTTTATTTATTATTTTTTACGGTGTTCATCTGAGGGGTTAGGTCATGTGATATGTTTATAAAGCCAGTCTACTCGGACACGGCGATACATAATATGTATACTTTTTAGTTTTTTTTCCCCTATTTGTTACCAATTATTTTTAACTTTATTTGGGGAAAATGACGTTTTTGTTTATTTTTACTTGAAACTTTTTTTGGGGGGAAACTTTATTTTTAAACTTTTTTTATTTTTAAACTTTTTTTCACAATTTTTTGTCCCACTTTGGGACTTGAACTTTTGGGGGTCTATTCCCCTTTACGATGCATTCCAGTACTTCTGTATTGGAATGCATTGGCTGTATGAATAATACTGTGTGTATTACTCATACAGCTTCCGGCCTGTGAGATCCAGGGGGCTGGATCTCACAGGCTCGTCACCGGAAGGACAGCGCTGATGCCTAAGGTAGGCATCGCGCTGCCTTCCATGCTATCGGGTCCCCCCTACAGCCGCATGGGGACCCGATGGCACCGCCGATCGCCGCCGCAAACCTCAGGTAAAGCCGCAAACCGCAGGTCTGAATTGACCTGCGGTTTGCTGCGATTGCCGATGCAGGGGGGTCGCATGACCCCCCGGCGTTGTATCAGGATGCCCGCTGAATGATTTCAGCGGACATCCTGTTCCGATTAACCCCCGCCGCGCCGCAATGTAGTTTTAAAGTTAGGACGTCATGGGTCCTTAAGGACTCGTCAAACATGGCGTACCGGTACGTCCTAAGTCCTTAAGGGGTTAAAGGACAACTGAAGTGAGAGGTATATGGATGCTGCCATGTTTTTCCTTTTTTAAACAATACCAGTTGCCTGGCAGCCCTGCTTGTCTATTTGGCACCAGTAGTGTATGAATCACACCAGAAACAAGCATGCAGGTAATCTTATCTGATTTGACAAAAATGTCTGAAGAACACCTGATCTGCTGCATGCTTGTTCAGGGCCTATGGCTAATGTTTTTGAGGTAGAGGATCAGCTGGACAGCCAGGCAACTGTTATTGCTCAAGTAATGGCAGCCTCCATATACCTCTCTTTCAGTTGTCCTTAAGGTTACTTTCTTTCTGTGTTGACGAATACTTTGTTAAAAAAAGTAAGGACTCTTTATTTTTTCATATTAATAGACTATTTAGTTTGGATCACTTTGTTTCTTACACCGTTCACACAATTCTTATGTACAGGATTCGTAGGATTCGAGATTCGAAAGATTCAATATATTCGAGAACCTTTTCAGATTCGGATTAGAAAAAAATTGGATTCGTCCCACCTCTAGTTATAATTATTCTTAAAATTGCTCTGTTTTGATATAAGAACTGATTTTCCTAATTTTAATATATATATATGTTTTTTATTTTTATTTAAATCCTTTTCCCAAGGTAAATTTGACAGCTACGTACACAGCCTACTTTGTGGAAAATAACATCAAATGTATCCCTTGTGCAATGCGACAAAATGAAGTGTCATCCATTGTCTGTAATATGAGTTGAAATTACATTTATTGTTCTTTATGAATGAAGGTTTTGATAATAAAACATGAGTATTCTTCCTAAGAGGTGCTATATTTAACCCAGCAGGAAGCATGACAAGTAAATCAGAAAATCTAAATGATAATATAAACAAGTTAATACCTGCATCTAGTCAAGCCATTTATGTTGTCCCTACTATGCAAATCATACAAGAGTTTCATAGTAATACTAATAATGTCTGTCAGATGTTCAAAGATGACTTATTGTTAGACCCACGGTCCCTGCCTGCAGCATTCCTGCTGTACCCTGTGGCGTAGACGCCACTCTACTCAACATGCCATCTGACATCCTGGCCTCTGGTCTTCTCTGAAAGCTGTGACCTCCATGCTGCTGCCCACTGCTCCAGTCTCTGTCTCCTTAGGGTGTGCACACGCTCACCTCCGGCCTCTTAAAGGCACAGTGCACATGCTTCCTAATCCTTCCCCAGCCAATAACTAGAGGTCTCTGAGTATTTAAGGCAACCTCTACAGGCAGAGGGTGCCTGAGCTTTGTTGTTCCCTGTGACCAACATAGATGTTTGGAAGACTTAGTGCCTCAGCAACTATCTTGTATTATCCAGTGTTCCCATCTGTGTTCCTGCCATGTTCCCATTGTGTCTGTGTACTCCCACTAGTGATGAGCGGCAGGCGCAATATTCAAATTCGCGATATTTCACTAATATTTTGTAGAATATTCGTCATATTATTTTCTTGATTGTGAAAATCGGCAATGTAATATTCGCGTAATGCGCGCGCAATACAGGCGTGGGTCACTTTTGCTACATTTTCCAAGCTGCTAGAAGTTTCCTGAGACTGGAGAAAATGGTTGGCATGGCAGAACATTAAAAATGGCTTTATATGCAGATAGAGTGCTCCAATATATTCGCGATTGCACTAATCGGCACTAATGATGCGAAAATTTTGTCGCAATACATGAAACTTTACATTTTAGCAGGTCTGACTACATACTTACTGATTGGTGCACTATGTATTGTTGTGACATCACAGCACTATGTCTGTAGCATGTATGTATGGACAGCAGAACCTATCACACTACCTAACACCCTGCACTGCAACAGCTACACTATATCAGGATATAACCTACACTGACTATCTCCCACTAACTATCTGTATTATATATATAAGCTATCTAACTACTATCTATCTAATGTAATGAGTGGAAAGCACAGAGCACAGCAATGACACTGTTGTCTCTCTCAGAACTTTAAAATACTGTAGAAAATGGCTGTTGGGAAGGTTCTTATATAGTAAGGGGTAGGCAACTTTCCTATTGGTTGCTAGGGATTTTGCTAAGCTCAGACAAAGACATTGCAGCCTTCTCATTGGCCCACAAGCAAGAAGCAGGGAGGGATCATTGATTCAGATGAAAAAAAATCTAGAATATTCGATAATACAAATATATATATCACTATATTCTAAATATTCGCGAATTCTTGAAGTGTCGATATTTGCGATTAATATTCGCGATTCGAATATTCGCGCCCAACACTACTCCTGACCTCTCAGTTTAGTTTTCAGGTTAAGTTTGTGTTTAAGTTCTCCCAGTCTGTCTGCCTGTCTTTGCTTCAGTCTTGATTACTGCCTGTCTTGTTCCTACATCCCTGACTACACCGCCCATCAAGCTCTCCTAGTGTCTCCAGAATAGTGTTGCACATATCTACAGTCCCTGTATTATAGACTTCCAGACTGCTTCTGCAACTTTGGTGCAATTTCTCTGCATCTTAGATATCCAGCCAAGTTGCCTATTGTCAAGTTTTGCCAAAAACCACATAATCAGTGACTGTACCTACGGTTTTGGTGTGGTTTTTGTGTGTTTTCTGTGCTTAGAGCTAATAGTGCTTGTACCAGAGTCCCTGAACCCAGTGGTATTCTGGTACGATCCCAAGAGGTAGCGGTCTGGTTGCTCCCCTGCAGCGAAGTCCATATCCCTGTAGAGGGGTTAAAGTTTGAATACCAGGGAAGCACCGGAATAAAACCCTTACAGTTTAGCCCAAAGCCAAACCAGATAGTTGGCAAAGTGGGTCCACATTAACTGAACAGTAACACTTATCATGTGTATGTATTGTATTACACATATTTGTTAGTTTAGTTTCTCGTTATGTAGCAAGCAATACCTTACACAACAAATAAGGTGCAATCCCAACTTCCAAGGTATCCAAATCTCATAACCACCTCATTCCCCTTCTTTAATTACCCACCATAGTGATTAAAAGACGGAATATCTCCTTTACAGGGGTATTGCTATATGAGAGATAAAGGTCACAGTCATATCTGAGCCCTGCTGCACAAGGAGGCTCAAAGACCCATCTGCAATATATACGCCAATATTTAAAAATTGCACACAGGGTTCATGTGATAGATTTTGCATTGTGACCCAGATGCTTCAAGTTATGCTTATGCATCTTTATATAGTCAGTATGGAAGTGATATGAAATCATATGCATCTAAGAGACAATTGATGCATATGATTCTGTTTGCTGACCAAGGTTCTTTTGGGTCCTGATGATGAGAGTAAAATTTCACCTTTTGAAGTGTTGCACTGTAAAAGTGTGTTCTATACTAAATTCTGTACTTCCATACAATTTGCCAAAAGGCAATAAAATTCCCTATTCCCAATATACACGTTAAGTATGTGTCACGGTACCTTCTGTGACAGAGGTTAGAAGATCAGAGAGACTGTCTCCAAGTGAGGTTAACTGACAGTCTCTTGATTCTCAGTGTTGTTGTTTGGTAATGACCAAACCTCTTGTCAGGTGCAGCTGGCGGTCATTACTGCTTCCCTATTTAGTTTGGTTTCACACTTCATACCATGCGGTTGATATTCTCTGCTTGGATTTGGAGGAGTTGGTGTGTGGATCTTGCTTGTGTTCCTGCTCATCCATATATTTGGTTGTTCCCTTGTGCTTGTTGTTACTAGGCCTCAGGGAGACGCTGGTTCGTTCACCTGGGAAGGAACCAGTAGTCTCATTCCCTTTCACTAACTTTAAGGCATCTCAGGGCTCCTAGCGTTTAGGTTCCAGCATATGTATTTTTCCACCTTCCGGGTTTATACATACTGAAAGGAGTCAGGGCCATATCTAGGGGTTTCCTAGGAGGTAACCTTTATCTTCTCCCTAGCCTCAAGGCCTAGTTCTTTGTCCTCTCCCGTCTGTTGTCTTTCTGGTCTCCCTCCTCTCCCCATTATTCGTGACATTATCAGCTGCCCAAATAACCGCCATTTTGTTTTTATCAGTGCAGCAATGGATCCTATTTCTGCACTGGTCAGACAACTCCAGGGGTTGTCTCTGGGGGTAATTGAACTCCGCACAACCGTCTCACAGATCTAGAGACCACAGGAGGCTGGTTCCGACAGTGGGAACCAGGTCTGCCCTGAACCCAAGGTGGCTCTTCCAGACAGATTTTCTGGGGGATGTGACAATTTTAGTCGGTTCAGGGAGTCATGCAAATTATATTTTAAACTGCGTCCATGCTCTTATGGGGACGAGAGTCAAAGAGTGGGTATAATTAATTATTTGCTAAAAGGTGACGCTCAATCTTGGGTTTTTAGTTGCCGACCGGATCACAGTCCCTCCGGACGGTAGATTAATTTTTCAGAGCTCTAGGGGTTATCTATGATGACCCAGATCGGATCTCCCTGGCCGAGGCCAAGTTGCCTGGCTTCCGGCAGGGAGGACGTTTTGTGGAGACCTATTGCTCTGAATTTAGGAGATGGGCTACGGATACGGAGTGGAATAATCCTGTTCTCCATAGTCAATTCTGCCAAGGGCTATCCGAGGGCCTGAAGGACGCATTGGCATTTCACGAATATCCTGAGTCATTAGAGACGGCTAGAGGGAGAGATCTAAGGTTCCTCACACTCAGGATGTACTATCATATAAGGTGGCGACCTCTTCCGATACTTTGGGTAAAGTGACACTTGACCATATGTCTGGTGATGAGCCAATGCAGCTGGGGGGAGCTACCCCTGGATCTGGTAATAAGAAATTTAGGCTTAAGATGAGACTCTGCATTTTCTGTGGAAAAGGGGGACATTTTGTTAAGGACATGCGTTATGTTTATGAGTTTAATTCTCATCTCACTCTTTGTAGTGTGGGTGGGAAATCTAAGAAATTACTTTTGTCTTTTGCCAGTAGTACCCAATGTCTCCTGCCTGCCAATGTGGCTCTAGACTCCAAAACTGTGGAAATTGAAGTATTTATTGACAGTGGGGCAAGGGTTAACCTAGTTGATGGTCAGTTTGTTCGTATGCATGGGTTGACAACAAGTGCATTGGACAAAAATATTTCAGTGTTTGCTATTGATTCCGCTCCTCTCAAACAAAAAGGTTTATCACAAATAGTGCAGGATATTCATTTAATGGTGGGTGATTTTCATCAAGAATCAATTTTATGTTCTGTGCTGGAGGGTCTGCCTGTTCCCTGGGTGCTAGGTTTACCATGGTTAGGCAAACATAATCCAACCATCGATTGGCAAGCAAGACAGATTCTTGATTTGAGTGATTATTGTATAGATAACTGTCTTAGCACGTCGCTATCTGTTGTAAACACTAAAGTTATACCTTCGTTTATTTCGGATTTTTCTGATGTATTATCTGAAAGTGGAGATCACATCGGGAGTATGATTGCCCCGTCAACCTTATTGCCCAAGTCTCGGTTGTATAATCTTTCTGAATCCGAAAGAGTAGCTTTGCTAGAATATATCACCAAGAGTTTGGCTAAAGGTCATATTAGATCATTCAAATCCCCAGTGGATGCAGTGTTCTTCTTTGTTAAGAAAAAGGACGGAACTTTTAGGCCATGTTTGGACTTCCGTAAGCTTAATTGCATTATTGTCCGTGATCCTTATCCCCTTCCTTTGATCTCGGATTTGTTCAATCAGATGTTGGTGCCAAGGTGTTCTCTAAGTTGGATTTGAGTGGGGCATATAATCTGGAAAGAATCAAGGAGGGGGCGAATGGAAGATGGCCTTTAATACCCCTGAAGGTCATTTTTTGAATTTGGTCATGCCTTTTTTTTTTTTAAATCAAGTATTTTTTATTAAAACATTTTTCCTTTTTGTATAGATAAGCGTACATCAAATACACATTGATATAAACAGATGAATGCCCAGCTTGGGCACAATAATACACAAAGTATAAACCCTGAAGAGTAACACCCCCCCTTCCCCCTTTAAATTTGGTCATGCCTTTTGGGTTGACCAATGCTCCTGCGGTTTCCAACATTTCATTAATGACATCTTTCATCATCTGGTGGGTAGGTTTGTTGTGCTGTATCTGGATGATATTCTAATTTATTCTCCAGACATGGAAACTCATTAGGATCATGTGAGACAAGTGTTACAGATCCTAAGAGAGAATAAATTGTATGCTAAGATGGAAAAGTGTGTATTTGCAGTTCCGGAAGTGCAATTCCTAGGTAACCTACTCTCATCTTCAGGTTTTCGTATGGATCCTGAGTAGAGTTGAGCGGACACCTGGATGTTTAGGTTCACAAAAAAGTTTGTGTTCGGGGCTCGAACTTGACCCCGAACCCAAACCCCATTGAAGTCAATGGGGACCCAAACTTTTGAGCACTAAAATGGCTCTAAAAAAGTCATTGAAAGGGCTAGATGGCTGAAAATGGCAGCAAAATGTGGTTAAGAGCATGGCAAGTGCTTTGCAAACAAATGTGGATAGGGAAATGACTTAAAATAACATAAAATACGTAAAAATCTAAAATAATAATCTTGATCTGGGAGGAAGAGGTCCATATGGAGTAGGAGGTTGAGGAGGCGGCGGATGTGGTGGTGTAGATGGAAGCGGCAGTGGAGGAGGAGGTAGCCAACACTGTTTTTGGTTTTGTTTTTTATTTATTTTTTGTATTTATTTTTTTTGTTTAAATTTGGGTAGACCCCAAAACATTGGGAAATATAACCTGTGATAACCCCCTCCAGCCGTGCTAAACAAACGTTCAGACAATACACTGGCTGCAGGGCAGGCTAGCACTCCAAGGCGTAAAGGGCAAGCTCAGGCCAAGTGCCCAATTTGGAGACGCAGAAGTTGAAGGGGGCAGACCCATCAGTTAGTACGTGTAGGCATGTGCACATATACTGCTCCACCATGTCGCACATCCCCGTGATATCCACGATCCAATTGGATATCTTCTCTATTAACTTTCGATGTTCTTGTATGAGCCTACCATGGTGATCACGGGTAACTGGGAATCAGGGTTCAAGGATGGAGAGGGAGCCTGAGAAAGGGATACCACATCCAAGTGAGGTCAATGGAGGAACTGTGATCGAGCGGAAATGTGGGAGAAGTTATCAAAGCGGAAGGATCGAAAGAAAGGAGGGGGCACATGGCAATTACCCACTCCCGACTCGGGAAGGTAGTGACGATAAATAACAATACAGGACTCTTAAGATGCCCTTTTATTGGAATGATTAATAAAAAATTACAGGAAATGTCACTGGGGTATTTTGGATTTGGAAACATTAGACAGAGGAGGCCCTGCTGCTGCTTTGTTGACTCTAGAAAACTTCTGCCTGATCGCACGTCCCCATGACGTCCACGATCCAATTGGATATCTTCTTTATCAGCTTTCGATATTCTTTTCTGCGCCTACCATGTTGATCACGGTTAGCGGTGAATCAGGGTTCCACGCCGGAGAGAGAGCATGAGAAAGAGATACCACATCCAAGGAAGGTCAATGGATGAAATTAAATGTGATTGAGTGGAAATGTGGGACAAATTATTGAAGCCGAAGCTTCCAAGTAAAGGAGGGGGAGCGCGGCAATTACCCACTCCCGACTCGGGGAGGAAGTGACGATAAATAACAATACAGGACTCTTAAGTAGAGTTGAGCGAACCCGAACTTTAGGTTTTTCGGCACCCGGACACGAACCCGAACATTTACGTAAATGTTCGGGTTCGGTGTCCGACGCTTTCTTGGCGCTTTTTGAAAGGCTGCACAGCAGCCAATCAACAAGCGTCATACTACTTGCCCCAAAAGGACATCACAGCCATGCCTACTATTGGCATGGCTGTGATTGACCAACTGCAGCATGTGACCCAGCCTCTATTTAAGCTGGAGTCACGTAGCACCGCCCGTCACTCTGCTCGGATTAGTGTAGGGATAGGCTGCAGCTGCTGTGAGGGAGAGAGATTAGGGAGAAATCTTATGAAGAACTGCTTCTTTACTCAGCGATCTACAGCAAATGTGTTTTGTGGGTGCAGTGCACAATTGTTTTAAGCCTGCCCTGAGCCAACTACTACTGAAAACGAACTTTTTTTCCTTCAGTTAGTCAATATCAATACATAATTGGCAGCCATTTTAAGCAACGATAGTGCACCAGCACAGGATATCTGCATGTCTGCAAGTCCAGAAATACTGCTTTGAGACACTGGGGTTAAAAAAAAACCTTTTTTTCATATAGTGCACATCTAGTATTAGACGTGCATAAGTGAGTGTCACATTTATGCCAGAAATACAGCTTTTTGCTTACTGGGGTGAAAAAAAACCCCATCTGTTTCATATAGTGCACATCTAGGATTAGACGTGCATAACTGTGTGTCACATTGAGGCCATAAATGCAGCTTTTTGCTTACTGGGTTGGAAAAAAAACATCTGTTTCATATAGTGCACATCTAGGATTAGACATGCATAAGTGAGTGTCATATTTAGGCCACAAATACAGCTTTTTGCTTACTGGGGTGAAAAAACCCTCTGATATACTGCACATCTGGGATTAGACATGCATAAGTGACTGTGAAATTTAGGCCACAAATACGGCTTTCTCATCCTGGGGCATACTGGGGTGAAAAAAAACATCTGTTTCATATAGTGCTGTCACTACTAGAGCTTTGAGACGTTCTCACAGCTCTGTTTCTCCACCCCTGTGATGATGTCACTACCAGAGCTTGGAGGAGTTCTCACTGCTCTGTTTCTCCGCCCCTGGGATGAGGTCATTACTTTCTGTTTCCTTCCTTCCAGCTGTTCCTCCTATGTTTGATTTCTCTGTCTTTAAATCACCCCTCCTCCTTTTGCAGAGTGTGGATTATATTTCTCATTTGAGTTGTAGCTCTTGCTTGAGTATCTTCACTTGTATGCTATCTTTTCACTGGACCTTTGTTCTGCTGCAGCAAGTACTCCGGATATTGCCACCTGTCTTTGGATCCGTCTTCTCTGCTGCCGCAGCACCTTCAGCTAAGTGTGCAGACATTGTAGTGTATCTGTTTGTTTTCTGACCGGATCCGAGGCGACCACGGTTCTCTCCATATACTGAGCACGGCACCGGTGGCCGTGCCCCTTCCACTATTGTAGGGGTTACAGTGGTCATCAGTCTTAGGTACGCGGGCATGCCTCGTTCCACCATTAGGATCCGGGTATGTGCTTAGCAGCATAGGGAAAGCTTTGAGGGTCTGACAACTGTCACCCTTTATTCTCCCTAGTTTGGGTCCGGTCAGTGGCTCTATTTTCTGTGTATGCTCTAGTTGCTCACTTACAGCCGTGACATTATAATCCACCAAAACCGTCTCTTTTGACATGGATCCGCTTTCTGGCCTGGTTGACCGCATGCAGGGTCTTTCTTTGGAGGTAGCGGATCTCCGTCAATCTATGACTCAGCTTCAAGCATTGGGCTCTGCTCCGGCCCATGGAGTCTGTTGCGAGCCAAAGGTCTCACTTCCGGAAACGTTCTCCGGGGGCAGTGAGAATTTTGTTCGCTTCAGAGAGGCATGCAAACTCCATTTTTGCTTGTGTCCCCATTCCTCTGGTAATGAAGAGCAGAGGGTGAGGATTGCCATCTCCCTGCTCAGGGGTAATGCTCAGACTTGGGCATTTTCGCTGCCATCAGGGGATCCCTCCCTTCGATCTGTGGAAAGATTTTTTGTGGCCCTGGGGCAGATATATGATGACCCGGATCGTGTTGCGCTGGCCGAATCTAACTTACGTTTTTTATGCCAGAACAAACTGTCTGCAGAGTTTTATTGTTCTGAATTTCGGAGATGGGCAGCTGATTCAGGTTGGAATGATGCTGCACTCTGGAGTCAGTTCTGTCATGGTCTCTCAGAGAGATTGAAAGATGCATTTGCTTTCCATGAGAGACCAACGTCCTTAGAGTCTGCCATGTCATTGGCGGTACGCCTTGACAGGGTCTAAGAGAAAGAAACGAGACCTCTCTGTCCAGCCATTGTCAGTCTAGGGGCAGTGGTGCGGACTCATTCAGTGTGCAAGGGCCTCATCCTGTCTCGGTCCCCTCTGAGGAGGAGCCCATGCAGCTAGGTCGACTTGCCCCTGATAAAAGAGGATTTAGTCCTCAGAGTATGGTGTGTTTTTGTTGTGAGGGCATAGGTCATTTGGCAAATGTTTGTCCGTCTAGGAGATTCTTGAACTGTACTAAGAGCGATAATAAGAGAAAAACCTCAAAAGGTAAATCATCAAACTCTGCTTCATCTGCTACTTTGGGCAAAGTTGATGTAGGAATTGATGCTTTTCCTCTGACCTGCAGTTCCCGTTTTCTCCTGTCTGCCAGGGTGGCGCTAGAGAGCAAAGTCATTTCTTGTGAGATTTTTGTCGATAGTGGAGCGGCCGTCAATCTTATTGACACTCAATTTGTAGCCATGCATGGTTTTCAGGTTTGTACATTAGAAAAGGATATACCTGTTTTTGCTATTGACTCTGCTCCACTCTCACAGAGATCTCTGAAGGGCATTGTTCACAATATCCGGTTGGCTGTGGGTGACACTCATGTGGAGGATATATCTTGTTTTGTCCTTAACGGATTGCCTTCTCCTCTAGTTTTGGGGTTACCCTGGCTCACTAGACATAACCCCACTATTGATTGGCAAGGAAGGCAAATAAATGAGTGGAGTGACTTTTGTAGAGAGAATTGTCTCACAGCGACTTTTGCAGAGGTGTCTACTAAAACTGTGCCATCATTTCTCTCGGATTTCTCGGACGTGTTTTCCGAGAGCGGTGTTCAGGAGCTACCTCCTCACCGGGAGTTTGACTGTCCCATTAACCTCATTCCCGGCGCCAAGCTGCCAAAAGCACGCCTCTACAATCTCTCACAACCGGAAAGAATCGCAATGCGAACCTATATCTCCGAGAGTCTCGATAAGGGGCATATTCGTCCCTCAAAATCACCTGTTGCCGCTGGTTTTTTTTTTGTTAAAAAAAAAGATGGCTCTCTGAGACCTTGCCTAGATTTTAGGGAGCTGAACCGTATCACGATTCGCGATCCCTATCCCCTTCCTCTGATCCCGGACCTATTCAACCAAATTGTTGGGGCCAAGGTTTTTTCCAAATTGGATTTGAGAGGCGCGTACAACCTGGTCAGGGTCAGAGAGGGGGATGAATGGAAAACGGCCTTTAATACCCCTAACGGGCATTTCGAGAATCTCGTTATGCCTTTCGGCCTGATGAATGCTCCGGCCGTCTTTCAGCATTTTGTTAACAGTATTTTCTACCATTTAATGGGGAAATTTGTATTGGTGTATCTTGATGATATTTTGATTTTTTCCCCTGATGTTCAGACCCATCAGGATCATCTTTTTCAGGTTCTGCAGATTCTGCGGGAAAATAAATTGTACGCCAAGCTGGAGAAATGTGTTTTTATGGTATCAGAGATTCAATTTCTGGGTTTTCTTCTCTCTGCTTCTGGTTTTCGCATGGATCCGGAGAAGGTCTGTGCTGTACTTGAGTGGGAGCTTCCCGAGAATCAGAAGGCATTGATGCGCTTTCTGGGTTTTGCGAACTATTACAGAAAGTTCATTTTGAATTATTCCTCTGTTGTCAAACCCCTCACTGACATGACAAAAAAGGGGGCGGATTTTTCCTCTTGGTCGGAGGAGGCGCTTGCAGCTTTTTCTAAGATTAAAGAGAGTTTTGCGTCTGCTCCCGTCTTGGTGCATCCCGATGTTTCCTTACCTTTTATTGTTGAGGTGGATGCTTCCGAGGTGGGTGTGGGTGCGGTTTTGTCCCAGGGCCCATCTCCTGCCAAATGGCGACCCTGTGCCTTTTTCTCTAAAAAACTCTCCCCGGCAGAGAAAAACTATGATGTGGGAGATAGGGAGTTGTTGGCCATCAAGTTGGCTTTCGAGGAATGGCGCCATTGGTTGGAGGGGGCCAGGCACCCTATCACCGTTTTTACCGACCATAAGAATCTGGCATACTTGGAGTCGGCCAGGCGTATGAATCCGAGACAGGCCAGATGGTCTCTGTTCTTCTCCAGATTCAATTTTGTCGTTACATTCCGCCCTGGGATCAAAAATGTGAAGGCTGATGCTCTCTCTCGCTGTTTTCCGGGAGGAGGAAACTCCGAGGACCCGGGTCCCATTTTGGCGGAGGGGGTAGTTGTTTCTGCTCTATATTCTGATTTGGAGGCCGAGGTCCAGGCTGCCCAGACTGAGGCACCTGCCCGTTGTCCTTCTGGGAAGTTGTTTGTGCCTCCTGAGCTACGTCACAAACTCTTCAAGGAGCATCATGATACTGTTCTTGCTGGTCACCCCGGGAGTAGAGCCACGGTAGATCTCATTGCTCGGAGATTTTGGTGGCCGGCTCTTCGTAAGTCGGTGGAGGGTTTTGTGGCTGCTTGTGAGACGTGCGCTCGCGCTAAGGTCCCTCGTTCACGGCCTTCAGGTTCCCTTCTCCCGTTACCCATACCTTCCCGTCCTTGGACACACCTGTCCATGGACTTTATCACGGATCTTCCTCGTTCCTCAGGGAAGTCGGTGATCCTGGTGGTGGTGGACCGTTTTAGCAAGATGGCTCATTTCGTACCTTTCCCTGGTTTACCCAATGCTAAAACGTTGGCGCAAACTTTTGTCGACCATATTGTTAAGTTGCATGGCACTCCCTCTGATATTGTTTCCGATAGAGGCACGCAGTTTGTGTCCAGATTCTGGAAGGCTTTCTGTTCTCGCCTGGGGGTTCGGCTGTCCTTCTCTTCTGCTTTTCACCCGCAGTCGAATGGTCAGACTAAGCGCCTCAATCAGAATCTGGAGACATATTTGCGCTGTTTTGTGGCAGAGAATCAGGAGGATTGGTGTTCTTTTCTCCCTCTTGCTGAGTTTGCTCTGAACAACCGTCGTCAGGAATCTTCTGATAAGTCACCATTCTTTGGTGCATATGGGTTCCATCCGCAGTTTGGGACATTCTCGGGAGGGGCTCCTTCTGGTTTACCTGAGGAGGAGAGATTTTCCTCGTCTTTGTCTACCATTTGGCAAAAGATTCAGAGTAATCTTAGAAAGATGAGTGAGAAGTATAAGCGTGTGGCTGATAAGAGACGTGTGCCTGGTCCGGACCTGAATGTGGGTGATCTGGTGTGGTTGTCTACAAGAAATATTAAACTGAAGGTTCCCTCCTGGAAATTGGGTCCCAAGTTTATTGGGCCTTATAAAATCTTGTCAGTCATCAATCCTGTTGCCTTCCGTCTTGATCTTCCACGGGTTTGGAAGATACATAATGTATTTCACAGATCTCTCTTAAAACCATATGTCCAGCCCACGGTACCCTCCTCTTTGCCTCCTCCTCCGATTTTGGTTGATGGCAATCTGGAGTTTGAGGTTTCCAGAATTGTGGACTCTCGCATTGTCCGCGGTTCTCTTCAGTACCTCGTTCATTGGAGGGGTTATGGTCCTGAGGAGAGGATGTGGGTTCCGGTGTCGGACATTAAAGCCACTCGCCTCATCAGGGCATTTCATAGGGCTCATCCTGAGAAGGTGGGTGCTGGGTGTCCGGAGTCCACCCGTAGAGGGGGGGGTACTGTCACTACCAGAGCTTTGAGATGTTCTCACAGCTCTGTTTCTCCACCCCTGTGATGATGTCACTACCAGAGCTTGGAGGAGTTCTCACTGCTCTGTTTCTCCGCCCCTGGGATGAGGTCATTACTTTCTGTTTCCTTCCTTCCAGCTGTTCCTCCTATGTTTGATTTCTCTGTCTTTAAATCACCCCTCCTCCTTTTGTAGAGTGTGGATTATATTTCTCATTTGAGTTGTAGCTCTTGCTTGAGTATCTTCACTTGTATGCTATCTTTTCACTGGACCTTTGTTCTGCTGCAGCAAATACTCCGGATATTGCCACCTGTCTTTGGATCCGTCTTCTCTGCTGCCGCAGCACCTTCAGCTAAGTGTGCAGACATTGTAGTGTATCTGTTTGTTTTCTGACCGGATCCGAGGCGACCACGGTTCCCTCCATATACTGAGCAGGGCACCGGTGGCCGTGCCCCTTCCACTATTGTAGGGGTTACAGTGGTCATCAGTCTTAGGTACGCGGGCATGCCTCGTTCCACCATTAGGATCCGGGTATGTGCTTAGCAGCATAGGGAAAGCTTTGAGGGTCTGACAGGGGTCACCCTTTATCCTCCCTAGTTTGGGTCCGGTCAGTGGCTCTATTTTCTGTGTATGCTCTAGTTGCTCACTTACAGCCGTGACAAGTGCACATCTGGGATTATAGGTGCATAAGTGAGTGTCACATTTAGGCCAGAAATACAGCTTTTTGCTTACTGGGGTAAAAAAAACATCTGTTTCATATAGTGCACATCTAGGATTATAGGTGCATAAGTGAGTGTCACATTTAGGCCAGAAATACAGCTTTTTGCTTACTGGGGTAAAAAAAACATCTGTTTCATATAGTGCACATCTAGGATTAGACGTGCATAAGTGAGTGTCACATTTAGACCAGAAATACAGCTTCTTGCTTACTGGGGTTATAAAAAATGAGTGCAATACCCTACATCAGGGTTTTTATTGGCGGTTAATTATTTTTAACAGACTTAACCACTTTTTACTTTGCTTGGTGAACGCTAACTATGAGGCAAACATCTAATATGGGACGGGGTCATGGTCATGGTGGTGGTGTTGGTGGAGCCTCTGGTGCAGGGAGAGGACGTGGCCGTTCTGCCACAGCTAAACGTCCTACTGAACCTACTACATCAGGTCCCAGTAGCCGCCAGAATCTACAGCAATATTTGGTCGGGGCTAATGCCGTTCTAAGGATGGTAAGGCCTGAGCAAGTAGAGGCGCTAGTCAATTAGGTGGCCGACAGTGGATCCAGCGCGTTCACATTATCTCCCACCCAGTCTTCTGCAGAAAGCGCACAGGTGGTGCCTGAAACCCATGCCCATCAGTCTGTCACATCACCCCCGTGCATATCGGAGAACCTGTCTGAGCCTCAAGTCATGCAGCAGTCTCTTATGCTGTTTGAAGACTCTGCTGGCAGGGTTTCCAAAGGGCATCCACCTAGCCCTTCCCCAGGGGTGAAAGATATAGAATGCACTGAGGCACAACCACTTATGTTTCCTGATGAGGACATGGGAATACCACCTCAGCACGTCTCTGATGATGACGAACCACAGGTGCCAACTGCTGTGTCTTTCTGCAGTGTGCAGACCGATAAGGAGGTCAGGGAGGAAGACTGGGTGGAAGACGATGCAGGGGACGATGAGGTCCTAGACCCCACATGGAATGAAGGTCGTGCCACTGACTTTCAGAGTTCGGAGGAAGAGGCAGTGGTGAGACCGAGCCAACAGCATAGCAAAAGAGGGAGCAGGGTGCAAAAGCAGAGCAGCCGTCGCCAAAACAGTTCGCCTAAAACTGGCCACCGTCATGGCATGGCACTTCTTCACACAGTGTGCTGACGACAAGACCCGAGTGGTTTGCACGTTGTGCCATCAGTGCCTGAAGCGAGGCATTAACGTTCTGAACCTTAGCACAACCTGCATGACCAGGCATCTACATGCGAGACACGGGCTGCAGTGGAGTAAGCACCTTCAAAACCAATAAAGGGCTCAGGCCCCTCCTGCTCCCTCTTCTGCTGCTGCCTCGACCTCTTCCTCCGCCTCTGGAGGAACGTTGGCACATGCCGCCCAGCAAACAGAGGATGTGCCACCAACAACACCACCTCCGTCACCAAGCATCTCCACCATGTCACATGGAAGCGTTCAGCTCTCCATCTCACAAACCTTTGAGAGAAAGCGTAAATTCCCACCTAGCCACCCTCGATCCCTGGCCCTGAATGCCAGCATTTCTAAACTACTGGCCTTTGAAATGCTGTCATTCAGGCTGGTGGAGACGGACAGCTTCAAACAGCTCATGTCGCTTGCTGTCCCACAGTACGTCGTTGCCCTCCCTGCACAACCAAGTATCGGATAAAATCAAGTGTGCACTGCGCAATGCCATCTGTGGCAAGGTCCACCTAACCACAGATACGTGGACCAGTAAGCACGGCCAGGGACGCTATATCTCCCTAACTGCACACTGGGTAAATGTAGTGGCGGCTGGGCCCCAGGCGGAGAGCTGTTTGGCGCACGTCCTTCCGCCGCCAAGGATCGCAGGGCATCTTTCTTTGCCTCCTGTTGCCTCCTCTTCCTACTCTGCTTCCTCCTCCTCTTCTACCACCTCCTCATCCGGACAGCGACAGACCTTCACCACTAACTTCATCACAGCCAGGGGTAAACGTCAGCAGGCCGTTCTGAAACTGATGTGTTTGGGGGACAGGCCCCACACCGCGCAGGAGTTGTGGCGGGGTATAGAACAACAGACCGACGAGTGGTTGCTGCCAGTGAGCCTCAAGCCCGGCCTGGTGGTGTGCGATAATGGGCGAAATCTCGTTGCAGCTCTGGGACTAGCCGGTTTGACGCACATCCCTTGCCTGGCGCATGTGCTGAATTTGGTGGTGCAGAAATTCATTCACAACTACCCCGACATGTCAGAGCTACTGCATAAAGTGCGGGCCGTCTGTGCGCGCTTCCAGTGTTCTCATCCTGCCGCCGCTCGGATGTCTGCTCTACAGCGTAACTTCGGCCTTCCCGCTCACCGTCTCATATGCGATGTGCCCACCAGGTGGAACTCCACCTTGCACATGCTGGAGAGACTGTGTGAGCAGCAGCAGGCCATAGTGGAGTTTCAGCTGCAGCACTCACAGGTAAGTCGCACTGCGGAACAGCACCACTTCACCACCAATGACTGGGCCTCCATGTGAGACCTGTGTGCCCTGTTGCGCTGTTTCGAGTACTCCACCAACAAGGCCAGTGGTGATGACGCCGTTATCAGCGTTACAATACCACTTCTATGTCTCATTGAGAAAACACTTAGGGTGATGATGGAAGAGGATGTGGCCAAGGACGAGGAGGAGGAAGAGGGTCATCTCTAACACTTTCAGGCCAGTCTTTTAGAAGTGGCTCAGAAAGAGGATTTTTGCAACAGCAGAGGCCAGATACAAATTTGGCCAGCCAGGGCCCACTACTGGAGGAGTAGGAGGAGGAGGATGGGGATGAAGCATGTTCACAGCGGGCTGGCACCCAACGCAGCTTGGGCCCATCATTGGTGCGTGGCTGGGGGGATACGGAGGACGCAGACGATACTCCTCCCACAGAGGACAGCTTGTCCTTACCTCTGGGCAGCCTGGCACACATGAGCGACTACATGCTGCAGTGTCTGCGCAACGACAGCAGAGTTGCCCACATTTTAACGTGTGCTGACTACTGGGCGGCCACCCTGCTGGATCCCCGTTACAAAGACAATGTGCCGTCCTTAATTCCCTCACTGGAGCGTGATCGGAAGATGCGCGACTACAGGCGCACGCTGGTAGACGCGCTCCTGAGAGCATTCCCGACTGACGTCGGGGGACAAGTGGAAGCACAAGGCGAAGGCAGGGGAGGAGGAAGAGGTCGCCAACGCAGCTGTGTCAGTGCCAGGACCTCAGAAGGCAGAGTTAGCATGGCCGACATGTGGAAAAGCTTTGTCACCTCGCCGCAACAACCGGCCACAACTGCTGATATGGAGCGTGTTAGCAGGAGGCAGCATTTGAACAACATGGTGGAACAGTACCTGTGCACACGACTACACGTACTGACTGATGGTTCTGCCCCATTCAACTTCTGGGTCTCCAAATTGTCCACATGGCCAGAGCTTGCACTGTATGCCTTGGAGGTGCTGGCCTGCCCTGCAGGCAGTGTACTCTCTGAACGTGTATTTAGCACGGCAGGAGGCATCATTACAGACAGACGCAGCCGCCTGTCCACAGCCAATGTGGACAAGCTCACGTTCATTAAAATGAACCAGGCCTGGATCCCACAAGACTTGTCTGTACCTTGTGCAGAATAGACAGTTCTAACAGCCTCAACCATCCATCCTTGTAGTCAAGTGCACTTATTCCTTTTTTTATTTTTTTATATGTCCCAATATTTTGGGGGATACCCCTATGTAACATTGCAAAATAACACACATCTGTGTTGGCTACCTATTCCTCCATCGCCACCGCTTCCACCTAGACCGCCACGTGAGCCTACACAGCCACATCCACCCATTCACCACCTCCTCAACCTCTTCCTCCTACATCATTCCTAATTTTTTTTTTGTAAGGTCTTTTATGTTTTTTAAATTCATTTCCCTATCCACATTTGTTTGCAGAGCATTTGCCATGCTCTTAAGCACATTTTGCTGTCTTTTGCAGCCCTCTAGCTCTTTCCAGGGCTATTTTAGAGCCATTTTAGTGACCAAAAGTTTGGGTCCCCATTGACTTCAATGGGGTTCGGGTTCGGGGTCAAGTTCGGGTCCCGAACCCGAACTTTTTTTTCAAGTTCGGCCGAACCTGCCGAACCTGAACATCCAGGTGTCCGCTCAACTCTACTCTTAAGATGCCCAGTTATTGGAATGATTAATAAAAAATTATAGGGAATGTCACTGGGGTATTTTGGATTTGGAAACATTAGACAGAAGAGGCCCTGCTGCCGCTTTGTTGACTCTACATAACTTCTGCCTGATCGCACGTCCCCGTAAAAACCACAATATAATTGGATATCTTCTCTATCAACTTTCGATGTTCTTTTCTGCGCCTACCATGTTGATCACAGTTAGCGGTGAATCAGGATTCCACGCCGGAGAGGGAGCGTGAGAAAGGGATACCAAATCCAAGGGAGGTCAATGGCTGCAATGTGATCGGAAATGTGGGACAAGTTGTTAAAGCGGAAGGATCGAATGAAAGAAGGTGGAGCGCATCAATTAAAGATGAATTTTAGAAATTTAAGTCCCTGTCACCTATGCAGAGCAGGGGTTTTTCATCGGCAAAAATGAGTTAATGTCACCCACCAATGGAACAGACGATTTTTTTAAATTTTGGTCCTTGTCAACTATGCAGAGCAGGGGTTTATTCATGGCAAAACTGTGTTATGTCATCCACCAATTGAACAGCCGATTTAACAAAAATTAGGTCCCTGTCACCTATGCAGAGCATGGGTTTGTATACGGCAAAATTGGTAAAATGTCACCTGACAATGTAACAGACGATTTTTTTAAATTTATGTCCCTGTTACCTATGCAGAGCAGGGGTTTATTCACGGTAAAATGGTAAAAAGTCACCCAAGAATGTAACACCCTGTTGCACCCTGCTCCCTCTTTTGCAGTGCTGGTGCCTCTGTGCAACCACCGCCTCTTCCTCCGAACTAGAAAAGTCACTCGCATGACCTTGATTCCATGTGGGGTCTAGTATCTCATCATCCTCCACATCATCTTCCACCCACTCTTTACCCCTGCCCTCCTTGTCGGTCTACAGACTGCAGAAAGCCGCAGCAGTTGGCACCT
This sequence comes from Bufo bufo, assembly GCF_905171765.1. Taxonomy (NCBI): domain Eukaryota; kingdom Metazoa; phylum Chordata; class Amphibia; order Anura; family Bufonidae; genus Bufo; species Bufo bufo. The sequence continues at coordinate 95,430,111 of NC_053390.1, forward strand.
GTGTTTTGTCATCATCAGAGACGTGCTGCGGTGGTCTTCCAATGTCCTCATCCTGAAACATAAGTGGTTGGGCATCAGTGCACTCAATCTCTTCCACTTCCGGTGCAGGGCTATGTGGATGGCCCACGGAAACCCTGCCAGCAGAGTCATCAAAAAGCAGAAGAGACTGCTCCATGACTTGGGGCTCAGACTGCTTGGCTGATTTGCAAGGTGGTGAGGTGAAGGACTGATGGACATGGATGGGCTGCAGGTGCCAACTCTGATCTTTCAGCATGAGACTGGGTGGGAGACAATGTGAAGGAACTGGAAGCACTGTCAAACACCCAATCTACTATCGCCTGTACTTGTTCTGGCCTCACTATTTATAGGGCCCCATCGGCCCTACCAAATAACGCTGAAGGTTCTGTCGCCTACTCGCACCTGAGGAAGGTGTTTCACTTGTGTGTGTAGCTGGCACAGATCGACCACGTCCTCTCTCTGTAACAGGAACTCCACCAGCAGCACCACGACCGGGGCCACGTCCCATATTTGACGCTCTCATCATTCTTTTCGTTCACCCACCAAACTAACAGATGGTTTATGTCAGACGACAATGTATCCGCCAATAGTCAACAAGTTCACTTCGAGTAAAGCAGTGCCGATGTCATAAAGAGGAAAAATTTCTTGAGGTCATACAACAGTGTGGCAGGCGAATTTTATACAATTACTTCAAGTTCCCAAAAATTTTTAATTTGTCAACCAACAATGTAACTGCAGTATTACCTGGTTGTATTGGACTGTGACAAATGCAGCAAAGGCCCCAAATGTAGCATCTTGCCCAAAATGGGTATTTTTTTAAAACCAGAAAATAACAGCAGTATCTAACACTAGTATTTTACTGTGACAAATGAAGTAAAGGCTCCAGATGTAGGGTCTTGCAAAAAATTGGTGCTTTTTAAAACCCAGAATATAACAGCAGTATTTAAAGTTTGTATTTGACTGTCAGAAATGCAGCAAAGGCCGCAAATTTATTATCTTGCCCAAAATGAGTGTTTTTTTTTAAAACAATAATATAACAGCAGTATCTAACGCTTGTATTGGACTGTGACAAATGCAGCAAAGGCTGCAAATCTGTTATATTGCCCAAAATAGGTGTTTTTGTAATACCAGAATATAACAGCAGTATATAACGCTTGTATTGGACTGTCAGAAATGCAGCAATGGCCGCAAATGTATTATTTTGCCCAAAATAGGTGTTTTTTAATACCAGAATATAACAGCAGCATCTAACGCTTGTATTGGACTGTCTGAAATGCAGCAAAGGCTGCAAATGTATTATCTTGCCCAAAATGGGTGTTTTTTAATACCAGAATATAACAGCAGTATGTAACGCTTGTGTTGGACTGTAAGAAATGCAGCAAAAGCCGCAAATGTATTATCTTGCCCAAAATGGGTGTTTTTTTAATACCAGAATATAACAGCAGTATGTAACGCTTGTATTTGACTGTCAGAAATGCAGCAAAGGCCGCAAATATATTATCTTGCCCAAAATGGATGTTTTTTTTAAATACTAGAATATAACAGCAGTATGTAACGCTTGTAATGGACTGTCAGAAATGCAGCAAAGGCCGCAAATGTATTATCTTGCCCAAAATGGGTGTTTTTTTAATACCAGAATATGACAGCAGTATCTAACGCATTGGACTATCAGAAATGCAGCAAAGGCCGGAAATTTATTATCTTGCCCAAAATAAAAACCAGAATATAACAGCAGTATCTAACGCTTGTATTTGACTGTCAAAAATGCAGCAAAGGCCGCAAATGTATTATCTTGCCCAAAATTGGTGTTTTTTTAATACCAGAATATAACAGCAGTATGTAACGCTTGTATTTGACTGTGAGAAATGCAGCAAAGGCCGCAAATGTATTATCTTGCCCAAAATGGGTGTTTTTTTAATCTCAGAATATAACAGCAGTATCTAACGCTTGTATTTGACTGTGAGAAATGCAGCAAAGGCCCCAGATGTAGGGTCTTGCAAAAAATTGGTGTTTTTTTTTAACCCAGAATGTAACTGCAGTATTTAAAGTTTGTATTTGACTGTCAGAAATGCAACAAAGGCCGCAAATCTATTATCTTGCCCAAAATGGATGTTTTTTTTAAATACCAGAATATAACAGCAGTATGTAACACTTGTATTGGACTGTCAGAAATGCAGCAAAGGCCGCAAATTTATTATCTTGCCCAAAATGTTTTTTTTTTTAAAACCACAATATAACAGCAGTATCTAACTCTTGTATTGGACTGTCAGAAATGCAGCAAAGGCCGCAAATGCATTATCTTGCTCAAAATGGGTGTTTTTTTAATACCAGAATATAACAGCAGTATGTAATGCTTGTATTGGACTGTCAGAAATGCAGCAAAAGCCGCAAATTTATTATCTTGCCCAAAATATATATTTTTTTTAAAACCAGAATATAACAGTAGTATGTAACGCTTGTATTGGACTGTCAAAAAAGCAGGAAAGATGGCAAATGTATTATCTTGCCCAAAATGGGTGTTTTTTTAATACCAGAATATAACAGCAGTATCTATCGCTTGTATCTGACTGTGACAAATGCAGCAAAGGCCCCAGATGTAGGGGAAAAAATTGTAGTTTACCATGCTGATTAAAAAAAATTTGTAACACACAAACTTGCTATTGTTGTTGTTCCATGTGTCCAGGGATCATGCTTAACTCCTTCAGGACATTGCAATTTTTCACCTAAAGGACCAGGCCATTTTTTGCAAATTTGACAAGTGGTGATAACTTTAAAATGCTTTTATTTATCCAAGCCATTATGAGACTGTTTTCTCGTCACATATTGTACATCATGACAGTGGTAAATTTGAGTCAAAATATTTCATTTTTATTTATAAAAAAAATTTGAAATTTACCAAAAGTTTTGAAAAATTTGCATTTTAAAAAATAAATTATATTTCTCTGCTTTTAAAACAGATAGTGATGCGTCATAAAATAGTTATTGCTTTACATTTCCCATATGTCTACTTCATATTTGGATCATTTTGTAAATGACATTTTCTTTTTTTGGAAAGTTAGCAAATCTTAAAATTTTAAAGAAAATTTACAAAACCCAATTTTTAAGGACCAGTTCAGGTCTGAAGTCACTTTGTGGGGCTTACATAATACAAACCACCCATAAATGGTCCCATTTTAGAAATTACACCCCTCAAGGTATTCAAAACTGATTTTACAAACTTTGTTAGCCCTTTAGGTGTACCACAAGAATTAAAGGAAAATGTAGATGAAATTTCAGAATTTCACTTTTTAGGCAGATTTTCCATTTTAATCCATTTTTCCAGTAACAGTCAAACAAAACTTAATATTTATTACCCTGAATCTGACGTTTACAGAAACACCCCATTTGTGATCGTAAACTGCTGTACAGAAACACAGCAGGGCGCAGAAGGAAAGGAACGCCATATGGTTTTTGGAGGGCAGATTTCACTGGGATAATTTTAAGTTGCCATGTCACATTTGAAGACCCCCTGATGCACCCCTAGAGTAGAAACTCCAAAAGGGTGATCCTATTTTGGAAACTACACCCCTCAAAATATTCAAAACTTTGTTAACCCTTTATGTGTTCCACAAGAATTAAAGGAAATGTAGATGAAATTTCCGAATTTCACTTTTTTGGCAGATTTTCCATTTTAATCCATTTTTTTCCACTAACAAAGCAAGGGTTAACAGCCATACAAAGCTCAATACTAATTACCCTTATTCTGTAGTTTACAGAAACACCCCATTTGTGAGTGTAAACTTCTGTATGGGTACACGGCAGGGCGCAGAAGGAAAGGAGCGCCATGTGGTTTTTGGAGGGCAGATTTCACGGGGATAATTTTAAGTTGCCATGTCACATTTGAAGACACCCTGATGCATCCGTAGAGTAGAAACTCCAAAAAGTGACCCCATTTTGGAAACTATGAGATAAGGTGGCAGTTTTGTTGGTACTATTTTAGGGTACATATGATTTTTAGTTGCTCTATTATACACTTTTTGTGAGGTAAGGTAACAAAAAAATAGCAGTTTTGGCACTGTTTTTTATTTCATTGTTTACAATCTTCATCTGCCAGGTTAGATCATGTTCTTTTTTTTATAGAGCAGGTTGTTATGGACACGACAATACCAAATATGACTACCTTTTTAGTTTTATTGTTTCAGTTTTACATAAAAAAAGATTTTTTTTGTGACTCCATATTCTGAAAGCCATAGTTTTTTTATTTTTTGGGTGATTGTCGGTAGGGCCTCATTTTTTGCATGATGAGATGACGGTTTAATGGGTACTATTTTGGTTGCGTATGACTTTTTGATCGCTTGGTATTACACTTTTTTTTGCACCGTATTTATTTTTATTTTTTACGGTGTTCACCTGAGGAGTTAGATCATGTGATATTTTAAAAGACTTGATTGTTTTGAACACGGCGATACCTAATATGTCTACTTTTTTATTTATTTTTTCACTTTGAAAGCATTTTTGAAACCAAAAAATTCATGTTTTAATGTCTCCATATTCTGAGAGTCATAGTTTTTTTTTAAAGTTTTTCCCCGATTGTTTTACATATGTAGGGGCTCATTTTTTGCGGGATGAGGTGACGGTTTGATTGGTACCATTTTGGGGGGCATAGACCTTTTTAATCGCTTGGTGTTGCACTTTTTGTGATGTAAAGTGACAAAAAATAGTTGTTTTCATTAAATTTTTTCTACGACTTTAAGGTGAGGGGGTGGATCATGTGATATTTTTATAGAGCCGGTCATTATGGACATGGCAATACCCAATATGTCTGTTTTTCTTTTTTTTTTCTATCTCTTTTACAATTGTATGTGTTTTATTTTGGGAAACACTTTTGTTTTTACTTTTTATTTTTGGCCCACTCTGGGACTTCAACTTCAACTTCAACTTCTGGGGTCTGATCCCCTCTGCAATGTATTACAATATAACCTGTATTGTAATGCATTGACTGTCAGCTTTTATGCTGAAAGCCTGCCTGTGAGATCCACCCTAAGGGCTCGATCTCACAGGCTTCCGTAGAAGGCAAGCCCTGATGCCTATGGAAGGCATCGGGCTGCCTTCTCTGCCATCGGGTCCTCGTCACTGCAGTACCCTCCGCATGCCACGGTCAGCTTTGACCATGGCTAACAAGGGGTTAATACACCGGCATCGTTGTCTTCACCAATGCCGGCAGATGCAGCAGGGGCCTGGCTGTCAGTGACTGCCGGGACAGTGCCCATGATCGGGCGGGCGCAGTTCCTGCACCCGTCCGATCAGCCCGTCGTACATGTACAGCGCTGGTCTTTAAGTTACGTCCACTAGCGCCATACATGTACGGTGGGGGTCCTTAATGGGTTAAAGGGGTTGTACAAGGAATATTGTACACTTTTCAAATCAGTACCAGGATCTGGATTTCTGCAAGTACATGTAATAAAAAAAATTGTATAGCCATTGAGTTATTCAATAAAATGTGTCTACATATTATTTCTCTGTCCACTTCAGTAATATCACTGAGATGGTCGCAGATGCTCAGTTCCCACTTTCAATTATCACAGGCCGTATCTACTGTTAGAAGAAACAGGGAATGAGCTGCGGCAGAAAGGATTACCCCCCTTCAAGAAAGAACATGACTTCTGAACTGCAGCAGAAAGGACATAACCCCTGAGCTTCAAGCTTAACAACCTCCCGTCTCGCTAACGCCGAAAGGCGTGATTGCGGCGGCTCTCCCAGGTCACACTAACGCCGATCTGCGTCATCTTCTCGCGTAAGCCGAGATTTCCTGTGACCGCGTGCTCACAGGAGCGCGCTTTCACAGGATCGCACAGTTCACAAGTTCATCTGCAGGCTGTGGCAGGCTGTGGATTTTTGAAATGACCAATGAAATGGGTATGTCAGACGCTATTTTGAAAATAGCGTCTGATATACCTGCTACCTGCTCCTCTGGTGGTCCCTTTTGCTTGGATCGACCACCAGAGGACACAGGCAGCTCTCTAAGTAGCACCAAATCACCACACATACACATTACACATTACCCTGTCACTTATTAACCCTTTATTTAGCACCTGATCACCCATATTAGACTCCCTGATCACCCTGATGACCCCACTGTCCACCCCCCTGTCATTGATCACCCCCCTGTAAGGTAGTTAGCTACTTGCTAGGTAGTCACTGATTAGTCGCTAATTAGCGTCATCGCTGTCGCTAATCAGCACTAGTAATATATAGTATCTGTAAGTGATCAAGACTGATCGCAATCAGATCTATATAAGTACATTAGGGTCACCTTAGGCTCTACAAAAAATGCAGTGTTCGCCCGATCTATAAAGATCACTTTTGAGCTTTTTGGATCTTTATTAGCGATCGCAGCTTTACTTCGCAAGCACTCCTTTTTAGGTAGGTTTGCTCTTTTTCCTAAGCTGCAAAAAATTGTCACACATGTGGTATCGCCGTACTCAGAAGAAGTAGGGCAATGTGTTTTGGGGTGTATTTTTACATATACCCATGCTGGGTGAGAGAAATATCTCAGTAAAAGTCAACTTTTCCCATTTTTTTATACAAAGTTGTCATTTTACAGAGATATTTCTCTCACCCAGCATGGGTATATGTAAAAAGACACCCCAAAACACATTGCCCTACTTCTCCTGAGTACGGCGATACCACATGTGTGACACTTTTTTTGCAGCCTAGGTGCGCAAAGGGGCCTAAATTCTAAAGAGCACCTTTAGGATTTCACAGGGCATTTTTTACGCATTTGGATTCCAAACTACTTCTCACGCTTTAGGTCCCCTAAAATGCCAGGGCAGTATAAATACCCCACAAGTGACCCCATTTTGGAAAGAAGACACCCCAAGGTATTTCGTAAGGGGCATGGCGAGTTCCTGTAAAATTGTATTTTTTGTCACAAGTTAGTAGAATATGAGACTTTGTAAGAAAAAAAAAATATATATATATATATACATCATTTTCCGCTAACTTGTGCTAAAAAAATAAAAATTCTAGGAACTCGCCATGCCCCTTACGGAATACCTTGGGGTGTCTTCTTTTTTTCTAAAATGGGGTCACTTGTGGGGTATTTATACTATCCTGGCATTCTGGCACCTCAAGAAACATGACAGGTGCTCAGAAAGTCAGAGCTGCTTCAAAATGCGGAAATTCACATTTTTGTACCATAGTTTGTAAACGCTATAACTTTTGCGCAAACCAATAAATATACACTTATTGGATTTTTTTTATCAAAGACATGTAGCACAATAAATTCTGACACAAACTTGTATAGAAATGTAATTATATTTGAACAATTTAACCAGATAAAGTTAAAAATACACTTTTTTTTAGAAAATTGCGGCCTATTTTGATTAATATCGGAAAAACGAAAAATCTTAGCAGCAATCAAATACCGCCAAAAGAAAACTGTATTTGTGAGAAGAAAAGGAGGTAAAATTAATTTGGGTGCCAAGTTGCATGACCGAGCAATAAACCATTAAAGTTTTGAAGTGCCGATTTGTAAAAAAGGGCCTGGTCACTAGGGGGATATAAACCTGTGGTCCTTAAGTGGTTAAAAAACAAAATAGCAAAACAATTAGAGCCACGAGTCATATTATTATAGAAGGTATATTACTATTGCTGTACTTATTGTGAGGAATTTGTCATATAGGTAATATAGGTCTGAATTGGCGTTTTTTGTGCCAAATTTATTACATTTTCTGGAACAAGGGAGTTTTTCTATGCCACCACCTGCTAGTGAGATTGCAACTTTTTTTAAACTGTTTAAAAACTCAGTGATAGATCTGGAGCTAATTAACATAGCTAACCACATCTATTTTCTCACCCATTTTTCAAATCTGACACGAGTGGTATAAAAATGCAAAAAAAGTTGCTAAAGCCAGAATTCTGGAGGGATAAATTCCCCCAATTTTTTCTACGTTAATGTAAACAAAGTAGTACTGTGTAGTCTTACTTATAGTTGAGCAGACACCTGGATGTTCGGGTTCGACGAGTTCGGCCGAACTTCAGAAAAAAGTTCGAGTTCCGGAACCGAACTTGACCCGAACCCCATTGAAGTTAATGGGGAACCAAACTTTTGAGCATTAAAATAGCTGTAAAAGTGTCATGGAAAGGGCTAGAGGGCTGCAAATGTCGTAAAAATGTGGTTAAGAGCATGGCAAGTGCTCTGCAAACAAATGTGGATAGGGAAATGACTAAAAATAACATAAAATACATAAAAATAAACAATAATAATCTTGATCTAGGAGAACCAGGTTTATATGGAGTAGGAGGTTGAGGAGGCGGTGGATGTGGCGGTGTAGGTGGAAGTGGCGGTGGAGGAGGAGGAGGTAGCCTACACTGCTTTTTGTTTTAAAATGTATTTTTATTTTTTTAAATTAGGGTACACCCCAGAACATTGGGAAATATAACCGTCCAGTCGTGCTAAACACACGTTCAGACAATACACTGGCTGCAGGGCAGGCCAGCACCTCCAAGGCGTAAAGGGCAAGCTCAGGCCATGTGCCCAATTTGGAGACCCTGAAGTTGCAGGGGCTGACCCCTGTCAGTTAGTTAGTGTAGGCGTGTGCATACTTACTGCCCCACCATGTCGCACATCCCCGTGATGTTCACAATCCAATTTGATATCTGCTCTATCAACTTTCGATGTTCTTTTATGGCCCTACCATGGTGATTATGGGTGGCGGGGAATCAGGGTTCCAGGCCGGAGAGAGGGAGCATGAGAAAAAGAGACCAAATTTAAGGGAGATAAATGAAAAAAAAAAATTGGGGATCGAGAAGAAATGTGGGAAAAGCTATTGAGGCGCAAATCTGGGGCAAATTACAGAAACCCAAATGTGGGCCAAAAGAGTCAAGCGGAATTGTGGGAAAAGCTATTGAGGCGCAAATAATGGCCAAAAGAGTATAGCGGAAATTTGGGACAAAGTATTGAAGCTTAAATGTGGTACAACTTGTTTAAGTTTAAGCATTGAATCAAAGGAGGTGGCGCGCATCAATTAAAGAAGCATTTCAGAAATTTTATTCCCTGTCACCTATGCAGAGCAGCGGTTTATTCACGTCTAAAATTGTATAATGTCAACCCAAGAATGTAACAGAAAAATTACAGAAATTAATTAACTTGTCTACTTGGTAAAGCAGGGGTCTATGACAGAAAACAATTGTTTATTGTCACCCGAAAATGTAAAATAAAAATTATTGAAATTATTAAGCTGTCAACTAGGTAGAGGAGGGGTTTATTACACCCATACATTTGTGAATTTGACCATAAAATGTAACTGACAAATGTTTTTTTTTTTTTTTTTACCGGTCTAATAGGTATAGCAGTGGTACATCACACCAAAAAATTGCTGAATTTCACCAGAAAATGTAACTGCCAATTTTTTTTTTTTTTTTTGTTAACCGGCCTACTAGATATAGCAGGGGTACTATACACCCAAAAATTGGTTAATTTCACCCGAAAATGTAACTGACAATTTATTAATTTTTTTAAACGGCATACTAGGTATAGCACTGGTACTTCACACCCAAAAATTGTTGAATTTCAACTGAAAATGTAACTGACAATTTTTTTTTGTTTGTTAACCCGCCTACTTAGGTATAGCAGTGGAACTATACACCTAATAATTGGTGAATTTCACCAGAAAATGTTAATGACAATTTTTTAATAGTTTTTTTAACCGGCCTACTAGGTATAGCAGTGGTACTATACACCCAAAAATTGGTTAATTTCACCAGAAAATGTAAAAGACAAAGTAGTGAAATGATATAAAATAAAACACGTACAAAAAATAGATAAATTGAAGTGGAGTTCCATATGGAGTAGGAGTTTGAGGAGGCGGTGGATGTAGCGAAGTAGGTGGAAGCGGCGGTGGAGGAGGACGAGATAGCCAACACAGGTTTTTGGTTTTAATTTAATTTTGTAAAATTAATGTACACTCCAAAAGAGTGTGAAATATCCAAAATACAAACATGAGCAATTGCGCTGCAGTATAACAATGGCTACTTAGTGCCGGTACACATGTCTATTCTGCACAAGGTACGGACAAGTCCTGAGGGATCCATGCCTGGTTAATTTTAATGAACGTGAGCTTGTCCACATTGGCTGTGAACAGGCGGCTGAGCTTGTCTGTCATGACGCCCCCCTGCCGTGCTAAACACAAGTTCAGATAATACACTGGCTGCAGGGCAGGCCAGCACCTCCAAGGCGTAAAGGGCAAGCTCAGGCCATGTGCCCAATTTGGAGACCCAGAAGTTGAAGAAGGCAGACCCATCATTCAGTACGTATAGGCGTGTGCACACATACTGCTTCTCCATGTTGGTGAAATGCTGCCTCCTGCTAAGACGTTCCATATCAGCTGGTGGTGCTGGTTGTTGTGGCGTGCTGACAAAGCTTTTCCACATTTCGGCCATGCTAACCCTGGCTTCTGAGGTGCTGGCGGTGCCCCAGCTGCGTTGGCGACCTCTTCCTTGTCCTCTGCCTTCGCCTTGTGCTTCCACTGTGCCCCCGCTGTCAGGTGGGAATGCCACCAGCAGCGCGTCTACCAGCGTGCGCTTGTTCTCGCGCATCTTACGATCACGCTCCAGTGACGGAATTAAGGACGGTACGTTGTCCTTGTAATGGGGATCCAGCAGCGTGGCCACACAGTAATCAGCACAAGTTAGAATGTGGGCAACTCGGCGGTCATTGCGGAGACACTGCAGCATGTAATCGCTCATGTGTGCCAGGCTGCCCAGAGGCAACGAAAAGCTGTCTTCTGTGGGAGGTGTATCGTCTGTGTCCTCTGTATCCCCCCATCCACGCACCAGTGATGGCCATGAGCTGGTCTGGGTGCCACCCTGCTGTGAACATGGTTCCTCCTCCTCCATCTCCTCCTCCTAATCCTCCACCTCCTCATCCTCCAGAACTGTGCCCTGGCTGGACAATTGTGTACCTTGGGTTTGTGGGTGCAGGAACCCACCCTCGGAGCCACTTGGGAATGACTGGCCGGAAACCCTACGAAATGATCCCTCCTTCTCCTCCTCCTGTGACACATCCTCTTCCATCATCGCCAGGAGCGTTTTATCAAGGAGGCATATAAGTGGGATAGTAACACTGAGAACGGCGTTATCGGCACTGGCCATGTTGGTGGAGTACTCGAAACAGCGCAACAAGGAACACAGGTATCGCATGGAGGCCCAGTCATTGGTGGTGAAGTGGTGCTGTTCCGCCGAGTGACTCACCCGTGCGCGCTGCAGCTGAAACTCCACTATCGCCTGCTGCTGCTCGCACAGTCTGGCCAGCATGTGCAAGGTGGAGTTCCACCTTGTGGGCACGTCGCATATGAGGCGGTGAGCGGCAAGGCCGAAGTTACGCTGCAGCGCTGACAGGCGAGCAGCAGCAGGGTGAGAACGCCGAAAGCGCCCACAGACGGCCCGCACTTTATGCAGCAGCTTTGACATATCGGGGTAATTTTTAAGGAATCTCTGCACCACCAAATTCAGCACATGCGTCAGGCAAGGCATGTGTTTCAAACCGGCTAGTGCCAGAGCTGCTACGAGATTTGGCCCATTATGGCACACCACCAGGCCGGGCTTGAGGCTGACTGGCACAAACCACTCATCGGTCTGTTGTTCAAGGCCAGTCCTCAGCTCCTGTGCGGTGTGGGGTTTGTCCACCAAACAGATACGCTTTAAAACTGCCTGCTGTCGTTTACCCCTGGGTGTGCTGAAGTTGGTGGTAAAGGTGTTACGCTGACCGGATGAGGAGCTGGTAGAGGAGGAGGAAGCAGAGTAGGAGGAGGAAGCAACAGGAGGCAAACTGAAGCACCCTGCAATCCTCGGTGGTGGAAGGACATGCGCCAAACTGCTATCCGCCTCAGGCCCAGCCGCCACTGCATTTACCCAGTGTGCTGTTAAGGAGATATAACAGCCCTGACCGCGCTTACTGGTCTACGTAACCGTAGTCAGGTGCACCTTGCCACAGATGGTGTTACGCAGTGCACACCTGAATATGTCCCCTACTTGGTTGTGCAGGGAAGGGATGGCTCTCCTTGAAAAGTAGTGGCAGCTGGGCACGACGTACTGTGCGACAGCCACCGCCATAAGGCCTTTAAAACTATCCGTCTCCACCAGACGGAATGACAGCATTTTAAAGGCCAGTAACTTAGAAATGCTGGCATTCAGGGCTAGGGATCGCGGGTGTGTAGGGGGGTACTTCCTCTTCCTCTCCAGCGTTTGGGAGATGGAGAGCTGAACGCTTCCGTGGGACATTGTGGAGATGCTTGGTGACCCAGGTGTTGGTGTTGCTGGCAGATCCTCTGTTTGCAAGGTGGCAGGTGGCACTGTCACTCCAGAGGTGAATGAAGAGGCCGAGACTGCAGCAGAAGAGGAAGCAGGAGGAGCCAGAGACCTTTCTTGGTTTTTGAGGTGTCTACTCCACTGCAGCTCGTGCTTTGCACTTAAATGCCTGGTCATGCAGGTTGTGCTCAGGTTGAGAACGTTTATGCCTCGCTCCAGGCTCTGATTGCACAGCGTGCAAACCACTCGTGTTTTGTCGTCAGCACATTGTCTGAAAGTGCCACACCAGGGAACTCGTTGGAGCTGGCTTTGGTGTGCTCGGTCCCTTGCTGCGGTGGGCAATAGGAGGCGTACTGTCTAGAGGACGGCCGCTCCGCTTTTGCACCCTGCTCCCTCTTCTGCTGTGCTGGTGACTCTGTGCGACAACCGCCTCTTCCTCCAAACTACATAGGTCACTCGCATGACCTTGATTCAATGTGAGGTCGAGGACCTCATTGTCCTCCACATCATCTTCCACCCAGTCTTCACCCCTGCCTTTCTTGTCGGTCTGCACACTTTCGAAAGCCCCAGCAGTTGGCACCTGTGTTTTGTCTTCATCTGAGACGTGCTGCGATGGTCCTCCCATGTACTCATCTTGAAAGATAAGTGGTTGGGCATCTGTGCACTCAATCTCTTCCACTTCTCGGGCAGGGCTACATAGATAGCCCTTGGAAACCCTACTAACAGAGTCATCAAAAAGCAGAAGAAACTGCTGCATGACTTGGGGCTCAGACTGCTTGGCTGATTTGCAAGGGGGTGAGGTGAAAGACTGATGGACATCGGCTGCAGGTGCCAACTGTGGTCATTCAGCAGGAGACTATGTGAAGGAAATAGATCCACTGTCAGCAACCCAATCTACTATCGCCTGAACTTGTTGAGGCTTCACCATTCGTAGAGCAGCATTAGGCCCGACCAAATACCGCTGCAGGTTTTGTCGCCTACTCGCAACTGAGGAAGGGGTTTTACTTGTGCGTGTAGCTGGCACAGATCGATCATGTCCTCTCCTTGCAACAGGAGCTCCACCAGCAGCACCATGACCTGGGCCACGTCCCTTATTTGACGCTTTCTTCATATTTTTTTAATTTAGGATCTTGCCCTAAATGAGTGTTTAATTAATAGTAGAATAGAACGACAGTATGTAAAGGGTGTATCTCACACAGCCTGAACCAGACTAGGCCTCAATTAAAGATTTTTTTTGCCCAAAATGGCTGTATTTCAAATGCCTGAATCAAACCCCTTTATGTAGAGGGTGTATCTCACACAGTCTGAACCAGTGTAGGCCTGAATTAAATATTTCTTTGCCCAACAAGGCTGTTTTTCAAATGGCTGTATTTCAAATGCCTGAATCAAACCCCTGTATGTAGAGGGTGTATCTCACACGTTCAGAGCCAGTGTAGGCCTGAATTAAATATTTCTTTGCCCAAAATGGCTGTATTTCAAATGGCTGTATTTCAAATACCTGAATCAAACCCCTGTATGTAGAGGGTGTATCTCACACGAACTGAACCAGTGTAGGCCTGAATTCAATATTGGTGCACCAAATGGCGGTATTTCAAATGCCTGAATCAAACCCCTGTATGTAGAGGGTGTATCTCACACATCCTGAACCAGTGTAGGCCTGAATTAAAGATTTCTTTGCACAAAATGGCTGTATTTTAAATGGCTGTATTTCAAATGCCTGAATCAAACCCCTGTATGTAGAGGGAGGATCTCACAGGGCCTGAACCAGTGTAGGCCTAAATTAAATATTTCTTTGCCCAACAAGGCTGTATTTTAAATGGCTGTATTTCAAATGCCTGAATCAATCCCCTGTATGTAGAGGGTGTATCTCACAGGGTCTGAACCAGTGTAGGCCTAAATTAAATAATTCTTTGCCCAAAATGGCTGTATTTTAAATGCCTGAATCAAACCCCTGTATGTAGATGGTGTATCTCACACGGCCTGAACCAGTGTAGCCCTGAATTCAATATTGGTGCACCAAATGGCGGTATTTCAAATGCCTGAATCAAACCTATGTATGTAGAGGGTGTATCTCACACGGCCTGAACCAGTGTAGGCCTGAATTCAATATTGGTGCACCAAATGGCGGTATTTCAAATGCCTGAATCAAACCCCTGTATGTAGAGGGTGTATCTCACACATCCTGAACCAGTGTAGGCCTGAATTAAAGATTTCTTTGCACAAAATGGCTGTATTTTAAATGGCTGTATTTCAAATGCCTGAATCAAACCCCTGTATGTAGAGGGAGGATCTCACAGGGCCTGAACCAGTGTAGGCCTAAATTAAATATTTCTTTGCCCAACAAGGCTGTATTTTAAATGGCTGTATTTCAAATGCCTGAATCAATCCCCTGTATGTAGAGGGTGTATCTCACAGG